>NC_140581.1:440430932-441630932 GCF_964204655.1 Triturus cristatus | reverse complement strand
ATTCCTCTGTCATGCAAAGTTTGGGAGAGTCCGGGAACTACGGATCCAAAATCACCCTTGTGTGACATTTCGTTCATCTAGAAAGGGTGAAGGTCACCCCCGAAGGGGTGAACATCCTGGAGGAGATATCCAATGCCCTCACATCAGAGACCCGTCTGCAGGAAACCAGACAGAGCAGCATAGCCAGCTTGACCGACAACTCTGTCCTGGTAAGAAACCTATTGGGCTGCCAGGACAAGTTCAAGACCTGGTTAACGTCCCATAAGGCCGAGTAACAGGGTTCCGGGGGCAAGGAAAGTCGGACACCCCTAAGCAATCTGCAGACTAGGGGATGTTCTTCCACCGGAGAATTGCCCACAGGCAACGAAAGTTGTTAATCGAGCGATAGGCGAGACCCTCTGAAGCCAAATGGGCTAAGAAGTTCAGGATATGAACTGCATCCACGTCCACGGGATTGCAACCCCGTCGCAGATACCAACGGGACCATCTGGTCCAAGCGATCTGTATCGTTTAACGGTACTGTCCGCCCATGCCTTAGCCATGAGGTCTTCAGCTGTCGCCGAAAGGCCTGGGACTTCCCATCGTCGTCTGTAATCCTCCACGCGACAAACCGCAATGAGTTCTGAAGATCTAGAGGATGAGGGTCCCCTTCGGGATTGAGAAGGAGATGAGGGAACAGGGGGAGTAGGATTGGAGAATCCCAGGAAAGTTCCAGAAGAACTGGAAACCACACCTGAGACCTCCACAGAGGAGAGAGGACTACCAGCTCTGCTCCCTGGCGCCCGACCTGCGCTGTGACTCGTGTCAACATGGCGAAGGGGGGAAACGCATAGCCCGCTTCCAGGCTCCAATTCTGGAGAAAGGCGTCTGTGGACACCGCCAGGGGATCCGGCCTCCAACTGAAGTATCGAGGCAACTGGTGGTCAAGCCTTGAGGCACAGAGGTCGATCGACACAGGACCCCAGAGATCGTTCAACTGGCGAAACACCCCGAGTCTAGTTTCCAGAAGCTTGAATCTCAGAAGTGCTGGGACTGAAAGTCCACCACAATATTCTCCCGGACCGGAAGGTACTCTGCTGTCACGTCTGTTCCAAGCATCCATGTGTTGTAACCACCAATGAATCTCGACCCTTGCATCCTCGGACAAGGCTACTTTGTGAGAGTAGGGGAGCCCTCTGCGAAGGTAAGACGCTTTGAGCAGCTGAAGGGAGCGGTCGTGCCAGGGACCCGGGAAGATCGCCTGTATGGAGGCTGAGAGTAGACCGACCACCCGTGCAAGGTCTCTCGGGGACACAAGAGCTCTGGCTAGAGTCCTCCTCAGCTCGTGACGGATCTTCGAAATGTTTTGCAAGGGGAGGCTGAGAGTAGAGGACTTTGAGTTGATCACGAAACCTAGAAAGGTTAGAGCTTGTGAAGAATTTAGCATTGACTTTGCCTCGTTGATGACAAAACCCAGACACTGAAGGAGGTTCACTGCCATCTGAAGATGTCGAAGAAGACGACGTGGGCATGTTATATCCATCTAAAGGAATTGTATCTTTCAAATATTGTGATTTCCCAGCAACTGCATGTGCCGGTTACATATAGTGATTCTAGAATGTAAGCAGAGAGCAGTTGTACTGAGAGCAGCACTGGGCACATCAAGAGCCTTTCTACTTATGGAATAAACCTAATTACAACTATCATCTGGTGGCGTTTCTTCAGTGGCGACGAGGGTGGGATCTGATTGAAAAGCGCCGTGGGACATTCTCTAGAAATACCAACTTTTACCCACGTTATACATCCATGATGTTTAAGAAGATAAGAACGCAAGGCTCTTGAATTCAAAAGGTCACCTTTTCCGAGTTTGCCGATTGTCGGTGTGGCCGCCTCAAGGTCTGTGACTTTTTATGTTATTTTTAGCATAAATAAGGCTTACCGTGAACTCGATTCCTCGCGCTGCAGGGAGGTGGCACGCGACGTCTGCTCGAGCTCATCATTCACGACGAGACTGTTAACGCTGCTACGAGACACGCACAGCGTGCGTGTGACATGCTACAGCGCGAAGGCATCCATCTTGGATTGGGATGTAATTACATTGCGCGATGACCGTAAACAGCAGTTTTTGCTTATTTCAATAAGAAATTGGTTATAATGACATCGCTATTAGTGTCCATACACTAAAACGCTACAAAACATCATTCACACAATTTTATTATTCTTTGCTCATCCATTCTACAAATAATAAAAACGAACCAGCTATATATATATACATATACACCCTGTGGATCTAACAGCATTTCATTTGAATTTGAAAACTTTATAAGTTCACAATGTCTTCTCAATCAACAATCAATGCTCCTTCTCCATTTTTACAAAAGCCAGGACAACCAGACATTCCATGGGAGGAGTGGAAGGAAGCTTTTGAAACATACTTAGAAGCCATAGGTGGGGATGTATATGTGTCAAAAAGGAAATTGGCCATTTTAAAACACTCCCTTGGCCAAGAAGGAAGGAATGTGCTTAAAGACATTACCCGAAATGGATGAAATTAATGCAACAGCAGATCAAACTGGTGACAGTGGAGATAATAATGATATTGATGTTTATGAAATAGCGCTGAAAGCCCTGGAAGAAAATTTTGGAAGGAAAATCAGCATAGTAGTAGAGCGACACAAATTCTTTTCCCGAGCTCAGAAGCAAACAGAATCCATTGAACAATATGTGTCCAACTTACGTAAACTAGCTGTAAATTGCAATTTTAAGGATCTGAGAGATGAACTCATTGGGGATCAAATGATCAATAGACTATACAATCTCAAGATTCAAGAAAAATTGCTTGGTATTAAAAATCCTTCATTAGAGAAGTCAATTTCTACTGCAAAGAGAATGGAGAACACATCTAAGTATGTGAAAGAATTAAATGAAAGTTCAATGAGCAAAGATGTACAAGATGAATCCATCCACAGTATCAACAATCCTAACAAACATTACAATAAACAAGTTCAGACAAAGCTTGACGAGAGGAAGTTAGATCAGACCAGATCCAAGTCAAGATACTGTTTTAGATGTGGCAGTCCTAAGCACACTGCGGATGCCACACATTGCCCAGCTATCAGGAGCAGATGTTATAGATGCAAGAAAGTTGGGCATTATTCTAGACTGTGCAAAGGACCTAATTTTCAAATGAACAAGAAAGTTATTAATTTTGTGAAAGAAGATGAAGTCTCAAGTGAGAGTGAAAATGATGATATAGAATTGTTAATGATTGATTCTTCACAAGTCTGCAATTGCGAAGGATCCAAGGACTCTTATCGTCCTCCCAAGTGTATAGTGAAAATTAATGAGTCAGAGGTACATATGTGGGCGGATTCATGTTCTCCTTTTTCCATAATTGATAAATTTATTTGGGAAAAAATAGGTTTCCATTCAAAAGATTTGATACCCACTGATGTTATACCAGAGAGTTACTGTGGTAATAAACTACCCGTCATTGGTTACGTGTCAACTGAGATCAGTTTCAAAAACAAGAAAACGCTAGCCAAATTATACATTGTGGAAAAAGGAAAATCTCTTTTGGGATGGAAAGAACAACGAGCGTTAGGCATCATTCTAAATCCTAATCATCCCGATCAAGTATTGAACATTACTTCTTCCAACAACAAATGGGTTGCCAAGTTTCCGGATCTATTTAAAGAATCTTTAGGATGTCTTAAAAAATTTAAACATCGGATCATCCTGAAAGACAGTGCAGTACCCAAAGTACACAAAGTGAGGAACGTGCCTATGATTTTGAGACAGAAATTGAAAGACGAATTACAAAGATTATGTAAGGATGGCATAATCGAACCTATAGAGGCATCGGAATGGTTGAGTCCGGTAGTTTTGGCCAAGAAACCTAACGGCAAGATCAGAATGTGCATTGATCTGAGGGACTTGAACGAGGGCATATGGGTTGATCGTTATCCGCTCCCTAAAATAAATGAAATGTTGGCCAGCATCGAAGGTGGTACGCACTTCACCACTTTAGACTTATCAAGTGCATACCACCAAATACTGTTAGATGAAGGAAGCAGGCATCTCACTTCCTTCATTACGCCTGAAGGTGCATTTCAGTTTATACGGATGCCTTTTGGTCTTGCTTCGGCATCTGCAGTCTTTCAAAGGGTAATGCAAAAGATTTTAGCGGGCCTCAAGAACACATTAGTATTCCAAGATGATGTATTGGTTTGGGGCAGTGATAGTGCTCAACATGATGTCATACTAGAATCAGTTTTGAGCAAACTGAATAATGTGGGGCTTACGATAGGTCTTGAGAAATGCAAATTTTGTATGCCTGAAGTGGAATATTTGGGGCACACCTTAACAAAAGAAGGGATTAAGCCTAAAATCAGTTTAATAGATGCCATAGAAAAGGCACCATCTCCTACAGACAAAGACCAGCTAAGATCTTTTTTAGGTCTTGTGGAGTACTACTCTAAATTTGTTAGCTATTTTTCTGACAAAATTCAAATTCTAAGACACCTGATGAAGAAGGGAACAAAGTTTATTTGGTCAAATGAGTGCCAAACAGCATTTGAGAGCATTAAGAAGACCATTGCAAAAGCGGTTTGTTTAAAACCATTTAATCCTAATGACATGACTATCATATCCACAGATGCTATCAATCATGGCCTGGGCGCTGTCCTTATTCAAGTACATGAAGGAAAAGAAAGAGTGGTAGCATTTGCTTCACGTACTTTAAAGGGTGCAGAACATACTTATTCAACAGTCGAAAAAGAAGCTCTTGCTTGCTGGTGGGGTGTCCAACATTTTCGCATATATGTGTGGGGCATTAGGTTCACGTTAAGAACTGATCATAAACCATTAGTGAGTCTTTTCTCTACAAAAGGATCAGCTAAAGCGACTCCCAGAATTGCCAAGTGGTTTTATCGACTTCAAGAATACTCTTTTGATGTTAAATATGTTCCTGGGGTAAAAAATGTAAATGCAGATTGCCTGTCTAGATTGCCGATTGAGAACATCAGTGTGAGTGAGGACGATGAGTGGATGATAGCTGACATTAATGATGTGTGTAGTGCAATATCTGAAGAGGAATGGATATCTGCGGCCAGGGATGATATCACTCTTAAGAATCTCATGGAAGCTCTTACTGACATTCAAGGGTGGAAGTTGCATCCGGAATGCTTAGAGCCTTTAAAACTCATATGTTCTGAATTTACCATTGTAAAAAATTTGGTGAGAAGAGGTTGTCGTCTTGTGGTTCCACAAAGTATAAGATGTAGATTGTTAAGTCTCATGCACGAGGGTCACTGTGGCATGTCTGCTTTGAAAAGACGCATCAGGGAAGATTTCTGGTGGCCAGGTATGGATACCCAAATAGAAAGATTTGTACGTGATTGTGTTGCCTGTGCTTTGAGTGACAAATCACATACTACTCAAGAGTCTACAATTGATCCTATACCTTTACCTGAATCACCGTGGGCAAAACTAGCCATTGACATATGCGGTCCATTTGAAACTCTTGGTACCAGTGACAGGTTCGCTATTGTCATGATAGACTATTTTTCAAAGTGGCCTGAAGTAACCTTTGTAAAAGAAGTGAAATCTAGTGTAATAATAGCATTTTGCGAAGATATTTTCAGAAGGGAAGGTTGTCCAGCTGAAATTATCTCAGACAATGGTTCGCAATTCATTTCAGCTGAATTTAAAAGTTTTTTGAATACATGGGGAATTAAACACACTAGAACTCCGTTGTATCATCCTAGGGGAAATGGTCTTGTGGAAAGGTTTAATAGAGTTCTGGTGGAAAGTATACAATTGGCTAGTAAAAGTGGTTTAAATTATAAACAACAGGTGAGGAACATGTTATGGAGTTATAGGACCACTCCTCATTCTGTCACCAAAGAGACTCCTTTTAGCATTCTCAAAGGTAGAATCCCTTGCACTGTAGCTGTACCGGCGTGGATGATGAGAGCGCGCAAGTGTGTGGTAAATCATGATGACATCAGACTGCGTGTTAAGAAACATCAAAATTCTTATGGTCATAGACACAATTCTCAAATCCACAAGGTTCCTCGATTGTTTAGGGCAGGAATGTGGGTTAGAGTTTATATAGGTGACAGATCTAAAAAAGGCACATCCAAGTGGTCTTGTCCCAAGGAGATTGTACATGTCAAAGGAAATTGTGTAAAATTGGCGGATGGCAATTGGTGGAATACTAGGAAGGTTTCCATATGTAATTCCACTGAGGAAAATGAGTGGTTAAAAAGTCAATTTTCTAAATCCATGTGCAAGAAAGAAGGTGATTCTAATTGTGATAAGGATACATCAAATAAGATTGTACCAAATGCTAGCAAAATTGTACCAAATGCTACTATGACTCGTCAATCTTCCCCTAGGTTGTTGGTGGTATATAGAGAGGCGAGGAGGCTGGGGCGCCTTCCAGGCTCGATGTGTGAGGCATTGGTGGTCCCGCTCCTCAAGCCCGGCAGGGACTCATCCGATCCGGGCTCCTACCGTCCCTTATCGATGCTGACGGTGGATTATAAAATACTTAGCAGCATCTTGGCCACGAGGCTGCTTGGGCACATGAGTTCCTTAGTGCATGAAGACCAGGCTGGCTTTATCCCCAGGCGTAACACGACCATGAACATTCGCAGGTTGTGCCGCTTGCTTGGGGAACCGCTTGTGGACGCCCCATGCCCGGTTGTCCTATCAGTGGACTTAGAGAAGGCCTTTGATAGCCTGGAATGGGACTACCTCTGCACTGTGTTGCGGAGGTTCGGCCTCGGGGAGGGTTTCGTCAGCTGGACCAGGGTGCTGTACGCCTCGGCGTCAGCCAGGGTTCGGGCGGGACCGCTGATTTCCTCACGATACCCGGTGGAACGGGGCACGAGGCAGGGCTGCTCGCTCTCCCCACTGCTTTTTGCGCTGGCGGTGGAGCCTCTTGCGTTGCATCTCCGGTCGGGAGCCCATTACGCGGGCCTGTGGACCCTGTCGGGCCCGCACTACGTCTCACTATACGCAGACGACCTGTTGCTCTTCCTAGAAGACCCGCTTGCTGCCCTACGTGGAGCTGCGACGGCGCTCACGGAGTTTGGGGAGGTCTCGGGCCTTCGAGTGAATTGGACTAAGACGTGTCTTTTCCCGATTCGCAGGGGCACCCCTACACCTGCCTTGAGTAGGGAGATTAGATGGGAACCCGACTGCTTCAAATATCTAGGGGTGTATGTCTACCACGAACCTTCTGGCCTCCTTGATGGGAACATTGCCCGGGGCATCCGGGCACTGCGAGGCAGTATGGGCTTTTGGGCCACGCTGCCGCTCTCGGTGGCAGGGCGGATCGCTCTGCTTAAAATGGTGGCGCTCCCCCGGCTGTTATATTATTTCCGGACACTACCGATCTGGATCCCACCGACCACGTTTCGACTATTACGGTCCATGATAGTCGGATTCCTTCGGGGCTCGGGCCGCCGGCGGGTGGCCCTCAAGACCCTGATGAGGCCGAAGGAGGAGGGTGGGCTTGCGGCGCCGGACTTCGAAAAATATTACTTAGCGGCGCAGCTCCAGACCTTCACCCAGGAGATCGCTCGGGAGTTCCGGGGCCCCGAGGACAGGAGGGGAACGGGTATGGCCAGGCATGTTCTCTCCTTCATAGTGATGAGGCAACGATTGGCCTTGCAGGACTTGTCCATGGAGGAGCGGACTGTTCGCCTGTGCTGGAACCGGGCTCACGCCCGGGCCCACCAGCGAACACCGTATGCACCCGAAATACCGCTGGGGATGCTAACGGCTTTGCCCCATGGGGGTGATTGGTCGCGGCTGGCGACCTGGGAGGACGCCGGCCTGCAGCTCATCGGTGATCTCTACGAGGACGGGACGCTCTTGCCATTCCAGGAGCTCATTGCTCGCTTCGGGATTCCCCGCGGCGACTTTTTGTTGCACTCGGCCCTTGTTCGAGCGATCCAGGCGCACTGGAGGTCCGGGCAGGCAGAACCCCTTTTATCCCCAGTGTGCCAATACGTGATGATGTCCGCGGGCACGGTAAGGGCGGTCACATGCCTTTACGGTAGACTGCTCCAAGAGGGGCTGGCTCCCCTCACCACCCTGAGAAACCGATGGGAGGAGGACATTGGCAAGGAGATCCCGGAGACGACCTGGGCTCAGCTGGTGCGGCGTGCCTGGAAGGGCACACGCCACGCCCGCTTTCAATTAGTCCACTATTATGTGCTCCATAGAGCATATTTGACCCCGGTGAAAATCAGGCGATATTTTGCGGCGGCCTCAGCGGAGTGCCCCAGGTGCCCGGCCCAGGAGGCGGACCTTCTCCACATGCTGTGGGCCTGCCCGGGATTGTCGGCCTATTGGGAGGAAGTGGGGAAGACCCTGGAGGAAACGACGGGGAGATCTCTTTCGTTGGATGCGGCGGTGGGTCTCCTGCATTGGTTCCCTCATACCCCCAAGAATAAAATATCTAGTAAATTCATCGATTTGGGGCTGCTCCTTGCTAAGCGGGAGGTGACCAGGAATTGGAAGGCACGGACCGGCCCGACAGGGAGCCGGTGGCACAGCGAATTTTTGAAGTGGGCGGCGGGGGAGAGTACGCTTAGATACCAGCTAGCTTGGAGGCAGCGTAACGAGAAGGCCGAGGAGACAGCGCTGGAGTGGGAGATGCTCGTGCAGGCCCTTAGGGAGTATTGCACCCCCGGCGATGCCGAACATGAGGTAGCGGCGCGCCCTGAGTCCCGGTAGACGGTTGCACTTCTTAGCTTTATTGCTTCCCCCATGGGTCCCCAAGAAGATCCGGTTGCGGTTGAGGCCGCGCGCTGATGGCGGGGGGGGGGGAGGGTTTTTCTGGGTTTGGGGGGTTTTAAGGGTGGGGGGGTGTTTTTGGAGTTATAGGGTTGTTTAGAAAAGCAGATGAAGGACAACGAATCCTCCGGGCCGACCTCGACAACCTCCTGAGCCCCCACGGACTTTCGCCGCCCGACCCCAGGGTTGTGGGCTGAACGGCTGTGTAAGCAACTTCCGGGGGGGTTCGGAGGGTTGGGTTTCAACGCTCCGGCTTGAGATGTAATGCTGGCCGATTATGTAAAGATTTACTAATTCCTGCAATAAAAATAATTTAAAAAAAAAAAAAAAAAAATGACTCGTCAATCTTCTCGCACTATTGTCAAACCCACATTTCTCAAGGATTATATTTGTGACTAGTTAGGAAGTGCATGTGTCATTTGTCAATGTTATAATTTTGGCAGATGGTATGTGCATTGTTATTTTTTTTTGTATTGATAGAAGGGAGATATGTTATATCCATCTAAAGGAATTGTATCTTTCAAATATTGTGATTTCCCAGCAACTGCATGTGCCGGTTACATATAGTGATTCTAGAATGTAAGCGGAGAGCAGTTGTACTGAGAGCAGCACTGGGCACATCAAGAGCCTTTCTACTTATGGAATAAACCTAATTACAACTATCATCTGGTGGCGTTTCTTCGTTTCTTCAGGGCAGTCGTCCATAATCAGGATATCGTCGAGGTAGACAATCATCCGAATGCCCCGAGCTCTCAACCATTCCGCCACAGGGTGGAGAACCTTGGTAAAGCACCAAGGGGCTGAAGAAAGGCCGAACGGGAGGGAGGCGAACTTGAAAACCTGGTCGCGCCACACGAACTGCAGGAAACGGCGGTGGGGGGGGGGGGGGTTAGATCGGGACCACCAGATAGGCGTCCTTCAAATCCAGGCATACCATCCAATTGTTCGAACGCAGCATGTCTTGCAGCAGGTGGATGCCCTCCATCTTGAAGGGCGGTATACCAGCCACTCGTTGAAGCTGCTCAGGTTTATCGCGTGCCCCCATCCGTTTTGTCTACAAAAAAATATTGCTTAAGAAACCCCGTGGATGAAGAATGGCGGGGACTATTGCTCCTTTGGACAGGAGGGATGCAACCTCCTCGTCGACCAGGGAAGTCGTGGAGGGAGAACTGCGGGGGATGTGGTCTGGCATGCTGGGAAGGGGTTCCCTGGAAGTTGATATGAAAACCCTGAATGGTCTGCAGAACCCACGGGTCCCCCGTGACAGAAGTCTAGGCCTGGAAAGAATTCCCAGGCCGCCACCCCTATTTTTAGCTGGGAAGAAGGGAGTAGACTCACCGTTGGAAGAGGAAGCAGCACAGCGGAAGCCTCGTCCCATGCCTCTCTTGCCTCTCGTTGGGTAAAAGTTGCCGAAGCGGCTTTGGTCCTGGTACTGGCCTTTAGCGGAGCCTTGCCCATGTGGCTGGTTGTTGGTACCTCTTCAGGACGAGCGGCCCCGGCCTTGACCGCCCCCCCGGAAAACCAGAGGGAAGACTTTTTTAGTAGTCGACTGGGCCTTGTCAAGGGAAGTGAAAGTGTTGACAAACTTCCCCAGCTCCTTGACAAAAGGATCCCCGAACAAACCCCCTTGGGCCACAGCACCAGCTTCTGTATCCGTGAGGTCTCCAAGTTTGGGGTCCACTTTTATCAAAAGGGAACGCGGGCGTTCTGTGGAAATAGCACAGTTTGCATTGCCTAGAAACACAATGGCCCTTTGGGCCCAACCTGACAGGGATTCCGAGGAGATAAGGGAGCCATGTCAAGGATCTTGGTTAATGGACCAAGGACATCCAGCAGTTTGTCCTGACAGGACCTCCAGGATCTATCGATGCCCTTCTTGGGATCACGCATACATTTGTGCAGAAAGGTTGCCATGCGGGTGTCTATTTCTGGAGTTAGGTCGACTTTGCCTTCCAAAGAGGGACGAGGACATTCAGCTCTTAAACCGTTACGGGCTTCCTTCTCCAGGGGCTTCCTTATGCGCATTGCCACGTATTCAGCCACTTTGTCCGCCGGGGCCCAGTCCGGTGAGCGAGGGTGCACAATCGCATCCGGGTCAAACATATCCGAGATGTCAGGTAGGGTAGAAGAGTCGGTTGGCTTTGAGGGGCCCGGCTCGGGGTCGTTACTCCCCAAAGGCTGTGAACCAGAAGGGGGATGCCCCTGGGGGAGACAGGGTTGAGTGGTCAAAAAGGCTTGTTTGAGCCTATCAAATGCAGAGCTGTCCGTCCCAGCGTCCCGCAGGGGAAGGAGTGGCAGGAGGTGGGTGACCCACCAGTACATTAGCCAAACGCGCTAGCGCCTGATCAATGCGCTGAGTAAGCCACTCCTCGAAGGGGGCCATGGCTTCCACCACAGCACGGTATATTGGGGTGTCCACTGCCTCATAGAACTCCTCATCCCATTGGAGGTTGGTCAGGGCATCATACCCTCCATGGGAGTCGTCATCATACTCATACTCCATGACGACAGGCCAAACAATAGAACAGACCGAGGAGGTAAGTAATATTAAATAGTTCTGGGCCTCAGACACTGCTGGAAACACTCCAGAATAAGCAAGGCTGGGTGTCAGCTGGTAGATGGGGCAAGACCTCGCCAATTTCATGTGGGAGAACGAGGTAGAAGCCTCCCTTGGCACCCAAGTCTGGTAAAAAAAATTAGGTTTTTTACACAGCAATCCTAAAAAACGCTGGCCTGGACAGGTGCCTTCAAGCAATCTCACACGCACTAAATACAACCCAGCAGGGCGTAGGAAGTGGTAATACTGACTCCACACAAGTGCCGAGTGGAGGGTGAGCTATACAACGAGCGGCTGCCGAGTATGCAAAATGGAGGTAGCGTGCTCGCGTAGATCCTTAGGCCGGCACACCCACCTACGGTGCATCGCACAGACCCTTCTGGGTTAAAAATGCGTGTGCCGGTGAGACATCCACCGTGCCTCCTGGCGGGCGGAGGGTCAAGGGTCACTAGACGAGCCGCGTAGGAGTCCCGGATCCTGCGGCTCCCGAAAGAAAAAAATGGGCGGGCACACGCCCTCACCAAACCTGAGAGAGAACCTGAGGCCGGACGCGGGCACGGGCCCCGCGCCACCTCACAGAACGCAAAGAACCCTGGAACACGGGCAGCAGGCCCGGGAACAAGCGGTGAAAACACTACACAAACTGAGGTAAACGGACCGGAGGGCCGGTCACAAACGCCGACAATGTGCTGTGAACGTGCAAGCCGGTAAATATATAAACAATCAAAACAGCGCACTTAGCCCAAAGAACAAGCAAAATAGCGCATGTAGAACAAAGCGTATAGCAAAACAATAGTGCTAAAAGGACAGCATGCATACAATACATAAGCAATGAGGAAAGCACTTATCTCCGCTGCTGAGCAGTGAAGAAAGAGGAGGAAGGGCCAGTGTGGGCAGACTATCTGTGTGATGGAGGACCCCTATTGGTGGACTATGGACAATGTTCATTGGTTATTTGTTTGATCATAGTTTTCCCACGGGTTGATGGGAAATGTAGTCTGTTGTTAAAGATTGGGTGCTGTGTAATAAAGTGAAGAATAGAAGGCATAACCCTCGCCTCCAGTGCTGACATAGAATTCCCACCCTTAAATACCCCAACATTCCTTTTACTAAGTGAAGTTCCTTTTTTTAGTTTTTGTTTTATTTCAGAAAAAATTATTAGGTTTTTTGCATACTGGAAATACAGGAAAGAAAATACTTATAGAGCAATCCATCCAGGGTGTGATACCGAGTGAGAGACAACATTATAGTACATAAACAATAAGAGTTACATCTCAAAGGGAGGAGGTGTGAGTGTATTGGTTTGAGGATTGGTTCATTTGTGTTGGTGCAGTGAATGGGTTGGGTTGGTTGCTAATAGAAGACTGTATGGTATCTTGTATGTATGGTGATTGTTGTGGATTGAGAGAGGATAGAGAGGCAGAAAGAGAAAGGAAAGAAGAAAGTGAAAGGAGAGTTTTAGGAAGTGTGAGAAGTTGTCAGGGGTGAGGCACTGGGGGGGGGAAGGAGATGAGGCATATAGGAGAGATGGGGAGCAGGGGGAGGGTGGGAAGTGGGTTGGAGTGTCCCTAACTAGGATGTTGGGGATAATTTGATACATAGTTGTCCAGTTTATTCCAGATTTTCCCTTTAATCTGTGGTGAGGATTTACGATCTGTTTTCAGTGAGCTAATTGCGCTTCTGGTAAATTGAACCCATTCCCACCAGGTGTGGGAGGAAAATTCAGGTGAGTCCTTCCACTGAGAGAGGATGACTTTGAGATCGGTTGTGACTAGTATATTCCATAAAATGTGTTCGTCTTTGCTCAGTGTTTGTTTTGCTTCCGGTGGAAGTATACCTAGTCTAATTGCCGCTAAGCCTGAAGTCCAATTTATGTGAAGAATTTGTAATATAGTGTTACTAATATCATTCCAGAACGTTTTTGTGAAGGAGCATTCTCAAAGCATGTGTCACAAGTCCCCTGTATCCTTCTTGCAACTCCAGCAGGTGTCAGAGGAGTGGCGGCCTAGTTTATAGAGTTTAGCTGGGGTCCAGTGGGCCATATTGGCAATCCAATAGTGGGGGGGTTAGTTTGTTGGTGGTAAGGTTTTCCCAAATGAACGACAAGTCTGGTGTTGTCAGGTGGAAGTCGCTAGGATCACCAATTAGGGTTTCCCATTTAGCCTGGATGGGTTTGGTAAGTGCAGATTTAGTGGGGGAAAGGAGAGCGTATAGTTTGGAAGTCATGTGATCCCCTTTGTTGTAAGTAATTAGGGACTTAGGGAGGTGTAGATAAGTTGGTGGTTTATGTCTGGCTTTGAGTGATTTGATTTTTAAAAGTGAAAGAAGTCCATATTATTGAGGTCGAACTCTGTTATGAGATGGGAGATGGGTTTGGGTTCTGGAGTACCAATGTCCCCTACCAATAGTATTCCCTACAGCTGCCATTTCCCCATGATTAGCGTTCTTCTTTCTACTTTCAGGTTTTCGTTGTGCCATAGGGAGGCTTAGTGCGTGTGACGCATTCTGTTGAGTAGCTTTTTGTCAACTTTGCGTAGTGCCTGTACTGGGCATGAAAGTATGTTAATGTAGTGTTCTATTCTGATTTTCTCAATAATCATAATAGATGTGAGGGATAATGGTTTATCCAGATCTTTTTCAATGTTGAGCCAGGAGGGAGAGGTGTTGGAGGTGGGTAGGAACCACTGGCTTCTTTGTTTTGCATGGAAAGTGTGTTGGTATCTACTGTAGTCTGGTAGGTTTAAGCCTCCTAGTTTTTTATGAAGGTTTAGTTTTTTTTAGAGCAATTCTGTTTTTTTTGGATTTCCCTAGGAACTCGGTAAGTATTGTGTCTATTTTCATCAAAAAAGGTATCAGAGAGGTACATACGGGACATACTGATTATAAAGATAATAAGGGGCATAATCCTCATTTTGATGGATTCTATTCTTCCCCACCAGGTGATCAATTTGTTCGACCATTTAACAATATGAACCCTCACAAACGTCCTACCATAAAGCAGGCCCCATGGCCAAAACCTTTCCAAACCAATTGTGCTTAAGCTCATAACAACTCCTGCCAGCCCCACATTCCTTTCCCTCCCTCGAGCTGGACTATCTGACTGGTAGAGAGACCACTCAGTGCTTGTAAACCTACAACTAAAACCTCCCAGCCTGCCACTCAGAATCACTTTCATCAAGGAGTTTTTCTCACCCGCTGCCCTCCTCCCAGCATTTTTATCTATGAAATGCTGCCAGGTTTTCCACAACTCCATCGGATTGAGTGCCGTGCTCATAAAGGACAAGTGTACTTCCTCATCCCTGAAATTGTGTTTGTCTTCAAAGTGAATCTCGCCATGTCTCACTCTACTGTTATGTTATGTTATGTTATATTATATCCATTTATAACGAGCTCGGATACTCGTGAGTGTCCAGGCGCGATGCCAGAGGGGTGCAAGAAGAAGCTATCAAGCAAAGAAATGAGTCCTAGGTTTCCTTTTGAACACAACTGGGTCCTGGATGGACCGCAAGGCAAGGGGGAGGGCATTCCAGGCCACACTTGCCTTCACCACAAAAGAGCTGTCCCCTGGCCTCTGGATATTGAAGCGCGGGACCCGAGCAAAACGAAGGGACATGGAACGGAGGGCTCGCGAAGGAACGTAAAAAAGAAGCACCTCTGAAGATAAAGGGGGCCATAACCGTAGAGATCACGATGGGCCAGAACCAAAGATTTAAACTTGACCCTGTCTGCCACAGGCAGCCAATGGAGAGAGCGCAATTGGAGAACAACACTATTCCTCGCCGAAATGCCCAATAACAATCTGGCCACCGTATTCTGAACCACCTGTAGCTTTTTAAGCAGGTAGCCAGGGGCGCCAGCATAGAGAGCATTGGCATAATCTAATCGTGACAAAATCAAAGCACACGTGACAGTTTCTCTTGCCGCCTGCGGGAGGAGTGGGAAAAAGTTCCTAAGAGTCTTAAGAAGGCCGAAGCAGCAGCCGGCCAGTTTCTTAATGTGTGTTGAGAAAGAAAGACTCTCATCGAACCACACTCCCAGATTTTTTGCGGGCTGTCCCAAGGAAAGGGGCAGTAAAGAGTCGGGCGGCCACAGCTGCTCTCGGAAGTCAGCGGGGAACTTACCAAACAGCAGAATCTCAGATTTGTGTTCATTGCACTTAAGCTGTGCATCTGCCAACCATTTAAAAATGGAAACTAGGCACTGTTGCGCTGCTGAGACGGAATCAGATGTTTTGTCACAAGTAAACAACCCTGATCCTTACAAAAATTCCTAATTTCTTGGTTCAAATTCCCATATGCTCTCTCTGTTGCTGCCTGTTTCAAAGCTCCCCGCCACACTCTCCTGAGCATTAACTCAGATGATAAATTTGATGTCCTGTGCCAAAAATGCTTAATCTCCATCAAATCCCTTTTCATACTGTTTAGTAACACCAAACCTTTCAGCAGAACCAAATTGTTTTTGCTTGAATGTATTACCAAAACAACAGGACAAGCCCTCCCTTTAAACAATTCCACCAACTGCTGCAATAACCATCCCCAAATGCATTTCACCTACACCACATTATGCAATTTTCACCCGGTTGTTATCAAAATTAAGTTGTTGGCACATCTCCTAATCTCCGCTTGCCTCGCTGCACATTTGACGATCGAATTACCACAGGTCCATACTGACACAGCCACTACAGAGGGCCTAGCAACAAAACCTAAAGGAGAACAAAAACCATTCTAGATAATTATATTAACTCAATACATCAACAACCACTCTGGCCACACATACCTCTTATAGCTACCAGATTTCCATCTCCCCAATCCTTTGACTCCTTCAGAACAACTAGTAACATCAGCTTCTGTTGCTGCTCCACACTAAAAGGAATGTGTCTCAAATTCCCTGTCCAGTAACCCCAACTACAGTAATTCCATCCTCAATATTCACAATAATTGAAAAATGGACATTGTACCATTCTCATGTACAAATATAGCGTTAGTGCTCTGCAGGTCTTCTCCTCCAGATGCCTGCTCATCATCAGATGTATTTGCCCTCCACCTTCTGGTCTGTCTTTCCTCTCTTCAAACAAATCTTCGCCTCCGTTGAATTCTCCTTCACCTCAGATCTCAGCAAGCCTACATTACCTCTGAAACCTAATAGCTCATCTAAAAAGCCCCCAAAAATAACCATGACATAAGTAAAGAAAACAAAACCACGTCCTTGCCGTTAATAAAAAACGTCTGGCAAATTTCTATTCCACTAAACGTACTAACAATTGAACTGTGAGTGGTCTCCCTGCCCCTGAAACCTCTCCTGGTCATCCTTCTAGAGTACTCCCCCAGCCCCCATTGTGACCACCGACAGTACATATCCCCCAAAATGTTTTTTTGTAAAAAGCCACTCTTGCTAATTTACCTGCTATCGTAACAGCAGAGAAACCTCTCTCAATCAGACTCTTATTAAAATGTACCACATTATCACATAGCTGTACCACAAACCCCACTTCCATCTTCCGACACTGTGTGCCTGTATCCACAACCCCCATCCAAGCCTGTCAATATGTTTTCAGTTTGGAAGTTACCCTCACCGACCTATTTGCCACAGCACCTCTAGCATTTCCGACCACGGAACCTCCTCCACTGCGAACGAGATAACACATTTGCAATTTCATTATCCTCACCTGGGACATGTTCTGCTCCAAATACAATGTTAGGTTGCAAACATCTCAGAACAGAAACTCCCAACAACTGTAACACCCTCATATCCCTTGTAGACTGTTAGTTCATTGTGTGAACCACTGCTATATTATGTACATTGAACAAAAACTTTCTGTCTTGAAAATACCTGCCCCACAAAACCAATGCCACTACCAAAGGCAAAAACTCCAAAAAGGCAAAACTGCATCCTTTTTCACCTCCAACCTTTTGCCATTGTTCAGCACCCGATTTTTCATGCCCATTCAAACCAAAACCACTTCAATCATCCGTATCAGAAAATAATTGTATACCCACTCCACCTCACCCCGAGATTCTCAAGATGCTCACAGTTTAAATTTCTCAAGAATGCCTTCCACTTTTGCAAATCTGCCCTCACCCTTGCAGACAATCACACTCTGTGATGCAGCAACAACTTTCCAGTCAAAGCCAACACCAACTGCCTACAAAAAGTCCTGCCTGCCATCACGGCCCAACAAATGAAGTTCCAATGTCCCAGCAAAACCTGGATAGACTGCACCTGCACTTTATCTTTCTGCGACATCTACTCCAACAATTCAGTCATTGCCACCACCTTGTTATCCATTATTAACACAGCCTCCATGAAATTGCTACTGAATCAAACTTGATTCACAAAAATGTCAAACAAGTCCTGGATCCACTGTCTTTTCTGGCATCAAGCGCACTTCAAACTCTGCCACGAAACTTCTGAATATATCCAAGATCTCCTGACTGGAATCAACCTTCTGCGAACCAAATGTAAATAAAGCATTCAGGTAATGTGTCACCATGTTAAAAATTGACATTTCAGTAAAACATCGTTGAAGAAAAAAACTAAACTTCTCAAAAAGGGGACACAAAACTGACCAACTCATTGACAATGCCTTATGTACATAAAAACGTATCCTGGAAATTGATACTCAATATCTCATAGTCCTCAAGGTGCACTGGTGAAAGTCAAAAGGCTGAATAGATGTCACATTTTGCCATAAAAGGTGCCACCCGTGTTCTGTTATGTTAATGGTTCTTGTAAAGCACAACAACTCAATCAGTAGGTTTGTAGAGTGCTACTTGTCACCCATGGGGATATCCAGGCGCTGGCAGGATCAAATTCATTTGCGTAATAGTCCGGTCTCCAGGGACTTTCAGAGCTCTGGAAGAGTTGGGAAGTCAGTAGATGAATCGCCCATTCCATGTCTTCGCTGCTAGTTATGGAAAGGAGCAACCATTGCATCTGCTATGTCAGAAGGCTAGGTGTGAGTGTTTGAGTGGAGGTGTCTGGTGGGTTGATGAAAGTGCAAGTGGTGGTTCAGTAGGTGGGTCCGCAGTTGGTTAGGGCCTTGTATGCATGGGTCAGGAGCTTGGACTAGCATCTATTCTGTACAGGGAGCCAGTGGAGTTCCCTGAGGTAGGAGGTGATGTGGGTTCAACTAGGGAGATCCAGGACGAGTCTGGCTGCCCTTGTTATGGATCTGTGGAACATTGTCTGCAGAGGCCTGTGTCAAAGCACATTGGGAGGTTATGTTTTGAGTCAGTTTTAGCTTTTTCTATTTGATTGGGGCATAGCTATTAATAGTGCAGCAGGTGCTGTGGCACCACTGCCCTTATAGTACACCAAGCGCCTGGCATAGTTAGGCATGCAACACAGTGTCTGGCACAGTTAGGCATGCAACCTACTGCGCGGGATACTGAAGCGAGCATGCCTGTGTACTGTTGGATTTTGAAGTGATATATAGATTTACACCTCTTTGCTCTTGCAAAACACCAACACTGCTACCTTATTAGGCACTTCAGGCCTCTGCTCGACCCTCAGCCCTTCTGTACACCAATGCCATTTTTCCTGTGTTTCCCTCCCTCCAGAACCACTTACACCCTCAAGGATCTCCCCTTCCCCCTCATTATTCATAATCCCGTTTTGTGCTTCGGCTGCCACCCGCTCCTGCTCTGCAACACCACTCACACTGGGGATCTCCCTATTTCTTTCACCAACATCCCAATATTTCAATGACCCTTCTGGCGTCCCTGTCTTCACCCAGTTTAACCACACTAAAAACTCCCAGGCTCTGTTCTTCAGAGCCCAGCACCAGCGACAGTTTGAATGTTCTGGGCTGAGCCCACTCTTCGGAACCAGAGTTGAGGGGACACACAAGACCCACCCAGTTTAATAAACTGCAGTTCTCCTGCCGACATGTCAGCCTCTCCTACCTTTGCCCCTAATGTAAGCTTACCTGCAGGAAGAGATGAGCCTACTCACCCTAAAAAAAACTTCCTCACCCTCTCCTTCTGCCATAACCCACCATCTACCCTGAGGAGCCACCCGCCTACTCCTCTGCCTACTTCTGCATTGTGCACCCTCACCCCCTTCATGGACTCTTGCTCTCCCTTACCTCACTTCCTTTCAACGCTACTACCCTTGCCTTGCTCCAGTAGTTTCCTGCTATCTCCTCTACACCTGTCTTCTTGTATTGAATGGCACTTGGTGCCTGAATACCTTGTTCTCCTCCATTCCTCCAAATGCAAAATTTTACACAAAACCTAAAAACCCTTGCCCAGGATCCCCCACCAATCCCCCTGGCCTAACTCCTGGACCGCACCACCTGCCCGAAGAGCCGGGGGAGGGAGCTCAAACTATTGCCTCTCCCAATAACCCCACAAAGGTGAGGGTTGTAAAATGGATTTAAATAAATGCAGTTTAAAAAAAAGGACTGGGTCTCTGAAGGGAAGAACTGGAAGGGAAGGCAGGGAACCGAGCACTAAGATGGAGGAGAAATGGAGAAAAGCCATACTGGTATTACAAGGTGCTCCACGAACTGTTTTTATGCTGTTTTTGTTTTTAACGTATGCCGTACTGAAGTTTGCAACAACACTGCTTTTTAGCAAATATCTCCCTAGAGTAAATTGTGCTCAAGGAAGCTATTTCTTCCTCTTACATTGCACGTCAAAAGGGTGGTTCCTGCTGTGCTCTTTCACACTCAGGTCACATAAACAGTTATTAACATAACTTTTCAGTGAAATATTTTTTTTTTTAATTTGCTGCGTTTGAAACACTTTCTTTGCGAATGTACTTTGAAAACCATCCATAAGCGGTGACTGTTGACTCGAGGCTCACTGTAATCGCGGCATGTCTGGAATGATGGTGGTAAAAATAGGAATGACTTGAGGGAACACATGCGCCGAGTTGTGTTTTCACAACACCCACTGACGAAGACAGACGGACTGCTAACCGTGTTCCAAGATGGCGCATGTCGGGTTCTGCATTTACAGGTTTTGATTTCCATCGCTTTGGTTTTTGGCTTGCCTCTAACCCATTTTATTATTAAGTGTAGGGTCTTCGCATCTCTCCTATGATCTAAAGTCAATGCTAATGAGAAGCCATTAGAGTACTTCTCTGTATGCTGAATTTGACTCAAGTCTGTTCAATTAAACCCTAAGCTGGTTGCCAAGGTGCCCTTATAAAGAATCAGATAATATTGGACAAGCAAAACAAAGATGGAGCTGTGACAAATAAGCAGGATATGAGAGGGGTGGGGGCGCTAGAGGGCACCAAGCAAGATGGCCGCACTTGCGTGAGGCTCTTGCTGCTCGGGATACCATCCGGCAATTACCCTCCTCATCGCGAAACTACCCCTGATTTAAAAGGTGCTGCCTGACTACCGTGTTTACGGAACATCTCACTGCTGCCTCTTATGCCTTCGGAGCTGGTCTGAAAGCATTAAAATCGGGCCTCTGATCCCGTGGCCACGAGGCGCAAGATGGCGGCCGCGGCCTCCTGGTGAGCCGAGCGGGACGACATTGCTGAGAGCGGAGTGGACCCACTGCCCGCAACCACGCTGCCGCTGTGCCCGCTTTGAAGGGGGCCCTGCCAGTGCTGTGTCGACATCCATCTGCGGCTACACTAGTCCTTGCCTTGGCGCTGGGCCTGGGTTCCTCGGGCGGGGCGCTGTGGCCTGGCCGAACCTGCCGAGCGGCCTCGGCGGGAGAGGGCGCCGGCCCACCGAGGCCCCTGTGACGTACGTGCTGGACTGTGGCGGTGAGTGACTTGTGCTGCGCCTCGGCCCCCCTGATATTGCCTCACTATCTGACCTGCTGTTGTTGCGGCCGTAGCCCCGCGACCACTGTCCTTGCTGGGCTGGGGATGTGCTGTTGGCCCCGGTGTCGGGCCGCTCCTGCAGCACTACGGAGCCTCGCCGCACGCCGGCCTTCTGTCCAATGCGGCGGCGGCGCAGTCCACTGTGAGGGATAACCCAGAACTCCTCATACACTCCGGACCCCGCCGTGCACTTTGGGGCTGCACCGCGGTGAGGGGAACCATCCACGGACCCGGCCGTCCATACCTGCTGCCTGCTGGTGCCTTCCAAAATGAGGTCTGCGGGGCGCACCGAGGAGTGACTGCGCTGGGCCGGTTTCTGGGGGCTCTGGCCCAGTGCTATAACACGCACCCCCGCCGACGAACTTGGCCTGGACAGTACTAGGATCCATGGCCGCGACTCCGCGGACCCACGCTGACTTCCTGGCCAACTTAGCATTCGTAAGATTGTGGACTGGGACTCAGTCCCACGCGGACTGCCTTAGGAGCCCACAGTAATACCCGGCAAACCGACGAGACCAGCGCCGCATAGCGCGGAGGGTTAGCTAGAGATAACCTGCACCCCCACCATCTGCCTTCTGCACACCGGACTCTGAGACCCTCACCATAAGAACGGCTCCACGCGGCGTCTGGGGCGGTTGAAAGCCATACCCTGCTGTTCATGCTTTATTGGTTGGCGGGGCGGATGCCATCCTACCCCAAGACCTTACCCAAACGACCTGAGGGCCGGCCCTCCCCAACCCACCGACTGGAAGGCAATGGCAACGCTTGTGACGTAGAGTAAATCCACGTGATGCTGACCATGCCCTACGAGCTGCGGATAACGACACAGCCCAGGCATTGCACTCCATAAGGCGCTTCAAGAGATTACAACGGATTACACATTACCAGGGCAAGAAAGAACATGCTCCTAGCATACTGGAACTATTACCAATCCCCAAGAGATGCACGCTCCCTTAGTGACGACCTCCTCCAAACATAGACTTTTATGCTACCTTTACAAAACATTGATGCTTTGTTGACTGGAGCTGAGAACTGGTCTTCATCCAACTAAGAACGCTCTGCATCCCCTCTTTGGAGGAAGTCATCAAAACTGATAACCGTAACAGACGCTGTAATGAGATGAATATCTACAATTTAGCCCGAGCACCCTCGCTCTCGCGAGGTGACTCTGGTCTGCCCTCTAGATTCCACCCAACAGGTAAACCCTAAGAACTGCAGTTTACAGTTATGCTAATGTTTAGGCCACCTTCCCCAGGTGGGAGTCTGGCACAAAGGTTAAATTGGGAGGGGGGTGTGGAATGGGCCATGGCAGGATTGGGCTGCTGTTGTGGGAGGGGGGATGAGGTGGGGGAACCCTGTACTGCTCTTTGAGAGGGACAGGGAATTGTTTTATGCCACTAACCACCGGATCGATAAGCACATGTATGCCCAAACTGCAAGACCGAAGTAGACAACGTCCGCACTTTAGTACCATCACTCTGTATTGCCACCATGGAAGTCCGCCTTAGACCCCCTGCATACAACTTCTTAACCTGGAATATACATGGCCTGGGTGACGCCCGTAAACGTCGGCACATTCTGGCCTACTTGGACCGCCATAATATCCACTGCGCTATGCTACAGGAGACACACCTTAGCCCCACTACCTCGACCACATTCGCATCCCGACTGGCAAATTATAGACGCTTCTCCTCATACTCCTCCTACGCCCAAGGCACGGCTATATTGGTGAAGCGCTATCTCCCCTACACCCCCATTGGATTCCACGAAGACTTGCAAGGCCGCTACAACATCCTTTGGGCTGATGACCCTGAATTCTTCCGTGTACTCTGGGGTAAGATCCTAGACATCGGGTCCATGCAGCTGCTGTGGGGCGGAGATTTTAACGTTACCTTAGATCCCACACTAGACCACTCACACCCGCAACCACACCACTACTCCAACACACATTACACCCTCAAAAACATTGTTGAAGACCATGATCTGATTGATGCCTGGCATCATCTGCACCTGCGGCTTCGGGAGGGATCTTGCTACACCACTGCCTGCTTCTCATGGTCGAGAATAGATGGGTGGCTCCTCACTAAAGGCCTTGCCCCTTGGTTTTCACATGCCTTACACCTCTCTTGCACGCATTCTGACCACTCCCCAGCGCTCATCACCCTCACCCCCCACACGACGACTCGCCCTTCCTGTCCTGGCGCTTGAACCCCTCAAACAAGAACTAGAACAAGAAATAACTGACTTCTTCCGGCGAAATGAAGACTCGTCGAACAATATTCCATGATGTGGGAGGCATTTAAGGTCACCATTCGAGGACTCTGTCTTGCAAAAAGTTTAGGAATCCTGCAGGATATTCGCTCCACGCTTCGGAGACTGGAACTAGAGCTCAAACAGACCGAAACTATGATGCAGGATACTCCCACCCCTGAATTACAGGCTCAGTTGAGAAGCTTGCTTACTGATTATCAGGAGACAGCCGAGAGTGAATGTAGGTTCAGGGGGAAATACCGTCAAGCACGCCAATATGGAGAGGGTGATAGACCAGGGAAGGTTCTCGCATCCCTGATTCGCCCTCCCCGCTTCTCTAACATGGTCCTCGAAATTGAAGACGAAGATGGTCAACTACATAGAGACACTCCAGCGATCGTGGGAGCTTTCTGAAGCGTCTACAAAACCCTGTACAAGACACATAGAATTAACCTGGTAGACTTTACCCCCTTCTTCGAGGATACCGCAATAGCCTGGCTGGGAAACAGCCAAAGGGAATTTCTCCTAGCACACCATGAAGACGATGAGATCGTATCCGCCATAATGCAATTACAATCCGGCAAGACCCCGGGGCCAGACGGCCTTCCTGCTGAAATTTATAAAACATTCCGCCATTTACTCATCCCTGTGCTGCGGCATGTCTTTGAAGAAGCAGGCGAAACGGGCATACTGCCCCCAACGATGCGAGAGGCGTGCATAATCTCCCTGCCCAAACCGAGCAAGTCGACCTTGCACTGTAACTCATATGGGCCACTCTCCGTGATCAATGTCGACGCCAAAATATTAGCAAAATTGATAGCCAACTGCATCAGCCCTCTCATGACTGCCCTAGTAGTTCCCAACCAATCGGGATTTGTACCAAACAGAAGCACGTCTCACAAACTGCGCACCCTGTTTGCGATCCTCCATGATATTGATCCCGATATGAACGCCGCGGATGTATTCCTCGACGCCACCAAGGCATTCGATTCACTAGAGTGGGATTACCTTTCCTTTGTCCTGCAACACAGAGGTTTCCTGCTCCTTTCCTGGCCTGGATAAACTTACTATACACTGGCCTACAGGCTAGAGTCATGGTCAACTGCGTTCAATCCCCCCCCTTCACAATAGCCAAAGGCGCTCGCCAGGGGTGTCCCCTCTCGACCCTACTTTTTGCCACAGCACTTGAACCCCTGGCGGCCAAAGTCTGACAGCATTTCCGGGATCATGCTCTTATCTATCCAGAGAGGCAAATACTAATTTCCCTATACGCCGACAACCTTACGCTGTACCTGCGCAATCCCGACGAAAGTCTCAATCCCATTCTCAGGCTACTCATCCTATTTGGCCACCTCTCCGGGGTCAATATCAACTGGGGGAAATCCCAGATATACCCCCTTACGGACACCACCACTCGCTTTGAGCCTGACTTTCTACTCACATGGTGTGGGGATACTCTTACCTATCTCGGAATAGTTATTTCTCAGAACCGGAACGACTTGATGTTGGCCAACTACGGACGTGCGCTTGATCTCCTAACTGAAAAAATCACAGGTGGATTGCGTTGCCCCTCTCCATGGCTGGCAGAGCCTCCCTGATAAAAATGGTGGTACTACCCAAATTGCTTTACCTTTTCATGAACATCCCCTACGCTCCTAGCCGCCACTGTTTTAAAGATATCAAAACCCAACTGATTCGCCTTGTTTGGGGCGGGAAACAAGCTAGGCTGAGCTGGGACATCCTCACGTGACCCTTTGCTGTCGGAGGATTTGAGGTACCGGATCTGGAACTGTATTTCAATTGCACCAAGGTGGTACATCCGCACTGGTCCTGTTGGACCTGAGTGCAGCATTCGACACGGTCTCCCATGAGATCCTCTTAAGAAGACTCTGGGAGATCGGGGTCCGAGATGGAGCCCTAGAGGGGTTCGTTTCATTCTTGACGGACCGCTCCTTTCAGGTCCATGCTCCACCGTATAAATCGGGAAGGTTTCCGCTGTGCTGTGGCGTTCCCCAGGGGTCCGCACTTAGCCCCACTTTATTTAACGTGTACGTCCGCCCTCTGGCCATACTGGCCAGAGCTCGTAACATCAAATTAACATCTTATGCGGACGATACACAGTTTATCTTCGCCTTTTCCAGCGATACCAACGCCGACAAAATTAAATTTCAGGAAGATCTATCGGCCATTGCAAACTCGATGACTGAAAATTGTCTCCAGCTCAATTCATCCAAGACGGAGGTTCTACTGGTTGGAAAGGAGACTCAGAAATGGGATGATCAGTGGTGGCCGCCTGTATTAGGCCCTGCACCTACCCCTAAGAAGGAAGTCAAAAACTTGGGTGTTATGGTTGACAACCGACTAGATCTCGATTCCCACGCTAAAAAGGTGGCAGGCACGTGCTACGGCCGTCTACGGTCTCTGAGACCCATTTTGGGTTTTTTCGAACCCCAAGTTCGCCAGATGATCATTCAGGCCATGGTGCTGTCGCACATCGACTATTGCAATGTCCTAATGCTGGGCTCCAATCAATCTACGATTCACAGACTTCAAAGGGCTCAGAATGTGGCCGCACGCAATCTGTTTGGTTTGCCAAAAAATTGTCACATCTCCCCCATCCTTCATCGTCTGCATTGGCTGCCAGTAAAGCAGCGCATTCAATTTAAGGCACTTTGCCTTTTTCATAAAATTCTCTACTCCTCGGGCCCCAAAATTTTGCGAGACTTAAGTACTCTATATGTCCCTACTCGGGCTCTTCGCTCTGCAGATCTGTCTCTGGCCCACATCCCCAAGATCCAGAGGAGCAGAGCAGGAGGTCGATCCTTCAGATATCTAGCCCCGAAACTGTGGAACACAATCCCGTCTGAAGCTTGTGCTACCACGAATCACTTGTCTTTCAGAAAGAGGATTAAGACCTGGCTATTTGTCACTCTTTAGGCCCGGTTCTCTGTGGTTCTTCCCACCCCTGGCTTGGTTGTTGCGTATCTAGCTCGTCTGCAAGCGCTGGGATGCCCCGTTGCTGGGGTAGCCATGCGCTATATAAGCTACCCTAACATAACATAACATAACACCCAGGCTCACTTTGCAGCCTACTGGATAAATCCCCCCCTTAAATGCCCCACCTGGCGATAGAGGACGGATACATGAATCCCACACCATGCTCTACATACTTGAGCACCCCTGCGGTCCCGAGACGCTTGGCCTCCACCACTGTTCAATACACTACTAGTGCCTGGCATGACCTAGCTCGGAGGATCCACTGCCCCCTACTTTATTCACCCTTTCTACCCCTCCAGGGGAGACAAGACTTCCCGGTCACACAAGAAGGGGGCTGTTGCCGCCTTCTGCGAAAGCTGTCCATCCTTACCTGGAGAAAACTCTATGTAAAAGGTAAATTTTGCACTAGCGAGGAATTCTTCGGAACCTCCCCTCCACCCATCTAGAACAGTTTTACTATATTAGACTTAGGCAGGACATGCGGACCCTCCTCCCATACTTCCCACAGGAGCCTCCCATCATGCCCCCCTTCATGCCCTTCTGCAGCAAACTACTCCTACACATGTAGTGTCACTCTTATATCGCACCACCCAAACGGATCCCGAGTGTGACCTTCCCCCAGCTAAGAGTAAATGGGAGGGGGAACTGGGGTCTCCTCTCACTGAAGAGCAATGGTCCTTCTGCTATCGCCAAACCGGGGAGGTCCCCGCCAGCAGTAGACTGCGCATCATACACTACAAATACATTCACCGCCTGTATTACATGCCTGCATCGCCTTCATCTGCGCGATAATGATCACTGCGATCGTTGTGGGGAAGCGAGGGCTGATTTCAAGCATTTGGCTTGGGACTGCCCACCTGTCCGACGCTACTGGGGGGAAGTTATGCTCGCTTTGTATCAAATGACTGGGTTACACGTTTCGGGGGACCCCCTCACCTCATTCCTGGGATACACTGAGCCGCTGCCTGCTAAGGTACGTCGGTATGTTTCCTTGGCACTCCTCCTAGCCAAAAGACGAATCGCCTGTAGGTGGGGCAGAGGAAGAGCTCCTAAATCTAAAGATTGGCTACACAACCTTATATACTATCAAGAGCAGTTGCATAACTATGCTGAACTCTTACCACCCTCCTCACACCCACGCAATATATGGGCTCCTCTCCAGACTTACCTCCTGGAGCATACCACAACCACAGACACAACCACTGACTCCCGCACCAACGGGTGTGGTGCACACGGCGGGGATGGGAACTGATGCATGTGGGAGATCAAGCAGGTTGGAACATAACAATTAAATGTGGCAAAGGAGTATAGGATAAAAACATGGTGAACAGTGGTACCATTACTTTTTTACTTGTTTTTTTTAGACCATAAATGTTCGAGACCTTTTTGATGCCAATAATAGTACTCGCCCACATGACGCGGCTAGCCCGATGTGGTTGTAGGCGGCTTGCTGTGTACCTCCTCTCCCGCCTATAACGCTTTATGATACGTCAACTTGCATTGCCGGCCCACCTGGAATGTAGGCATCATGCTGTGTATAGAACCTTTTGGCATCAATAAAGGTTTTTGAAATAAAATAAAAAAAGCAGGATATGAGAGGGGTAAGTATTGCTACAATACACCAGTAACAATGCTTTAAACAAGCAATTTACAATGCAATAGGTCTCGCACTGACATTATTTTGAGCTATTGACATTGTAAATGACATTTTTTTGTTGTTGTGTTTTTCTTCTGTAAAACATAAATAAAATGCATTGTAATTTAATATGGCAATTGCTAAAAAAAGTTTAAATGTGAAACCTATTGCATTGCATTTACACTAGTGTGAGCTATTGGCATTGTAAATGGTACTGGCTTTTATTAATGTGATTGTAATATATGTAATATAGGGAGGAAAACAAACACCATCAGAAAACCAGTGAATGTGGAAGCAACAAACGGAAGAACACATACACACAACAGTTTCTCCCTCTTTCTCTCACTCAGGCACACCCAGATACACAGGTTAGCGCACATAGGTAGCCCACGGTAACTTCATTTTCTCCCCACACACATGGACAGATGGCCGCAAACAGGAAAAAATAAAAGTAGTTACAAAAGTACAGTGCAGCTCAGAAAATGATTCAAACACTTTTACATTTAGATGCGTAGCAACAAATAAGGGTACACGCATACACTAACTCCAACACACTAACACCAACAAAAACCAACAAATAGGCAGCAGAACTCACGCACCAACTCTACAGGCAGGAAATAAATGCTGACAAATGCAGATATTGCCACAACAACTACAAACAGACACACCAAGAGAAACATGGACACCACCATACTTACATTAAAATGAAAATCCGTGTAAAAAGGTAAGAAATACCCAAACTCACACAGCAACGCGCAAGCACACTTCACACAGACAGCCACACACACCCCAACACTAGATGCGTAAACTGAGACAGCGCTGCAGCCGCAATCGCAAAAACCTGCACCTACAAACATACACTGAGAACCATACGGTGGTAAACAAAAACAACTTCGGCCCCTCCCCCAAGTAAACACAAACACCTACACATAAATCCTCCCGTGTGGAATGGAGTGATCACCCGCCGTCCGTCTCCATCGCCATGCTGCAACCACACACACACACACCTCTAATACATCTGGCAGCTGAGGTAGCATAACTTAAGCATACAGTGAAGGTAAATAGCCACGCCAAGTCCCCTTGGCACACTTACCTTCAGCCCCGTGATGTCCATGCCCAGTCCACACAGCCACCATGACCTGCAGGACCCCGGCGTGCCAACCCTGCCCAGAATCCAGCCTCTTCCTGCCCAGGTGTAGCGCACCATCCATTCCCATGTAAGAAGCAAGACCCCTCCCCCCCACTGTCCGACCTTCGCAAACTGCGATGTTCATTTACTTTTTCATGCATGCAAAAAAAAGCATGCGTGGGGTGGCCGCCAAGTAGCTGGAAACAGTAGCCAATATGATGTTTGGCCATCAGATCTTCTTTTGTTTGCCTGCAAATTAATAAGGGTGCGTGCAGCAGTCGCCAGTGTAGATTTATCACACTATGGAGAGGGAATGAGGCGGCCGGGGTAGGCAAAGCCAGTTTGCACCTTCCTGCGTTTGATCCCAGATTAGAGCAACAGCCATCCGCAACGCCAGGCTCCAGGGGCCGGCAGGGCACTGGCGGCAGCCAGGGAAGGCTTCCGCGTGACTTCACTCCACCCGGCCTTATATTACAGAGTTAGAAAGCGCCCACGCTCCTGTGAGGCCTGCACTGATGCATAATGGTTGCTCCCTGTGCTGTATGTAGGGTCTGATCCATCTCGCTCCTCCTACGGACCCCAGAAAACAGAAGAAGGGGCGTGGCAAAATAAAGAAATTAATAACTAAGTGCGACTGCGGCGGACCGCGCTGAGGAAGGGGGGCCGGGACAGAAGAGAGACAACAAGGAAAACAAGCATTTACAAGCTAAATTCAATTTTAAAAAAGTGAGAGGAAGGAAAAGGAACAGACGCTGGGTTGGGGAAGTCGTACCTTCTGTTCTTTGAATATGTCGTAAAAGGGCTTTGCTCGGACATGCCTCTCTGGCAAAGACAGCTTTTATTGCCCTGATATATTGCACATCATAAAGATAAGAAATACTCTCATGACAGCCGACAAGCAGCCAATCCAGTCCGGATGGGCCGGACGAAAAGGGGAAAGGGCGTAAACCAAAAAGCCTCAGTTTCAATCGGAGGCCACCGCTTTACATAAACAATAACGCCAGCCAATGAAAATATGGGGCGGAGCTTCAAGTCCCCTTATGAAATCTCCTCATCCACAATATGTCTCACAGAGCGAGCATCGCATGCGTGCTGCAACGCTAGGCGAGACCTAAAAAGAGCCCTTTTAGCCATCAGGGCTTGCAACGTGCCAACCCAATGTTTAGGAAACTTTGCCCACTTTTGTTCTTTAGCACTGAGCCACTTTCATGTCTACCAGCTGATCCTATAACAAGATGGTGGCTTTCAGCAGGTCCTGGCTTTTTAGCCTGTAGCCCTGAGCATACTGGGGCTTCAAGAGCCATACTCACAGGGGGTAAAAGTGGACTACGAATTCTTCTCTGTGCACAGATAGAGGGTTGCTGGGATGTTGTAGACAAAAGGAGCTGATGATCCCTTCCATATCCTTTCTGTTGTTAGTCTCTGTGTGTGCATCACTGTGCATTTCCCTGTCGATTTTCCCTATTCTACTATCCCAGTGTGATGTTCAACTTGCACTACTAGCTTGAACATTTTAAGAAACGAGAATTGGCACTCCTCTTAGAAAGGCTGTAAAATAAAAGTTTAATGGGATATTAGTAATTTTTTTCATGCATAAACTACTCCTTGTTTTGTGCATAATGGAAATGGCCATATGAGTGGTGGTCACTGACAGTTCCTGCGACTACCTTACATGTCTGCTGTTTTTTCTGCATGCTTGTGAAATTACAATTGGAAGCCAATAACCATCTTTGCCCTTTCTCCACGCCGCACCTCTGTGGTGTGGTCTATCTTGGTTGAAACATCTCTGAGGTTTACTGTGTTCCATATTAGATGTAATGTGACCTAAAAGTGTGGGCTGGACAGGGTCCATGTCTTATTTGCATGTGGTTGGTCCATGTCTGTAATGGCACGGGCAGGTAAAATGGTTCATTGGAATGCTAATCACCAGCCAATAATATGGGTTTAGGCATTCCAGTGGATCCTAGTTTGCTACGTGAGTTGTATATGTTTTCTGGCTGTTAAGTGCTGTGCTGTGGTTTGTGCAGCTCACATATTGCGTCCCATTCCCACCTCAGGTGTGGAGGGCCAGTCGGTGTTGAAGCATGCTTATTCTGATCTAATAGTGCTGGACTGTATTTTTAATCCAGTTTATGTTGCAGTAACCGTGGCTCTCCTACCTTGGGGGTGGATGGCTGGAATAAGGCTTATATTTTCAGAACAATTACACACAGCTGTACCTCAAACTGTGTTTATGTTGCCTGTTCCACCTAGCCTTTGGTAGGAAGAGTTGTGTTGGACTGGGGATTATTGAATTGATTTGCTTTATATTTGCATTTATATAGCATTTTAATACCCTCTGGCCAGAAACCGAAGCATATGTGTGGATTAGTGGCATACTGCTCTGTGGGAGTGCTGTGTTTTAATGTGATGTGCTAGGACCAGACATATGCTCTTGCGTTTATCTCTGTGGCTAGACATGAAGGGAAGAGTGACGGGTAGGACGCCTAAGCTTTAGACCTGGTTTATGGATGGATGATTGTGTGAGTGCAGTCTGACTTATGTGGGCAGTGGTTTTGTGTTATGCATGTGTAGCTAACACTGTTCAGATCATGTTGCTCAAGCATGAAAATGCGCCTCTGCATGTGTATAGGAAAGGTGTGAGCTATTTAAGCATGTGAACATACAGAATATACCTACCATCATTAGAGTGGTCTGTGTCGTGCAGTATTAAACCACTTTCGGTATGGAGTGTAGGAAGAGCCCAAGCATGAAAGTTGCTGCTCTTGGTGGTGCTTGCTTCAACTGAATATATTGTGACCTTGAGAGGCACGACAGAGCTGGAAGTGAGAAATGAGCAGCTCAGGGTAATAGGCATTATATGGCTATCCGTAGTTTGTGCATTTGATTGTCCATCCGTGGACAACAGGCGATCATGGTAATGGGTATTGTGCAACCAGTTGTGGTATGCGCACTGGAGGTTCTTAACAGGAACCACAGAGGAGCAATTCATGGTAATGCGCATTATGCAGCTATATGTAGTATATTACTCAGGAGCACTCAAGAGCAGCTGAGGAACAACCCATGGTAGTGGGCATTATGCAACCATTTGTAAGTTGTGCACTGGAGGATCCAGCCAGGAGCGACAGTGTAGCAACCCAGATTAATTAGCATTATGCTACAAGTCACAGTGTGCACTTTTTTTTTTTTTTTAAGAATCTTTATTCGGTGATTAAAAAACACCATAAAAGCACATATATATACATGGGTAAAAAGTCATTAAACATTAATCGAGATCCTTGTACAGAGTTAGTGCAAATAGAGATACCGACATACAGGGTCATAAAAATAGAAAATCCAAAGTCTTTCATTCCTCTCCCCTAGTCATCTTTAATCGGACCGCAACCTTAATAAAATTCATAATACAGCACAATGTTAGTGGATCAGAGGCTTTTTGCAAAAAGACTAATGCGTCCCTGGCACGTTCCTGTTGGGCTTTTTTAAAAATAATTACAAGAAATCTGCGCCGGGGCATAGAGAAATAGGGACAGAGCAAAACAAAATGGAGGGAATCCTGCGGAGACCTGTTGTCGCAGCCGCAGGGTCCCTTCTGCTCAATTGACGTGGTGAAACCTGCTGGTGAGGCCAACATAAAAGGAAGTAAATTCAGTCTAAAACGGCACATAAGAAATCTATCCTGTGCATTATGCACAAGATACAGATAAGGCTCCATACCCTCCACACTCTTTACCAAATTATGAGCCCTCACCGTCTTTTTAACACCTTCAGCCTCAGCTCTACATTGGGTTTTCCGCTCTAGGAAAATTTCCCCTACTTGTTTCTTGTGCTGGGCTGAAATTGTTGTGGGGTTCGTGAAGAGGTTTCCAAAGCCTAAATCTTCAAGGGTGTTTCTTACATATTTAAGCCAGGGGATGCGCATACAATGGGTCCTATCTAAGCAGTCCAATAAAAGTTCTCTGCTTAGATGCGCATCTGGATTAACCCATATTTTTAGCCAGGCCATAATTGGCCTAAGTTTTAACAGGTCATCCAAGTATGGTCTCCCTAGCTCCCTATGAGCTATGATTCCAGCAGTACTTGGTGGTGCCCTCAGGATAGATTTCAGATATTTGTTTTCTTCCTGTTGGATTCTAGTGGTGTTCACAAAGCCCCATACTTCTGCCCCATAGATTACTTTGGAGCATGATACGGAGCCATACAAGTTCATCACCTGTTCCGGGCTCCATCTACCTAGCCTCCTTCCATATCCAGCTATAGCCCCATTAGAGGCAATCATTTTGCTACAACGTTCCGCCACTAGAGAGTTAAACTGCAAAACACCATCAAAGGTTACTCCAAGATAAGAGAACGTTTTGACCTCCTCTAAAGTATGGGTGCCTATTGTATAAGCAAATTTAGAGGAAGGTTTTTTGCCGGCCAGGAGTACATATGATTTGCCCAGGTTGACAGATAGATCCAGTGTACTCATGAACCTAACAAACCCGTCTATCAGTATTTGTAAGCTTCGGGGTGTGCGTGCAAGCAGAACCGCATCATCTGCGTAAAGCAGAACAGGAATATGCCGCGCCCCGACCCTTGGGGAATCTGCCTTTAACCCCAAAAGGAACTGCTCCAGGTTATTGATATAAAGGGAGAACAAAAAAGGGGCAAGAATGCAACCTTGTCTGACTCCACTCTTACAGGGAAAAGAGTCAGACAATATTCCCTCCCTATTAAATCGAACCTTGGCCGTGGTGTCGCTGTGTAATTCCCTTAATATGGTAATTAAACCACTCTCAATCCCCATGCTTGACATCATATCCCACAGCTTTCCTCTATTGACGTGATCGAATGCTGCTGCCAGATCCATGAATCCCATATAAATGGGTTCATCACTGGCCAGAGTATATTTGGCAGTCAGCATGTAAAGGTTCAGGCATTGGTCACTGGTGGACCTCCCTGTCCTAAACCCGTATTGAGTGTCCGAGAAGGTGTTATTCTCTTCGGTCCACTCAGACAGTCTGTTGAGGATTGCCCTACCCAAAAGTTTAGCCGATACGTCAATCAGGGAAATGGGCCGGTAGCACTTGGGGTCATCCCTATTGCCCTTTTTGAAGATTGGCACGATGATCGCTTTAGACCAGGATGGCGGCAGGCCACAAGTGGTCGCAGTATTTATGACCCTGGTCATCAGCGGGGCCCATAGTTCTATATCACTAAGAAACAGGTCAGGGGGAATTCCATCCGGCCCCGGGGCTTTATTTTTAGTCAGACCCTCCATCCCTGCAGTAATCTCCTTAAGAGTGAATACTACCGAGGGAACCTGACTTGTGGTTACGGGTGACTCTACATGGATACCGGGCTCATGGTTATATAGACCCCTAAAGTGTGTGACCCACTGCTCCGGGAGGATGTTACCCCTATCTCTGGGGAATCATTTTCTTGAAAGGTCGGTTTATTAATGATTCTCCAAAATCCCGCTAGATCCCTTCTTTCGCCTGCCTCTCTTAAGTCTGCCCAAGCTTCTGCCTGCAGGGCAAGTTTCCTCCTTTTGGTCTCTTTTTTATATTTTTCTCTGCATACCTTGATTTTTTGAGGGTCCCTTGGTTTTAGCTTAAGGGAGCATTTCAACTCCCTCAATGCCTTAGAACAGTCTTTATCAAACCACCGGGGATTTACCAGATTACGTGTGGGCGCACTGGTCCTAAGTAGGCCATCGACCAGGTTAGCGATCTGGTCAAATGCTTCCAGTACCCTTGGTCCCTGGACTTCTAGGTCTAGACAGTCGTTAATGGCCAGTAGGCCCTTGTCACCCAAAATTTTATAAAACTTTACCCCATCTATTTTGGACCATTTCAGTCTCCTACCTTGATCTGCGACCCTCTCCTCAATTGAGCGGTGGACTCTAGTTCCAGCACCCACCCTACACGAGAGCATCAAAACAAGGGGATTGTGGTCACTGAAACTGCTCCAATCTATCCCTACACTGATTATTTTGTTTATCAGGGATCTCGAGGCCAGAATATAATCTATAATAGATGAGCAACCCCTGCCCTTGAAAGTTGGTAGAAGTGTACCATCCGACTGTGGGTCTATCATATTAATGGTATGCTCTAAGTCGTACTTAAGCCGAAGCAACCTAAGAGCCAACCCAGTAGGCGTATGAGAAAAATGCGGCCCCTTCTCCATTGGGCATTGTGACCAGTCTGTGTTTACCTTGACCAGTGCCGGACAGAGGTGGCAATTAAAGTCTCCCACTAAAAGCAGCCCGTGCGGCGGCCCCTTATTTTGGAATGTTGTTTCTTGTCCCAGCCTATGGTCTAGTTCAGCTAGTAGCGGGATATAGTTGTTTACTATCTCAGTGTTATAGATGTTAAAAACAGAAAATCTTAACCCCTTTCCAAGGAACCGAACTACCTGAATCCCATGTGAGTTCCAATCTGGGGAGGACCAGGAGCCTGGGAGGTCTAAATCTACGTAGATGGACAAACCGCCCATTGCTCTCCCTGATCTGGATTTTCGGGCGGGGACAAAAAAACACTTGGACCCCTGTAGATGGTAATTATTCACCAAGGCCCATGTCTCCTGTACACATATGACTTGAAATTTTCTAATAAAATCAACCCATTCCTTGTTATTAAATTTGCCCGCTATGCCTGCTACATTCCAGGAGATGAATCTCACTCCCTCTCCCCTCCGTCTTGAACCCCCCTGGGGCCTTGATGGTATCTCCTGTATTGACCCTTGCGTAGCCAGCCCATGTCCCCCTCCTATACATTCTATGGCTGTAGCGTTAGGTTCAGCAAACATGGAATTCCCCACACCACTCGGTAGAGTTTGCTGAGCCTGAGAGTTTTGCTCCTCCACCACCTCTACCAAAACGCCCTTATCCATGTAACCCTGGAGGACATTATCTGTTTGTCAATCCACCCCCTCTAGACCGTTCAGGCAATTAAACTGGTTATAGGTGTACAAGGGTGGTTCTGGTCGGCCAAATAGTGGCCTAGGGTTGAATGCCCAGTGTCTCCCCCTCCTGCCAACCCTCTCCCAGTTGTCATGAATTTGGGGCGGCTGCAATGGGACTGGAATAATGGGGAAAAAGAAAGATACACGAAGGGTTTGGATAGTGGATTCTCTGGATCTATTCTTTCCTTGGCATATGTAGGACACGGTTCCTGTGTCCCTAAAACTCACCAATATGCAGTCCCCTATAATAGATTTGTATGTTCTCCCCACCCATGGCACCCTTCTTACCATTATGATTTCGTTATTAAGGTGTGTCGGGAGGGGTCTGTTTATGTTTAACCACTTAATAACCCTACTTTTCAGGGCACAAAAATCCTCAGTTTCACCTTCTTCGAGTGGGGGGACACCCGCCATGACTACAGTGAAATCATTAGTCTCTGGGGGTAGGTTAGGTCTGCGTGGTCTCAAGGGAAGCTTCATTAGGGGAGTCGGTGTGGTACTATCTACCGGCTGTGCCGGATGAACAGGGCCTGAAGGAGGAGTAGGCATGTTAGAGTTAAGGGGCTTAGTTGATGCAGGCTTGGGCCTTAGGGGTTTTAGCGGGGCCGCCGCATTTGCGGCTTGTGGAGGGACTAAGTTTGCTGCACTATTTACAGGCTGTTGAGGGGCTATTGTGGCGGGGGTAGATTCTAGATGCCTTCCCTGATGACCAGCCGGGATTTTCAGACTACCTAGTGTGGCCTCCAGAATAGTTAGTCTGATCTCAATCTTTTTTATACTCTCGCTAATCGGTAGTAATAGAGACCTTAGCAAGAATTCCAGATTTCCAAGCGGGACAACAGAGAGGGGGACATTAGCGGTACTAGTTCCTATGTCTTTTATCAGGGCGGGAGCTAAATCCTCCCGGGCAATAGATTTGGGGTGTGATTCAGCCGGTAATTTCGCTGCTAATACGGGGGGTTTTGAAGATTTCCCAAAGTCCGAGTGAGAGATCTTGGGTTTACTCCTTCCCTGGGCTCCCTTCGATTTCCTCCTACGTTTATTAGGAGGGGGCCCCGGTGCTCCTTGTGTGGTGACTGGCTTGGGTTTAGCTTTCCTAGCCTTAGAGGCTGGGGAGGGTTGGGAGACTAAATCAATGGTCACCCTTGTAGGGCTTGGACTGGTAGCTGGGACTATACTCATGGCTGCAACTGGTGGAGTGTTTATACAATCCCTCAGCAGGAGTGGGACCTCATCTATTAGGGACAACTCCTCCCTGGGCGTAGTGGGTTGTTCTCCAAGGGGGATGTTTTTCAAGTTATCTATTGAGCGTCTCCGTTCTGCCCTTAACCGGGACAGGTTGCACTCTTTGTCCCCCTCCCCCGCCGCCCGGGAGAAATAATTCTCTAGGGTCCTATTTTTAACTCCTCCCGGCTTCAATGGGGTACTCTCCCTTGCCGGAGACGGCATAATGTGAGTGAAGGATTATAATCGGCAAGGGGCTGTGACAGTAAATAGGACCAGGGGTCGAATGGATGACCCAAGAGAGTAGGCCCAGCCCGGCCTACTCCGGCCTCTGACGGCCACAGACGGTCCCGCCCTTGTCCCGGGCTTCTCCCGGGACGCTCCCGCGTGCGCTCCCGCGCAGCGGGAATAACAGATTGAAAAAATAGAGACTCTCGTTAGTGGGGGCGGGGCAGGCAGGGAGAGCGGCCCAGATGATTGTAATTAGGGCTGGCGGGGACTCCTGGGAGAGGTAGTCCCGGTCCCGCAGCTCGCAGCCCCGCCCACGCGCACTCACACCCACTGCAGGCTCCGCTTTGGCAAGGAAACAACTCCAGGGGTCCAAAGGTCCAGGACAGCACACCCCTCGCAGCGGGACCCGCGAAGCGGGTTCCGCGAGGCGCTGCAAGGAAAAGCAGCAGTCAGGGCAGCAGTTCTCCACACGCACCAACAGGTCAGCCAGGCGTCCCAAAGTATAACGGAGTCCCAAAGGTTTTAAATTCGTTGGTGGGGGCGGGGCAGGCAGGGAGAGCGGCCCAGATGATTGTAATTAGGGCTGGCGGGGACTCCTGGGAGAGGTAGTCCCGGTCCCGCAGCTCGCAGCCCTGCCCACGCGCACTCACACCCACTGCAGGCTCCGCTTTGGCAAGGAAACAACTCCAGGGGTCCAAAGGTCCAGGACAGCACACCCCTCGAAGCGGGACCCGCGAAGCGGGTTCCGCGAGGCGCTGCAAGGAAAAGCAGCAGTCAGGGCAGCAGTTCTCCACACGCACCAACAGGTCAGCCACTTAATGGTCTTAATGCACTTAATGCACTTAATGCACTTAATGGTCTACTCAGGGACGATAGAGTAGCAACCCATGGTAGTAGGCATTTTGCAGCTACCCACTGAATGTTATCTGAGGTATACCCAGGAGTGGCCTACAACCAGCCCATTGGACAGAGCACTATGCAATCAGCCTTAGTATGTGCTCTTGGGGCCTTTCTAGGTGCAGAACAGGGGCACCCCATGAAATTACTGGGCCTATATGATGGTGGCTTGAGGCTACACCTGTGGGAAAAATCTAAATAGATAAACAGAAGGAGGTCATATAAGGAGGGCCTGTGGGAATGGATTTCGGCTATAGGCCCAATGACATTTCCCTTCACCTAAATACCCAGGATGCCCTCCATTGGAGAGGAGGGTGATATATGTGGATGGCTAGGATCACTTGATTTCAGGGCCATTCAGGAGCACCCGCTCACTCTCCCTTGGCTGGGGAAAGGCACCGCCGAAAAACCTGAAAAAAAGACTTGACTGAAAACAAAACAATCTTGGGAAGCGCAAGAGCAGGCTCTTGGGTCACAACCAAGGCTCTGCAGCAAACACCCCAAAAATATTTTATGTTCCGTTTCAGCTGTCTGACCACAGTGCCAACCATGCACAGACAATTTCCAAGTATTTCTCTTCTTTACTGGGATCACCGAAACAGCAAAATTTATTTTGCTGCAGAGGTGAGATGTGGAGATCAGGTGCAACATAGAGCATCCCTCCTCCGTGCCATCTCTCCCAATAGTTTTTAATCAAACAAGTTGATTGAAGCTATTTCTTTTTCCAAAGATCAGAGCAGAAAAGTATCATTCAGTAATTTGTCGCACTCTAGTGTGCCACAGTGTGGCTAGAAGTCTTGCAGTGAGCTGCATGGATATAATGTATGACATTTGTGTCTGCCGGAACTCAATTTCTCCTTCCCTCCCCTACAGTCAGTGCTTTAAATGGGCCAGTACTCACCGGTACTGAGTACTGGCACTTCCGATTTTTTTTGCCATCAGTACCGGTACTTCTCTGTAGCCAAGGAGAGTACCAGAACCCTGATCCAAGGCAGGGTAGGTCTGCAAGGGTTTGAAATGGCTTGTTTCACACTGTTATTAACAGGACAGGATCTCTAGACAAACCCTGCACTGTCAATCAGATGCGCAGCGACCATTCGGGTGAAAGTGGCATCATGGCTTTCATTATGTGTAATGAGTTAATCTATTTTATTGACATAAACGCATTTCTCGTGTGCTTTAATATATGCTGCAACTAGTAAAAAAGTCATTATGTATGATCATATCTTGCCCTAAGCCCCGCCCCTATCCCTGCCCACTTGCCACACCTCTATTTTATTGAGTACCTGCACTTATTTTTTCCCATTTAAAGCACTGCCTACAGTCCCAAATCCTTCCCACCACCGACCCCTCACGCCCCACACAAAAGCCCCAACACACCCTTCACACCCGCTCTGGGCATGTAGTAAATGTGTGCATGTGCACTAAATCACTTGAAATATGGAATTGTGGGCAGAATACTGCAAAGAAATTCCATGTCATCAGTTATTCATTATTTACCTTTGTTTTCTAAATTATTTTCTTTAAAAGATCTTTCACGTATGTATGTGGGAATTGTATAGTGCAGACACAGCTGCAAGGCAGTGAAATAAAGGGTCAAAATCAAAGATCACACCAAATGGGAGATTGAGAGGCAACTGAGTGCTGATGGCAGAAGTGGAATGTGTCTGTGTTGTAGTCTTCTTTAAAGAGGTGCATCTTCAGCTCCTTCCTAAATTGAGGCAGTCCCAGTGACCGTGAGGGTCTTACTCCGGATCCTGGGGTTTAGATGGAGAAAACCTTGTTTTTTTCTTTTTTTGCACCTCTTCTTTTTTCCCAGTCTGTTGGCGTCCTAGGTGCAGGTGTGCCAAGAACCTTAGGAGATGGTGAGCTTGCCGGCCAAATAGGTAGGGGTGACAGTGTGGTGGATTAGTATTCGATGCAGCTGCTGTGGAAGAAGGTGACGGGCAGAAGTGAGATCCAGTTGAGTTTCATCATGGTGGGGATGATGTGGTCCTATTTCTTTAGGTGCTCAATGAGGCGTGCCTGGAAGTAGGGTGTTGTAAAGGGGTATTTTAGAGGCTGGGAGGACACGGAGCGGGGCTTTGCAACCATTCAGATGCAAGAGTATGTGGGCCTGGTCTGCAGTTGTGAAATCGCGTCTTGAAAGTAGCTGTGTTATTTTCTTCAGTAGAAGGAGCTGGTGCCAGTCCGTCATGTGTGGTTTCTTTTTTTTTTATATACTCAGATCTTCCTTTGAATACCAGTGCACTATTATACCACACGTATATTTTCTATTCAGTTTAGTAGCTTAACTCGTCTCTCTCAGATAAGCAATCGCTGTGTCAGTAATTTTACTAACTTCAATGTTAAATCCTTCAATGTTCAGAGTCACATAGTCCCATGTTTTGCATGGGGCATCTGAGCAGCGCTGACCCACTATGCACTTGTAGAGAAGGCGGGAGATCGTACCAGAGGAAGGTGCTTCAGAGAGCTCAAGATGTGTCCTACAGAACTGAACACAGCTCATCAAAGGCTGATGATAGCAATACTCAGGTGAAGCATTAAGAAATGGACACAGTCTAAAATTGAACACCGCACCCTGGTCGAACCTCCAGAACTACACAAAACCCTTCTGATGTGACCGGGAGTTAAGAATAGCAAATATGTACCTACGGATACGCACTTACCTTCTCAATATTTTGATTCTCAATATTTTGATCACAATATTTTGGTAGCTCTATGTTTCTGTATTCAATATTTTGGCATTAACAAATTTAGCTTCAAGAATTGAATAAAATACTTTAGATAGGGTCTTCAGAAAGGGACACAGAACGCTATTGGTGGCCTACAGAACTTGATGTACATTGCTTTATGGACCTTCAGAAGAGGAGACAATATGACGTATGTTGCTCTCAGAACACAATGTACTGGAGGTGGTCCCTTGAATTTGACTCAATACGCCAAAGGCAGCCTCCTGAGCTAGACACAATACCCAGAGATGGACTCCATAAGGGACGCACCACTCCAGATGTGGGCTCTAGGACTGAGTACAATATTCCAGGGTCTCTTTGAAACACATAGAAGAGCCTTGAGTGGTAAAGTTTGCAATTTAAAATTGAGAACATCTCTCCTTACCCATCAAGATTCTAGCATAACCACACCCACAACTCTGGGTGGAAGTAAACCCGCCACAGTGACAAGTGAGTCTCGGCAGGGGGTTATCACGTCCTCAAACTCCAGACATGATCCTTCCGGACTCCCGTGAACACCGGCCGTCACTTTGCTGTTGCAGCTGCTGCGGGCTGCGCGCATCAGCACAGAATGTCACCACTCGACACTTGCAGAACAGGGGAACAGATAGTACTTTCCCAAGACAGACAGCAGTCAATCCTGACCCCCACGCCCATGTCTGCACCTCAACCCCCACCGGCCCTTCCTCAGACAATTTCCGCATATTCAGAGGAGGTAGAAAATGTCTGAAGTTTTTTTTCTGGACTCGGAAAGAATGTATAGTAAAAGAACCAGCATTTTCAGATGTGTTCAGTTATTCCCCATTCTAGTGAGAAAACTAAGAGTACCCGGAACTACTAGGTGCGGGGATTTCAGCCGCAATTAGAGATTCCACAGTCCGGTTTCCCCACAACAAATTCCGACCAACTTGTAATGAGGGTTTTTGGGGGGTTATTAGGAGGTGGTTTATAAAGAGGCCCCACATTCCTACCTCAATTCACCTGTCCCACTTAGCGGTGGGGGAACTGTTTAGCCTACGAGCTGCGTAACCCTCCCCAACACCACCATTGATTACTTCCTTGGCTTACCAGCCACGAAATAGTTCCATTTTCATAACATCAGAGCAGAGATTATGGCCTTCTTTCTCCTGCTGGAAACAGTGCCTTCCATGCATAAGGTGAAAAGTCCCACCTTGCATTTAGAAATTCTAAAAAATACCAGCCAGCCCGCCAGATCGTCATGACATGCCTGCCAGCGAAGTTAAAATTCAGAAGTTTTGCAGGAATTGCTCCTGTCAGATCAGTAAAAGCACTTTTGATGAAAATATATTCAGACGGCTTGTAGGGAATTCTAGAAAGCGGCATGTCTAAATGGCACCATAGGTTTTCGTATGATGTGCCCTGAAGAAATCCCAGAGAATGGAAGCATCACAGATAGACCCTATCGTATTGTTTTTGCAGGCATCATAATAATAGGTTAACGCATTAATAACTTCCAGATTTCCTCTCCGCTTCATCAAAAATATTGATTTGTTCAGAAAGGATACATCCTACAGTACACAATATTTTTTCAATAATCATAACCTCATAGGGTGTGATGATGAGTCATTTGTGTGGAATTTTGAACTGTGTGTTCAAGACTCACCTGGCGTTCCGCACCCAGCTTACACCTGTGCAGGAACACTAGAGAGCCAATGTTACCAGCTGGCATCATCAATTTAACACATTGGGAGTCTTACTTTCTCTTTCGAGCCCCCATCTCCTCTCGGCTAGTCCATGTTGATTTGTGAAGCTCCATCAATATTTGTAAGAAATCCATGGCGACCCTGCAGATAGCCAGCTTCCTCTATAGCCTCCACCTATCCGATCAAATGCTGGCAAGAAATCTATAGATAAGCCATACAGTGACTGATTCGGAGCTGAGCAATACTTTGTCCACTGACATGTGGAGTATGATAGTGCAATCCACAGTACAGGGTATTTTGTCTCTGCCCCAAATATAGCATGAGAATTAACTGCTCATCAGAGTTTTAGAATGTGTTTATTCACTGGATCGGTTCTTTATTTTTTGCATAAATAGAAGCTATCAGCCCCACACCCCCACCAAGAGCCCAACATTACAGATTGCCAGAAGCATTAGTTAAATGAAAGGTGTTGTAATGGGGCTTATCCTGCAGGCCCTGAGCTCCAATGAGTTGTGGTTTCACCATCTCCATGAGAAACCCGGCGGTGACGGGCTAGGGGCAGCATTCACTCACGCCTGACCCTCAGCCACACTTTATTTGAATACTATGCATTGCGCTTTTACATTCTATGTTGCACAGGTACTTTTTCAGTTCACTTTCTGTTGTGGGTACACAATGTTTACTTTATAAGGTTGAGAGTCGATACTGGCGTGCTGTCAACAAACTCCCAGGAGTTTCAGTGCCCTCCTTTGCTGCAGTCCCTTTCTCTACATTCAACACCTGTGCAGGGGCTGCCCTTCCACCTCCCTCTCACAGGCCATCAGCTTGCTTTTATGAAGAAATGTAATCGATGTAAAGGCATCCGTCTGAGTTTAATGTGAACCTCTCTTGGACCATCCGCAATATCTTCATAGTCACTTGTTCAATCCACAGCCTTACTCTCTATACGTTCAGTGTCAGTTTCAGGATTTTCAGAATATATTTATTTTATTTTTATTTGAGTTTTATATAGCGCTAGCTAGACCTGAGGGTATCAGAGCGCTTTACAAGTTATGTGATTACGTCTATAAGAGGTATGTTAGGGAATTCATACGAGTTAGAGTTGAAGAAACAATACAGCATTAAGTGGTTATAACGTCACAAAACTATATCTCAGGGGCGCATCGGGGAAAGGCATGGGAGACCAAATAGGAGACTGAGAGAGTCATGTGACCGTCATGAAAGAACCAGTCAATGAGGGAAACATGGAACAGCTTGTATAAATGCTTCTCTCACAGCCCCTAAATGCCTACCATAGCACTGGCGCTCTCGCTTCCAACCCAGATGTCATTTTATAGAAATGGAAATGTAATAGGGAGTACGTATCCCCTTACCTCTCATATACGAAAGGACATCTCTACCCTCGTGGGTCCAGGAGTCCCACTCCTGCTCCTGAGTGTATAGGGATTTTATAGAAAGACTCCTTCTCCTCGACAGATGGGAATCTCCTAACTGGTGTGTTTATTCATCAGCTCAGGGTCTGTAGCTCACCCCCCTTTGCTTAGTTGGCAGAAGCCACTTCAGTTCTAGTGGTGACCCTGTCAGCATGCAAGAGGATAGTTTACACTCCGCCACCTGATGGAGCAGCCACCCGAAGATAAATAAATCAAAGGTCTGCCGTCTCTGACAGATCATGGGCAGATCCGCTGGTGAGCTCCCTGAGCCTGGGATGTTTACCTCTTCACACCTCTAGAGAATCCTACAACTCGGCCATTGCCTTTACCGTGCAGGACACTTTATTTGATGTCCTTGACGCCTTGCTGGATCCGGCCAGGAGTGGATCCGGGGTCTTGTTATTCTTGCTTAACTAGATTATAAGTTAATGCAAGAACTAATTGCATTTCCTATAATGTCCTAACAAGACGCAATGCCTCCCTTCAGGTCTCGTCACATCCTTATGATGCTTAAGGTGATTGAGGTGTAGGAATTGCCCCGTTTCTGGAGGACCTGAAACACATCTAACCTTCACAGCTTCTAGCGCAGTCTCCAGGCTCAAAGTCCATACGTGTCCGGGGTTCAAGGAAGAGGAGCACATTGGACCCCAACTGTTTTGGACTGAACCTCACGCCCAGACACCACACGGCTGATTTAGGGTTTTTCTTCCTTGGTGGTTGAAGCCTGGCCCTTTAAAGGGAAATAAGGACAATCCGGATGCAGTCTGGTTGGGGAGATGCTTCTTCAAATGCTTCTGGTTACAGAAACTCTGAAAATGATGGCATTCTGATCAACTGAAATAATTTTGGCCATCTCCGATTATCCAGTTCATCAGTGTATTTTTCCAGCAATCGGGCAAAGGTGTGCAGGCCAGAATCAGTACAGCGGAGATGCGTCTCGGCCCATAGTTGCCCCCTCTTTTTTGGGCTACGTCAGCTCTTGCACTGTGGTAGTTTTGCAAGCATGTGTTAGATTCTACAGCTTTCAGCCACTGGAATTTGCAGTGGCTTAAGGTAAAATGATGCCCCCCCTGCAGATAATAATGAGGGGCCCCAGAGTCTCCCGTATCTCGCAGATCTTCATTGACCTTGTGCTGAATGGCGAGGCCCTGAAGGGTGGCCAGATCCTCTGAATAGCCCCGCCCCCCTTTCCTGCACTGCATGGGCTGAAGGAGCCCTGGGTTACGCTCCGGGGAGTTCAGCCATCAAGAATTATTAATTATAGGGAACTCGCTGGCATTGCAAAAAAACAACAGTGCGCCTACACCATATGGAACGTTTAAAAAATGTACAGGCATAGGATGCTGTACAGGAAAGTGTGCTTCCAGTACACATTCTATGCTAGACACCATCCATACACCTTTGCATCATGGTGCAGATTGTGCATGTCGCTCAGCAGCGTGTTTCTGCGCCAGCGAATGGGTAGCAAGTCGTACCAGGCCATGTTTAATAAATATAGCTTGGTGCTGCTTCCCCCTACCCCTGCGCTACCCAGAGCAGCAATTTTGGCTCCTGCAGTGCAATGCATTAACAAGCATTGGCATATCCAATAGGTCTCGCCTTTAGGACCTTATAAGTGTTTAGCCAGGCAACCGTTGATGTTTTTGCACCAAGGATATTTGGCTGCATAACTAAATACTTATAAGGTCCCAAAAGCGAGACCTATTGGCTATGCCAATGCTTGTTTATTATGATGCTGAAACTTGATCTAAGCATTTCTCATTTCTCCAAGTTGATGTTTTGCAATGAAATTTATCAAGGAATAATATACTGCTTTAAAAATAATGGAAGTGAGTATATTTGTATTTAACGTTGTTAAATACGCACTTATAACCCTTTTAAGTGGATGCTTTTTAATGAATCTTATTGTGGATATTTAATTTTTTTTGTTGTAAACTGCCTGTTTTTATCTGTTTGTCTTTTATGATCTGATTTTGGAAGATCGAATATTGATCATTGATTGATAATGATTGATTGACAAATGTTTATTGATGTAAAAAGCACACTCACTCTCCTCAACCGTATACCAGGAACTTTAAACTCTTTAAAAAATAGTTTTGCTTCTTCTTTTCTTTCCCTTGATAATGTGAAACAAACTTAAATAAGAGTCTAACGAGACTTTCATTTAAGCTAGAACGTCTTAAAGGACAGAATATGCGGAGCAGATTTTCAACACAAACATTGTGCTTTTCGCTCTTTAGGAAAGAATTGTTGTAGGTCATTTGAGAATGGAAAACTCAACGAAAATCCACATGAAAATTCTCCATATACTGAAACGGTGAAAGAGGGAACGAAAGAGACCAAGCTTGCCAAAGTTAGACAGAGACAAAAAGTGAGAGCAACAGTCAGTAAATGTCCAGACACACAATAGACTGAAAAAGACATTCTGTGATAGATAGGGACATCAAACACAGACAGGAGGAATCACCCCACCCCGTTTCATTGGACCCATTGAACTTAGCTGGCATGAAGACGAGCCAAATTTGCGTGTGTTGACAGGTAAAATGCAACCAATTTGTTTTCAAAACCAAACGGTGCGAGTCTCGAAATGAATGCTTTCACAGGAATTGCATACGTTTCAAATGTAAAGGCATCTCAATTTATTTTGCCCGTCTTTTGCTGTTTTCATCCTTCCCCACAGGCGAGGTATTTTTCCAGTGTTCGAGTATCAATGCATGTGGAGCATAGACAGCATAATGGTCTGAAAGTTAAAGCCACACACAACCTAAAACAGACACAAAGTCTAGCAGTCCAGCAATGAAACATCAGGTGTGTGGGGCTGGTTTAAAGAAAAAAAGGGCTTTTCTGAAGAGTGTGTCAGGCAGGACAAAAGCAATTATAGAAAACAGTGCAAAACAGATGGTCCCTGTGCGCACCGCTGAATGTAAACAAGCGCGCGCGTGAAAGCTCATTAGGAAGAAGAAAAAAAAAGATGCCCCCGCGTGCGCCGCTGCTACCAAACGCCCGAGCCGACTTGAAAGTGAAAGTGATGAAAGCGACGCGAGCAGAGAAATGTAAACAAGTGCGTGCGTTGCTCGCTCCCACAAGGTGGATGCCACCCTGAAAAGAGCTGACCGATTTCTAAAGGTCCTCTCCTAGACAGCGCATGCGCGCTACCTAGGCGAGACCTAAAAATTAATAAATCAGCTCATTAGTGCGCATACCTGGCCCACGCAGCCTTACCTCTCACACATGCATACACTTGGTGACAATTCCATTGAAAACTAATCCTTCTGTGCCTTTTCTCTCCTTAGTTCACATCACCTCTTCAACCTTAACCCTCTGTCTTAACCTCAGTCTCTATGCTTCTTTATGTACCTTCATCCTGTCTCAGCTCTCTCTACCTCACCTTTGTCTACCTCACATTCATTTGAATTCATCTCGTTCTACCGCTCTCATGACCTTGCCGTTCTCTTTTAACCTACATCTGCCTGTCACACTCAATTCCCTCTCTCAACCTCAACTCCCTCTAAATCATCCATCGCTTTGTACCTCATTGTTCTTCTTCCTTCTGACTTCTCTGTATACGTCCTCTATCTACTTCACTTCTCACACTTCATCTCCACCTTTACCTCTCCAATTTCTCTAGGACTGTACTACCTTACATTTCTCTACCTCTCTCCCAGCTCTTTCTCTACACCATCAATCTTCCATTTATGTCTCCGTCCAACGTTGACCTGTATCTTGCCACATCCTGTTTCTCTTACTCTGCAGGTTTACAGGTAACTTTTTGGCCAGAGAAGTGAACGCATATTGTTTTTCCTACAATAAGAGTGACAAGCTTGTTAAGCATGAATTTCACATAAAATGATATTGTTTCAAGCAACAACAAAAATCTAAATCCGAGCCCAAAAAGAAATAGCTTCATCAATCCACCAGCCAGCTTGAGCTTTCTGCTGTGTTTTGTATGCCCTTATTTCTGAAGGTTTAACATATAATTCAATATTATTTGTCAGTAAGAGGGCGTGAATGTGCCTAAAAGTGGTAATACAACCAAAGTTGTTCCAGATAGGGTGCCCCTCAAATCCTTTGGATGTCATTTCATAATGTATTTAATCGGCAACCAATACATGTGTCAATCTTGTTGTTATGAAGACTTGGACACCACTGTTGGTTATCGGTGTGGCATTTTATGGTTATCGCTAGTGTAAAACGACTTTCTAGCCACCTATGGGGCTCTGAGAATCCAACAGCCACCTTGACGTGTCAATCGGACACTTCCAGTACAATTCTGCTGTCTGGTTCTTCACTCTTGTACGGGGCTTGACTCGTTTTTCACAATTTATCATGCAAGGTTTTACCTTTACTACTGATTCCTCTTGAATCATAACTGTTTGCACCATCAACATCCACTTCCTAGGTACTCCTTTGCAATACTGCACTGTTAAGTGCAGTTATGCAAGATCTAATCACCACTGTTACCACATAAACTGCCTACAGCAAGCAAAAATGCATGCAGTCTGCCGCATTGTGTAAAACACTTCTGCAGCTAAGCGGCTTGTCTTTACAAGTTTAAAACTGACCTGAGTCGCTAATGGGGGCCACTTTTAATTTCGAGCCCTGTTTCCTGTTCTGGTCCACCCTGGATGTATGATTTTGACAGCTGTGCAAGTGCTACCCAAGGGTGAAGCAGGGGCACAGGTAAAGGTGTTTGTATCATGTGGGATAGAAGTTGTGGACAGAGCTTTCAGCTCTTACAAAGTGTTGCCATTTTCCAGGGGGAGCGCTCTGAGTGAGTAGACAGACATACATTTTGACAAGGGTGGGTGACCGGGTGGAGCCTTGGTTCTATTTTATGGTTGACTTCAGATGAGTCTAATATATGTTGTTTTGTATATTGCTGTAAAAATCTAGTTTACACATCCATTCAAGCTAGATCTAATGTTTAATTATTGAAATAATTATTTGGATCCAATGTGACATAGTACGAGAAACGCTGTCTGGCCAAATTCTGTTTTGATCTTGAGAAGACTGACTTGAATGCTTTAAACTTATTATCTTACATTTTTATTGCAGCTTGAAGGAAATCATCCAGTCTGAAGATGTCAAACCGAAGCTGCAGTTCATCATGTCGAACCCAAGCTTCTCCATGGTGACCGTCCAGTGTGAAGACAGTGGGATCATGTGGGAGACCAGTTCAAGCAGGTGCTCCACGCCGTGGGCATCGGAAGCAAGTACCACCTCTGATGTTTTCAGCATGGAAAGTTCCTCTGTAGGATCCCCTCCGGGCAAAGTTATCTTTATAATGGATGAAAACAAAATTCGCCGAAAAAAGGTTTTTAAATCCTCAAACAGAACTCTGCTTCCATCACATTTGAAAGGAGACTTGGGACACAGAAAGAACGGGCCATCTGAATACAAGGCGGCTGCGTCAGAAAAGAAAGAGTACCCTGGCTCCGGTACAAAGCTCATTGCCGCTAAATCACTAAGCGACCCCGTGGATAGCTCAGATGGAAACCGCAACCTACCTGGGACAGGAGAATCCTTGGCAAATGCACCGGTTTTAGCAAAGCCTCCAAGCCCAGAAGAAGCCATAACACCCGTGCCGGCCGTAGCAAAGCCCGTGAGCACAGAGAGCGCACCGCAGAAAGTAAAGGCGCCTCCCAAAGGATCTGTCCTGTCTAGAATCCAGAAATTCAATGCTGTTTCAGAACCACCAAAAGCACCACCAAGGAGATCTAGAGGTAAGGTACCAGCTGTGCCATTTGTTGCAAAAGGGGAGTTACCAAAAGGCAGTGAACAATCAGTTGATAAAAATAAAAAGTGTGCCTCTGAGTCCCAAGGTTCCGCCATTGGTAAAGACCATACCAATATTTTACAACCTGTTTCAGCAAACGTTCAGTCGACTGTGTTAACAAATGGAGTTCGCGCAGTTCATTCTAAAATTGAGGCGAAGGAAAATATTGTTCCATGTCCAAATGATGAAGCCCTAACATCTGAGAGTGAACTATCCTTAACAAAATCAGAGCCAAATAGTGTACACTCTGGACTGACTTCTGCAGAGCAAAGGCACCACAAACCCGTGACGGACATGCCTTCGGACTTAGTTTCAAATCACCTTTCAAATGGAGTATTACCCAAGCTCATTCATGACAACAATGGGAACCATATCTACCCAGCCATGTCAGGCATGCAAATACCGAAGCCTGTTGTAGAAGGGACGGGCACTGAACGCACAGGTCAAAAAGAACTGTTGAGTGAAAATGTGCCCTCTTTAGCAACTAGCAGCCACGGGCTTGACACTGCAGTTGGCGTGGCAAGACAAGATACACATATCTCACCAGATAATTCTGAGAATAATATGAAACCTAGAGAGACCAATAAGAAGGCCAAGAATGTTGACGATCATCAGTCCAATGCGTTCAGCATTATTTCTGAAGGATATGAAATTTTGAATATTCATGCACCCCCACAGTTTTCTTCAGTTGACCAAGAAGAAAGTGTACACATGAAGGATAAATTGGAATACCTCGAAGACAATCCCATATTTAAAGCCAATCAGTTGCATGATAGAAATCATGGTGATGCAGTCGCCGCATTCAAAGGTGGAGCAAATGGCGCGGCAGACAGCATTAGACAAAAAGATACTATAGATAATATACAAGGACAGGAAGTTAATGTTGAAGGAACTGCAAAAGAAACTTTGACCGGGGATGAAAATAATTTGAATACCATAAAAAGTGCTGTGGACATGGATTACTTTGAAAAGTACACTTTAGTTGATGACCAAGTCCCCATCCCACCAGAACTGCAGGTGTCTATTAAAGGAGACGAAGTTAACAATAATCATAATGGAAACCCATCAAAACTCACTGAAGGAAGTCGCTCTTTTGCAGAACGGCTGAATGCCAGTACTTTTGAAGATGAGTTTTACTCACCAGACACGGATATTGATGAAGCCTTTTATGGGATTGCACAAGAGGAAGTGGAACCGCGTCCTAGAACTTTTCTGAATGATTTAGGCGCCCACAATTCTTTTGACCGAGAGATTAAAATGGAAGTAACAGAGGATAATAATGATTCAGAATTTACAGGTACATGCTTATTTAACACAGAGGAAGGAGTATTAGAACGCTCCATGCTGTTTCCAACAACAGTCAAATTAGTTGATCCCGAGCTTTTGGAGGAACCACCAGCGTTGGCGTTTTTGTATACAGATCTATATGAACAAGCAACTGGAGATAGGACAAAAGAAGAAAGTGAGCATTCCGACACAGAAAGTGTCAATTCAGACCACTCGTTCCCAGAACGAAACTCTGACACAGATGATGGGCCTGGAATATATTTTGAGAAATACATTTTGAAAGATGAAGTGACCTTCGATATAGAAGGGTCTAAAAAGGGCTTTAAAGATCACTATGAAAAAGAGGATTTGAAACCATTTATTGACTTCTATGCTGAACACGAGACAAGTCCACCATCTGCTTCTGAAGATGTTGATGACATACACAACCTACAACAGTGTCAAATGACTGGACAGGAGGAAAGCTCTGTCACACAACACACTGTTTTGGATGTGGAGGACTTTGGGGAAAGGATGGATTTGTTGACAGAAGACACTCAGTCAGAAGAGCCTAGTGACATTTTATCTTGGGAAGCAGCTCAATCAGTTGATCATATCAAAATTAAACCCCATGAGTTAACACAGTTAAGCGATTTCAGAGATTTTGAAGCTTCTGAAGTAGTTCAGGCAAGCAATGTCAGTGAACTAATAGCTACCGGAGAGGGTCTGCCACAGGATGCCGTAGAACTTGAAGCTTCAGAAATAGGTCTTCCAGATGTTGCCGTAGGACTAATAACTCCTGAAGTGTCACTAGCAAATAATGCCACAGAAATATTAACCGACAAAGACTCTCTACCAAATGATACACGAGAAATAATAACTGATGAAGACTCTCTACCAAATGATACTCGAGAAATAATAACTGATGAAGACTCTCTACCAAACGATACACGTGAAATAATAACTGACGAAGACTCTCTACCAAACGATACACGCGAAATAATAACTGACGAAGACTCTCTACCAAATGATACAAGAGAAATAATAACTTACGGAGGAACTCTGCCCAATGATGCTACAGAACTCATAGATTCTGAAGTAGCTCTACAAATTGATGCCACAGAACTCATAGCTTTCAATGTAGCTCTACCAAATGATGCCAGAGAGCTAATAACATCTGAATCAACTTTACCAAATGATAGTGAAGAACTCTTGGCATCTGAAGTAGCTCAATCAAACGATCAAAGAGAAGTTGTAACTTCAGACATTGCACAGTCACTGGATGCTGAAGAGCTAGTAATTTGTGACGTTACTCACTCAAATGATGCAGGACCTTTCAAGACACTTGAGGTAAATGAAGCTGGGGAATTTGTACCTTATGAAAGGCCACTTATTGCATCTTGTGATGAAGATTTCAGTGTTTCCATTCCCCTCCACATCACTGGGGAGATGGTGGAAACAACTGTGTTTTCAGAAAACGAATTCATGGCAGAAGATACCCATCAGGAATATAGTCATGTGCCCAACCAAGATATTACTGTATTACAGAAAACAGATTCCTTTGAAGAGGAAGCACATGATCAGTTCATGTTAAATGATACCACTTATGTAGATGATGTAGAAACTGTTGAAGAAGAATCAAAAGCAGTAACAGTTGATACAACAGGTGATATTATTTCTGATATTAGACTTGGGGAGCCATGTTTGGATGAAAACCTATATGACCAACTTATCAAAGAAGCCCAGGAGATGGAGCAAGTTTCAAAACCAAGTAATTCACCAGAAAATGAATGTCAAAGAATATCAAATGGGTCCCCCGTTCTTAATATAGAAGAGCAATCGGACAGGTGTATATTGGAAGGTTTATCCAGCCAATCACAGGAATATATTGAGGGTATAGTAAGTGAGAAAGAAGGTTTATGGAAAGAGGGTGAAACATCTGCAGAGGGAGATGGGGAAAGTGCAAATGATCATCAATTTCATGATGTCATTGAGAGCACTGAGATACTATTTTCTGCCCAACAAGATATTTTCCAGGCGGGTTCTGCCCAACAACATATGTTCCAGGCGGGTGAAATAGACATGGCTGAATCTACTGAAAGAGACCAAGTTGAAACTACTGACACAGTAAAAACGGAACTTTGTGAAATACCCACTATCACCCAAATTAAAGATGATCTAGTGGAAATTAAGACTGAGCATGTCAGTCCTGAAGTGGTGTCAGATACAATTTGTGATGATGTAGCTTTACAGTCCGCACCCGCACTGGACAACTTTAAGGAACAGCCTGAAATACAAAGTCATGAAGAAGAAACTGAGGATTTGGTGGACTATGAAATAATCACTCATGAAGAACTGTTGCAGGATGAAATGTCTTCTGATTACCCGCAGGATGAGCTCATGCTTTTAGTGGATAAAGACTTTTCTGATCACGCAAGTGATGGGGGCTTTGAATTTGTTAGTGAATTAGCACAGGATGTGACTACTGAGCAGGAGGATTCAGCCTTTGAAATGCTAGAAGAGGAAAAAGTATCTGCAGAGTGCGAGGCGAAAAGTCCAGAGTCTGGAAAAGCACCTTCACCAAAAGAACCGAAATTACCTCCAATTGATACATATTGCTATTTGTGCAAATGTGCAATCCCTGCCTTCGATAAGATATTTGGAGAACATAAAGACCATGAAGTGACAACATTAGATAACGCAGTAATTGAGATGACGGTAAGTTGAACATTATTGATAACGGATGAAAATCAGAATATACCTAAGCTGTGCTGTTATTTATGTACGACGTTCTTACAGGCATCTCAAGGTATGGCACTGAGTGCATGTTTGCACTTTGTAATTAAGTGTTATGGGCACTAAAGTGGGTAATTCTTAGTTCCAGAGAGGCAGCCAAAATTTTGCAGAGCAATCTATGAGACAATAAAGTATAGCACAGAGAGCAGCATGAGTACATATAAGCAGAAGACCTCATATCTAGCATTCTTACAGGTGCCAGGGTGTCTCTGGGGCTGTTTACAAATAGGTTTAGTTTTGAGTCAATTTTTCAAATGCCTGATGCATACATTTAAAATACCTGCCTGTGTGGCTTTCCTGGTTGCCTTTCCGGATGTTGAGTCCCACCAGAGTTTGGCTCCAGTTGGCGTGGGGTCAGCTCGAGATTAATATTCCTCTACAAGGTACTCTGGCTTCTTTGTTGGGACAGCTTTGAACATGAAGTGATGGGTCTTGATCAGGATGAAAACATATGAGGGGAGACAGCTGCAGTTCTATCACTGTGGGTTTATGTATCCAATTATTCCTTTCTCTGATCACGAAGGTGGAAACGGTGGGCAACATATTTTACATAGAGTAAAAGTTGGGTTTGCGATATTGTACAGTTTCTTGGCCTTTAGGTGTAGGGAGACAAGGCTTGACAATGTTGATTCCGAGCTGTTTATGTCTGTTTGTGAGCGTGGGTCTTGCATATGGGCTATACACAAGAGCAAAGAGAAACTGCTGCTGTTTCAAAAGGAGCTCTACGAGATTTGAAGTTATTTAATACATTTTGAATATGTTTGTTTAAAACAAAAGAGAAATAACAATGGTAAATAACTATTTACATATCTCCAAACTTTCTACATCGTGCAGTTAAACGAAATCACTATGTCAATCCAAGGTCACTTTTGCAAAATCCTATTCTGGGAAAGTACATTCTGGAGACACAAAGGGAGATACAAACAAAGTCCGGGTAATATTTCCCAATGTTGGTCTAAAGATGGAGCCAGGCTACACCGTGTTGTTCACATGCATTGCAGGCAGAAACACCTATTGTCATCCAATTCCTAATAGTCCTAAAGTGCTTCAAAGTGTGGAGGAACTGGTAAGTCCTCTTAAGGAGGACTGTCTGCCTCCTATGAATCCTCTGGTGAAAGTACCTGCACTACAGGGATAATATGGCAGAGGTAACTTTGCTGGTGGAGTTTTCACTGGAAGGGAATCCTTCAACAGAGGATTTACCATGCTCTACACAAATTTTGAGGAATTTCCTTTACCACCAAACTCTAAACCAGGCCCTTCATTTTATGGCCCTCCAACCTGCATTTAAAATATGATGGTGGGTCTGAAAATCCCACTTGTGAGTGGAGCTTGATGTTTGATGCCATAGCAACATTAGTTCTTTAGCCCTGTTTAATGGCCACCTCTCCTGTCAATTGTTAGACAGCCAGACGAGATATTGGACATTTCCTGTTGTAACATTGATGTACTTTAATGGGGATTATTAGATTGTCTGAGGGTTCTTTTCTCCGAGGCACACAGCTAGAATGGGTGCTCAAGTGTTTAATCATAACTCAAATCTTCAATCACATTGATTATCTTAGTGGCCTATCTACTACTGTTTTCATTTCACTGAAAAATGTTCAGACTTACAACATATACCACAGTTTTCTGAATGAGCCCCAGCATGGGCAATTGACTTTCGTCTAAAGGCATGCCTCGATTATTTCTTTAACTTGCCCTCTCAAGCATCACTTCAACATTGTTGGGGAGCAAGAGAATCCCTCTGTAGACTATTGTGTAAATTGGTAAGCAAGACTTCCAATCTTGAGGTGAATACGTTTATTGCCCCTTTATTTTTATAAAACTGGGCTGCACATATTTGGAACTGGTATCAACGAAATTCGAATTGACCTGTGAATGTTCTTCTGGGAGTTTTGGTTTACTAAATATTTAGCAAACCCACCCTAATACTAAGCAAATATTTGAGAGCCCCCCTCTGAATAAACCTCTGATTAAAGACTTAATTTTACTGCGTGACATGGCATATTTGGGACAGCCTTCCCCGCCTTCCCCCTCCTGCTGTGATGCAGTGGCCCACCACTCGCTGACACGGCTGGTCCTTTTGTCCACATTGCATTGAAAATAACAGAGGACTACATTTTGCATTGCAGAGCTTTTTTTTAAATGATCTTTTTAGAGTTTTATACATAATCAAGAACAATCGTCTCACGTTTTGTAGAACATGTTTGGCACATACCTTGTATTTACTGATTGAAGATTTTATCACGATCATTGTCATTTGCGTACATCTCTCGGCTGAGAGCTACATTGTGAGTCTCTCTAACTATGCCGTCCGAATATAGACCAGCTGCCAGGTAAATCTCGATGAGTGGATATGTAGAGTTATCAACTAAAATGTGAGACATTATGAGGGACAGGTTATACCTGCAAAGAACATTCACCAAAGGAAAAAGAACAACCCTCCCCCCACGCCGGTAGAGTGCCAGTGCTCGGTATGTGAGGTGCCTTATAGGAAGGAGAGCGGAGGAGTCCATTAAGATGACTTTTAATAATTCTACCTGTTATGAGTGTCATAGGTGACATGGGAGTGTTGCTTGGGCAAGTAGGCCATGGGTACTGTATAGATAGCTAGGGACACCCAGGTATCATCAGTGAGTTCTTAAGGGGGGAGATGTGTCCCTTGGTCAAGGCCAGGGAAGCACCAAGCCGCAGTTGTGGTAGACACAGTTGAGTAGGTCTGGTGTTGTCGCTAACGTGCTCCAATAGTGTCTGTAGAAGTATGCCCCAGTACACGGCCATTGGCCACCTGTGAAGACCTCTCTTCTCTTAGCTACGAAGACTCACTCCCTCTATCTGATCCCAGCACCTAAGTTCCCCTGCACCAGGCAGCTGGACTGGGCAGGACGGAAGAGATACATCATAGTGCAATGGCATGCTTGGCAACCACCAGGATCAGATCGATAAATCTCGTAGTGACCCTCCTCGCGTTAGGCCTGGAAGGAACTCAGAGAAGGTAGGTCTAGGGTTTGGGAGCAGGTTGTCCAGTTACCAAGAATCATAAACTGGTTTTCATCCCAATATATTTGTTGGAAGGATCCTGTGATTGTTTTAACTGTGGAAATATCATGACTCTTTATAATTCTGCACCTAAGCGACTAGACAAATTGAAAAAGTTTAATTCAGGGAGGAAAAACAGCTTCAACATGATGAATGTCCAAGAGTTCTCCTGTGCAAAGCTCTGATGCAGTTTGAGCGTTTTGGCATTCCTCTGTTTTTTGCCATGCAGTTAAAAATAGAGCCCTTGTAGGAAGTATCTTAACCACTTTGTCTCTGCCTTTCAGTGTTTTGACACCCGATCTCTTACCGAGAAAAAGGATGATGGTTCTAATTAATCCTGAGGGTGGGCACCTCGGAAGTCAGTCTGTCAGTCAGAGAAAGTAACTCGAGAGATTGTTGGACTGGGTCAGGCGGGGGTGGTTGTGTAGGTCTAATAAGGGGTTCTAGTTTTGCGAGGAGTATGAATTGAGGTGCCTTGCTTGTCTATAACCATTTACTTGAAACTATGTTCATATAATGTAGCTGGTTTGTCTGGACCTACAGCAAGTCAAGACACTGGCATTGTTTTACAGACCTATAATATTTGCATTATTATCTAATGTGTCGTTGTCCCCAAAACAGGTTTCTTTTACATTCAAAAATCAAAAAGCCTACAATAGTATTTAACGATTTTACTTGATCTGTAATATGGTGTCTTATTAAACGTTTTTAAGGCTAAAGTGCCTCCAGTTAGCTCTTATTGTTGAGTAATGTATACAGGGCTAAATATAAGAATTTGATCAACTAGAGGTCAACTAGAGGCCTCTCTCTCTATCTTGAGGCAGATTTTATAACTATGACAAGGTACTCCTCGAGAAATTGTGTGTTTAGAATTGGCCCTTATATCTCTGTGTACATTGTGTGATGAATTGGCCCTCCTGTATTTTTTCAGTCTTTGAAAGACGCGGGGATTGAAGACTGTGCCCCTTCCTTCACTATTGTCTGAGAAGATCTTGACTAACACTTGTAGAATATTTCCTGAGTTTTTAACTAAGTTACTCTGTGAAAACGACCGTGCTACACTATGGCCCTTTGAAAACACATCCTTTTGAGGGTTTAAAATGACAGTGAAAAATACAATCAAGACCAGTAGTTTTATTCATGGTCTTAAGCTATCATTGAGGACAAGTCTGTCTCCTCAAACCCCTGGTGCAAGCCGTAACACCATATGCCCAATAAGACTGGGCAAAGTCAACATCTCCTGGAGCCCCCAGGCGGTCCGATACCTGGGAGTCCAGCTATATCACACACCTCAGGACATCTACGAGGGCAATTACCGCAGAGCGATGGCTGGCATCAGATCCTCCATACACTTCTGGAAAGATCTCCCATTGGCTGTCACTGGGAAAATAGCAGTCGCTAAGATGATCCTCGTTCCGGGTCTATTATATTACTTCTCTAATCTTCCGGTGGTCTCCCGGTGTTCCTTTTTTTAGAGAGCTTGACACCCTTCTTGGGACCCTTATATGGGGATCCGGACGCAGGCGTATTGCCCTTGCCAAGCTGCAGCTGCCCCTCGATCAGGGGGGACTAGCTGCCCCATCCTTTGAGGCATACTTTCTAGCCGCCCAGCTGCAATGGGTGTCACGTTGGGCAGGAGGCCGGGCACAGAGGGAACTGTTCACAACAGCCGGGCAAATCCAGACCCCAATCATCAACCGACTGCTACTGCCAGGGGCGACGCCACCCTGGACCAAGCCACTCCAGGTGATAATGGCGCACGCCTGTCTGACGCACATCCACAGAATGGACTGCGCGGCACCCATGTACTCCATTCTCTCCTGCCGCTGGTGGGGTTTCCCAGGGTTGGGCGCACTACATGGAGCAGATACTCCACACATGGACAGAACATTCACTGACGGACGCGGGCACACTCTACCTCAATGGACAACTACAGACCTTCGAGACGCTCATGGAAGAATTCGACCTCCCTAGAGGACAGTTCCTTTTATATAGGCAGCTAATGGAAGACTGCCGTAAAATGTGGCAAACAATAGATACCGAACCTCCCACGCACCCGGTAATTCATGTGTTACTGCAGATGGTCCCAGGGCTCCATTTAGTCCCTTGGAGATATAAAGCCATACGGACCCTTAAACAGCCCACCCTTGCACCTCTCCAGGAGAAATGGGAAACGGACTTCCGCAGGGCGCTTCATGATAAGGAATGGGCTTGTGCCTTGGAATTTCCCAAGAAAGTGTCCCGTAACTATTATTTTAAAAACATAAAGCTGCACATTCTGCACCGGGCATACCTTGCTCCCGAAAAGCTACAGAAGTACTTCCCCGATAGCTCCTTCACCTGTCCCAGATGCCCAGAGCCCAATGCCTCATTCCAGCACATGCTTTGGGATTGTCCAACGCTCCGCAGCTAGTGGGACACAGTTCATACCACTCTCAGGACAGTCATGGGAATCCCAGACCTACACACATGGGAGGCTAGTGCTCTTGGAATCTGCAAACGCCGCAAAAACATGAAGGTGCAAAACGCGCTTTGCATCCTTGGTGCTCCTACTAGCTAAGCGATGCATAACTATGCATTGGAAAGCACCGGTTGTCCCCCTCTAGTGGCATGGGTGGGAGCAGTCAAGAAATGGTGCACAGCAGAGTAGGAAGTGCTCCGTACAGAGGAGGTTAAGGGAACCCGTAAGCACCCAATTTCTATGCCATGGGCCATGATACTCCATTCCTTCATACAGAAAGCACTGACGACGCCGGGGTCTCAAACTACCAGTTCTCCAATGGCACACACGACCCCTGCGGCAACTGAAGGTGACTCTCGGAGGGGCCAGATGCCCGGCGGGTCACAACTGGCAACCACGAGCAGGCCATAGATACACTACCGCCCGTGCGACCCCGAAACTCCCCCTCTCACCTGCGCATGCCTAACTAGCCACCATACCATACTGCAACACTCAGGCAGCTACCACAGAATGGAGCAATATATGACACAGAGTATCCCAGTTCTACCTCCCGGGTTCGTTTAGGTTCATATTACTCTTGGCATTAAACAACCCCTACGATATAGTGCTAATAGAGAGAGTACGCCTCACATTCCAACACACAACACAGACTGCTTTGCATGAATGCTGATACTGTCTCACCACTCACTCCTTAGAAATATCACCAATTCTGGGACTGTACGGGAGGCTATAGACCACGATGTTATTTGGCATCATGTCAAGGTGTAAAATTTATGTGATATATCTTTTTATGTCAGTGCCACCAATACTGATGTGCTGTACTTAATTAAAGAAAATGCCAATAAAAATGATTTCATAAAAAAATAAAAAATACAAATTAAAAAAAGTCTGTCTCCTCAAAGATATTTTACTGTTGCTCTGACCCGGGGTATATGAAATAAGTACTTAAGCTACTCTCTCCATTCCTCTAGTAAAAAGATAATGCAGAGCTGGAGTTCGCTAGCGTTCAGGTGCATCGACTGCTATTGTCGGGTGGCCCAACAGTTTGAAAAGCATTTACTTTGTTATGTCCTGTTATTTCGAACTTGTAAAGCGCAGATCTCACTCTGTGGAGCATCATGGCGCTATGTGGAGCCCATAAGACACACCCCGCCCTAACTGAGGGAATCATATAAGTGATCGACATAGAGTACCAGGGGCGGCAAAGATACAGGTTTTCAGGGCCTTTCTGAACCTGGTTTCTGTTTGAATAAAAGGAAGCTGGTTCAGGAGCATATTCCAGGCTTTGGTCCTTAGCACCACAATCGATTTCCCGCCCTTTGTTGTGCACCTAAAACCCAGGGGCTTCAGAAGATTCGTATTTGTCCGAAATGAATCTCCACATCAGTTTCTCAGGGAGCCAACGTTTAATCTGTATTCTATTTCTCCTATGAGGACGGCATATTTGTTAACCATAGAAGTTATTCCAATCAGGATTGTATGCATGCTGACTAAATTTTGGATTCATTGTTTTTTTTAATGTTTAAATCTGTTTTTTATTGTTGCAGAATAGGATCAAAACAAGAGCTTACATATCGAGAGAACATCTCTCTTGTTTGCCACATAATAATTCAACTTTTAAACTTGAAAAATGGAACAAAAGGAACAAGTAAACAAACGCCCTCCCAACCAGACCCCCCAAACCTCCTCCCCCCCAACCCAATCCCAGTACCGTCAGCCATATGATCTGTATTGACTGGGGAGGTAGTTGGATTGTGAGTAATTGTGCTGCCAGCTAAGTTGTGTCAGGTTCAGCTAGGGGAAGTAACCATAGATAGCTGGACAAGTTAGTTCTCTGAATTCCTTGGTCAGTTGATCTATGAAGGGCTGCCGTATTGTTCGGAAGGTGTCATCTCGCGCTGTGAAAGAAAGGGTCAGCTTTTCCATGCCCAATATGTCCCATAGGCCTCTAAGCCATGCCGTATGGGTCGGAATGGTGGTAGAGCCCCAAAGCACTAGAATGGTCTGATGAGCCGCCCCCAGAGCGATGCTAATCTGACACCCCCTTCGGGAGGTGACAGGAAAAGTGAGAGGAATTGGTAACCCTAATAGCGTGTAAGATGGACATCTGGGAAGCTGTGTGGAAAAGTGGGTGTGAATGTAACTTAAGAATGTGGTCCAAAATGTTGCCAGCCCCGAACAGTCCCAGAGCAGGTGACATAATGTGGCTTTGACCCCGCACCGTCGCCAGCATTCGTTGCTGCGGGTTGGGTTCCCTATGTGCAGACGTACCGGGGTTAAATACCAGTAAGAGGTCATTTTTACTGCTGTATCCGTGCTTGCCATATTGTATGTAGTGTGCCGCGCTCTGTGGTAGATACCACGCCACTCTTTCATAGTGAAAGAACGGCCTAGCTCGGACTCCCAACATTTTTGTGAGGGTGATTTATTGTTGCTCTGAGGAGGTTGGAGGAGAACGTACAACTCCGAGATGAGGCGCCTGTCTGTGTCTTTTCCCAACAGCCACCTCTCGTACGGAGTCAGCAGCCTCTCCGCCCCTGGTCGAACTGCCGGGTCTGTCACCCATTGCCTAATCTGGAGGTATCGATACCGCTCTGCTTCAGGGATAGAATAGTCCTTTCTTAAGGCCTCAAAGAGAATAAGTCCCTTTACATCAAAGAAGTGTCCTATCGCCCTACAGGGCGATTCCCGCCAAATATGGAAGGAGGCTCCCAAACCCTGGGTGAAGGCTGGGTTGTCAGCAATTGGGTCAAGAGGGAGGGCAGTGAAGTGAGTCTGCCTTTACGGATACACCCATCCCAGACCCGTAGTAGTGAGCTTGTTACCGGGGAGATGTAGAGGCTTGGGGCTCTATGTATTCGGGCAAGGACGGTACCTTTGCCAACGATGTGCCGGCCAGGGCCCTGTCCATAAACAGCCACCTCTTTTTCGATTCGGGTCTGGACCATTCCACTAGATACCGAAGCTGGGCAGCCTGATAGTATCTGGTGAGACAGGGGATCCCCAGTCCTCCTTCCACCGGGGGGGGGGGGGGGGAGACAACTCCGCTCTTTGCTCATTCTTGGCTGCTTACCAGCCCATACAGAGTGACTCACTGCCACCTGGAGGTGCTGCCATTGTGCCTGCTCGGGGTGTCAGTGGTAAGGTCTGAAAGAAAAAGAGAACCCTAGGCAGAATGGTCATCTTCGCAGCTGCGATGCGACCCAGAAAAGAGAGCGGATAATGCTGCCATCTGTCTAGTTCAGCTCGGACACGGTTTGATAAGGACCCGTAGTTTAGGGCATTTGTCCTGTCCACAGGCTACACAGCTGCATGCCCAGGTAGGGTATGGAATCTGTAGCCCAACTGAGAGGATGTGCGTGCCTTAGTGCCTCTAGTTCCAGAGGCGGGATGGTGAGGTTGAGGGCCTGGGGCTTATGAAGATTCATGCGAAAACCGGACACCTTCCCCAACCTCTCTATCTTGGGCAAGAATGGGGGAAGGCACTCAGCCGGGTAGTCCAGCATGACCATGACATCATCCGCATACAGACTGATGTGGTGTTCTTCCCCCCCGAGGGGGATTCCCTTAATGTGTCTGTGGTCACGAATTCGCTGAGCAAAGGGCTCCATGTATAGGGCAGATAATAGGGGGATTGTTTTTTTATTTTTAAACAACATTTTATGGAGTTTTTGACAACTTATCCCCCCGATTGGGGAGTAACATTCATGATATGACACCACAATTCAATACCCTTTCCCTATTCCTGACCTCCATGCTTATTCAGGTGCCTATTCGATCTGGTTCCCGGCTGGTCAGGTCATCTGGGGGCCCTCAAGGTCTCAACCCTGCTGTAATTCACTCTGCGCCATCTCTGTAAGTCGTTCCACACGTCCCATTTTTTAGAATATATCTCATATATGGAATTTCCACAGTCCTCTGCTCACCCTGTAGACTACCTCCTCTGCCTGTTGACACCATTCCAGGTTCCTAGCCAGGTTGTCATCGTGGGGCTGCTCTTGGCCATCCGGAACTGGAATATTTCTCTTCTACCTTCAATCAGGGCAGTGTTGCACTATAGAAGCGTGTATTTCGGTATTGTTTGTTCCCCCGTGATCCCCAATGTCACCAGGGCTGGTATGAGCTTGATGTCTTCCCCTGTGTCATCTCCCATTATCTATCGTACACCTGTCCAGAGTATGTGAATGTAGGGGTACTCCCATAGCGTATGCATGGGGATTCCTGGGAGGCTGCAGCCCCTCAGACAAGAGGCCATGCTTATTTTGCTCATGGAGAGTAGCCTAGTCTTAGATTAGTGTGCATGGTGAAGGATTTTGAATTTTACTAGACAGAATCCCATCCGTATCTTAACTTCCCTTGAGTATCTGCATGCTTCCCCCCAATCTACATCATTAAGGACTCCTAGGTCCTCTTCCTAGTGATCTCATAGGGCTGTGATGGGGATCTCCCAGTGTGCTGAAAGCGTTCTATAGATGCGTGAAATGGCATGAGTCTGTAATGGAGAGGCAAGGATTCTGAATTCTAATGGGATCTAGTCCTCAACTTCCTCCAGTAGGTCCTTGTAGCCGGTGAGTGTTTGTTTCACCTGCAGGTACCTAAATCGTTACTTCTCTGCCAGGTCGTATTGCAACTGGAGTGTGGCAAAGGAGACCATGCCATCCTTTCCCCATATATCTCCTAATATGGATCTACCTATGAGTTCCCACAGTCCAAACGACCCAGATCCCCCAAGGGGGTTTCCAGTGTTGGCTTGTTCCTTAGCCTAGTTTTCGCTTGGCCTTCCTCCTCACTTGTAGGGTTGTTGTAGTGGGGGTCGGGAGGGGCTGCCATTTATGGCCACCATATAGCTAGGCCACGTATCCTTCCTCTCCTATAGCCTGACGATCTGGGAGCAGGGCTGGTTACTGCTGGGTAGAAAAGGCTCACTCAGTTTTTGTGAGCAGTTGGTCTGCCCAGTAATAGAATTTTAGGCTAGACAAGGCAATATCACCCTCATATGGCCCCTGGTGAACAGCTGTAGCACAACTCTGGGTGGTCCCCCATCCTAAAAAAGCTCCCTGGTCACTCTGTCGACCGCTTGAAAGAAGTCGTTGGGCACCGCATGCAGTGTGATTTGTAGCATGTAGAGACATTTCTGCACGGTTATCATTTTAAGTAGCGCTGCTCTCCCCAATAGCGACAGGCAGGGCCGGCTCTAGGGCGTTGCAACCGGTGCCATTGCACTGGGTGCTGACTTCTGGGGGCGCCGTGTTTACAATTGTGTTATAGTTTTAAAAGCACCTGCTGCCGCGTTCCGTGCGTCCAGCAGTTTTCATACAATAAACATGTCTAGATATCTCCGGTGATTAATGTTCTTCCTGGAGTGAGATCGGAGTTTTGTTTAGTAGAAGTTGTGACTCAACCAAAAGTAGCGCAGGGGGTCAATATGCCTGATGCAAAGCACTTGTACCGTGCAGATCACCAAGTGCATATAATCTAACGAGGTCAGTGCTTTCGCCAGAGAGATCATTTTGTTCCTTGCAGTGTATAAGTTAAAATCCTAATATAGAACAGTGAGCTAATAAAACTGTCCTCAAATAGCTGCATGCAAACTGCAAGGTATATATTATTAGAACGTTATGCTTTTTCCCTCAGCCTTTCTTAATTCTAACCTTGCAAAATAGGTTTATTTCTGTAGAAAAAAAGAAATAAATCTAATTCGGATTCAGCGCTTTTCCAGACCAAGCCCTCTTAAACTATACTGTCTACCAGTAGGGATGACATATGACTCCTACACCTTGCAGTCCTCTGTGTTATGTAACATTCCTATATACTGATTTACACACGTGTGATTGGTTATCTCTGTGTAATGTGTGTGTTTTAAAGTGCTCTGACACTCTACACTGGTATTAGTGGCACTATAAACCTAATTAAATGCAGCTAAGCTAGTGAGTGGTTATGGAGACATGCGGGGCACTGTTAAAGGATGGTAGTGAAGGAATCCGTAGCGAAGATGGTCATTGTGGGGCGCCAACAAACATTGTCGCACAGGGCGCCACCAGAGCTAAAGCCGGCCCTGGCGACAGGGGGAGGCCTCGCCAATGGATTGTACCTCTTTTATTTTCCTCCAGTATCCGCCCCAGATTTGCCTTGTGAAACCTCTTCACGTCCATGGTGACATATCATCCCAAGTATTTAAAGCCCTCAAGGGCCTATTGCATGGGGAGCTTCCAATCTCTTGGTGGCTCCCATTGAGTGATGGGAAAACAGATTGATGTGTGCCAAGTAATCTTTATCCCAGTATAGTCTTCAAATATGAAAATTATTTCTAATACTCTGGGCTAGAGCTTTCCGGGTCGGCCAGGTATAAGAGGAGGTCGTCTGCTTAGAGGGATATTCTGTCCTCCTATTTCAGATCCCACCATATATCCCTTACCTGAGCATCTTTCCTAATCCAACAAGCCAGTAGCTGTGTGACTAGAGCACACAAGAGGGAGGCAAGTGAGTACACTTGTCTCATCCCTCGATGTAGGGTAAACTTCCTGGAGTGGACCCTATTGACTCTGGCCCTCGCTATTGGGCTTGTGTAAAGCAGGTGAACACAGACACGGAACCTGGGGCCAAATTCTATGTTATCCAATATGGCAAGCATGCAGGACCACTCAAGGGAGTCAAATGCCTTCTCGGCACCTAGCAAGAGAATGACCGCATATTCAACCATATGAACTCGCCGAGCCAAACAGCTGAATAGTCCCCTAAGGTTGTGGCGTGTGGCCCTGTGTGGCAAGAAGCCAGACTGATCACGGACGATTAGGTCCTCAATAACACTATTCAGACGAGGGAATAATTTTATTATGCATAGTTATTAAAAACTGTAGCATACATTAACACGTTTGTAGCTGCAACATCAAATTCATAAAACATTACACAATTAAAAATTCTAGTAGATTTAATGTTGAGAAGCATAAATAATAAAATTCACAATATTACAAAAAAGTTCAATACAAAATGGCGCCTGTAAGCTGAAGGCGAAATGAGTTAACAGTCTTTCAGTTTCTTTGCAGTGTGCTTTAAAAATGTAGTAAAATGACTATTCAGAATAATGTCCATTGCCTAAAGCCCGCAATCATGGCCTGTCTGCGAGTTCGAATGGAATGTTGGTTGAACATTGCTTTTAATGACGCCCTTCTTTCGTTCATAAGACCAGGACAAGCACAAATTATATGAACAATATTTTCCTCCCCAGATTTGCGCAGTCTGCATCGTGCTATTTTTGCTTCCCATAGCCAGAGTGCAGTGTGGGCACGTCCTGGAAGAAGGCTAAAACGGTTTCTGATTAAGTGCTCGAGATTTGAGGGCTTTATAGTAATTTAAGGACTATCCAGGCGTGAGATCTGGCTAAAAGATCTTATTTATCTTAAGCCGTAGAATTTTTTTTTTCATTCCGCCATTTATCATTTTTAAAGGACTCATGTTGAAGAGTCATTTCCCATAGTGGTCAAACACCCAAGTCGTCAATAGCCGAGTCTAGATACCAACGAGAGAGCATATTTTTGTTTGTTTGGACTTCACGCCAGAGTGCTTTACATGATTGAATGGCCGACGACTGTACTCTTTTTCATCTTTTCTCACGATTGATTGGTTTGGTTTACTAAACTGAACTATTCAAACGGGATGTCAGCACTTTCGCTAACACTTTAGATTCCTTGGGGAAGATTTACAAGCCCCTTGCGCCTCTTTTACGCCACCGTTGCGTCACTTTTGTGCCGCAGCGGCGACGCAAAACCAGCGCATGCTGCGGGGTATTTACAACGTGACACATTTTGGAGATGCGTCATGTTGTAAAGCCCTGTGCCAGAAGTAGGCGTTCCTGCGCAGGGGGGCGTTCCGTCGCAGGAACGCCTCTTAAAAGTGGCTGAGTGAAATCTACAAGATTTCACTCAGTCACTTTTGAGCCCATGCTGCGTCAAAACCCTGCGCCTGCTTGAAGCAGGCATAAGGATTGATGCAGCATTGTAAAGATAGGGCACCTCAGAGCCTTGCTGGAGCTGTGTCGCGCTTGCGACGCAACTTCAGCAATGCGCTGCCTTTCAGGCACAGATGCGTCATGCATCTGTCTGTTTTTTGCCCCATGGTGCGCCGCATTGTAAATGCGGCGCATCCATGGTGGCGGAGCCGTGACGCACAATAACTGGCGCATCCCTGCTGATATGCAGGGATGCGTCAGTTATTGTAAATCTGCCCCATTGTTTTTAATATATCAGCATTAGGAAGGTGGTTGTAATTAACAAAGGTTCTTGGGTATCTTTGTAAGGTCAGTAATGGCAGAGTGGTGCTGATCAACAGAGGTTCTGTAACTCACCATCCCACTGGAATTACCTTATTTCTATTTGCAAATGTAGTACTAATCAATTGTTGTATTTCATATTGTATAATGGAGTGTACTTAAATCCATGTTCTATTGTAATCATTATCAAGGCTCGGTATGCAACTCCTTTATGTTCTGTAAAACGTCACCTCAGCACTTATACCAAACACTTTCATGTAGAAATAAGCTATAATTAATATCTAAAACAACACACTTTTCCAGCGGATTCTTCATACAAGGTGCTCATGAGCTGAACAGCCTTCAGTATCCAGGTCCAGGGAACAGCGAGGGAGCAGCAGGATGGGGGAAAGAGTTGTGCTGTTCTCGATCACCAGGGGAATGAAACACCTCTAGTGAGGAACTCACTGGGAGTAAGTGAGTACACGGAGTGGGAGACAGGGTGGGGAAGTGAAAGTGAGTAGCGGGAAGGTGGGTGGGAGGGTAAGTGAGGAGGATGAGAAACACAGGGAGTCAGGAAGGTGGGGAGTGGAGGGGAAGTGAGAGGCGTAGAGGTAAAGTTGGAGAACTGAGAGGACAGGGATCATAGGTGCGTAGGATTTCCTTTTGATGTCCCATCACCACAACCTAATGGGAACACTAAAGGGGCAATGTAACATTCCACACAATGCCATAGATTTGATGGACAGTCCATCCAAGCAATGGCGAACCATTAAAAAGCATCCGAGCCAATGGCTGAAATGAACTGACCCGAAGCCTACTCTCTCTGTGCTACTTTTTAAAAGTAGTGGTAACAATTGGTAAAGCTGTATGTAATGAAACCTAAAAATGTCGGTCGCCGCAGTTCTGGAATGACCCGTTACATGTGAGGCTGTGCTGCTTCTCTCTTCAGCAGTGCACGTTCACACACCTGTAGGAGGGACACCACCTTCTCTGGGCACCTTGGTCCCCACCACTGCTGCAGAGGACATGCCTCTTGCCTCAACGCGAGGTGGTACTTTTATCCAGGCACTATGCCAAGTGCTTCCCTCAATTATTCAAAATAATTGATGAACTAATCCTGAATATTATGGATTGAAATATTTGTGAACAGTCCTCCCAGTATGATGCCTCAGCGACAAAGCCGACGTATGTCTATGTCTGGTGTCTGTAAAGGGCCTTCCTAGCCTGGAAGCAACAAGTGCGGCGGGCGGGAGGCTGGAGAGGATTCAGGATCGGTTACCGTGCGCTAAGAGATGACGCGGTTCCTATCATGCAAGTATGTGAAGAGCTTTAGCAGATGATTAACATCTGTTAAAACTTATCATCCAGAGCGGAATAGTGTCACATGGGACGGCCAAGGAGAGACCTGAGGCAAGGCGTGAGGGGGGACACAGGCTTTTTAGCCAATATACATTCTGTGCCCCTCTCTATGTTGTGTCTTGTCATGTGCGTCTTAGAACCATGTGAGTAATTGTGTACAAGTGTTTGTTTATTTGTTGCTGTTTGGGAGTGTGTGTATTGTGCTGTTCTACTGGGGACAGATTTGATAATTTTCTCTGGAAGATGTGTTTAGATTACTTGTCAAACAACATTGACCTTTTACCCCAGGACTGCCTGTCTAGGCTTACTGCATTCCTTCACAGACTGTCTGGCAAGGGAATGTAAAGTGTACAATACTTTTTTTTACACATTATTTATTAGACGTCAATATTCGCAAGCAAATGTTACAATACAAATGCATTTTTAAAACATAAAATATTCTTAGGTCATTATTTTCGCATGACGACTCAAGCATCTGAAAACTGTTTTTATACCTCACATTGTACATCATCCAGTATCAAATGACATCATTACATTTTTAAGGTAACTTTTGGTCCCTCCCATTTAAACTCCCTCCCACTGTATATCCCACCAAAAAACTTCCCTTTAACTTTTGCCGCTATGAGCTATTCCATCCTATCCTATAGTATTATTAGCCAGGGCTATGGATCCGGCAGAAACACGGAAATAAGGAAAGGAAGGGAGGGAAGAGAGAGGGGAGAGGAGGAACAGATCCATATTTGTAGTCCGAGGTATAACTATGAATCAAGCATGTCAGGTAGAGACGCTTGGTGTGCCCTGACTGCCTTCGGCCTCCTCATCCTCCTCTGATCTGAACTGTTCTATCAGTTGGGCCCATCTAACGAGATTGGCTTCCTCCTCAGTCCTCTGTACTCCTCACGCTTTAGTGCCTCCCTTTCAGCCATGGCCCATTTAAGTACTCCCTCCCTACATCTACCCTCACGCGGGGCTCTGCGGGATTTCCAACGTTGTGTGACTAGTCGTTTAGCAAGCATCAAGGCCAGTACCGCAAATCAGTGTAGCAGGGTTGCCTTCTTCGGAAGGGGTAGGAGGCCCAAAAGACAGGCTTCCATGGTGGCCCAAGGGGAGCAAGCGGTAAGTCGGGTAAGACCCTGAGTGACCGTAGACCAAAAGTGTAGAATACTTAATGCCACCTGGTGACATGGATGGGGCAGACACGTGGATTGATTGGAGATGTATGTAAATGTGTATGCAGTAATTGCTGCCTCACCATTTTGCACAGTTCCTTTATGCTCTAGACTGGTCGGAAGGCCACACCTCCACCACTCCTGCACACAGGCAAGGTTGAGATGAGCCTGGCAATCCTCCCACACATCGGAGAGAGAGATGTAGTTCTCTAGGTCAGATGAATTTGCCTTCCACAGTCTTGTTTCCTGCCTTTGTGACTCTCTGGGGTAGTCAGTCACTGCTTTGCAAACTGGTGAGGTATGCAGTCATAGGACATTTCGTTGGCTCCGTAATGCTGCAGATATAACATCAACCACCTACTTTCTAAAGGATATACCCATGATTGGGCATACAGCGTGTCCAGCGGTCTTAAGGGGACCTTCGGAGCTGTGTTTACCACTGCAGAATAATGCACACATATAAGAAAAAACATACATTTTCCTACATTGCAGGTCAACAGACCTTTGCTCGTTGTTTCCTTCAGCAATCCACTCCCCACTGCAGATGTAGAGCCTCTTGTGTCTTGTGAATTAGAGATGACGTGACCCTTTTGGTCCCTTATGGACTCAGTAGAACAGGGACATAAGTGTTTGGGTGTGGGTGATAGAATTCATGATGTAGAATGTTCAGTTAACTGTTACACGCTGAGGAATAAAGACGTGTAATACCAAGTTCTGTCTGTGGCTTGATCCTTTGCATGTATCTGGGCTGGGGCAAACGATACAACTGGCGACAAGATAGGGGATTACTTAAACCCCGTGACCCGAAGAACCGAGAGTGCTCTCCCAGAGAGTTTCCCATGGTCCAGCAAACTGCTCGTGCGTACCACGTGTGCCTCAGTCGAAGTGAAAATCGACAGTTGGCGTATGTGGAGTGAAAACGCCACTCCAGCCTGTGCAAGGCGGGTGAAGAAAGTTAAGGCGTTACAGAAAGTTTGTTTGTCGTCGGCTAGAAATTTGTTGGTAAAGTCGATACAAGAGATACTGCATCACAGCTTAACACAGAGCCATCATTCATACAGTAATATGGTACGACAACGCTAAAGGAAATGACCACGCTAGAGGCAACGACAACCAGGTACAGAGAAGTGGGAAAAGCAGTAATCGTCAAGTGCAAGAAAGAGCTAAAAGTAGAAAACATTCTAATACAAAGAAACGCTAAAGGCAGTGACAATCAGGTATGGACAGTGCAACGAGCGGCGACAGCCAGGTGCAAGAGAATGATGTGAGTACAAGCAGATACATTCAGAGAAACATTAGAGGCGGCGATAACTAGATGTATTGAAAATACAATCATGCTTACCAGAACCAGAGTAAAGAGAGCTATCTGACCTCTGCACGAGGCGCTGCAACCCCAGAAGAAGCACAGGGGTTGTGCTTACGAGGCTGGTGAATCCTGTCACACCTACTAAAATACCGTGAGCAGCGATCGGAATAGTGAAATAAATTGAAATAGAAATAAAGTACCAATGATGAACCCAAAATGTGATCTCACGGATAGAGGAGAGATAAATGATGAAATTAAAATATTCAGATTGCTTACCTGGCCCAAGAGAATTGCAGCCAATAAAGACACATCAAAACGGATCAAAAAAAGGCATTCAGTTATTGGAGGCAGTTGGATAACTTGGAAAATAGAAACAAAGTGATCAGTGTCCCAGAGGATGGAATAACATGGAGAATGACACTGTGAACAAAGCAAAGATAACCATGATAACTATCTGTACCTTGTCTGTAAGAAGATATAACTTAGTAGTAGGAAGACTTAATACCATGAAAGTGCAGCTTCATACAAATGGGGCTCTCCATCCTGTTGCTCAACGACATAGTCGAATTGCATTTTATTTACAAGAGGCTGTTGAGAAAGAACTTGAGACACTATTAAAGCACAACATCATTGAGCGATCCATTGGTCCGACGCCATGGGTATCACCCATAGTGTCAAAGAAGAACAGTGAAGGAGCCGTGTGCATCTGCGTTGATATGCGCCAAGCAAACAAGGCAATTGAAAGAGAACGACATCCAGGTCAGCATATTGCTGACATGATTACGCATCTGAATGGAGCTAAAGTCCTTTCTTGCCTTGATTTGAACAAAGGGTATTACCAACTCAAACTGGAAGAAAAATGCAGGTATATTGCTATCATTTCGACTCATGTTGGTTTATTTAGATTTAAAAGGCGACGTTTCGGGGTGTCATCAGCTGCAGAACTCTTTCAGGATGTCTTTCATCGCATAATACAGCCAGTCACAAATGGTTTCATTAACAGTGATGACATACTAGTTTTTGGGGCCACACAAAAGGAACATGAGAAAGCTCTTACACAGTGTGTCGTATACTTACAGATGTAAGTCTCACTTTAAATCTGGCAAAGTGTGAGTTTCATAAACCCAAACTTAAGTTCATTGGTCATATCTTTTCTGATGGGGGAATGACTCTGGATCCAAATAAAGTACAAGTCTTGTCATCAACCTCTCCCCCACAAGATGTAACTATGCTGCAATCCTTCCTTGGTATGGCCAGTTACTGATCAAGGTATATACGTGACTTTGCCACTGTAAGTGCCCCATTGAGAGCCTTAACGAAACAACATTTTCCATTTTGATGGTCACATGAATGTGAACAAAGCTTCAAGAAAATCAAGCATGCAATTGAGAACGCCCCTGAAATGGCATACTTTGATCCGAAATTGCAGGTGTAGATTGTTGTTGATGCAAGCCCAGTGGTGTTAGGTGCCATCCTTGCCCAGCATACTTGACATTCCAAGACACATTGTGGTTTATGCTAGTCGAAGTTTGCCATCGATGGAACATGCCTCTTCACAACCTGAAAAAGAAAGCCTCACTGTTGTGTGGACTTGTGAGCATCGTCATGTGGTCCTATATGGAAAGCATTTCACAGCTGTCAACAACCACCAAGCATTGCTCACCATTTTCGCTAATCCTAAAGCCAAGATGCCCCCTTGCATTGAGAGGTGGGGGTTGCAATTGCAGGAATATGATTATACGATTGTGCATCATCTAGGAAAAGATCAAAACCCTGCTGACTACTTCTCACGTGTACCAATACTGTATCAAGGCTCTACTTTTAAAGCAGCCAATGCTTATGTTAGATTCATCGTGAAATCCTGTACCCTTGCTGCCATATCAGTGGAACAAATCATTGCTGCCACGAGCACTGACAGAGATTTGCTAATACTTAAAGACATTATCACACATCAATCGTGGCGCAAACATACTCAACCTCTTCTTGATGAACTTGAATATCAGAAATTCAAAAATGTGGAGGAAGAACTTTCAGTTACTCCAGAAGGCATCATCTTACGAGGGGCGAGAATTATCATACCTGAGAGTTTGAGACAACAGGTTATTGAACTGGCTCATGAAGGACATCGTGGAGTTGTTGCTACTAAATGAGCTCTGCAGGACTGAGTGTGGTTCCCCAGTCTTGAAAGAGGTATATATTAGTTAAGGGTATGTCATTTGTGCAACTGCTTGTAATCCTAAACAACCCCACATCGGTTAAACATGTCTGATCTTAAAAAGAAAGCATGGGAGAAAATTGCAATTGATTTCTTTGGACCCCTTGACAATGGACATCATCTAGTAGTGATTGTTGATGAAAATTCCCATTTCCCCTTGTGGAAGATTAGTCATGAACTACTCATGACTGAGTCATTGAGAAATTAGGAAGCATTTTTGCAACATGGGGTGTTGTTTCGATTTTGAAATGACAATGGCCCACCTTTCAATAGTTGAGAATTTTAAAAGATTTTCTCATTTATCTAAATGTCAAGCATCAGAAAAGCACACCTCTTTGGCCACAGGCATATGGTGCTGTCGAGAGTTTTATGAGCACCCTCAAGAAGACCTTTCAGCGCACTGCACTGGAAAAACTTGAACTCAAATCAGTTCCTCACTCTACGCTTCGTGCATACAGGTGAACATGGACTCTAGCACGGGTGAAAGCCCTGCCACCTTAAATTTTGGGAGAGCCATAGGAACCAAGTTGTCGCAATTGACCACTGATAGATCTTTAGACATTGATAAACTTCGTACTACTGATTTGTCTCACAAACGCGAAATGAAGACCGAATACGGACAGACGCTGCTGTGCTTGGAGCACTGTGTTCAAAAGAGGGGACCAAGTCATTGTCGGGCAGAAACAGAAACACAAGTCTGATGCTCCTTTTGATACTGACCCGCTAAGGGTTGTGACTTGTAAAGGACATACATTGACTGCTTATCATCCTTGGAAAGTCCATTACGCGAGATTCTTTGCATTTCAAGCACCTGGTTTGACATTCTCCAGCTCCAGATGTCAGAAGTGAGACTTATCCACCTGAGAGTTTGAAGAGCCCAGTGACTGTACCAGTGTCTCTGCCACCAGTGCCAGTCATTGATATTTCTCCTGTATTTCCACAACCTCACATGACAATATCTGGGCAATTGATTCAAGCACTGAAATGACTTACTGAAGAGTTGTGATGAGTGTATATATATATATATATATATATCAACAATTTTTCTCCCAGGTTGAAAGAAAAAGCAGGGTCGCACTCCAGCGAGTTGAATAATTCTTGATATTTTTATTCAAAATTCATCCACAGGTTTTGAGATGCAAAAGAAAAGACCAACGCGTTTCGTCAGCGTCCGCTGACTTGCTCACGGTTAAATCTCTAATTCAAATCAGGTGTTTTTAACAAAAAGAAGACAGGAAATAGTCATACCCTCCTTTCCTGTCATACGCGGGGTGGTTGAGAAGCCCCGGATTTCTGGGAATTGTAGTCCCGTTAATTAACCCATTTTTAAATTTGTAAAATAAAATGGAATTAAAACGAAAGGCTTAATATCAACATAACGATCAATTGAATGCAATGTCAATATTTACACAACACCATTTTATGGTTTCAAAGTAAATTGATTTTCCATGGCTCATAAGAGTCCCGTTTTCAATGATAAACTTGCAGTGTAAGTAAGTGCCCTCTGGTGGGCAGACATTGCTCTCTGCCCTCTGGTGGGTCTACATCTTAGAAGCAAGGCTACTTTATAGGCCATACTATTCAATATTGATGTCAAACTCGTTGCACAAATTAACCGTGTATAACGGTATATCACAGTGTTATTGATGAGCTCAATGTATTTGTTCATTTATGTTACTGTCTACAGATGTATGTACAGTTCTTCAGACTGGTTCAGACCAAACGGTGTCATGCTTCTAAAGTTGATAATATGGCGTGATTCCTTTTGTCTTAGTAGTCTCTCCCGATTCCCTCCACGTGTACTGATTGGTACTGTTTCTATTCCAAAGAAACTTAGCGACTTCCAATTGCTGTTATGGTGTGTTTCCATATGCTTTGCTACCGCGTTGTTTTTGTCCTTGTTTTTGGTAGCCCTCGTGTGTTCCAAAATCCTCTTCTTTAAATCACAAATGGAGCTTCCCACGTATTTTAGCTTACAGGGGCATTCAATGATGTAGACAGTATATTGACTTTTGCAGGATATCAATTGTTTGATTTTCCAGGTTTTTTTATTTGCCATTGTGATCTCACTTAGAGGTTTAGCGATTTGGCACACCTTACAGTTTTGACATTTGATGAAGCCAGTTTTCTTTAGCCACGTTGTTTGAGCTTTATTGGATTTAAAATGACTGTGTACCAATCTGTCTTTTAAGCTTGGAGCTCTCCTGTAAGTTATTGTTGGGTGAGGTCCCATTATTTTTCCCACGGTCCCATCAAGTTGTAATATTTTCCAGTTCTTTTGGATGATATTAACAATCTCTTTAGATTCCAATGTGTAGTCCAGAATCAGTCTTATTGGTTCGTCCGTGGTTTCTGATTCTATCAGTTGATTTCCCTAAACTCGCAACTATGTATTTTCTCCCGAAGATACACAAAGACTGTAAGACACCACCAGGAAGGCCGATTCTATCGGCGAAAGGATCCCTCTTTGAACCCATGGCCAATTACATCGATTATTTTTTGATCCCACATGTAGTGAAACTAAAGTCCTATATTCGAGACACTACTGATCTCTTAAACAATCTACGTGATGTGACCTGGCAAAGCAATTTCCTTTTAATAACAATGGATGTAATAGCCTTGTATACAAACATTGACAATGATCTAGGCTTGACAGCCATCAAATTTTTCCTGCAAGAAAGAAACATTCATTTCAAAGATCATAACGACATGTTATGCGACATGATTCTCTCCTGTCTCACCTGCAATATTTTCCTTTTTGGAGATGACCTTTATCGTCAAAAGAACGGGGCAGCCATGGGTTTTTCATTTAGCCCAAGCTATGCTTGCCTAGTAATGGGCTGGTGGGAGCGAGAGGTGGCGTGGCATAAACAATATGAGCGACACACAAATAAAATCATTAAATGGACAAGATTCATCGATGATTTATTGATAATCTGGAATGGAAATGAGGAGGAATTCGGTGAATACTTTGAGATCCTTAACAACAGTGTCGCGAGTCTGAAATTCACATATGAGACTAACAAGAACAAGATCAATTTTCTGGATGCTGTAATATATGTGAAGAATGGCCGTTTGGAATCAACTTTGTACCGCAAAAGCACAGCAACAAACGCCACCCTTGAAGCAACGAGCTTCCACCAACCCTCTCTGGTGTCAAGCATACCCTATGGAGAATTTCTCCGCCTTCGTAAATTGTGCAGCGAGGAGGAAGAATGGAAGAAACAGAGTGCAGGAACAATTAACAGGTTTCTTAAGGAGAAAATACAACAAAAACAGAATAAAACAGTGCTGGAATAAAGCCAATCAGAAAACCCGGGAGGAGTGTCTGGCACAAACTAAAGAATCAGAAACCACGGACGAACCAATAAGACTGATTCTGGACTACACATTGGAATCTAAAGAGATTGTTAATATCATCCAAAAGAACTGGAAAATATTACAACTTGATGGGACCGTGGGAAAAATAATGGGACCTCACCCAACAATAACTTACAGGAGAGCTCCAAACTTAAAAGACAGATTGGTACACAGTCATTTTAAATCCAATAAAGCTCACTCAAACAACGTGGCTAAAGAAAACTGGCTTCATCAAATGTCAAAACTGTAAGGTGTGCCAAATCGCTAAACCTCTAAGTGAGATCACAATGGCAAATAAAAAAACCTGGAAAATCAAACAATTGATATCCTGCAAAAGTCAATATACTGTCTACATCATTGAATGCCCCTGTAAGCTAAAATACGTGGGAAGCACCATTTGTGATTTAAAGAAGAGGATTTTGGAACACACGAGGGCTACCAAAAACAAGGACAAAAACAACGCGTTAGCAAAGCATATGGAAACACACCATAACAGCAATTGGAAGTCGCTAAGTTTCTTTGGAATAGAAACAGTACCAATCAGTACACGTGGAGGGAATCGGGAGAGACTACTAAGACAAAAGGAATCACGCCATATTATCAACTTTAGAAGCATGACACCGTTTGGTCTGAACCAGTCTGAAGAACTGTACATACATCTGTAGACAGTAACATAAATGAACAAATACATTGAGCTCATCAATAACACTGTGATATACCGTTATACACGGTTAATTTGTGCAACGAGTTTGATATCAATATTGAATAGTATGGCCTATAAAGTAGCCTTGTTTCTAAGATGTAGACCCACCAGAGGGCAGAGAGCAATGTCTGCCCACCAGAGGGCACTTACTTACACTGCAAGTTTATCATTGAAAACGGGACTCTTATGAGCCATGGAAAATCAATTTACTTTGAAACCATAAAATGGTGTTGTGTAAATATTGACATTGCATTCAATTGATCGTTATGTTGATATTAAGCCTTTCGTTTTAATTCCATTTTATTTTACAAATTTAAAAATGGGTTAATTAACGGGACTACAATTCCCAGAAATCCGGGGCTTCTCAACCACCCCGCGTATGACAGGAAAGGAGGGTATGACTATTTCCTGTCTTCTTTTTGTTAAAAACACCTGATTTGAATTAGAGATTTAACCGTGAGCAAGTCAGCGGACGCTGACGAAACGCGTTGGTCTTTTCTTTTGCATCTCAAAACCTGTGGATGAATTTTGAATAAAAATATCAAGAATTATTCAACTCGCTGGAGTGCGACCCTGCTTTTTCTTTCAACCTGGGAGAAAAATTGTTGATATATTAGCGGTGGTCCAAGCCGCAAGGGTACCGCACCTTCAAATTGAGCGCCTTAATCCGGAACCGTTGGACCCCTTTGGATATATATATATATATATGCCACAAACACGATTCCTCAATCCACGGAACGGTCTCTCAAAAGAGCGCACTTTGGAGCCATAGAACTTTATACTTGCTTCTTTTATTGCATCGTTTCTGCAATTGTTATCGACAAACGCGTTTCAGCGTGCTTGCCTTCGTCAGTGTCAATAGGTCAGTGGTATTCTTTGTGTTTAAATAAAGTTGTGCTATACATTCAAAGATCAGTGACATAGAAAGTGTCTTTGTGCTAGTGAATCAACATAAACAAATTTGTTTGTCATGCGTCAGACATCTTGGGTTAACATGATATTCAATGTTAAACTCACAATTGTGTTTCATATATATATATATATATATACTTTGCTCAATCTTGTGTCGATATCACACTTTCATCTGTGAACGCCGCTATTATACATATATTTACATTCGTTTCGACGTGTTCACTGTTGCTGTATTATTTTCAACTGATTCAGGAGACCACGGAGACAGAGTGAACTCAACCTGTTCTTGGTTACATTGTTAAATAACCTCCTCTGACACAGTTTTTTAAAATTCAATTCATTTTGTCTCCTTATAATTTCTAATCATTTAGATGTTCTGCCCCATCTTGGTCAAAATTCTGCCCTGTATGGGCTTGCTGCTTTTTGTTAGGTACACTCTTCTCATGTATATCGACCATATGCCTATTCACATTATTTACAATATTTACGCGATCAACTATCCTCATATTAGGATAGTTGATTGTGTAAATATTGTAAATGATTAGAAATTATAAGTGGACAAAATGAATTGAATTTAAAAAAACGGTGTCAGAGGAGGTTATTTAACAATGTAAACAAGAACAGGCTGAGTTCACTTTGTCTCAGTGGTCTCCTGAATCAGTTGAAAAATAATACAGCAACAGAGAACACTTCGAAACGAATGCAAATATATATATAATATCGGCGTTCACAGATGAATATGTGATATCGACACAAGATTGAGCAAAGTATATATATATATGAAACACAATTGTGAGTTTAACATTGCATATCATGTTGAATCCAAGATGTCTGCCGCATGACAAACTAATTTGTTTATGTTGATTCACTAGCACAAAGACACTTTCTATGTCACTGATCTTTGTATGTATAGCACAACTTTATTTAAACACAAAAAATACCACTGACCTATTGACACTGACGAAGGCAAGCACGTCGAAACACGTTTGTTGATAATAATTGCAGAAACGATGCAATAAAAGAAGCAAGTATAAAGTTCTATGGCTCCAGAGTGCGATCTTTTGGGAGACGGTTCCGTGGATTGAGGAATCGTGTTTGTGGCATAAATCGCATACCCCACTGTACGCTGAGCAAGCACCCTCGGGGAAGTGGAGCAACGGCTGGTGGATTGGAGGTGGTGATATATATATATATATTCACTGAAAAAAAACATACGTTTTACAGACGTTATAGTTAGGAATTAGCATTTTAAAAAAACCTTTGAATTTCACTAAAAAAAACCCATAGGTTTCAGGGACGTTATAGTTAGTTGGGCATTTGACTCATATAAAATCAGAGAAATTCGCCCATTATAATTAGTTGAGCTAACTATAACTCGCGCGCCCGCAATGCACTGGTGATGACGTCACATATTACATCACTCATGACATGGTCAGTGACATCACTGATGACATCACTGATGACATCTCAAATGACATCACTGATGACATCACTGATTACATCATCCAGTGAATGTGTGTTTCTGTAAAGTTTAAATATTTTTCCTATATATCTATGCCAAGGTGTATTGAAGAATGAGTGGATTTACAAGTGCCTGAATGGATTATTTAGTAGGTGCGTGACTGACTGTTTAAGTGAGTGATTGAATGTATCTTACTGAATGCATGGTTAGTGACTAAACTGTGTGAAAGTCTGTATTAGTCTCTCAGTTGGTGTATAAGTGGCTGCATGGGTTGGTGAGTAGCTACATGAGTGTCTATATGGGTTATTGATTTGTTGTCTGAGTATCTGTATGAGTGCCTTAGTGTCTGTGTGGGTGGGTGGGGGTGTGTGTGACTCTGTGCATAGATGTCCGAGTGGGTGATTCACTGGTTGTATGGATTCAAAAGTGCATCTGGGAAGGGCTGTTTGGATGAGTTAGTGTGTGTATGGGTGTGTTGTTGAGTGAATGAATGTCTCAGTGGTATATCTGTGAGTAACTACATATGTTTTAAGGTAGTATATGTGAGTGTTGGAGTATATAAATGACTACACGTGAGAGTAAGTTATTTGAAGAGTGGGTGTTTAAATGAGTGTCTGATTGTATCAGTGATTGTATAAGACAGTAAGTATGTGTTAGTATCTGCATAAATAAGTGCTGTGGTGTTTGTATAAATAACGCAGTTGGTGTGTATAACTGTATACATGAGTAAATGGGTATGTGCTTGATTCTTTGCATGACTGACTAGATGTGTGAGTAACTCTATGGATGCGTGGCAGAGTGTGACTGTATGTATAAGTGTATGAGTGCATATTATAGTACTGTATTGATGAGTAACTGCATGTATAAGTGACTGGATGTGAGTGTTGACCTAGGAAATAGTGGGTGGGATGTAGTATCTGGCATTGTTGTGTGTATGTTTAAAAAATAGTGGTCTGTATTTTAGAGTGCGTGTAGCAAAGTTTATATTAGGCCATCAGTATGTGCATCAGATTATCACATGGATGATGTCATCAGTGATGTCATTTGAGATGTCATCAGTGATGTCATCAGTGATGTCACTGACTATGTCATGAGTGATGTAATATGTGACGTTATCACCAGTGCATTGCGGGCGCGTGAGTTATAGTTAGCTCAACTTACTATAACGGGCGAATTTCTCTGGTTTTATGAGTCAAATGTCCAACTAACTATAACGCCCCTAAAACCTATGGTTTTTTAGTGAATTTCAAAAGTTTTTTAAATGCTAATTCCTAACTATAACGTCTGTAAAACCTATGGTCTTTTCAGTGAATTTCGAAGGTTTTTTAAATGTTAATGTCATACTTTAATATTTATAAAACCTATATTTTTTCTATTTTTTTTGTAATATTTTGGAACTCAATTATCCTTTTTTTAAATCAATGTTAAAAATGATGTAATGTTTTATATCTTCAAAAAAAATTAATATCTTTTTTTTTTGTTGAGAAAACTGGAGTCCCGTACCGGTAGTGTACCAAGCTCCATCAGCACGCAAATCCTATCTGTCATATTGCTAAACTCGTAAAAGATGCGCATTTCGTATCCGACCTGTTCGTGGCACCGCGTCCTGCATAACATCATATACGTATGAGGTCGCGCCAGCTGCTACTTTGGTATGCGACGGGTATGCAGTACCAAGCTGCGCATTACGTCATGTACGTATGGGGTCTCGCCCGCTGCGCGTTGCGTATGCGACGAGGGCACACTGCCAGGCCCTGTGTTACGTCATAGATGAATGGTGTCACACCGGGTACGCCATTCCCTTATTTTTTTTTGTCTCAAAACTATATCTAAATAAGTTTAAAGTGTATATGAGAACAAGCGAAAATCTAAAATATTTTAAACATTTATATATTTCTAACTGTAATAAACGTATATTATGGTAAATATATTTTCTCAAAATCGCGTTGGGTGCTGCCCTTTACACGCTCGGTGCGCGATTGCCAATGGACCTTAAAGAAAAGCATTTGATTGGTTCATAACATTTCCCATTGTAACAGTTGGAGGACCCCACCCATTTTAGTCATTCTCTCTACAGCGTTTGATGAGAGACTCCTCTTCTGCTTAGAGAGCTTTTTTGAAAACTTTTTGCTATGTACACATATCTGACACTACACACAACATGCAACCATCATCTTCATCAATATTCATGCTCTGTAAAGTAGCTTTCCACCTGTGATAGCCATGCACCTAAAAGTTACATACCCAAAGTTTTCCCCACTGCCAGAGGTAACATGGTTGCATACGCTGTCCACAGCACAAGGTAATGTGGTAGTATCATGCATAGATAATGAACACACGTACACGGATAGATAGTGGAAGTGGGTACGGGCATGTGCGCTCGACTCCTCTTTATTACCAGGGTCACATATCCAGTGACGTCTGTGCTGGGTGCGTGTGGGGTGTGTTTAAACCAGCCCTCAGGGAATGGTTGCGGCTAGCATCAACTACAACAGTAATCTTTGGATCACACAGAGAGATTCAATAATAAAAGGGTCAATAGTTTGTGCTGTAGTAAGGTAGGGACACTAGATGTGAAATAATACACAAAAGATTCTATTGTAAAAGAACCATAACTTGTGGTATACTGAGATACAGGCAGTAGATCTGAAATAATACATAAAAAGATTGTATCATAAAGGGTCCATCAGTTCTAGTGCACTCAGATAGCCACATCAAAAGCATTCAGCATGTGCACAGCCAGCGATTATCTGTGCTGCGGGCTGACCGTACAAGGAGCAATGTCTGTTGCCTACAGGACTGCCTCATCTGCAATAGCGACTCGATCTGAATTGTAAACACTGCTGTCTGCAGTGTAGTCCAGAGAGCGGTCAACAAGGACCTGCAGCCACGTGGCGTTGACTTGAGCTGCCCAGTTTGTCATACGCGAAGCAACAAAAACCGTGTGCGGACCCTGCGATGATGCGTATGCGTGGTGCGGACAGAGCGCACTAGAGCAATGTCTTTTGCCTACAGGACTGCCTCATCTACAATAGCGACTCAATCTCAATTGTGAACACTGCTGTCTGCAGTGTAAATTGAAGGCAGTAGTCAGCACAGTCATCCATGAATTTCTCACTTCCTTTTCACAAAATACAACAACATAAATTACAAAAAACGCTGCAATAAATAAATCAAAACAATTTGAATTGCGATCTCTATTGTCCACAGTGTAGACTGTTATTCAGTGTTCTTTTCCACTACCAAGAAGAATTTGGTCATTGTACTAAACATATAACTCATCTAAAAAAACTTCTTCAAGCAAGTATACTGAAAGGATATTGTGTATATTTCAATAAACGTTGTAGTTAGTTGCCTACTGGATTCTGTAATTAAACAATCACCACTCGATCTGAATTGTGAGCCCTGCTGACTGCAGTGTAGGCCAGAGGCAGTGGTCATTAACGCCTCACAGCCAAGTGCCGTTGGATTCGAAAGCACAGAGTTGGTTGCACCTGATCGGAGGGGGTACACACAACTCATCACAGACTTTAACTTTTGACATCCTTAATCACAGAATCAAGACCCCTGTTTTACTGTTCGGACCTGCTGTACCGCGGTGGACTCCACCGACTGCAGTCAGCCAAGCCCAATAATCATGTGCAGCAGTTAACTACGGAAGCACAGAGTGTGATGCACCTCAACGGAGGGAGTTGTGTGAAAACCAAGCAGCAGGTAATATCGGACAGCGTCCATTCTGGGATCAAGACACTGTTCCACTGTTGGGACCTAGAGTTGGTTACACCTGGTCGAAGGGATTACCTTCATCTCCACTCTCAGATGCAGTTCTAACATCGTCCATTGTGGGATCAAGACCCCGTTTCACTGTTTGGACCTGCTGTACCGCGGTGTACTCCAGCGACTGCAGTCAGCCAAGCCTAATGATCATGTGCAGCAATTAGCTACGGAAGCACAGAGTCTGATGCACCTCAATGGAGGGAGTTCTGTAAAAAACAACAAGCAGAAGGTAATCTCGGACATCGTCCATTCTGGGATCAAGACACTGTTCCACTGTTGGGACCTAGAGTTGGTTACACCTGGTCGAAGGGATTACCTTCATCTCCACTCTCAGATGCAGTTCTAACATCGTCCATTCTGGGATCAAGACACCGTTCCACTGTTGGTACCTGTTGGACTACTGTGTTAGTAGTATACATAGCACTCCACGGTGCTGGGCCTCAGGCTGGATGCTCCATGCCTGTGTCGCGGTAGCCAGCGTTGATCTCAGGAGCCTTCCCAGCTCACAGACCTCGGCCCAAAAGCTTCCGCCGGCACGTGCTGGACCCTCTTTCACATACGGCGGTGTCGAAAGGTGAACTGTGGGGCATATGTGTGTTGCAGCGGCCATGACGGTTTCTGGCTGCCAGCTGGCTGAGAGCATTATTCGCCTCGTGGCGGTGTAAGCTGCGCAGACCTGGCAGACATGTTTGCCATTCCGGAAGAGAACCACACCCAGAGAAACGTGCCTTTTATGCATACCCCAACGCTGGCCTTGCGTACGCCGAGCCAGCCCACTACGCTAAAGATTTGGGGGGGTGCAGGGGGCACGTATGCGCTATGTTTTCGTAATCTTCCCTACTGACTGTACTATCATGGTTGCGTCCACTGTCCACTTCACTCAATAGACCATCAGTGTATGTTGACATGTACATGTCTGTGCTCTGCATACTCAAGTCTGTCCGGCACATCCCCTCAACACTTTGCATTGTATAATTTTATAATCGAGAATCACTTGCCACCTTCGCACATACTTTGCTCCCATCCCTCCCCGCATTCTGTATTGTGTGGCAGAGGTGCTATGCCATGTTTGGTTTGTGTACATGGCTAGCCACGGTTCCCACAGTACGTAGTGTTGTTGTGTCTGCTAGGTGCACATGTTGTTTGTCATGTTGTATGTGTTTATATAAGGTAGCGCGCTTATTTACGAGCAGTGGTTTCTCCCATTTAAATATCGCTGTCTTAAAGAGGATACATACGTTTTTCTCACAGGTGAAAAGTGCGACCACAATGGCAGTCATTCATTACTATGCAAGAATGTCCAACTGCACGATGCTTCTAAGCTTTCAGCCCCCAATCTTGCTTGCTTTCTTAAAAGCATGGCAACTCCCACAATCAGACCAACATTCACACAGCTTTCTAACAGCAGTTATCTGCTTCTTAATAACATGGACTGCTACGGAATGTGAGCTTGCATACCGTATGTTCTTACTGTTTCAAACCGGGTAACTTCCGGTGGCAATCTCTATTCCCACCCACACAAAGTAACTCCCAAAGTTCAACTTGGCCTTCAATACCTACTTTGAAAACAGATTTTATTAAACTGAGCAAACTGAAAGCGCGTTTGTTTCAAACAGAAGTGTCCCTCACTTCTCCAAAAGTAATTTATCGACTGCACATAGTACGAACTTGAAGTAAAATACACTCCCTTTTAAATGCGAACCTCCCATTACACTTTGTGAATTGTTACACAATTTTCAACACATCTGACATTGAAGCTCCTTCACACTTTTTTTTAAAAATTTTTTTTTATTAGAAACCGTTCGTATACAATAAAATACAGACAAGGGCCTACAACCACCAGGGCCGGCCGCTATAGAGCCCGAGGGCCCGCAGTGCAACGCCACACATTCAAATGAACTAGAGGCAAAGCTCCCGGCAGTTCGTGAGCACATGTAACAGGCCGTGGCCATAGGCCAGGAGCAATCGGAAAAAACAGTTTCATTTTCTATTAAATACAAAACACACTCAAGGCAATGAGAGTCCGAAATAGCAGCGTGCTCTTCCCAGGACGGGGAACAACGTACAGTATTCAAAGCAGTTCTTGTCTGGAAGCGGTAGAGGGGGGCAACGGGAGAACAAAGCATGGAACACAATTCACACCATCCCGCAGAATGCGCGGCTAGGGGGACAAAGCAATATCGACCTCCAATGGCAGAGGCGGGGTGCAGATACGTCCACGATATAAATTCCATGGACCCCATACCTTCGTCCATTTCCCTGGCTTGCCTCTCGCCACATACACCGTCTTTTCCCTAAACATACACCAGTCCATATTCTCTTTCCATACCTCGATCGTGGGCGGCCTCGGGGAGCCCCATAGCTGTGCAATGTTACGCTTAGCCACCATGTACCCCAAGGTCACCCACTGCGTCTGTGCCGCGTTACAATCATTTGGTTCCCAGACATTCAACAAACACCTCCTAGCCTCTGGCAACAGAGCAACGTGCGTGACCTCCTCCATTACGGTGTGGATACCGTTCCACAATCGCACAACCTCCGAACATTCCCATAAGATATGAAGAAAGGTACCCGGCAGGCCACATCCACGCTTACACAGTCCATCCATCGAGTAACCCATACGCAGCAAACCGGGCCCCGTGACATACACTCTATGAAGGATCTTCAGCTGTACGAATCGTAAGCGGGCCGGGATCGCCACCTCTTTCGGGGAGGCCACCGCCGACACCCAATCCTCATCGTCCAGTTCCAAGCCATCGCCCGTCCATGCCTCCCGCAGACGGAGCAGCAAGTCCGCGCGATCATTAATGAGTTTCTTATAAATCAGAGAAATAGTGCTGTCGGGCACGTAGCCATCCAACACTCTATCCTCTAGTGGGGAATACTCGGGTATAGCAGCAACGTCCGGAAAAACCGAACACAGCGCATGGTAGACTTGAGCATACCGGAAGTACTCTCTATCGTTTAATTTATATTCAGTTTTAAGCATTTCAAACGTTTTGAAAGACCCCTTCGCCCAAAGATCACCCACCTTACATATACCAATCATATCCCATTTCTCAAAGCCTTTCGATCTCCACAAACAGCCCAACCGCCTAGAGGCATACAACGGCGTCGCCCGAGTCAAGCGATCCCTCCACCCCATCTCAGCATTCGCCGCGTGCCACACACGTACCGCAACCTGCGTGGGTCCTGTCAACCGCGTATCCGGGGTCACCGAGTACAGCGCCCTATTATAGTCCCCACCCGGGAGCAGAAATTTATCCATCTCGAAGGCCGGATTCAAGGCAGGACCGTATATCCCGTGGTTCACCGCCGCCAACTGAGACGCCCAATAGTATCGTTTAATATCGGGGAGGGCGACCCCCCCATCGTACCAAGGGAGCGTCAACTTGGCGAGAGCAATCCGCGGCCGCCCGTCCCAAAACAGTTGGCGCTGAAGACCCTCCACCTCCCGGAAATAACGAGCTGGCACATAACGAGCTGGCACGACGTCTAGAGTATTTTGCAAAGCGTACAAGAAGCGAGGTAGCGACATCATTTTAAACAATGCCGCCCGTCCGAGCGGTGAAAGCGGAAGTCGTTGCCACCTCGCGACGTCGGCCTTCAATCGCTGAAGGGGAGGGAGAAGGTTTCACTCATAGCGGACCGCGGAATCCAGTGAGATAAAGATTCCCAAGTATTTGAACCCCAGGGTAGCAATCTGGATAGGGCAATCCCGTGGCAGGAGGGGGGCCTCACCCGAGAGGACGTAAACACACGACTTGGCCCAGTTGATGACCAGGCCGGAGTTGCGACCAAAGGAATTCAGTACTTCCACCAATACAATTAGCGACTGTCGGGGAGAGGTGAGATACAGAAGGATGTCATCCGCGTAGAGGGAGACACGGTCTTCAAACTCCGGCGTCCATCTAATGCCTCGCAACGACGGCTCCCAACGCAACAAGGCGGCGAGAGGCTCCAGAGAAAGTGCAAAGAGATGGGGTGATAACAGACATCCCTGCCGCGTACCTCTCCCCAGCGCGAAGGGAGCCGATACCCTACCATTCACCACCACCTGAGCCAGTGGGTCAGCATAAAGCAATTTTACCCAACCAATAAACTCAGGGCCGAACCCAAATTTCGCCAACACGGCCCAAATATATGGCCACTCCAAAGTGTCAAACGCCATAGTAGCATCTAAAGATGCCAAGATGGCCGGCTCACGTATAAATTCCGCTCTAGCCAGCACGCCGTGCAACCGCCTCAAATTTAGAGCGGTATTCCGATGGGGTATAAAACCGGACTGATCCTGATGAATCAAGTCGCCCACGACCCGAACCAGTCGATTAGCCAATATTTTGGGTTCTGCGTCCAACAGCGAAATGGGCCTATAGGAGGCGCAGCGGTCACGCAGCTTCCCCTTTTGTGTATCACAACTATGTTGGCGAGGCGTTGGTCAGGGGGGAGGAAGCCCGCCGCACGTGCCGCGAGAAACATGTCCCGAAGATACGGCGCTATCTTATCGGGACGCAACTTATATAGTTCGATGGGAAGACCATTAGGACCCACAGCTTTACCCGATGCGATCGAGCGAGTGGCCAGAGCGATCTCATCTGACGACAACTTCGCCTCCATCAATACTGCATCAGCCTCCGATAGGGTTGGCAATGCAATGTCTCTAAGCAACAGATGAGAATCCTCCTCCGAACGCACAGAAACCGGAGAGTATACCCCGCGGAAATAATCCGCAAAGCAGTCAACAATCTCCACAGGGTCAGTCACACGCACTCCATCCATTCGCTCCACCACGGGCACCACCCTGCTCGCTCTCTCCTTCTTATCCAACCAAGCAATCAACTTTCCGGCCTTATCCCCCACATCATACAGTCTTCCCTGCTGCTCTCTACTCATCCCTTTAGCGGCTTCCGTGACTAGCGCTCTATAATCTGATTGTTTGAGGCTGAGAACATGCAATTTCTCATCAGTAACTCCCCGCTCCAAGTCCTCCTCCTTTTCAGCTATTTCAGTTTCCAAGCGCACCACCTCTGCTCTCTCGCACCTCTTAGCATGGCAGATAAGGGACAAGGCCTGCCCCCTGATCACCACTTTATAAGCCTCCCATAGGGAGAAGGCCGACGACACCGACCCCACATTATCGTTGAAGTAGTGATCAGTGGACTTGACCAGTTCCGCGCGGATCTTAGGTTTGCGTAGATGCCAGGGGCTAATGGGTGCCACTCTCCCCTCTGCCCCAGGGGCAACCCTCAGTTGCAACCATATAGGGGAATGGTCAGAAATACCTCGGGCTAAATGACGCACCTCCCCAATCGTCCCAGCTTGGATCGCCGGCATAAGCATGTAATCAAGTCTCGAGAGACTCCCATGGGCCCCCGAGTGAAAGGTATATTGCGCCTGTCCCGGGTGCATCAATCTCCAGCAATCTACAAGTCCCAAAGTATCCAAAAAGCCACCCAACCAGGCCTGAGCCCTAGGGAGATCCCTGGGAGGGTGACGGTCCTCCAACCCGGAGACAACGGCATTAAAGTCACCCCCCAACACCAGAACCCCCCCAGGGAGTCCCAGGACCAAACGCCCCAAATCAGCAAATGTTGCCGTCTGTAACCCCGGAGGCACATACACAGCCACGAGCGAAATAGTCCTACCCTCCCATCTCCCCACCAGTGCCACATAGCGCCCCCTATCATCGTGAAGCACCTCGTCCACTTCCAATGGGAGAGAGGCCCTAACCAAAATGCCCACTCCCCTAGAGCCAGAAGTGAAACCAGAGTGAGCGGCAAGGCGATAGCCCCTCCTATTTAGGGCATGGAAGGAGTTCCCAATCAAATGTGTCTCCTGCAGGAAAACAATGTCGGGCGAAACCCGCTTCAAAAACTGCAACACCACCCCGCGCTTGATCCTGTCCCCCAGTCCATTCACATTCCACGAAAGGATTCTCAATCCCCTACCCCCCATCCCACTCCCGTGCAGGATACCCACATCCCGGGAAGCACAACCCGGATAAGTCAGCAGAGAACTTCACATTGCCTTGCGAAACAAACAAACAATCCCCAACAACCCCCCTCCCCCACAATCCCCAAACCACAACTCCCCCCTCCCTGCACCCCTGCTTGAGCCCAAACAGCCCCCCCAACTCGCAGTGTGCCTGTCGCCCTAACATATACCACAAAAAGAACCCCAGAAGGAGGAAAGGACCCCAATAAGCTCCCCACAACCCCCAGACATTTGGAGGGCATATTGTGCCAAACTAGGGTCCAGTTGAGCCAAGGTCAAAACGTCACCAGTCCAGTCCATCACCAGGAACCAAGTTCTAGTCCTGCTCCACCAAATCCCGTCCGCTCTCCGCCATCCGACCGTCTCGATCCTGTCCCCGAGGCAGGGCATCCAACCAGTCTCCAACCGCCTCCGGCCGGTCAAAAAAGTGGGAACGACCCTGGAACTCAACCCGCAGCTTAGCCGGGAATAACATCGCATATTTCAGCTCCATGTCCCTCAAGCGCCGTTTGACACCCAAAAATCCCAGCCGTTGTTTCTGGACCGCTTGCGTGAAGTCCGGGTAAAAGCTGACATTGGAGTTCTCAAACTTCAGCGGCCCGGCCACCCTCGACGCCTGAAGGATAGCATCCCTATCCCGAAAGTTAAAGAGTCGGGCGATTATAGGCCGCGGGGGAGCACCCACCTTGGGCGCACCACCCGGAATCCTGTGGGCCCGCTCCACCGCGAAGAACTTGCTCAGTCCCTTGGGCGCGAGGCGATTGGTCACCAGATCCTTCACAAAAAGATCCGCAGCAGATTCCTCCGATCTTTCCGGCACCCCAATGATACGGACATTGTTCCGTCTAGCCCTGCTTTCGGAGTCCTCAAGTCGACGGTCCGTCAGGTCACTGGCTAGCCGCAACCTACGGACCTCCGTCTGCAGGGCGGCCACGTCCACAGTCAGGCTCGACGCCGCTTGACTCAAGGAGTCGACCCGCTCGTTAGTTTTGGACAGGTCTGCCCTGACCAAATTCACATCGATCAGGACCGCGTCCAGTTTATGGGCCAGGGTATCAAACTGCTGACCCACAGCGGTCTTCATCTCCTCAATGGCGCCCATGACGTCCAGCAGGGTCAACTCCGATGACGGGCCTGAGACCTCCTTAGACCTCTCAGGCGATTTATGCGAGCCACCAGGGGATCCCTTTGCCTGCGCTTATCGATCCATGTTATTGACCTGGGTATAGGCACCCCTCCGGGTTGACTTGGGTTTCGACTTGTCTCCGTCTAGTCTTGCCGCCATCATCCGGAGGCCACCAAGGCTGGCACCCGCCCGCACCAGGAAAAAGGGACCAGGTAGCTAATTCAGTTGAACACAGCCGTCGCCGACAGGCAGCCCATGTATAGTCCGAGAGTCAGGCCAGACACTTCGCCGTCCGCGCCTCTCTGTGGAAATATGGATTTTTCTGGTCAGTTATGTCCCCTATCTTGGACCCCAACGGTTCTATGTGCATGTCACAAGTACATGTATGTTCCCTCCAGTTCCAGTTATGAAGACGCAAATACATATGCGTCCACCGTCAACATGTCCTCTGTCAGATCCGCCATGAACAGGCCGGATATTCCATCCCTAAATATGAAAGGCCACCGGCTTTGTATGGCTCACTTATGCCATTTTTCAGTCCAAGCACGTAGGCCCTGATTCTGTCATCAAAACTCCTTTTGCCTTCTGCCTCTGAAAGCTCCAGTCTGAGCCTGCATCTGTGACCATGAACTTTGTCTCATTCTCTGCGCGGCTCACGAAGCCTGACATCAGCCTATTCTCTGCCAAGAACTGTATTTCACCTTCGAATTATCTGCTTCCCCCTCAGCCGATGCATTCCTGCCTAGTAGCTTAAGTAAACATTCTTCCAGTCACCGAGCAAAAGGCCCGGCTTCTCTGCCCTTATGCAAGTAATTCATAGCCCTGTTACCATGGAATATTCCTACCCCCTCGCATTCAGTGTAGACACTTAGACGCTTGTACATGAACGCACAGTCAGTATAGAATAGATTCTGTCCGAGAGTCCTTCTTTTATGGATAACATAGTTCTTTAAACATAGGATGTTAGATATGATTTGGGATTAGGTTGACTTGACCCCTCAGACTTCTTGTCTCCACATGTAGAGCTAAATGTCAAGTCCCCTTCACCCCCTAGTTACACGTCAATCATACGTCATAATGCTGCGCGCGCATCTATGCCAAGAATTATCTTATAGATCCACCTATACATGACATCACAACCAATTATGTTCCTTTTTACTCTTTATTACACCCATTTTCGGTTACGCGTGATATTCATCATTTTCCTTATCAATTGTTACGCCTACTGCATTCGCTTCATTGTAATGTATGCACTATAAAAGTTACTTCTTGTCAATAAAGTATGTACTTCACTTCCTGAACCTTCGTGGTGACGGAACTTGGAGCATCCGATTATAATCGAGTATTGGAATAAAGCCCATTCCGAACCTCTAATACCACGGATTCTGCCTCTCATTTTACTGAGCTATTTTATTATGTTTCTGTATCAAATTCAGTCCCGGTAAAGGAAAATTATTTACCACATGATGGCGCCCGAACAGGGACACTTTCTCATCTCACGCGCCGGCGGTGAGTTGCAGGCCCGGTCTCCTGCCACAGCTGGACGGACAATAACGCGTACCAGCAGGATTTCCTGTATCTCCCTCCGGTCAAGCGGGGGCGACTGAGACTGCGATCAACACCCAGACGAGGCGGTGAGAAGTGCGAAGTATCCCGACCAGAGCCTAGCTGAGAGAGCAAGATCCGAGGTATACAGAGACCCACCAGTCCGAAGTCAAGCCCAGTTTCCGACGAGTCGAGTCGAGTCCAGTCCGGTTCAAGTTCAAGTTACTGAGGCCTTCCGTTTCCGAAGCTACCCGGTGAGTACCATTACTGGGGAGGCATTTCTGACGTGCACATAGGTTGTGCCGGTCAAGACGGGTTTGGGTACACAAATCCGGTCTGCACTGTTTTAGCAGTGTATCTGTACTGTTTAGCAGTATATCAAGTATTCCGAAGTATCCAGTTATTGTCAAGAATTTAAGCTTGGTGATTAGTTATGCAGACGATCATCATTGTTGTTTCAGTTAAAGGCTTAATGTTAAATGTTTAATGTGTTTAAAAACGTCCTGTATAGTGTGGTATGAATGACTGTTCATTATCGTGTTTATTGTATTAAGTCTGTCCAAATTCAAGTATCAGGTCAGTTGGTCAAAATCAAGTATAAGGTCAGTTCTCAATATGCCGCTCTTCTCGAAATTAAGACAGATCACTACTAGAAAAGGGGTTCTCGAAGAAGCCGTTCCTATTCCTCCTAGGGACACTCCAGAGCACTTTATGTATCACAAACATGGCTTAGACGCTATATTATTTCTTGATTTATGGGTAGACTATACCAAGGGATTACCAGAAAGTCAGAGGTGGCCCACAGCGGGGACCTGGGATGCAGAGTGCATCATGAAAGTCGAGGAAGAGTTATGGAAAAGGAAAGTCAGACAGTCACAGAAAGATGCCATTGAATTATGGCGTAAAGAATCACATAGACGAACAGAAAAAGCACGTAGACAGGAAGAGAAGAGTAAAGAGAATTCCAATAAAGTTCAAGAAAATCTATTAATTGAGGAAGGTATCCGAGTGAAAGCAGAACAAGTAGACAGACAAAGAAATGCCCTTATGAATGGTATGTATCCCCTTCTGGCCGAAGGATTACCTAAGGCTACTCCAGAGATACCGAAAGACTTGCCAACCCCATTATTTCCAATAAAGGTACATCCAAGGGGGCATCCTAGAACCGCAGAAGATGTTTTTCTTTCCTCATATTTAGATGACGCAGCTCCCGAGTATGCTAATTCCGCCCCACATAGACCGCATATCAGGGAGGTCTCACGCCAAGATCCAGCACCCGTATCCCTACAGCAACAAGTCGAGTCACAAGTTCCGGCAAGCACATCTGTTTCTGTATCTGTTCCTACAGCTACTTCTATAGCTGTGTCCACACCTATAGTTGCTGTGTCACGTTCAACGAATCCTTTCACACCCGACGCCCCAGATGGGGCCACGGGAGGTGCTACTAATATCTTTTCCACGCCACCCAGAATAAATAAACTTACTTTTCAAGAGTCAGCGCATTCACGTACACCCAAATTCGTAAGTGCTCGTGCACTTAAAGAGCTTCTCGTAGATTGTAGATATGACCCGGTGCCCGGTATAGAGGACGAAATGACCCTGGCCTCATTGCGTATCAGACGAGCCGCAGTGTATTTAGCGAAGTTACCAGGAATGACTGCGCATCTAGACGAAATATATCATTTTGTCCGAACAGGACGAGATCCAGAATGTATTAACAGAGCTATGGAGTACCAGAAAGTAGAGATACAGGGGGAACTGTTACGTTTCCTCATAAACTGTGTGATCAGAAATGTAGACCGACCGGGGGTAGACCCGGAAGCAATGCAAATTCTTACCAGATGGAGTCAGAACATATCAGAAGGGAGACATGACAAGCAAAATTGTATAATAGCCATGTGCCGAAAGATCCGTAAAGAAATAGAACGCCTACACAAAGAGAGATTAGAGGCAGACGAGTTCGAACAAAGCGAGGAAGAAGGGTCAGGACTGCCCGCAGGACAGTCGGACACCATAGCCTATGTAGGTAGAGGAAGATCTTGTAATAGGAATCAGACTAGATGTCATACTGACTCAATACATCCGATATGTCCAGATAATAACAGGAATTTTCAAATACCTATAATTAATATAAGGTCTAACGAGCATTCGTTCCAAACCGCCGACAGACTACTTCGAGAACGAAGGGGTTATCATTTTCTCGATTCTATGGACGAACAAGATTTAGCTAGGGCAGCTGTCCATTGGGTGGACAGTCCCGGAAAATATAGTGATGATACAGTAGTACGCACATTTTTGAATCTCACCCCAGATGAACAGAGGTTAGCTGGGATTTATATGATTCAACAACTCATTATACTATATCGGAGTCAGCATTCGGACCCTGGTCCCTTACCTGACATACTGACTGAATTGCTTATGAATAAATGGAGAGGTCCAGGTACTAAATTAATTAAAGAAATTCTAGAATCAAGAAAGCAGTATATTCTTTTTGTATGTTCAGAGCATGTTTCATTGCCCGTCAAGGAAAGAACCACGTATCACATGGATAGACAGAATCCTTTACGAGAGGTGCACCCAATAAGAGGCGAGGACAACGAGTTTAAACGCGTATTTGTATATACGCCCATATCAAAAATAGAATTGTTACAAATGAAGAAAGTGGTACCCAGTCATGACAAAGATCCAGCGGGTTTCCACCGAGAAATTAAAGACATGTTACTCATGGGAGAGTATACCTATCCCGACATTATGACAATATTAAAGGTATTGATGCCTGCTGGCATTTATGAAAAACTCAAGGAAAAAGAGTGGGAGGTAGGTGACCAAAAGATAGAATGGTCAGTGTTAGAAGCGGAAGAAAAGGCCCGAACTGCAGGAGCAGGACTTGGGGATAAAACTAAAGCATTACCAGGTTTATTAGTACAGGTACTGCCACGTCTATTAACTACGAAAAAGGAAGATTGGGGAACGATTTCAGCCTGTAAGCAGAAGCAAGATGAAGACACTAGTGATTACTATGCCCGATTTGAAAAATGTTTTGGTATAAATAGTGGCATAAAAGCAAGTAGCGAATCATACCCGCATCTGTTTGTAACAAAGTTAGTGGAAAATGCCCTGCCCCCAGTAAAGAATAGAGTATTAAAATTCGAAAGTACCTGGCAAGGTAACACTCCATCACAAATGTTACAAATGTTACAGTACCATCACAATAGAATTAGAGAAGAACAAGAACATGAACACAGACGCATGAAAGACACGAAAATGAAAATGCTAGTTTCCCAGACTGTTCCAGCTGAAGGACATAAAAAGGGTATGACACATTCCGATCCAGCAGGACCTGTAAAAGGGACATGCAATTATTATAAAAAGCCAGGCCATTACGTACACGATTGTCCAGTTTTAAAACATAATATCGCCATAGGTAAAACACAAGAAAGATCACGGCCACTCAGACAAGATCAGAATGAACAAGGAGCTATGCAGCATGCCCAGGCCATGCCAGCCGCACAACAGCCAATACAGTTTGTGCCAGCTGCACCACCGTTGCCTGCTGCTGCCACACAGACAACAACACGACAAATGTATCAGACCGCACAGTATGAATATCCTGAGTATCAGCGTTACGCATGAACAAGCCTAGAGAGGGAAGTTGACTTACCCCTTATTGAAATCCCAGTAGACCAAGAAGGACCTTATGTACATAGTGAATTATTAGGCCAAGATAGAAAATTTCTACTCGATACAGGGGCAAGTCGAACGACCATAAAACGTAGTGAAGTTCCAGGGGCACCCCTCTCAGGCTCACAGAATATTTCCCTTGGTTTTTCAGGAAAACCTATTGTTAATGAAGTGTCACAACCACTGCCACTTACGATAGGACCTCTGACCCGAACTACAGATTTATTGCTTACTAAATCATGTCCAGAAAATCTGTTAGGAATTAAAACCTTGAAAGCTCTAGGAGCCATAATATGTTGTTCTCCGGAAGGTGTAAGGTTGTTTTTACGTGATTTTAAAGGTCACTATGTGTCTAGAGACATGGATCCCCGACTGCAGATTTTACCTACACGTCTATGGGCACAAGGCCCTACTGATGTTGGATGCATGAATATTACACCATATCGAGTCACATTAAAGGCAGGAGTGGTGCTACCACGAATGCGACAATACAAGTTACCACCAGATGCTGTAGTGGCTTTACTACAAATCATTGACGAGCTCATTGCCCAAGGAGTAGTTGTGGAAACAGACTCCAATATATGTAATTCACCGATAATTCCGATTCTTAAACGAACAGATCCAAAGGCCCCGCCAGTATATCGATTGGTTATTGATCTGCGCGAGTTAAACAAATGCATTGTGCCACAATTTCCTGTGGTCCCAGATATCTCGTCATTACTGACAGCCATTGATTCCGAAGCAACATTCTTTACTGTAATTGATCTCAAGAATGCCTTTTTCAGCGTCCCAATAGATCCGGAAAGCCAATATTTGTTCGGATTTAGTTTAAATGGACGTAGCTTTAAATTCTCACGCGCACCTCAAGGATTTACAGAAAGCCCCAGCATCTATAGCCAAGCACTGAAACGAGAACTTGACAGTATCCACATGCCAGTTAACACTGCCCTGTTTCAATACGTCGATGATCTGCTGATCACCGCAAGAAGCGAACCAGAATGTGAAAAAGCATCACTGACAGTTTTAAAATTTCTAGCCGAAAAGGGACACAAGGTGTCCCCTTCTAAGCTGCAATTCTGTGTCCAGCGAGTTATTTATCTTGGACACTCGCTGTCCAAGGAGGGAAGGCAGCTTACACCAGACCGCATTCAGTTAATAGCTAACATGCCAATACCCAAGACACAAAAGGAGGTGCGGGCTTTCATAGGCCTCACTTCATACTGTAGACAGTGGATCCCGCAATATGCATTTCTAGCAAAACCACTCATCCAGTTGACAACCCAGGAGGCAGCCACATCGACTGTTCTCCCTTGGACTCAAGAACATACACAAGCTTTTGAAAGCCTAAAGAAAGCTTTATGTCAAGCACCTGTTTTAGCAACGCCATGTTACAGAAAACAGTTTACACTCTTTGTTACAGAACGCGAAGGTACTGCTTTGTCAGTACTCACACAGGAACAAGCAGGAGCACACAAACCATGTGCTTATTTTTCTAGTACATTAGATCCCGTAGCTCAGGCTTTGCCTGCATGCCTAAAATCAGTAGCAGCGACAGCTTTAGCAATTAGACAAAGCGATGCTATAGTGTTAGGACATCCATTGACAGTTCAAGTACCACACGCAGTAGAGGTTCTTGTAAATAGAACGCAAACACAACACTTGACTATAGCGCGACTTACAGGATACGAACTTACATTGTTTCAGCCACATATAGAAATCAGACGCTGTAACACATTGAATCCTGCCACACTTTTGCCAGTAACCGGAACAGACCCACTAGCCCATGACTGTATTGAAGTTATTACTGTAACGACAAAACCCAGACAAGACTTGACCGATGTTCCATTGTCCGATCCAGACCTGACGTTGTATGTAGATGGTTCATGTATGAGAACAAGTACAGGAGAATTAGTGGCCGCTTACGCAGTCACAACAGATACTGAAGTCATTGAAACTAATCGTATAAATACTTTGTCAGCTCAAGCCGCAGAGCTCATCGCTCTGACACAAGCCTGTATTCAAGCCACGAATAAAAAAGTCAACATATACACTGATTCACGTTATGCATTCGGAGTTGTACATGACTTCGGCGTGCTGTGGCGAGAGAGAGGTTATTTAACTTCCCACGGTGCCCACATTCAGCACGGACCCCTCATTCATGCCTTATTAGATGCGATACATCTACCCACTGCAATATCTATTATGAAATGTAAGGCTCATACAAAGATTACTGATATCATTTCCCAAGGCAATGATCTAGCCGACAGAACAGCTAAACAGACGGCTCAAACTCAAACCCCCGACATGACAAAGACAATAGTCCCGATACCGACACATTGTATGACAGTTAAAGATCCTACTCTTGACGTGATTGACATACAGACACATGCTACACCAGACGAAATAAAGAAATGGACTGAATTAGGAGGGATCCAAACGGACCAAGGATGGATGATGAAGGAAAAGTCTGTATGGTTCCTTCCTGATTCAATGGTCCAAGTTATAATTAACACTATACATAGTCCAGCACATCTAGGAGAAAAAGCTATGCTAGACAGCATTCAACACATTTGGTTTAATAAACATTTACGAGCAGCAGCCAAACAAAAGGTCCGTACCTGTATGATCTGTTGCCAGTTTAATCCAGGAAAAAGCGTTCCCGTAGAACAGGGTGGATTTCATCCTCCTAATAATCCTTTTGAAGTGCTCCAGATGGATTATATCCAGATGGAACGATGTCGAGGATTCAAATACGTTCTTGTAGTTGTCTGCGCTCTGTCCCGTTGGACAGAGGCGTACCCGGTTTCAGATTACACTGCCCCGACTACTGCCAAACAGTTGGTTCGAGAATTCTTCCCACGATACGGTTTACCACGTGTTGTTCACTCAGATAACGGCCAGCCGTTCTCATCCGAATTAATGAAACACGTTTCACTTCTGTTAGGTTATCAGTGGAAATTCCACTGTGTCCGACACCCCGAAGCAGCAGGTCTCGTAGAAAGACATAACCAGATACTGAAAATCAGAATGTCCAAAATATGCAGAGAAAAAGGTGTCGACTGGGTAGTAGCGTTACCCGTTGCACTCTTTTACATGAGAATGGTAGCACACTCATGAACAGGGCTATCCCCGTATGAGGTGATCTTCGGTAGACCACCAAATATGTGGGGGACGCCTATACCACGAAAAATAACTGATGTTGACTGTAATATGCTGACAGATTACTTGGCTTCCTTGATGTCTGCACTACAATCTTGTCGTTCACAGGTAGCTGCAGCCTTTCCTGACAACACTGAGGTGAAACCCCATGACGTAGTTCCGGGGGATCTCGTCTGTGTGAGGAATTTCGACCGAAAGACTCAGCTGGAGCCCAGGTGGAAAGCACCCAAGTTGGTCCTGCTGACCACAAGGACAGCCGTGAAGATCGAGGGCCGCAAGGGCTGGATTCATTCAAGTCATATCAAGAAATTTCATGGACTATCCTCGGATATAGACATTGTGCCCTGCACTCCCTCACAGACTGATTCAAAACTTCCTTTGGTTGAAAGGACTGAAACCGAACTTTACAAACTAAAGCTTAGGCCCAACAAGTCGAGCAATTTGATTGTTTAAGTCCTCTCCAAGGTGAAGCGGTTGAATTGTCTCTGACATGTATCCCTTGGACCTGAGTAGAGAAAATACCCGGAAAATGTTGAAACGACAGGCGTATTGTAAATCACTGCGTAGCCACTGCATAATGACATTATTAATTTTGTTTTTATTGAGTCTTTTAATAATTATTACAAGTATGTTGTTGCACATATATTACCCTATTTCCAGACATGTTTATAATGTTGCTGCTGAACATTCTTTTAGTGATTTACCTCCGCATGAATTGTCTTATAGACTTGCGCTGCGCAATAACACTTTCATTAGTATGTTACATCATTCCCATCAGACTAGTAATGCCACCAATTGTTGGGTGTGTGGCCGACTCCCTCCCTATCAGAATTATGAAGGAGTCTTGCCTTTCTTTCCACATCCATTTACACGTAATGGCTCCTGTGGAGCATGGTTTAGTTTAATCAATTCCATAGACTCAGACACCGCAGTTTTCCAAGATCAGTGGGTATGGGGAAACCTAAACCTAATTTTACTCAAGGTCTGCTATCCTGACAAGGAGGGTCGCCCCAAAAGAACAGGAACTGATCTAGAAAATGAAGTATATGGATTAGGTAATTTTACACCTAATCTCATGATTCTAAATGTCGTAACCGAAGTTGAACTAGTCTTGCCCACCATGTCAGTATTCCCAGCGAAGGGTGAATTATGTGTAAGAAAAGTTGGTTCCATACATATGGGCCATAGTAAATGCACCACTACAGTAGAATTCAGTGATCAAGGCAAATCTTCATTTAGAGCTTCTCGCCATTCCTACTTTGTATGTGGTCAGACTGCATATATGCGTTTACCTCTAGATTGGGATGGTACCTGCTACATTGCATTCCTTTTGCCACCTGTTTTCCTAGCTCCTCCTGATTATTATAGAAATATTCATTTAGTACACAATAGAGAGCGGAGAGATCTCCCAATTGTCGATTATACTGAGACGGCATGGGACAAGTATGTAGATTTCAATAAAGGCATCTTTCCCTATATAGGTACAGTTACTAATAGTAAGCTGATACGTAGATTAACTAGAACCCTTGAAGCAGTAGTGAATGAGACTATTTCCGCCTTAGGCAATTTAACAGAAGAGCAGTCTGCTATGCGGATTGTTGTGCTTCAAAATCGTCTTGTCCTTGACGTCATCCTGGCTGATAGGGGCGGAGCTTGTAGGGTCATCGGATCAAGCTGCTGCGTATTCATACCAGAAAATTCGCCATCTGTATATAAAGCCATCACTCGCCTTCATAAGATTGTAAGCCAGATACACCAGAACCCAGGCACTTGGACTTGGTCCAGTTGGTTTTGGAATGTGATATCAGCCTGGGGATGGAGAGTTTTATCCTTCCTAGGTATTGGCCTTCTCCTACTATTCAGTTGCTGTCTATGTCTACAATGTGGACCAGCGATCTGTGGTCTGTGTACCACCTCGTGTATTCCACCACCAAGATTTCATTCGTCACGGAAGAAGAAAGAAGAACAAATGATGCTATATGAACAGATCAATGGATTAATGAAGATTGATATCTCTTGAAGGGCAAGTAGGGGACAAGGAGGGAATGTGGAAATATGGATTTTTCTGGTCAGTTATGTCCCCTATCTTGGACCCCAACGGTTCTATGTGCATGTCACAAGTACATGTATGTTCCCTCCAGTTCCAGTTATGAAGACGCAAATACATATGCGTCCACCGTCAACATGTCCTCTGTCAGATCCGCCATGAACAGGCCGGATATTCCATCCCTAAATATGAAAGGCCACCGGCTTTGTATGGCTCACTTATGCCATTTTTCAGTCCAAGCACGTAGGCCCTGATTCTGTCATCAAAACTCCTTTTGCCTTCTGCCTCTGAAAGCTCCAGTCTGAGCCTGCATCTGTGACCATGAACTTTGTCTCATTCTCTGCGCGGCTCACGAAGCCTGACATCAGCCTATTCTCTGCCAAGAACTGTATTTCACCTTCGAATTATCTGCTTCCCCCTCAGCCGATGCATTCCTGCCTAGTAGCTTAAGTAAACATTCTTCCAGTCACCGAGCAAAAGGCCCGGCTTCTCTGCCCTTATGCAAGTAATTCATAGCCCTGTTACCATGGAATATTCCTACCCCCTCGCATTCAGTGTAGACACTTAGACGCTTGTACATGAACGCACAGTCAGTATAGAATAGATTCTGTCCGAGAGTCCTTCTTTTATGGATAACATAGTTCTTTAAACATAGGATGTTAGATATGATTTGGGATTAGGTTGACTTGACCCCTCAGACTTCTTGTCTCCACATGTAGAGCTAAATGTCAAGTCCCCTTCACCCCCTAGTTACACGTCAATCATACGTCATAATGCTGCGCGCGCATCTATGCCAAGAATTATCTTATAGATCCACCTATACATGACATCACAACCAATTATGTTCCTTTTTACTCTTTATTACACCCATTTTCGGTTACGCATGATATTCTTCATTTTCCTTATCAATTGTTACGCCTACTGCATTCGCTTCATTGTAATGTATGCACTATAAAAGTTACTTCTTGTCAATAAAGTATGTACTTCACTTCCTGAACCTTCGTGGTGACGGAACTTGGAGCATCCGATTATAATCGAGTATTGGAATAAAGCCCATTCCGAACCTCTAATACCACGGATTCTGCCTCTCATTTTACTGAGCTATTTTATTATGTTTCTGTATCAAATTCAGTCCCGGTAAAGGAAAATTATTTACCACAGGAACACCAAAGTCTCTCAGCCGATATCAGAGAACAAGCTTGAAAACGAAAGTGAAAGTGCGGGGTCCGTGGCAGATCAAGCCCAGCCAGCCACTGTTGTTCACTTCGTACCCGGGCACTTCACCAGCTCGAGATCGGGACCAAGGCAAGAGCAGGCCGCAAACTTCGGAGTGCAACCAGTCCAGTTCCCGGCGTCCGATCTGAATTTGGAAAACGGGTGGCACCTCAGCGCAAGTTCATCTGCAAAAGCCCGTCAAATAAACCAGGATTAAGTTCAGGATAGACGTGGGAGGTTGCGGAGGCCCTCGAGAGCCGTGAGCCTACGAGGCCATCTTGGTTGCGCGCTAGGCTCCTCCCCCCTTCACACTTTTTTAACACTGTCTCCTCCGGCCTTGTCACAGGCTTTCAAACTGTTTTTGGTATAGTACCAGACTTCATTCATTTGATCATCTCTGGAATAACAGCAACAGTGCCCATAATTCTTGCTCTGTTTGCGGCCATCCTACTACTATTTTTGCTTGTAAAAAATGGCTGCGCTCCCTGTAGTAACAATCATGTCCGTCAGAATACGCCTCTACGCGAAGCTACATCAATACCGTGAAAAAATGGAACAACTTTTCGGCTGCCTGCCTCTATCTATTATTGGAGCCAGCTACAACATGACATTTATTTACACATCTGCAATCTGCGTGCAACCATCTTTTTATTGCAAAACTTGCCCATTTGACTGGCGAATGGATCTATGCCTTGCCAACATCCCAACAAACGCTCCCGATATCCAGCAGGTAATGGAGTATCTTGAAAACCATGAACTTGATTGTTCGGGCAGTGGAGCAATGGCGGATGCAATGCAAAAAGGTATTTTGGCGGAATGGGATTTCTGCGCAGCCGCGAAAGATCTTCGCATCGTGCGACCTTTGACAACATTGCAGATTGCCTGCCAATTCAAATCGCCGCTCCAACATTCAAGGAACATTACTGTCCCTTCGAGGATTCTCAAACGATGGCAACATTCGCCTCTTGGAACATTACGCATCTCAAGCCGCTGAAGAACTCCTGGACTGCAATCTCCAGGACTTGTAAGAAATTGACTTTATTCTTGGATTGATTTTTTCCAATTTTTTTTTCTTTTTCATATACATTTTTTTAATACACTTCAACTGAACTATTTTCATATAATAACTTTCTAAGTATGCTTAGGCATTTGAACTCTGTTTTCATTATTGCCCCATACGTCTCTAGACTAACCAGGGATGGGTGATGTATGGCCTATGCAAATATGCTATTTACTTGCTAAATTAGCCTAAACCTGACATCCATTTTGAATCCATGTCTATTCTTTGTGCACACGTCTCTCTGCCTGCTTGTTATCCACGAAGCCCTTTTACATAAATTATCTCATCCTCAGCCTCTGCTCACGAGCTGGCGATCAAGATCAAAAAACACGGCATTGTTTAGGAACTGGTTGGCACAGTGTGGTAATCGTATCTTACCTTTATTTTCATTATACAGTTTACAGTCATTCATGTCTAATAGGTATTGTTTATGTCACATGGAACTGTAACACATAATGTGGAATTGACTGATGCAGGAGCTTAGGTTTGAATACAGCAGAAGCGGTTGGAGTTTGCCTCAGCTGTATGCCTTAGCTCTTGCACCAGTGGGTCCATTTATGGCACTTAAATAAAGACACTTTTTATATAACTTTCAAACTCCATCGCTTTATTACACACAGCCACTTTCTTAAACACACCTGATTTCACCATTTGTTTTCTGTGGCATTGCAACATTCTGCACGATTATTTCTTTATTCCTGCTTGCTAAAACACTCCATTTGAGTCTTCAGACCGGTAGGGGTGAATAGTTTGCTTCCCACTCCCGCTACAGTCTAAACCCATACTAACACCACTTGCACAGCTATGCTACAGTGGCCAGTATGCTACAGCGCCCAGAGCACATCAGTTTACAGCAATCAGCTCACGGTTTCATCCCCAAGTGTACCGGCACCTCACCTCAGTACCATCTCACTCTGGGCAAAACAGCACTTTCACACCGGTAGGGGTGAATACTTTGCTTCACACTCCCTGTATAGCACACCCTAACCACCCCACAGAGCTCACAGCGCTATAGTCTAAACGCATACTAACACCACTTGCACAGCTATGCTACAGCGCCAGTATGCTACAGCGCCCAGAGCACATCAGTTTACAGCAATCAGCTCACGGTTTCATCCCGAGTGTACCGCACCTCACCTCAGCACCATCTCACTCTGGACAAAACAGCACTTTCACACCGGTAAGGATGAATACTTAGCTTCACACTCCCTGTATAGCACACCCTAACCACCCCACAGAGCTCACACGGCTCCTACCCTCCTCTTTCCTACTTTTTTCACCCTTTTTTACCCTTACTCACTTCAACGGAATCACAAAATGGCTGCCAACACTTCCTAGATGCAACCGTTCGCAGCCAATAACCAACAAGCTCGTGCTCGTAACGCCTCAGCCAATCAGATGGCAGAATTCCCAAATATCGATATCTGTATATTTCGATATTTCTCCCAAACTACTGAACGGATTCACACCAAGTAAACAAAAGCGTGCTTTCTAGACCAAGACCCTTCTCCCTGCCAAATTTGGGGTAATTCCGTTCACCCGTTCGACCTGTAGCCTTGTCTAAAGTTTCCTATGGAAATTGCATGATTGCATGGAGAAAACATGTTTTGGGACCCCCTTTTTTCTCGGCCCCCCCTTGACAAATCACCCCAAAACTTCCCACATAGGAGAATTATTATGGAAAATGTCATGAAGATTCATCAAACGACGCCAAAGTTATAAGCAAAACAAATAATGCTCTTCCTACCTACTGGCGACCGCCAGTAGGTAATATATATATATATATATATATATATATATATATATATATATATATATATATATATATATATATATATATATTCACTGAAAAAACCATAGGTTTCAGGGGTGTTATAGTTAGCTGGACTTATCACTTGTACAAAACCATTGAAATTCCCCCGTTATAGTTAGTTCAGCTAACTATAACTCGCGCGCCCGCAATGCACTGCTGATGACGTCACATATTACATCACTCATGACATGGTCAGTGACATCACTCATGACATCACTGATGACATCTCAAATGACATCACCGATGACATCACTGATGACATCATCCAGTGAATGTGTGTTTTTCTGAAAATTAAATATGTTTTATATATGTATATCTCAAGGTCGATGGAAGAATAAATGGGTATATAAGTGTCTAAATGGATGATTTGTTTTTGAAAAATTGATTGTGTAACTGACTGATTAAGTGTATTATAGTGAATACATGGTTTAGTGAGTAATGTTTAAATATGTAAATATCTGTATCAGTCTCTCACTTTGTGTATAAGTTGCTGCATGGGTTGGTGAGTAGCTACATGGGTGTCTATATAGGTTATTAGTTGGTTTTTTGAGTATCAGTCTGAGTGTCTGCATGGTTCGGTGGGGGGTATTACGTAGTGCATAGGTGCATGAATGAGTGACTCACTGTTTGTATGTGTTGAAGACAGCATGTGTGCAGGACTGTATGGGTGGATGAGTGTGTGTATGGGTGTGTTAGTGAGTGAATTGAGAGATTGAAAGAGTTCCTGTATGAATAAGTATGTGTTTCTATAAGTGATTGTTTAAAAGACTAAGTATGTGTAAGTTTCCGTAGAAGTAAGTGTGGTGCTGTGTGTATAACTGTATATGCAAGTAAATGTATGTTTGATTCTTTATTAGCATGAGTGACTATGTGTGTGAGTAACTCTATGGATGAGTGGCATTGTGTAACAGGATGTATAGGTGTATGAGTACATATGATGAGTGAGTACATGTATGAGTGACTGTATAGGACTGTTGGTGAATGAGTGGATGTGTATGTGGATCTTAGAATTACTGAAGAGGTTGTTGTAACTGGAATTGGTATGTCCATTGTTTTCAAAATTTTAGTCTCTATTTTTGAATGTGTGTATCAAAGGTTATATTAGGGTGAGAGGAGGTCTGTCACTCTATCACAAGGATGATGTCATCAGTGATGTCATCAGTGATGCCATTTGAGATGTCATGAGTGATGTCACTGACCATGTCATGAGTGATGTAATATGTGACGTCATCAGCAGTGCATTGCGGGCGCGCGAGTTATAGTTAGCTGAACTAACTATAACGGGGGAATTTCAATGGTTTTGTACAAGTGAAAAGTCCAGCTAACTATAACACCCCTGAAACCTATGGTTTTTTCAGTGAATTTCTGAGGTTTTTTAAATGCTAATTCCTAACTATAACGTGCCTGAAACCTATGGTTTTTTCTGTGAATTTCAAAGGTTTTTTAAATGCTAATTTCTAACTATGCCTACAGAGATAGGACATGTGAAAAAAGAAGAAAAAATGGACAGAAAGAAAAAAAAGAAGTGCAGAAAGAAGCAACAGAAGTCCTCAAAGACGAAGAAAAGTGCAGGAAGAAGGATAACGTGCAGAAAGAACAAAAAGAAGAGCAGAAAGAAGCCTTGTTGCAAAATCATCCTGTACCCTCAACTTTTTCAGACGGATACTGGTGGTAACTGAGTCTGACTAACCAGTCCTAGAGCCAGTGCTATGTTAAAAGACACTTAGAATACAGTGAAAACACCTACATATACTAGGGAACATTATGCGTTGGGGTCCCCCTGTGATTAGCATGACCTCCTCTGTAAGCCCCTAGTATATAATAGGGCAGGGGGATTAAAACTACCTCTTAAAACAGGCCACAAGGCGTTTTTGCACACGTTAACTCAGGCCCCGTCCCCTCCCTTCACCACTGTGTAAACACGCCCTGTGTCCGTTTTTAGTTGGGAGATTAAGTTCATTTGAATCCTGAGGGTCCCTAGGGTCCAACTAGCCCACTAGGTACCTCCAGTAAGTGCCACAGAGCTGCGTTGCAGAGAGGTGTAAAAAGTGGCACGGCCTGGACCACCTCTCTGCAATGCAGCTCAGTGGCGCTTACTGGAAGCACTTGGTGGGCTAGTTAGCCCCCAGGGGCCCTCAGTATTGAAGGGAAATTATATCCCCAATTTAAAACGTGCCATAGTGCGTGTTTGCACACGTCACCTCAGGCCCCGTCCCCTCCCTTCACCACTGTGTAAACGCGCCCTGTGGCTGTTCTAAGTTGAGAGATTAAGTCCCCTTGAATCCTAAGGGTCCCTAGGGTCAAACTAGACCACTAGGTACCTCCAGTAAGCGCCACAGAGCTGCGTTGCAGAGAGGTGTAAAAAGGGGCTTGGCGCATACTGGAGATGCCTGTTGGGGGCGCGTTTGCAGAGTGCTGCACGGAGGGGGCATGGCCTCCGGCACGATGCCAGTCTTTTATTTATTTTAATTTTTTAAGAAGGGGGGCTGTGTGGTTCCCCTTCTTATTCTAATGTATTGGCCCAGATGACCCCATCCCCCAGGGCCTGTCTCCTAATTATATTTTTTTGACCCCAATCCCCAGGGCCGGCCACTGTTTTTTATTATTTTTTAAAAAATATATATTTATAGACACACCTAGGACATGCTGGACAAACCGTACGTACCTATCACCATGACGATTTGCGTGATATTCATTAAAAGGCGACTATGCATACAATGAATCCACGTGGAATGTATTTACACCACTAGTGAAGCTCTGACATGTCTGATGCCCTACCGTGCCTAATCCCGGTAGACACCCTTAGCGTTTATTTATACAAACATGGGTAGCTATTGACGGGCACATTTAATACACATGCACACCAAGCCATTCAAAGGGGATTCGACAAAAATTCGACCAAAACTATGCAAGAAACCCCCTCACGGTTAATAAAACACACATCCACTGCCGGATGTGTAATACTTTTTATTTTACTCTCTGGAAAGGGGACGAACATCACTTGAGAGTCACAGCGCGCTCCTGACAGAGCCCAATGCTGTGTTACACCCACCATTGCCTGCCGAGTGCCACACACCTCTGTGTTGTATTCCACTAGCTAGTGCATATGCTATGACACTCTCTAGCCCATGTGCACTGTAACACCACCCCGTGAATATGTCATGCCACACTTGTCTTCGCACGGGTTATATTGCCCCATCTAACGTGCCTTCCTCGATGCCTATGTTATAATGCACAGTGCTATGCCATACATATTACAATCTGGGATCCATATCTTTGTCACAGTGCATATGCAACATTACACTCCCCAGCACATATTTTATATTACAACTTTTGAGACTAGTTAGGTTACACAACACTGCCCTGTGCATATTACACTCCAAGGCGCATATCGCATAGCACGCGCTAGTGCCTGTGCTATCTCGCGCTCTCCGATGAATCTGTCATTGCGCACAATGTATTGCATATTATATTTCACGCCCGGTTCATCTTATATCACACTTTTTGGTGCATAGTTTATACCATACACTATATCTAGTTTTCATTTTCAATCGTGCTCTCAGGACTATGTTCTATATAACACTGTGTTCACCTACCCTTTTCACGGGCATTACATTTTGCGATAGGGGGTGGAGGGTCAGGGGGTGTTTCTGCCAACTGAGCCCGGAGTCACAGTCACAAACGTCCTCTTCTTCCTGAATAAAAGTGAGATTATGCTGCATACTTGTTCATATTTTAAGTAGTTCGCACAGACACACGTTTTAAAACCAATAAAGTTCCTAATACCCGCCTTCTCTGAACAGTTAGCTTGCTGCCCCATCCCCCTCCTCCCTATCCTCTGTTGTGTGAATCCATGGACTAGCCTCCTCCCTCCTGCCATGCATGGTCTGATGTGCTGCCATTGCCCTCAATTTTGTATGATGTACCAGTCCACTCCTCCTGCCCACCATTGCCCAATTCTATGCCCCATCATTGACCTCCTGCTTAAACTCTGTGCTTAGCTTGCTGCCCCTATTCTCCTTCCCCCTGCCCTCCGATGTCTTTGTGCATGCCCCTGCTCCATCCTTTTTGCCCACCATGTTCCATGGACCTGCCACTCCTATCTACTCTGAGTGTTCTGTTGAGCTGCCACTCCCCTCCCACCTGCCTAGCATTGTCAGATGACTGTAACCTGTCCCTGCCACCTCCACCCTGCCTGTCCACATGCCATGCCCCTATCCTCTTCCTCCTGTCCTACATGGTCCATTGTACTGCCACACCCTTCTGCCCTCCCTGGTCTGTTGTGCTGCAACTGCTCCTCCTGCCTGCCCAGTGCGGTCTGTTGTGAGGCCCCTTACCCTGACCTTTCTTGTCTGTGCACAGGTCCTGACCCTCCCTTCTATCCTCCATCGTCCTTTGTGCATGCCCCTGCACTCTCCTTCTTGCCCATCATAGCCATTGTGCTGCCACTAACCCTCCCACTTGCCATGCATGGTCTTCTGTGCTGCCATGGCCCCTCCCACCTTCCCTGTGTGGTCAGTTAGCTGCCCCTGACCCCCTCCCACCTTCCCTCCATGGTCTGTGTGTATGCCATCACAGTCTCACTGTTGCTCTTCATGGTGTGTCTTGCTTCTAGTGCCCATCCTGCCTGACCTCCATGGCTATCTTGCTGCTCCTGCCCTGCCCCCTTGCCCCCAGCCCTCTGTTTATATGTGCAGACCCCTACTCCCTCCCTCCTGGCTTGTCTGTTCCATTGTAATGCCCCTGATCCGTCCCTCCTGCCCTTTATGGTCTGTTATGCTGCAGCTTTCTCTCCTGTCTGTCCATTATGGTCAGCTAGCTACCATTGCCTCTTGCCCCTCTGTTCTCTGTTGTCCATGTGCATGGTCCTGTCCCCTCCCTCTTGCTTTCTATGGATTGTTGTGCTGCACTCCCGTCCCGCATGCCCTGTGTGGTGTATTGTGCTGCTGCAAACCCTGATGCCTGCCCTGCAGGATCAGTTTGGTGCACCTCTCCATGTCCCTCCTGTCCTCTGTTATCCAAGTCCATGTCCCTACCCCATTTCCTTCCATGATCCAATGTACCATACTTGCGAACATTTTGAACTTGGTAAGAGGGAGATTTAGAAAAAAAACTGGGGTATTGATTTTCCCCTTTGAGTTACATTGAAAAAGAGGAGATTGTAGACAGGAGACAGATCAAATAAAGCCCATTTGGGCTTAAAAACATTGGACGTTTCCTGGCTGAATCGGGTCTGTTGGCATGTATGGTTGTACTACCATTGCCTCTTCCTTCTGCCCACAATGGTCTATTACATTGCCACAGCCTCTCTTGCAAGTCCTGTATTGTTGGTTTGTTGCCCCTGCCCTCCTTTCCACTGCCCTCCATAGTCTGTTGTGCTTCCACGGCCCTTCCTGCCTGCTCAGTGTGGTTAAATTGTTGCCTTTGCACCCTCCTACCTGCCTTCAATTTTCAGAGTCCGTGCCCCTGGCCTCTGCCTCTCAACAGTATCCCAATGAACAACTAGATTGCTAACATTCTATATTTATTACAAAAGTGTGGAACTCCTTACATCATCTTGATGTAATCAAAACTGTAATACCTAGAGCATTTCCTTTAGAAATTACATATATGAGAGGGTCTTATTGGCATCAAAATTATGGTTAGTGCTCTAAAAGACTAAAATAAGGACATATTTTCTGAGTTTTCAAATAGCGACAAAGCACTTTTAAATTACTTGTTATCTTTATGTTTTTTTATCCAGTTGACCACTTGATTAAATGTTGCACTTATGGGAGAGGATGTGGTGTTACTTCCAGAACTGCAGACTTTGCAACTGGGGAACCAGGTTGAAGTTTCTGCTTCAGCTCGATATTCTGTGATTCTGGTCAAATCACTTAGTCTCCCCATGTCTACAACCAAAATGAATTTGTTCTTGTGTGATGTAACCAATGCTCATGTAAAGCACTCCAATACCTGACAAGTCTGCACTATATAACACTGCAAAAACACAAAATAAGTGTTTTGCACACTTCTGTCATTGGGCTATATTTGGGCTACATCTGGGTGATTTTGGGCTACATTTGGGCTCTTTTGTCTCCGGTGGCCATCTTGGGAGATTTATTTGTTATGAAGTTTCCTAATTTCCTCATGTACTGCAGTCTCCTCAGTAGGAAATGCTTTCAGTTTTTTACTTTGATTCCATCATGAAGGTATTCAGATATGTCGCACATTTGCCATAAATTCTGAATGTTAGCACTCTAGTAGCTCATTAGATCACTGTAGTAAAACTACTGTTCACCGTGGAAGTCTGCTCCTGGTATTAAAAGTGCATGTTTCAGTCTGCATGTCAGAATTTTTTAATGAAATAGAAGAGGATTTGAGAAGTCACTCAAAATGTGCCCTCATTTTCTTTCTTCAGCCTTAATCATAATGTCTATGGCAAAATGAACCCCCCTCATTGTGCTCCTTTTTAAATTAAATGCTTTAAGTGTTACCAGTTTATTTCAATCAAGATGGCTTCAGGTGTGCCATACTTTTGTCATAATGAAGACAGTAAGCGCTTTAGTTGTTTTTAAGAACATTCTGGGACATTCTGTCATTGGGCTATACTTGGGCTACATCTGGGTGATATTTGGGGTACATTTGGGCTCTTTTGTCTCTGGTGGCCATCTTGGGAGACTTATTTGTTATGAAGTTTCCTAATTTCCTCATTTACTGCAGTCTCCTCAGTAGGAAATGCTTTCAGTTTTTTACTTTGATTCCATCATGAAGGTATTCAGATATGTCACACATTTGCCATAAATTCAGAATGTTAGCACTCTAGTTGCTCATTAGATCACTGTAGTAAAGTTACTGCTCACCAGGGAAAACTGCTGCTGGTATTGAAAGTGCATGTTTCAGTCTGCATGTCAGAATTTTTTAATGAAATAGAAGAGGATTTGAGAAGTCACTCAAAATGTGCCCTAATTTTTCTTTCTGCAGCACTAATCATACTTTTTATGGAAAAATGAACCCCCTCATTTTGTTCCTTTTTAAATTAAATGTTTTAAGAGTTACCACTTTAATCCAAGCAAGATGGCTTCAGGTGTGCCATACGTTTATCATAAGTAGGACTGTTAGCGCTCTAGTAGTTCTTTGGAACACTCTGGGAAGCTGCAGTAGAACACAAAGGAATCAACTGACAGTCTCTGCTTTGTTGGATGTACATGTTTTACTGAGAATGTCAGACTTCATTCTCACATGACTGAGAAAGATAATGTGAATTTACAGAAAATAAGCTCTCAGTTTAGCTTATAGATCACCTTCCAAACCTCTGTGGTAAAAGCATGAGAAAATATTTTTCTCTCAATCATGATATCCCAGCAGAAGGCTTTTTCACATGGTGAAATCACCTTAGAACATACCACAATTCCTAAAATGAGTATGGTACCATCAATAAATGATTTATAATGTAACTAAAGTCTTAAAACCTTCTATTAACTGCAATGCTTTTTAATGAGGTGCTATCATGTATATTGGTCCCAAGATGGCTGCCAACACTTCTTGGATGAAGTGCTGACAGCCAATCAGATCTCAGGATGAGATGTGTGGTTAGGGTCCGCCCACATATATATATGCTTTTAAATGCTATTTTCTCAGGAAATACTGAACAGATTTACACCAGACCTGCAAAAGGCACTTCCTTGACCTTATGGCTACCTCTCTGCCAAATTTCACGTAATTCCGTTCAGCCGTTCGGGCTGTAGCTGCGACTAAAGGTCCTATGGAAAAATGCATGGGGAAAATGCGTTTTGGGACCCCCCCCTTTTTCTCAGCCCCTGCTTGACGAATCACCCCGACACTTTCAGGGTAGGAGCTGAACCGAGCGCCCCATTAGTTTTGAAAATTTAGCGAGGATTCGTCAACCGGCGCCAAAGTTATTCAAAATAGAATTTTGAGATTTCCTATGGAAACTAGGTTGTAACTATATAACTATCTACTGGCGACCGCCAGTAGATAATGTATATGTATATATATATATATATATATATATATATATATATATATATATATATATATATATTGCAAACCATATCCTCTTCTGTTGAAGGAGACGCGGGGACACAGCGGGGCCTTTCAGGAACCGTTTATTTCAGACACTGGCATGACGCGTTTCGGCGAAGCCTTTCTCAAATGCAACGGGTGCTGCGAGTTCGCTGGTTTCACTCTCGTGGATTTCCTCCTCCTAAAGTAGGGTAAGTCACACCTGAGCCATATTAGATTAGAGTCCATTCAGTCAATTCAATATGATAAAGACTGCAATTCCCAGCATGCAGTTTGTTTATCTGGAGGAATGTCTCTCTCAGCCGGATTATAGTCTGCTTTCAAGTAAGTGGCTGCCAGCATGCAGTTTGTTCTTTATCTGAAAGAATGTCTCTCTCAGCTGGATTATCGTTTGCTTTCAAGTAAGCGGCTGATTAGAATTGGTTCAGGCGGAAAATCGTAGCGCTGTACAGGGCAATAAACAGTTCCTGTGCCCTCACTCCCAACCACACATTCTCGCTGATTGCAAGCTCGGAGATGCCGGTTTATGTAACTGCATCACTCCATGCAGTCATGGACTGTCATTCGACAGCAAAGCCTTTGCTTCCTCGAGAAGGATGGCGGTTCCGGGTAGATGCCACTGATCCTGTGAACACTTATAGGAGGGTCCCCACTGCGTGTCACTGGCAACACGCCAAACATTGCAAACCATATCCTCTTCTGTATATATATATATATATATATATATATATATATATATATATTCAGTGAAAAAACCATAGGTTTCACACACGTTATAGTTAGGAATTAGCATTTAAAAAACCTTAGAAATTCAGTGAAAAAACCATAGGTTTCACACATGTTATAGTTAGCTGGACATTTTACTCGTAAAAAACCAATGAAATTCCCCCGTTATAGTTAGTTCAGCTAACTATAACTCGCGCGCCCGCAATGCACTGCTCATGACGTCACATATTACATCACTCATGACATGGTCAGTGACATCACTCATGACATCACTGATGACATCTCAAATGACATCACTGATGACCTCACTGATGACATCATCCTTGTGATAGAGTGGCAGACCTCCTCTTCCCCTAATAAAACCTTTGATACACACATTCAAAAATAGAGACTAAAATTTACAAAACAATGGACATACCAATAACAGTTACAACAACCTCTTCAGTAATTCTAAGATCCACATACACATCCACTCATTCACCAACAGTCCAATACAGTCACTCATACATGTACTCACTTATCATATGTACTCATACACCTATACATCCTGTTACACAATGCCACTCATCCATAGAGCTACTCACACACATAGTCACTCATGCTAATAAAGAATCAAACATACATTTACTTGCATATACAGTTATACACACACCACCACACTTACTTCTACGGAAACTTACACATACTTAGTCTTTTAAACAATTACTTATAGAAATACATACTTATTCATACCGGAACTCTTTCAATCTCTCACTCTCACATATACTCACATATATAAACCAATAGTCACATATACTAGTTTTAAACATATGTAGTTACTCATAAAGACACTATTGAGACAGTCATTCACTCACTAACACACCCATACACACACTCATCCACCCATGCAGTCCTGCACACATGCTCTGTTCAACACATACAAACAGTGAGTCACTCATTCATGCACCTATGCACTACGTCATACCCCCCACCGAACCATGCAGACACTCATACTGATACTCAAAAAACCAACTAATAACCTATATAGACACCCATGTAGCTACTCTCCAACCCATGCAGCCACTTATACACAAAGTGAGAGACTGATACAGATATTTATATATTTAAACATTACTCACTAAGCCATGTATTCACTATGATACACTTAATCAGTCAGTTACACAATCAATTTTTCAAAAAGAAATCATCCATTTAGACAGTAATATACCCATTTATTCTTCCATCGACCTTGAGATATACATATATAAAACATATTTAATTTTCAGAAAAACACACATTCACTGAATGATGTCATCAGTGATGTCATCAGTGATGTCATTTGAGATGTCATCAGTGATGTCATGAGTGATGTCACTGACCATGTCATGAGTGATGTAATATGTGACGTCATGAGCAGTGCATTGCGGGCGCGCGAGTTATAGTTAGCTGAACTAACTATAACGGGGGAATTTCATTGGTTTTTTACGAGTAAAATGTCCAGCTAACTATAACATGTGTGAAACCTATGGTTTTTTCACTGAATTTCTAAGGTTTTTTAAATGCTAATTCCTAACTATAACGTGTGTGAAACCTATGGTTTTTTCACTGAATTTCTAAGGTTTTTTAAATGCTAATTCCTAACTATAACGTGTGTGAAACCCATGGTTTTTTCAGTGAATTTGCAAGGTTTTTTAAATGCTAATTCCTAACTATAACGTGTGTGAAACCCATGGTTTTTTCAGTGAATTTTCAAGGTTTTTTAAATGCTAAATTTTTTTTTTTCTTCTATTTTTTCTAACATATTTTTATTTTAATTTTCTTACCTTTTATAAAGACTATGATTAAATTTTTAAAATTCTTTAATATGTTTTTTTTTATATATTTTTTAAAATAAACATGTAAAATTTATTTGCAGTACTTTTTTTCTATTTTTTTTTTATTTTTTTAGTACGCGTACCGTAAGCTCACGGTAAGCGTACGGTTTACGCAACGTCCGTAATTTTCCTACGCTGCTTGCGTATAGTTACGCAATTTGCGTAGCCGCGCGTACTCCGCGTGGGACGCGTACGCGTGTACGCTACACGCGCACGTTACGCGGAAGTGCCGGGAGTGACTGTTATGCGCATGCGCGCAAGCGCGTGTCTTTTTTACGCGCATGCGCACTTTTGCCGTAAGCGTACCGTAAGCGTACGGTAGGTCATGTGATCATGAAACACAACTTTTGATTGGTTGAAACTACTTTCAGTTCTAGAACTCTCCTACACCACACCCATTCCCCTCATTTCTGCTTGTGATCCCTTGGGAGAAGGAGCTGGTTTGTCTTTGGGATACGATGGCAGAACAGCAGAGCTCTTCTGAGAGTGAGGCTAGCACTAGCAGCACTGTCTTGAGGCAGAGATCGAGGAAACAAAAGCCCTCTTATGTATGGGATTATTTTACTTTTCCTGAAGGCCAGCAAAAGGTAAATGCACCCTTAGTGACTTGTAAGCTGTGTAAGCGTGTACTTTCTAGAGGTAATCCTAACAGGAAGTATTCCTTTGGGAATCACACCATGAAGAGACACCTCCAGGATGTACACAGAAGGACACATGGTCATCTTTTTGGAGGTAACTCTTCAGAAAGACAAGCCAGTACATCCACAGCAGCTCAGCCTGGACCATCATCTGCAGGGCTGACTCCTTCTTCTGCAGGTCAGGTGAGCCCTTCATCTGTGGGGGGAGAATCTCCTTTTGCTGGCCCTCTGGAAATCAACCCTCGATTTCGGAAGGTTGATATTCGATGCACATTTTGTCAAGATCTAATTTGCTATAGGGAGACCAGTGTTTCCCTAGTGAACAACAAAATAGATCAGCACATTTGTCGCTTTGAATAATTTTCCCATGCTTCCTTTCCTCTGTCCCTGCATGAACACAACGGTTCTTTTAAGAGCCAACCTTATCTTTCATCTTTTTTTTACATATGTTTTTAAAAACTTTTTTTTTTTTTTTTACCGTACGCGTACGGTGCGCGTACTTTTTTTTATTTTTTTAAAAAAACACTAAAAATCAATTATCACATTACAAGGTCCTTGAGAGACTACAATTATTATTATTGACTTACCATACTCACTCAAAAAAATATTTATTCATTTGTTTTTTTAAAAAATAGCTTTAAAAATGGTTCTAGTTTTCGAAAATTTTCTATATAAATCTGAAAAAAAAGAAAAAAGTATTAATATTTTTAAAACATTTTATAATACAGTACACATATTTACATTTTTTTCCAAACTGCTTTTTCAGACCACCACCATGTGTATTCTCGGTGACTGCCTACACTCCAGCAAGGGCAACCAGCCTTAGTGATGCTGAATGTATTTGCATTACAGACTGAAACCTGAAAACCCCACTCGCTTGTAAATACTGTGCATGATTATACATGGGAAGCACATGGGTGTGTGCTAAGAGTCTGCTTCTTCCCCCAAAAATTCGCTCCCCCTTTCCATCTAATGCAACTGTGAAATCACCAGAGCAATACGCAATAAATCTCTGCCTATAATTCCTCTCTGCACACAGAGTCATGTTTTCACATTAGTCCCAAAACGAAATTTCTTTGCCAATTTGAAAGCACACTTACTGCTCTTTTTTTTTCGGGGCAAGTGAAAATCACTTTTACAGACTGACACATTATGAAACCACTTTTTTTCATTTATTTAAATGCACATGTCCAAACTGTTTTTTCAGACCACCACCATGTGTATTCTCGGTGACTGCCTACACTCCAGCAAGGGCAACCAGCCTTAGTGATGCTGAATGTATTTGCATTACAGACTGAAACCTGAAAACCCCACTCGTTTGTAAATACTGTGCATGATTATACATGGCAAGCACATGGGTGTGTGCTAAGAGTCTGCTTCTTCCCCCAAAAATTCGCTCTCCCTTTCCATCTAATGCAACTGTGAAATCACCAGAGCAATACGCAATAAATCTCTGCCTATAATTCCTCTCTGCACACAGAGTCATGTTTTCACATTAGTCCCAAAACGAAATTTCTTTGCCAATTTGAAAGCACACTTACTGCTCTTTTTTTTTCGGGGCAAGTGAAAATCACTTTTACAGACTGACACATTATGAAACCACTTTTTTTGATTTATTTAAATGCACATGTCCAAACTGTTTTTTCAGACCACCACCATGTGTATTCTCGGTGACTGCCTACACTCCAGCAAGGGCAACCAGCCTTAATGATGCTGAATGTATTTGCATTACTGAGTCCAACCTCAAACCCTTAAACTATTCTTTTTTTTTTCCAGTACACCTTAATTTATTGTGAAAACATACTCCATATTATTTTACATGTTCCTCACATTTAAATTTCTCCCAAAACAGAAAATGATAAACGCAACTACAACAAAAACAATTTCCATTTCTATTATTCATTTCTTAAGTTACCACATACATCCCCTCTCAAACTGTAAACTCACCTTTAAAATTAGTTAGTTGTGAAAGAAATGTGACACTCAAACAGCAGATTATCAGAGCCAGGATCTCTGTTGTGTTCACCTCTCTCCTCTCAGCAGAACCAGATAATGGCAAACTTTCCCTCTATTTTTCCACACATATACATGTAAGTTTCAAATCTCAGTGCTTCCCCCTTTTTTTCAAATGTAATCACACATTTCTATTGGTTGAAAACCAACCCTTTTCCAAAAGTACCCTTCCCCCAACTTGACTTCTGCCTAGTACCCTTACCCCAACTTGACTTCTGCCTGCTACCATAGCAACAGCTCATGGAACACTGCTGTGTTGAGTTAGGTCAGAAGTTCGCCAAACAATGTTTCAATTCCACAGAGCAAGAGTGCTTGACTTTTCAAACCTAACAGCAAATCCATAGTACTGTTCTTTGGTTACACATTTTTTTGTACCAATACAAAACATGCTTCTATTAATTTACACATACAGCCTAGTTTTTATTCTAGAATGGTATGAAACAGCCAATCAGTTCTTTTTGTTTTGAAAAAAATATGTATGCCTCCATTTCCAAACTGTCTTTCTTTTCATATTGCCATTCTACTGAAAGACACCTCCTGAGTGCATCCAGATCTCCTTTGAAGATGTTCACAGTGTGGATTGTAGGGCACAGCTATGTCTTCTGGAGTGAAAAGTTTGCAGAGAAAACAGATATGGTGAGAGACCTTGCTTTGCCAAATGTAGACATTAAATGGATTGGTCAGAGAGGGTTAAAGTGGCACCAATTGATGCCATTGGTGAAATCCTTCATGCAAATCCAACACCCTGACCTCATAATAGTGCACTGTGGTGGCAATGACCTAGGCACTTTGACTGGAGTAGGTCTGGAAATGCTTATGAAGGACACCTTTGCACAACTGTTTTCACTTTTCCCTAAAACTGCCTTTGTGTTTTCCAACATATGCCAAAGGCAAAAATGGAACTGGTCCAATCATTTCTGTCCACAGATTGACAAAGCAAGAAAGCACGTCAACAAATCTGTTTCTGCTTTCCTCCGTGACTATGGTATGGGTGCCATTTACCACAACAACTTGCGTTATGACATGCAAGACATTTATAGAGGAGATGGTGTGCACTTCAATGATGAAGGGAACAGAGTCTTCCTTTGAAGACTCTGCATCGGTACTTACTTGTAGGTACCACTAAAAAAAATGACTTCATAAACACAACAGCTCTTTTTAGAGCTCCCTAATATCTAAACTCTTAAATCTGCTTTTCATTTATTTTTTTTTATTTTTTTTACCGTACGCTTACCGTAAGCTTACCGTACGCGTACCCCGTGATTTTTTAAAAAATCAATAAATGGTTTTTTTGTACTTTTCTGTCCTTCTTTGACCCCCTTACAAATGTTAGGGGGTCTGTAACTCTCCTCATTGCCCCCTTTTCTTGTTTTCACTCTTTTTTTTCAGAGTGAAATACACAAAATGGCGGCCGCCCCTTCCTGGTTTCGGCCGATTCGAATGTTTACTAAGATCTAAGAGCCAATCAGAATCGCGCTCGCGCACGCCACCGTACGCTTACGGTAAGCGTACGGTAAGCGTACCGTAAGCGGGCTCAGATATATATATTGATTTAAAGGCTATTTTCTCAGAATCTACTGAACAGATTTACACCAAACCTACAAAAGGCACTTCCTTGACCTAGGGACTACCTCTCTGCCAAATTTCGAGTAATTCTGTTCAGCCGTTCGGGCTGTAGCTCGTTCTAAAGGTCCTATGGAAAAATGCATGGGAAAAACGCTTTGTGGGACCCCCCTTTTATCTCAGCCCCCGCTTGACGGATCCCCCCGAGACTTTCAGGGTAGGAGCGGAGCGTAGCGCCCCACCTATTTTGAGAAATTCGCGAGGATTCATCGACCGGCGCCAAAGTTATTCAAAATAGAATGTTGCGGATTTCCTATGGAAAAGGGGTCCTAACTATAACTACCTACTGGCGACCGCCAGTAGGTAATATATATATATATATATATATATATATATATTTTTACTTTTTATTTAACAAAGGGGGAGATGTAGTGTCTTGGGAGATAGAGATCACAGGACCCTTTTGGTCTCTGACGAACTCTGTTGCACGGTGACTTAAGTGCTTGGGTGATAGAATTCATGATATAGATTGTTCAGTTAACGGTTACACGCTGAGGAATAAAGATGTGTAATACCAATCTCCGTCTGTGGTGTTATCCTTTGCATGTACCCAGGCTGGGGAGGATGCTACAGAGTCTATGTCTTGTCAAATAAGTTGCGGGTCTATTAGAATTACCGGTCAGATACCCTGGCAGATGCCCAGTTGAGCTCTTGTAAAACTCCTAGGTGATAGCTTGTCAAATTCCTGTCCGAGCTTTTAATAATCCATAGCTCACATATTGTGAAATGGGTAACTGATCCCTTGTTAAATCCCTTGCTAATCTCTTGTCAGGTACTGTGCAGACCAATTTCAAATCCCCTGTTAATCTTTTTTTAAATTCCATTTCAAATGTCTTGCAAATCCTCTGTTTATCTTGACACAAATAGTTGCCTCACATCAAGACAATTCTGGGTAGACCACCCCTAGTTTTTACGTTTATAGAACTATTCTTACAATTAATATCCAGGCAATTCTTTGGAGTACAGAATTACTTGGAAATATCATTTGAAAATCATAAAACATTTATGCCCACCGGCAATATCCTTTCTACTCCATGGAATCATGGTTGGACTAGTAATATGTTGATACGCTGAGCGATTTAGCAAAAAATATTAAGGCATGAAAGTGTACTAGATGATCCACCTCATGCTATGTGGCCTGGCACTATTGTTTGTTTTACACAGCAATGCAGCATAAATAAATACACAATATTATTTGCTGTTCAAAACCATACTCTTTGGTCTGGAAAAGCTCCATGCATTTTATGATATCTGTTTCATGTGATTGTATGACCTGACAACATTCTGTATAGTTCATGGCTACAGATTTTGGCTGGAAACATTGTGCACCATTTCTGAGACCACAGGCTGGCCTTGCAAACCCCAGAACGGGCTTGTGTTTAACTGGGTGTCGGGCAAACTCATGCACTCTTCGTGGCAGCGCACTGCAGCCTGGCAAGGCCTTTCGTTTTTGACAACCTTTCTAACAAAACCCAGTGACATTGATGGTTAAAACTGTAATGCTTGAAGTGCAATATTCTAAGGTAAAATCATGAGTTTATGCCATGGTCACTGTAGGGCAATTTTATACTGATAATGGAAGAGCTCTCAGTGTAGTGAAAGGGACTGGGGAGGAGCTCTCAGTGTAGTGAAAGGGTGGAACTCAGTGTAGTGAAAGGGAGAAGCTCTCAGTATTGAGGAGGGGCTCCAGGAGCTGCCAGGTACCGACAGATTAATTTAGCAGACAGACAAATAGCCTCACCTTAGGACGAGTAGAATAAAATGTGCAGCAGGTACATTTCACCATAGTAGGCAAAATGTCCTATGTGAAACATTTTTCAAACCTCAGATGGTCTTTGTAGGGTATTGTTTACTTTTATGAGATGTAATTGAGCTCTAACCTGTAGCTTTAGCCCTGAATTTCTGAAAAATGAAATAGTCAACGAAAATAAGAATATTGAATACTAACTCCAGCTTTACAATACATTTCTTTTTATTTCTAATTTAGCATCTACATTTCAAAAGGAGGGCAGACAGCTGTGCACTTAGAGGGACTCTTTTCATGCTGTAAGCATCATGGTGCTTTAAAAAGTGCGTGTAAGAGTCGGAAGAAAGCAACAAATGAGAATGGAATACCCACTTGACTTCTAAGAACAGCAGCTTGTCCTGTTATTTTAATGATATTTTAATGAGCTCCACTTTATTTTATTGGTCACTTGTTCATTTGCCGCTGCTTTTTAGGTCTAATCTAACTGCACACATGTGCTGTTGCTGCAAGGCGTATTGAATACAGCGAGTGGCTTGGAGCCTGCCTATGACCATTTGCTGGCTTAATTGTCATTCTTTTTAGCTGCTCCTAATTGGCCACCTTTTGCCTCATGTCACTTCCTTTTTTTTCTCCGGAGCATGGACCAAGTACTCATTGATTTCAGTTGATAAGTGTCCTGCAGTTGCTCTCGCTGTGACCCAGGGAACTTGTTTTTTTTTTTACATTTTTCTGTCCATCATTTCTACTTCACTGCTACACATTTGGTTTGCTTTTAACTTCTGTCTTGCTTATTTGTTTGTTGTTGTCTTAATTTGTTTTGGAATGTGGCGCTTATTTTCACAGCAACAATCAAATGGCACGGACACAAATGGCACAAGATATTAAAGCAGTCCGTGTGATTGTGTGTGTTTGTAGGCTGTGCCTCTTCTCTGTGCATACAAAGTAAGTGTCTGTCTAAAGTGTACACTAGATTGAAACCAGACTCTCATAGTATTTCCAGACAAACAATGCAGTTACATGCTTCAGGCCAGGCTGCCACTAAGCAATATAAACATTTTGGACACATCTGTGCCCTTTCAAACATAAAGTATATAAATGCTCAATTTTTGGCATATGTGTTTCTCCTCTTCTCTGCGTATACAAAGGATATGTCTGTTCAACGTACGCCAGTTTTGTGCAATGCAACTACTATATTTCTCCTTAAAACCTGTGCCAAAGTCCACATTCTCATATATATTCCACTAAAAGCACGTTCGGGTGCCCTATATTCATATGCCCGTAAGTGTAAGAGATGTAGCCTAACGGCAACGGCTACACTCCAGTCCAATCTGTCCCACTCCACTCTACCCAACTCATCTCCAATCTACCGCACTCCACTCTATTCCATTCCACTCTAATCTACCCTACTCCACTCCAATCTATCCCATTCTATCCCTCTCCACTCTACCCCACTCCACTCCACTCGACCCAAATCTACCCCACTTCACTCCAATCAACCACACACCTCTTGAATCTACCCCACTTCACTCCAGTCTACCCCACTTCACTCCAGTCAACCCCACTCCACTCAAATCTACCCAATATACCCCACTCCATTCCATCTCACTCCAATCTACCCCACTCCACTCTACACACTCCACTCCAATCGACCTGACTGTACTCCACCTTAGTCTACCCGTCTCCACTCTCCACTCCTGTTCAATCTGCTGACATCCACTCTACTCTAATCTACCCCAGCCCACCCCACTCCACTCCAATCTACCACACTCCACCCCAATCTACCCCACTACAATCCACTCTACCCCACTCCACTACACTCCTCGCTCCACTCCAGTCTACCCCAATCTACCCCACTACACTCTACCCGACTTCACCCCTATCTACCCCACTCCACCCCAGTCTACCCCAATATACCCAAATCTACCCCATTTGAATCTACCCCACTCCAGTCTACCCCAATCTACCCCACTTCACCCCAATCTACCCCACTCCACCCCACCCCAATCTACCCCATTCCAATCTACCCCACTCCAGTCTACCCCACCCCACCCCACCCCACTTCGGTCTATCCCTCTCCACTCCACTCTACCCAGTCTACACCACTCCACTCCATTCTACCCCACTTCACTCTACTCTACCCACATCTACCCCACTTCACTCCAATCAACCACACACTACTCCAATCTATCCTACATCACTCCAATCTACCCCACTTCACTGCAAAATGCCCCACTACATTCCAGTCTACCCCACTCCACTCAAATCTAACCACTCTACCCCAATCTATTCTACCCCACTCCAATCTACTTCACTCCAATCCACCCCATTCCACTCCACCCTGGTTCACCACTCAACTCCAATCTGCTCCACTCCAATGTACCCCACTCTACTCCCATCCAGTCCACCCCAATCTACCCCACTCCACGGCATTGTACCTTACTGCAGTCTACCCCCTCCAATCTACCCCACACCACCTCAATCCACACCATTCCAATCTACCCCAGTCTTCCCCATCCCCCTCCATTCTACTCCACTGCTCTCCATTCCAATTCACCGACATTCATTCCAGTCCACCCCAGTCTATACTAGTGGGAGGTCTGGGACAGTGGCCAGAGCAGCTGACCCTGGAGCTGGGGGCTCGTGGTTCGATTGCTGGCGGCACCTCAGCTCAGCATCATGTGACTCTGGGCAACAGCTCACTTAATCTCCCCGACGGCCCCCAGCGCCTTGAAACCTTAAGGGGTGATATGTTCGCACTTTACAAGTAAGTATTATTATTATTATTATATATACCACTCCACTTCAATCTAACCCACTCCACGTCAATCTACCCCACTCCACAGTACTCCAGTCTACCTCCTCCACTCCAATTTCCACTTCAATCTACTCCAATCTGTCCCAATCTTTTACATTCCAATCTACTCCAAATTCCACTGCACCCCAATCTACCCCACTGCACTCTAATCTACCCCACTACATTCTACCCCAATCTACCACACTCCACTCTAGCCCACTTCACTCCAATCTACCCCTCTCTACCCCATGTTACCCCAGTCCACCCACTCTACCCCACCCCGATATACTTCATGCCAATCTACCCCACTCCAGTCTACCCCACTTCAATTCACCCCAATCAACCCAAATCTACCCCACTCCTCTCAAATCTACCCCAGTACACCCCACTCCACTACAATCTACCCAAGTATACCCCACTCCACTCCAGTCTACCCCAATCTACTCCAGTCTATCCACTCCACTACTATCTACCCCAATACAACGCACTCCAATCTACCCCTCTACAATCCACCCCCCTCCAACACAGTCTACCCCATTCCACCCTCAATCACCCTACTGCAACCCAATCTACCCAACTACACTTCAGTCTACCAAACTACACTCTATTCTACCCCTCTACACTCCACCACAATCTACCCCACTCCAGTTTACTCCAGTCTACCTCGAACCAACCCACTCCACTCCATTCCAGTCTACCGCTCTCAGTCTACCTCACTCCACCCCAGTCTACCCCACTCCAATCCACCCCACTTCACTCCAACCCAATTTACCCCATTCCACCTAAGTCAACCCGACTACACCCCAATCTACCATGCTGCACTTCAATCTACCCCACTCCACTCTACCCCTCTCCACTCCACCCCAATCCACCACACTACACTCCAATCTACTCCACTCCACTTCACCCCAATCCATCCCTCTCCATTCCAGTGTACCCCAATCTACCCCACTCCTCTCCAATCTTCCCCATTCACTCTACCTCACTCCATCCCAATCTACCCTACTCTAATCTACCCCACTCCAATCTACCCCACTCTAATTCAGTCTACTCCACTTCCAGCTACCCCTTCCGTCTCCAATCTAACCCAATCCACCCTACTCCACCGCACCCCACTTCACTCCATCCCACTCCACTCCACCCAATCTACCCCACTCAATTCTACTCCAACCTACCCCAGTCCACTAAACTCTACCCAGATCTACCACACTCAATTTACCCCACTTCATTCCACTTCAATCTACCCAACTCACTCAAATCTACCCCAATCTACTCCACTCCAATCTACCCCACTAATCCCCACTCTACGTCAATCTACCCTAATCTAACTCACTACATCCAAATCCACCCCACTCTAATCTACCCCAATCTATTCCACTCCAATCTACCCCACTCCACTTCTCCTCAATCTAACCCACTCCTCTCCCCTAAAATCTACCCACTCTACCCCACCCCACTTCACTTTTCCCCAATCTACCCCATTCTACCCCAATCTACCCCACTCCACTCCACCCCAGTATACCCCACTAGATTCCATTTTACCCCACTCCACCACACTCCACTTCACTCCACTCGACTCCCCAGTACCTGAATCCATTCCACTGCCCTCACCTCCAGTCTACCTGAATCTACCCCGCTCCACTCCAATATAACCACTACAAACTACCCCACTTCACTCCAATCTACCCTACTTTACTCCAAGCTCCCCCAGCCTACCTCACTTCACTGTAATCTACCCAACTCCACTCCAATCTACCCCACTCCACTCCAATCCGAAACCAATCCAGTCTACCCCAATTTACCCCACTCGACCCCAGGCCATCTACCCCACTCAAATCCACTCCACTACCCTCTACCCCAATCTACCACCCTCAACTCCAATCTACCCCTCTCTACCCCACACAAATCTACCCCATTCCACTCCACTACAATCTACTACCAAACTCCAAGCTACATCACTCTACCCAGTCTACTCTACTCCACTCCAATCAACCACAATCTACCCCCTCAACCCCAATGTACCACAGTCTACGACACTCCAATCTACCCCACTCAAATCCACTCTACTCAAATCCACTCAAATCTACCCCACTCAAATCCACTCTACCCCACCCCAATCTGCCCCATTCCACCCTAATATACCCACTCCAATCTACCCCACTTCACTTCAATCTACCCTACTTCACTCCAATCTCCCCAGTCTACCTCACTTCACTCCTATCTATCCAACTACAGTCCAATCTACCCCACTCCACTCCAATCTGAAACCAATCCAGTCTACCCCAATTTACCCCACTTGACCCCAGGCCATCTACCCCACTCAAATCCACTCCACTCCGCTCTACCCCAATCTACCACCCTCAACTCCAATCTACGCCTCTCTACCCCATTCCACTCCACCACAATCTAATACAAAAATCCAAGCTACCTCACTCCACCCCGATCTACCCTCCTCCACTCCAATAAACCCCAATCTACCCCACTCAACCCCAATGTACCACGGTCTAACCCATTCCAATCTACCCCGCTCAAATCCACTCTACTTAAATTCACTCCAATCTACCCCACTCAAATCCACTCTACCCCACTCCACTCCACTACAATCTCGTATCACACTCCAATCTACTCCACTCTATCACACTTCACCCCATCTCTCCCAGTCTACCTCACTCCATCTCAATCTACCCAACTCCACTGCAATCTACCCCACTCCACTGTAACCCAATCTGCCACAATTTACCCCACTCCACTCCAATATATCCCACTCCACTCCAACATAACCTACTCCAATCTACCACACTCCATTTCAGTCTACCCCACTACAGTCTACCTCAATCCACTCCACTTCAATCTACCCCACTCCACTCCAAACTCCACTCTGTTCTACCCCACTCCACTTCAACAGATCTCAGTCTACCCCACACCAGTCCAGTCTACCACTTCACTCCAATCTAACCACTCCAATCTAACCACTCCAATCTACCCCACTTCAATCTACCCCATTCCAATCTACCCCATTCCACTCCTGTCTACCCCAATCTGCATCACTCCACTCCAGTGTACCCTACTCTATTCCACTCTAATCTTCCCCACTCCAGTCTACCTCAATCTACCTCGCTCCGGCCTACCCCAATCTACCCCACTCCACCCCAATGTACCCCATTCTGATGTACCCCACTTGAATCCACTCCACTCCACCCCGCTCTACCCCACTCTACCCCACTCAACTCCATTCTACCCCGTTCCACTCTTCCCCAATCTATTTATTATTTATTTATGCAATTTATAGAGTGCAGGGCTACCTAACAAAGGTTTCCCAGCACGGGCCCCTCACTAGACCGGGATTGCAAAGACCAAGAAGACTGTTAATGAGAAGATGGAAACAGCCATGTTTTGAGCAGCTTATAGGTTATCAATGATTGTGGCAAGGTGTTTTTGGACCGAAATATGCAAATGCCTGTTGTCCTTGTTGGTTTTGCTTGAAACTGGGGACTGCAGCCAGGTCCAGGTGGCTAGAGTGGAGCAAGCGTCTAGGTGTGTACCACGATACCAGAGGTCTCAGGTACATAGGCCCTGTTTGGAAGAGGCATTTATGCATATAGCATAAGGCTTTGAATTGCACCCAGATCTGTGACTGGGCGTGAGTGTCTGAGAGGTTTCAGCGCTCCGTCCATCATCTCCTTGTGTTTGCTTTGAATTGCACCCCACATGCAATTGATTCTGGGCGGATGGAGAAGAAGCCGTGCCGCTGCATTCGGTGCGGTCTGCAGATGTTTAAGCTGGGAAATGGCAGCCCCCAACTATAGGTGCGAAGATACCATGCCAGGAACTTCTGCAAACGAAAGTTGGGGCAAATGGCACCCAGAGGCCAAATCCCATCCGCTTTCTTACAGACTACCATAATGGACATTACCATATTCGAAAAACTCTTCAAAAACACTGGTACCTGCTGTCTAACAATATGACCCTCAAAGACCAGATTCAAAACTTCCCACAAATGGGCTTCAGGAGAGCAAGAAACCTGAGACAAAAACTCTGTCAATCAGAATTCATTGACAAAAGGAAAAAAAACAGAAGCACGCTTCTTGTCAAGGCCCCAAGGATTCTACACATGTCACAACTGTAGTGCCTGTAAATTAGGTATTAACAAACAGAAAGAATTCACCCCACCGGGTAAACAAACTATAAGGATCAAAGAGTGGATTAACTGCAACCCGAACTATGTAATTTACATCATCATCTGCCCCTGCAATAAACTGTACATAGGCAGCACCATCAGACCACTCAAAACCAGAATCCTAGAGCTCTACCGCAACATTCAAAAGACAGAAACAGGCCCACCATTAACGGAACACTTTCAGGAACACCACCCAAATAACAAAACCTTCAAATTCTTCGGATTGGAACTTGTAAAGCAACACCCTAGAGGTGGCAACCGAGAACTCCGAATGAGAAAAAAAGAAAGTGAAATCATCTTACGCATGGACACTGATAATGCCGGGCTCAACAAGGATGCAGAAATGCACTACTGGTTATACAAGTGAATCGATATCTGACTCAATCTCTGTGTAGTCCTGTGGATACATCAGACGTTTGCCATACTTCCTACCAATCACCTGTAGTTCTATACGTATGCTATTGTTTTTGTTCCCATCTTCTATAAATTTGGGTCCCTGGAGTACACGCATAGGCACCCAGTTCTTGCTTTGACCACAACTAGACAACCTTTGTGGATCTCCATGATGCAGCCCAGCATATACCCTAGCTCCTTCAACCACTTTCAAATGTATCCTTGAAATGAGCCGTTTCAGATGCTTTAGCCGCGATCCACTGTCACACTTCCTCAGTTCCTCACGACCTTTAATCCTTTCGACTTTTCCGGCGTGTTATGGGGATGATGGGAGAAGCTTACCTGCTCCCATCATACCCAAAACCATGACATGGGTCTGCTTCTCCATTTTCTCTGTCGACTGCAGCCCAGTACCTTCGCGCAGACTAACTTTTACTGACATAACCACGGCACCTTAGTTTCACTGCAGCCGTTTTCCGCTGCACCGTGATTTAGGATTACCGCGCTTTTGCCTATTTTTTCTTCTATCACTTTCACGATTTTAATCTTAAATCTATTTTCTTACTTATGTCCCATTCATTTTAGCATTTTTCTAATAGGACGTATTTTCTTTGAGACTGCGACCTGCAGTCCCCGAACCCATGAACCATGAACGATGACTCCTCATTTTTATGGCCCGCGCCGTCATTCTTCGTGCGATTCCGGATAATTCCCTAATATTTAAGGAACCGGTTAGCAGCCGCGGGCAGCTCACTCAGACCGCATTGTGAATTGAGACTCAACGTTTGCCCTTTGCTCCCGCACATCGCCTTTGGATTCTGTAAGTATTGCGGGCTGACAGACATAGTCACCGCAGGGGACCCTCATAAGAGGGCGGCCCCTTTAGTGCCACAAGATGGCACACTGGGCAGCCTAGTGTCCAGAGACCCCCTGGGGGTCACGCGCGTCACTTCCTGCCGGGGTGGGGTCGGGGAGAGGTATAAATTCCTCCCCCGCCCACCTGGCGGCCTCTTTGTCCCCTCGCCCTGATGCCGATTCCCTCCCTACCGCTTACCCGGCGTAATCAAGGTGTGGGAGGGGAGGATGTTCTAATCTTTTTATTTGTGTTGCAGTCGGAGTTACATGGTGATCCAGAGGCAGAAAGATACTCAGGGATACCCTCTTCAGGAGCACAAAGGGTGCTGAGGCCGAATATCCCCAGGAAGTCTGTGTGGTGGACCCTGGGGTGCGACGGTTCCCCATCTCTCCTACGGGCGGTTGGAAACCTGTACAACCGGGGGTCGCTTGAACGCTCCGCCCCTCGTAGGGGGGGGTGTGAGTTATATGGTGGACCAATGGTTTACCGGAAGTGGGAGGAGCTATCCCCTCACCTCAACCACTAAGCACCGATTGGCTAAGACCACGATGCAAGTTGGCCCATCAGGTGGTAGGCAGCGAGGGGCGGCTTGCCTTTGGATCGCCTGTACGATAACCCACCATGTTGGCATATTGGTATGCTAATAAACCTGCAGCAATTTTCTCCACCAAAAGTTGTCTTGTCTGCTTATTTATGCTACCTGTATGTTGCTGTAGGAGGGCTGGTGAGTGTGGCCGATATTGGCACTATGAACCTCCCTATATTAGCGTCTCGCCCCACACTTAGCGTTTAGATCGTTTAGATCGTTGATTATTTTCCCAGCCGTGGCATACTTTAACTTTCCATTCGTGACATACGTTTACACCGCCGAACCTGATCCCTCTGGCAATCTCCCCTCATGCACAGCATTTAGATCCCTGTTCATTTTCCCAACTGTGGCATTTGATCAACATCCTTTTGTTTCATTTTGTTTCTAGTCTAGCGAGTACATTATCGGTTTACTTTCTCCAAAACCTGACCGTTTCTGACATCGCGGCCTTTCTTAATATAGCGACGCACAACTCCCCCGGAGTCCTTGAGTTCTGTTTTTTCCCCCAGATACTTACTGCATCTGGGTACGCTTTCCATTAGGGCGTGTTGCTGCTAATGTAGTGATGCACAATCTCCCCGGTGTGTTTTGCGCCTCTCCTTTTACTCACTGGTTCTGCCTTTCCTACCTTCTCCTGCTTTGCCCTAATTCCTTTTACCGTTTCCAGATATTCTACACTTACCGGACATGACTTTCCTAGTAAGTTGACCTCGACTGGCAGTCCACGACTACCCCATAGCACTTTGTCTGCTTTGAGAATGTACCTCTTAATAATTATGCCTTTTGAACTACCTGCGCTATTATACTGTCCAATAGTTTTTTTGAGTGCTACTCTTATATTTTCATTATTGTTTTTATGACCACATGTACTTACCTGCGCAACCACGATGTTCATTACTGCCCTACTGTATATATTACAAAGGCCACTCATTACTGTGGTTATGTTACTGGTGTAAGATTTAGGCTTATGCTGAACACACAGTATGTAGGTACCATTTATGTTTAATATTTATATGACTATATTATGATCTTTTGACATTTTGGATATGGCTCCGTCCCCATGTGTCTCAATAATAATAGGGCATTAACGTTTTTGTTTGTCTCTTGACTACATTTTGTCCCTGTAACTACGGTGTGCCATCCTATGTATACACTGATGACTTGTTGTTGAAATAGCTTTAATTGATATTGGCACTTCAACTGTTTGTGAATTAACACTTGCATTGTACCCTTTCTCACTTTCAACTTACTTTCTCGCCCTTCCTCTCTTTACTCTCCCACCATTTGACTCACCATTTCCCTCTCACTTCCAACATTTATCTATACACTCCGGGCCTTATAATGTATCACCTATAACCCATAAACCGCCTCCTTCATTATATCAACCATTTATCCCATTTCTGGCCTATCTTTGTCCCTTTCTCTCCGTTCTTAACTCATACCTACCCTCTTTCCCCTTGCCCTTTGCATCTTGCACACTTTTTACCTTCTCTTTTCAACCTCATGACTTTCCAGCTGTCCTGTTCCCTATCTATCCAACACCTATCATACCTATTTCTCTATAACCTCTCTACCCCGCCTTCAGCCTTGAGAAAGCCCTGGCTTATCAGCCTTCAGGCGAAACACGTGTCGGCTATCCTTCTGTCTCTGCACATGACTTCAAATAAAAGAAAAGAATACCTTAGACGAGTACTTATTTTCTCAACCCATATGACGCAGAAAAACTGAATTTGGGGATTCAACTACCCCTGTAATCCATATACAGAAGAGCACAAAACCAATCACACAGCTCATTCCCAAGTATAGCACGTTGCAATAGTCCAATCTAGATATTACAAGGGCCAATTTACCTCACTCCATTCTACCCCACCCCACTCCACTCCAATCTACCCCAACCCACTCCACTCCAATCTACCCCACCCCACTCCAATCTACGCCACTCCACTCCAGTCTACCCTACTGCACTCCAATATACCCCACTCCAATCTACCCCACTCCAGTGTACCCCACTCCTCTCTACCTCACTCCACTCCAATGTGCCCCACTCCACTCCTCTTCAATCTACCCCACTCCAACATAACGCAATCTACCCCACTCCAGTTGAACTTACCTCACTTGACTCCAATCCTCCCCACCCCACTCCAATCTATCCCACTTCAATCTACCCCACTCCCCTCCAATCTACCTCACTTCCATCCCCCCACCCCACTCAATTTACTCCACTCCAATATACCCCTCTCCAATTTCCACTCCTCTCCAATGTGCCCTACTTCAACCTACCCCAATCTACCTCGCTCCAGTCCAGTTTACCTCACTTGACTCCTCTCTACCCCAATCAGCCCCACTCCTCTTCAATCCACCCCACTCCATTCCATCCCACCCCAAACTGCCCCACTCTACGCCAGTCTACCCCACTCCACTCTACTCCAATCTACCACCCTCCACTCCAATCTACCCCATTCCACTCCAATCTACCGCAATCCACTCCAATCTACTCCACTCCACTCCAGTTCACCCAATCTACCCAACTAAACAGCATTCTAATCTACCCCATGCCAATCTACCCCAATCCACTCCAATTTACCCCAATCCACCACACTCCACCCAAGTTTGTCTCACTCCAATCTACCCTAATCAACCCCCCTCCACTACAATCCGCCCCACTCCATTCCATTCTACCCCAAACTGCACCAATCTACCCTACTCCAGTCCTTTCCACCCCACTCCACTCCAATCTACACCCAGCCACAACACCTACCACACTCCACTCCAATTTACCCCACTCCAATCTATCCCATTCTACTTCACTCCAGTCAACCCCATTCCACCCCAATCTACCCCAGTCCACTACAGTCTACCTCACTCCACTCTACCCCACACTACTCCAACCTACCTCACTCCACACCAATCTGCCCCAAGTCCCCCATCCACCCTAATCCACCTCACCTCACTCTAATCTACCTCAATCCTTCACACCCCATCCCAATCTATCCCAATCCGGTGTACCCCATTCCAATCGATCCCACTCCAATCTACCCGACTCCACTCCAATTTACCCCACTACATTCCACTCCAATCTACCTCACTCCATTCCAATATACTCCACTCTATTCCAATATACCCCACTCCCCTCCAGTTTACCCCACTACACTCCAATCTACCCTAGTCCAATACAGTCTACCCCACTCCACTCTACCCCACATCACCCCAACCTACCCTACTCCACCCCAATCTACCCAAATCCACCCCACCCCAGCCTACCTCACCCCACTCTACCCTACAACACTACAATCTACCCCACTCTAATCTATCCCTCTCAATCCATCCCACTCCAATGTATCCCATTCCAATTGATCCAACTCCAAATTACCCCACTGAAATCTTTCACAATCTACCACACTCCACTCCTATCTACACCACTCCAAACTACCCCACTGCACTCCAGTCTATCCCACCCCTATCTACCCCAGTCTACCCCAATCCCCTCCAAGCAGCCCCACCCCACTCCAGTCTAACTCACTCCTCTCTTTTCTACCCAAATCTACCTCACTCCACTCCAAACTACCCCACTCCACTCCACCCCATGCCACTCCAATCTACCTCATACTACCCTAGTGTACCCCATTCAAGTGGTGCAGAGAGCAGTGACATAGAGTACAGTGGTGCAGGGTAGAATATAGTGGCGTAGGGTGCAGTGACATAGAGCACAATGATGTAGAGTGATGTAATGTGCAGTGGCATTAAGTAGAATGTTGTAGAGCATAGTAACATAAAGTGCAGTGGTGTAAAGTAGGTGAGATAGATACAGTGGTGTAGGGTGCATTGGTTTTGAATAAAGTGGTGTGGAGGGAATTGGTGTAGATTGCAGTGGTTTAGAGTAGAGTGGCGTAGTGTAGAGTGGGGCAGCATAGTGGAGTAGAGTGCAGTGGCATAGAGTGTAGTGGCGCAGAGTAGATGGTTTAAGAGTAGAGTGAAGTGTAGTGGTGCAGGGTAGAGTGTAGTGGTGCAGGGTAGAGGGCAGTGGCAAATAGTAGTGGCACAGAGCACAGTGGCATAGAGTAGAGTGGTGTGGATTAGAGTGGAGCTGCGTTAACTGCAGTGACAGAGTGGAGTGGCGCAGAGTGGGGTAGAGCGCCGTAAAGTGCAGTGGCGTAGAGTAGATTGTTTCAGAGTAGAGTGAAGTGGCGTAGAGTGGAGTAGTGCAGGGTAGAGTGGAGTGGTATAGAGTCAATCAATCCATCAATCAGTCAATCAATCATGGGTTTGTTAAGCGCAGCTACTCACCGAGAGGGTCTCAAGGCGCTGGGGGGGGGCAGGTCCCTGATGTTCACAGCGATCCGTTGTAGAGCCAGGTCTTGAGGTCCTTTGAGAACTTGGAGAGTGTCTGCGTCTGTCTGAGGTGGAGTGGGAGGGTGTTCCATTTCTTGGCCGCAAGGTAGGAGAAGTAGCGACCTCCTGTTCTGGTCTTCTTAATGCGAGGCACCGTTGCCAGGGAGAGCTGGGCTGAGCAAAGGGGTCTTTGGGGTGCGTGGAAAGAGAGGCAGTAGTTCAAGTATGCTGGTCCGGTGTTGTGGAGGACTTTGTGGGTGTGGGGGAGAAGCTTGAAGGTGATTCTCTTCTCAATGGGGAGCCAGTAGTGCCCGCAGGTGTTGGGTGATGTGGCTGAGGCGTGGTAGGTTGAGGACTAGTCTGGCAGAGGTGTTCTGGACATTCTGGAGTCTGCGGGTGAGGTTCTTCTTGAATATGGCGTAGAGAGTGTTGCCGTAGTCGAGTCTGCTGCTGATGAGGGCGTGGATGACGGTTGTTCTGTGTATGAGTGGGATCCATCTGAAGATCTTTCGTAGGAGTCGGAGGGTGTGGAAGCAGGAGGATGAGACAGCGTTGATTCGGCGGTCCATTTTGAGTTCGGAGTCCAGGATGATTCCGAGGTTGCGTGCGTGGTCTGTGGGGGTGCGGGTTTCTGAGGGGAGGGGACCACTGTTCCAGGTGTCTGGGTGTGGGCCCAGGATGAGTACTTCAGTTTTGTCCGTGTTGAGTTGTAGGCAGCTGTTCTTCATCCACTTCACGACTGCTTCCATTCGCTCGTGAAAGGTGTGTTTGGAGACATTGGGTACGTTGGATAGGGAGAGGATGAGTTGGGTGTCTTCTGCGTAGGATACAATGTTGAGTCTGTAGACAAGTGGGGCTATGTAGACGTTGAACAGGGTGGGGCTGATGGAGGAACCTTGGGGTACTCTGCAGGTGGTCGGTGTGGGATCCAAGAGGAAGGATGGGAGTCTGTCCCGCTGTGTTCTGCTGGAGAGAAAAGAGCGATCCAGTCAAGGGTCTTGTTCCGAATCCCTGCGTCGTGGAGCCTGCCTGCTAGGGTGCGGTTAGAGACTGTGTCAAAGGCTGCAGAGAGGTCCAGAAGGATTAGGGCCACAGTCTCCCCTCTGTCAAAGAGGGAGTGGATGTTGTCTGTTGCAGCGAGGAGGGCGGTTTTGGTGCTGTGGTTTTTCCTGAAGCCGGATTGGGAGGTATCGAGGATGTTGTTTTCTTCAATGAAGGAGGCGAGCTGGCTGTTGACGGCTTTTTCAATGACTTGAGTAGATAGGTCTGACGTTTTTGAGGTTGCTGGGGTCCGCCATGGGCATTTCAGGAGAGGGTTGATCTCAGCGTCTTTCCAATCATCTGGGAAGGAGGCATCTTGAAGGAGCGATTGATGGTTTGGCAAAGCTTGGGGTGATGATGTTGGTGGCTGTGGGGTAGATGTGATGAGGTCAGGGGTCTGTGGGGGCCCCGGAATGGATTGACTTCATGGTCTTCAGGGTGTCCTCTGTGGTGAGAGCAGCCCAGCTGGCAAGTGTACAACAAAGTCCTGTGCACACATACAAATTCAAAAGCATAGATGCAACATAATATACAACACTGGGAATTCTTTATTCTGTATGAAAAACGCAACCAGCCGACACGTGTTTCGTCGGGGAAATGTATCCCACGACTCTTCAGGGCTGGGAATGATACAAACCAAATTTTATAAAAATATAGCATAAGGATACTGTTGGTAAAGAGCAAAAAAACCCAAAAACAAATATAAAAACACAAAGGTCACCCTATTGAGAATGGAAAAAAGAATGGAAAAACCCCACATGTGACAGAGACCAAACGAACAAACCCAAATGAGGAGTACAAGGTTGATAATAAATCCCAATGTGTAGTTATGGATACATTCATTTAGTGACCATAGAGATGAGACAGAGTATAACAGCTGGCAAGTGTAGGCAGCGTGGTGTTGAGAGTGGGAGGTGTAGGTTCCGCGTGTAGGTTGTCATTGTCGAAGTTGTCGTAGATGGTCTTGATTTTGTGGTGGAAGAAAGAGCTGAGTTTGTTGCAGAGGTCCTGGGAGGGGGGGATGTCTGTAGTCTCACTGTTGGGTTGGGCGAATTGTTTGATAATGCTGAATAGTTCCTTGCTGTTGTGCGCGTGGGTGGAGATTCTGTCCTGGAGTGCTTTCTTCCTTGTGTTTCTGATGAGCTTGTAGTGAGCGGGGGTGGTTACTCTGATGTTGTCATGGTCTACTGTTGTTTTGGAGTTCCACCAGATCTTTTTCGAGGCGTCTATGGGTTTGTCTGGAATCTCGGAGTATGGTGGAGAACCAGCTGACTCTCTTGGTGTGTGTGCTGGTGGTTTCATTGAGCGGGGCAATTGTGTTGGCACAGTCAGTGATCCAATTGTGCAGGGTTTCGGCTGTGCTGGTTGGGTCTTCGTCCGTGGTGCTTGGGGTGGAGCTGCTGAGTGAGGCGGTGAGCTGGTCAACAGAGATCTTGTTCCAATTCCTGTGTGGGAGCTGGTGTGGAGGTTTGTGGGTGATGGTTGTTCTGAAGGTGAAGTGGATGCAGCGACGGTCCGCCTATGGGAGTTCGGAGGTGTGGCCGTAGGTGATGGAGTTTCCCGCTGTGACGATGGGGTCGAGGATGTGTCCTGCTGAGTGGGTGGGTTCTGGTACAATCTAATTGAGTCCAATATTGACTGGTCTGTATCTTGAAGTGAAGGTGTTCCATCAGGTCTGTGGCCCCGTTGGTGTGGGTGCTCAGTAAGAGGTTGGATTTGTTAGCGATGGCAATGCTCCCTCTGGTGCGGTTGGGGCGGTCCTTATGGGTAATCTTGTATCCTTCGGGGATGGCGATCGCAATGTCTGGTCCCGAGGCAGCGTTCGTCCAGGTTGCTGTGAAGAAGGTGACGTTGGTGTGGTGCTGTTGAGTAGGTTCCAGAGGGGCATAGAGTAGTGGCGTAGAATGCAGTGTTGTGGCGTAGTGTAGAGTGGAGTGGTGCAGAGTGGAGTGACCTAGACTTGAGTGGTGTAGAGTGCAGTGGCAAAGATTGCAGTGGTGCACAGTAGAGTAGGGTAGAGTGCACTGACATATAGTAGAGTGGTGCAGAGTAGAATAGAGGGGCGTAGAGTGAAATGTCATTGAGTGCAGTGTCATAGAGTGTAATAGAGTGGCATAGAGTAGAGTGCAGTGTTATAGAGTAAAGCGACACAGGCTAGCATGGCATAGAATTCAGTGGCAGAGAGTTCTGTGGCAGAGAGTGCTGTGCTGCAGAGTAGAGTGTTGAAGAGTGCAGTGGTATAGAGTAGAGTGGCGTAGAGTAAAGTGGCACTGAGTAGAGGAGCATTGAGTTCAGTAGCAGGGAGTGCAGTGCTGCATAGTAGAGTGGCATAGAGTGCATTGATGTGGAGTGCAGTGGCGTACAGTGGTGCGGAGTAAAGTGACATGCAGTGCAATGGTGTAGGGTGGCATAGAGTAAACTGGCATGGAGTTTAGTGGCAGAGAGTGCAGTGGCAGAGAGTGCAGTGCTGCAGAGTAGAGTGTCATAGAGTGCTGTGGTGTAGAGTAGAGTGGTTTAGAGTGAATTGGTGTAGAGTGTAGTGGCATACAGTTGTGCAGAGTGAAGTGACGTAGAGTGGGATGTTGTAGAGTAAAGTGGCAAAGAGTGCAGAGGCATAGAGTAGAGTATAATGGCGTACAGTGCAGTGGTGCAGAGTAGATTGGCATAGAGTACAGTGACGTAGAGTGTATTGGTTCAGAGTAGAGTGGTGCAGAGTTCATTGGCATGGAGTTCACTGGCATCAAGTTCACTGGCAGAGAGTGAAGTGCTGCAGAGTAGAGTGTCATGGTGTAGAGTGGCTTAGAGTGCGTTGGTGTAGAGTGCAGCGGCGTACAGTGGTGCAGAGTGAAGAGACATAGAGTGCAATGGTGTAGAGTACAGTGGCAAAGAGTGCAGTGGCATAGAGTAGGGTATAAAGGCGTACAGTGCAGTTGTGCAGAGTAGATTGGCATAAAGTGCAGTGGCATAGAGTGTATTGGCTTTGAGTAAAGTGGTGTAGAGTGCATTGGCGAAGAGTGTGGTGGCATAGAGTAGAGTGACGTGGTGTGGAGTGGTGCAGAGTAGAATAGAGTGGCGTAGACCGCAGTGGCATAGAATAGATTGTTTCAGAGTAGAGTGAAGTGGCGGAAAGTGCAGTGGTATACAGTAGAGTGTCATAGAGTGCAGTGGTGCAGAGTAGATTAGAGGGGCTTCGAATGGATTGGCGTACAGTGCAGTGACATAGAGTGTAGCGTTGCAGAGTTAAGTAGCATAGAGTTCAGTGGCAAAGAGTTGCATAAAGGAGAGCGGCAGAGTGCAGTGTTGCAGAGTAAACTGTCGTAGAGTGCAGTGGTGTATAGTAGAGTGGAGTGCATTAGCATAGAGTGCATTGGCTCAGAGTGGCGTGTCTTAGAGAGCCGTGGCGCAGAGTAGAGTGGCATAGAGAACAGTGGTGCAGAGTGGAGTGGTGCAGAGTAGAATAGAGTGGCATAAAGTGCAGTGACTGATTACAATGGCGTAGAGTTCAGTGACTGAGTACAACAGCATAGAGTGCAGTGGTGCAGAGTGCAGTGGTGCAGAGTTGATTGGCATAGAGTGCATTGGTTTTAAGTGAAGTGGTGAAGAGTGTATTGGCAGAGAGTGCAGTGGTGTAGAGTGGTGCAAAGTAGAGTGGAGTGACGCTGAGTGCAGTGGCACTGAGTAGACTGTTTCAGAGTAGAGTGCAGTGGTGCAGAGTAGATTAGAGTGACGTAGAGGGAATTGGCATGGAGTACACTGGCGTACAGTGGAGTGGTACAGAGTAGAGTGCATTGGCATTGAGCGCAGTGACATAAAGTGCAGTGTTACAGAGTAGGGTGGTTTCTGATGGATACATCTACCTCTGGATTCCTCACCTTTTAAATATCCTCCACGGCTCCACGTGATGTCATCGGAGCCATAAGAAGACCTGGTAGGCGTGCTGACGTCAGTTCCCTTTTATCTGCACTGTTGATGCGTAACATTTTTTTCTAGACTCTCCATATTGTGGGAGATTTCTTCCTTTTCTGTAGGTGCAACGTTGTTGCAAGTGAAGATGTCTCCTCTGAGGAAGTTGGGATTCAAGCCCTACAGGAGATGGGGTGGTCAAATGTCCATCACTGACCCGCACGAAGTTTGCCTTTGGTGACTGTCATCTGATCATGATGTTGAAGCCTGCTCATCATGTCGTCAGATGAGTCCGAAGGCTTTAAAAGAAAGGGAGGTGAAGCTTTTTATGGCAAAGGCTAAATAGCAGAAGAGAGATCTTCAAAGGGCTCTTACTCAGTCTGTGTCGCCGTCTCCCCATACTTTGAATTTGTCCAAATGGAAGCACAAGAAGAAGCAGCACCATGGTTCTTGATGTTGCACTTCCAGGGATGGTTCACCTAGGTCGGTGTCCCCGGGTCCGAAGACTCGGGAAGGAAGAGAGGAAATGTCTCCAACTCTATCTCCAGGGGTGCCTATGGCATCGTCTCTGGTTCCAAGGTCGGCAACTCTGACAAGAGCCTCTGCCGGAGCCAAATTTGGATCCAGTGGCCCTCTACCATATCTGGCGCCAGTGCTGCCCATCCAGGAGCAGGAGAATCGGGCCACTTACTTATTCTGTAGGAGGCTTTTCAGCACATTTCCAACAGGCTCCTTTTATTCCTTTCATGCTGATGACTTCGGTGACCTGGCCTCTGCCGTCGCCGAGACCGCCGAAGCCGTTGCCAGTGCAAGAAGGGTGAGAGTCTTTGATGCCGATTGATCCTTAATCGGCACCATATGGATCCATACTGGCGCCGTGTTGCCTGGATCCGAATCAACGGCCTCCACTGCAGTCTGAATAGCTACCAGCATTGTTGCCAAAGTCATTGGCACCGCCTCTGGTGCCACACATGGCCGAAGATAAGATCTCGTAGAGAGGCACAGAGGCTTTTAAAAGAAGAAAGGTATTTGTTTGAGAATCAGGACGTTGAAGAAGGCGAGATTGTGGTCTTTAATCCAGATTTTGAAGGACTGGAGGTGGCAAGTGGCCTGGATACCTCTCCGGAGTGGGAATTGTTATCTCCGAAAGGCATAGCGCCACTTGAGTCCACATCTTATCACAGCAGCCTGGATCAAAATCCTATCTTGATTTTTTATTACTTTGACCAGATTAGTTTTAGCATCACTACAACGTTTGTTGTACCAGGTCGATGGACACTTCCACTCCAGTGATCACCTGGTCTCAACAAAGAAGAGGTTCCTCAATTTTCCAAACAACCCTGTATGGATCTCAGAAATTTCCCCCAGTGATCCTTCCAAGTCTCCTGTCAAAAGCAAGGATGCCATTCCCTCCAACTCTGCCAGCAAACAAAAAATCTTGCTTATAGCCTCTTGCGAGTTCTCCATATTACACCATTTGACCCTACGCCTATTACTGGTAATCCTCAATCTTCTCTCTAATGGCTCTCCAGTGTGGGCAGTCCGACCTTTTAAATTTATATTGAGTTTGAGGGCCAAGGCATTATGGTCACTATCCTGGTGTGGCATTACTTGCATATCCTCAAAATATGGCCATAGCTTAAGGTCCGGAATAACAATCAATTAGACTGGTTGAATTAGGGCGATTAAATATGTGGGACCCTGACCTATCAGAATTCATTCTGCCACTGCAGGCTCTTATCCACTGGTTTAAAGTACGCTTGTTGTTGGATGGCTATATATATATATATATATATATATATATTCCACCAATCCCGCTTCACATGAAAAACGGGCTGACACATGCTCAGGTACGATCCAGAGAAGCTTTATTTTCACCATCTTGGAACATCTTGCTGTGTTTAAAAGTTCGCGACTGCTGTAACACCTGGCAGACGCGTTTCGGCTTTGTTGCCTTCCTCAATGCCGCTGTGTGTGACAGAGATGCGCAAACAGGGAGTTTGAAAGGTTCACACATCAACTCCCATTGGAGGATACTCGTGGTCATAGAGAGGGGACTGCGGGTTCAGGATAGTATTCACTCCGCCTGTTGTATTTTGTCCCCTTTGACTCACGACACATCAAAATCCCTGTATGCAGCAGGATGTTAGCCAAATTGTGCTGCTAGCGTGGAAAATGCAGTCTGAATCCGGGGACATAGTTCAGTGACTGCGTACCCTGCATACGATAATGCTCTGACTCCGTCAGCTGTCAGCCTGCATTCTCTAACTGCTGCAAGCAGACGGTGATTTGGCTTCTCCAATCGTCCTTTCAGCAGACAATCTGCTGCTCTTTATATATATATATATATATATATATATATATATATATATATATATATATATATATATATATATATATATATATATATATATATATATATATATATATATATATATATATATATATATTGTTGTGCACCAGTCTTTGTCAACAAGCCATACTTACCGTTTAACATCATTTTTAAGGTTGCAGTGGTATCTAACATCATTGAGACATTACAGCTAGCACACTGCTACTGAAGGTGTATTATTTTTATTTTATTTATTTATTTATTCAAACTTTTAAAGCGCGCAGCTACCCGCAGTGGGTTTCCCGGCGCTAAGGGACAGACAAAAGAAGATAAGTTATGGGACTTGTAGTTTGGCTTGCAGGCACGTGACTTGAACGTTATGAATATTACCTGGGACACTGCACAAAGTGATGATATACCTTTGAAAAAGGCAGTTTGCTGAAACGCGTCAGGTTCATCATGTTTCCTTCTGTGTGCGCTATTTCAAATAAATGCTGTTTCCCGGACCCTGCCACACCTTTCTTTGAGCTCCCACCCCAGACACCTCATTAAAAGCATCCCTTATGGGGAGTTTTTAAGAATCAAGAGAATATGCAGCAATAGCAGTGACTTAACAGAATGCCTTGCAGACTCTGTACAAAGGTTTCAGGCCCGCGGATATAAAATGAGGGACTTACAAACAGCATTAACTAAAATACATAACACAGGTAGAGAAACTGTCCTGTAAAAGAGTACTGGTAAATCAGTAACAGGCAGAGTAAGTAATCCGCATAATGAGGATAGTGTGGTTCGGTTAATAACAACATATATTTGCCATGAGAAACAAGTTAGAAACATCATAAACAAAAACTGGCTTATATTGAAAACCGATATTACTCTTGCCCCAGTATTAGATGAATTGCCAGCAATCACTTTTAGAAGGGCACCCTCTATGAGGGATGCTCTTGTTAAAACTAGTCCGAAATTATGCAGTACAGGACATTGGCTTTCGAACAGGATAGGATTTTACAAATGTAGCTCCTGTAGGGCATGTAAGTTTGGGATTACCAAACAAGAGTACCTGGATGCATTTGCACATACCCCAAGTAAAATCAAGGGATTGTTTACCTGTAAAACCGATCATGCGGTATACGTACTAGAATGCACATGCCACCTTCAGTACGTAGGTAGTACCAAGCTTCAGGTTTTTAATCGCATTTTACAGCATCTACGTGCAATTGTAAATTCAGATTCAAGCTATCCGGTTGCTCACCATTTTAAACTCGTACATCATAATAACTTAAAAGATCTTTGTTATTTTGTAATAGAGGCTGTCTCCAGATCATTAAGAGGGGGAAAGAGGGAGAAAAAGCTGCGACAATTGGAAAGTTATTACATTTTACAATTAGACACAAATATGCCAATTGGCCTAAATACTGGAGAAGATCTGTATAACTTTTTATAACTGTGTTTACAAATGAGGTGTTTGTTAGCAAGCCTGTACGGTATATGAAATTCGCATGAGTAGGAGTCTTTGTTAAATTGCTGCATTTATGTATTTATTGTTGTCTATTGCTGTTATATACATGAAATGATTTTTTAATGCATCTTTTTACCTTGACTAATTTTTAACTAGATTTTAGCCTTATTTATACCGTGTTTTAGCTGGTTTTACTAGTTTCACTGGTCTTACTGGTTTTTATTCAGTGTCTGTGAGGTTTTTAATCTGGCGATTATTGGTCTAGTTTTTAGAGTTGTATTAATGACTATTGTTTAATTTGGGAAAAGTGGAACATATTGCAATAGGATGTCTCTATTTTTGGCCTAGCACCAAAATGCATATTTGAACAGTAGTTTTTTTGCACATTAAAGTAAAGCCAAGTTAATATATTATAAGGTCTCAGTTAACCGGCATAATACATTCAGGTGTACATATATTGTATTTTGCATTTGCACTTTACATTGATGGAATTAAGGTTGAGAACTTCTGTCCAGCCAATTGTTTTTGATTCTTTTATTTTAGTAAGTGAATCAACAATGATCAAATAGTTGATTCGGATTTACTTTTATCACTAGTACAGTTGATACAGCACTTTTTTTCAATTTTTGTGGCACGAATTTTTCACAATGCACTTTAGTTAACTAACAGACATAAATCATTATGAGCAATATGATTTTTTGGTTAAATTTTAACTACCGTTTTAGTGGGCACTTGCCCTGTATTACGAATATGTATTAATTTTACATTCATTGATTTTTGGTAGGAGACAAGTGCAATTATATGTATCAATTAGCAGTGGAGAAAGCAAATACTAATTTAAATTTTCACATGAATTGATACATTATTGTCTTGAAATATTTAGCCTCGATCATGACGAAGTAATAGTCTGTTGTTTAGGTCCATGAAAGAAGGTATGGGAGGTGCTGTTGTCAAAGTGCAACTATATATAAACACTATTGGATCCTGACATGTCATGTGATCAAGACAGGGGAAACCCGGTCAAAACGCGTCATGTTGCTGAACACACAATAAAGCACTGCATAAATTTAAACTGCTGAGTGGTCTGTACCTGATTTCCCGTTTGAAGAGGACATCTTTTATCAGGACTATGGTTTCTAAAGTACATATATAAATAAAATGTGTTCATCCATTATTTCAAAATAATGTATTCTTATATGGAAGTTAAATAATTTAATTCAGAAGTATATGGGTTATTGGGGTTTAGAGAAGGGTAGTGTTACGGGGTAGTAAGGGTTATATTTATATTTAAAACAATTAAAACTTACTAGTAAATAGCTCTTACTATAAATAAATAAAACCTTTACTAGTAGTAAAGGGTTTATACTTACAAACTTATCTACGAAGTAAAGTTACTCCCAATATAATAAGATGTGATGCAAAGGTACTGCCATTGCAATGACCATAATGTAATGACTCCCGATATACAAAGAAGAAGTGAGTCTAGGCATACAATATCCAATGTTTGGTATCCATTCTGGCATTAGTATGGGCTCACAATACATTCACACTATGGTATTAAGGATTCTGTCTCAGATCACTGTCTGATTTCTGGGTGTTTGAGCTGCATCACCACTAGTTTAGGAAGACTTCACATGATGCATGTCTCTGCAAGATTAGTTTTTATGTATGCTTTAGTACATAGTAGTGTTTGATGCGAGTGGCAGGAGCTCCTGTGGATAGAGTATACGCAGATTGGTTTTTGGTTGATATAATTAAGCAGAGGATGCGTCTTCCTTTCCTCACAGCAAACGGTGAGATATATGTATACCATGCCCAACATAACAAGCTCTCCTTATTTGTCAGCCGCTGCCCACTGGAGACGTCCTTGTTGAATTCTGTCCACTCATCCCCATCTTCAGTGCATTAATGACATATGAGTTCCAGACATGCTCTACTGCTGAGATGGTACAGGAGGTATTCACGCACCGCCTGCGTTTTCCAGCAGGCCTCCTTGTCTTATTTTGGGGAAGGCTTTGGAGTAGGCAATCGGCAGTGTCCGCTGAGGTCAGGCTGCTCAGGTCAATAAACATGTTTTGCATAGAATGTCCATGGTGGGCACAGACATCAGACAGCCAATTCTTGAAATGCAGAAATATCTAGAACCAGGAGTAGCTCTGTGTAGCCTGCCGTAAAGGGTAGTAAGTCAGCTGCAACATCAAAGACTGCCACGTCGCAGTGGGGGATCAGAGGATGGACATATGCAGCCATACCCAGTCTCACCTCTACTTAGATTATGAGGGAATAGTGGGGAGTGTCACTTGTCTCCTCACTGTTGGTTCATGATGTAGGATAGTGCCCTGTACAGGACTCAAAGCACTCATAGGGGACACAGCTGTAATGGAGCGTTGAACAAGGCATGGTTCACCGTGTTCATTGATAGCCCAAGGAAGGATGGGCTGGACCAGACATTCTACCGTTCTAGTTTTTCCAGTGAGTTGAGGGATATGGGACTGCTTCCAACGCAGGAAGGGCTGCCATGAGCCAACCATGCCCTCGGGGCCCCCAGTCCAATTATACTTGATGCCTCGTGCACTCTGGGGCTAGTTTGAACATTTTTTGGCACGGGTGATTCTGGATTCTAGCCCAGTCCTGCTGGATAGGTCATGTTGTAACCCTGTGCAGAAATGGAGTTGTAATGCCCTCCGGAAATGGTTTAGTGTCAATGCCATTTTTACTGCATGGTTGGATAGAGCAGTGCAAGGCTGACCAAGTATATTAGTCACATGTATGTACCACCTTGCAGAAAATGGAGTAGGAAGTGATTAGTAAGAGAGTGGTGGGAGGATCACCGGAGGGGACTGTGCTGTGTCTGCAAATGCGTTCTAGATGTTTGGACTGTGGGGGCTGAGGTTCATTTCAGGAAGTGAACATTGTACTTGGGCAAAGGCTGACCCCCATATTTCTCATTTTAACTTACAGCGCGCCTCGAAGCCACCCCTGCCTCTCTTGTATTCTGGATCAGCATGTGGTCGCACAGTTCCTACAACACTCCAACCAGAAAGAGTCTTTATAGAGCCATCTGTCTGTCCATTAGCGTTAACTATACCTACTAGGAGCTCCTTGCCCTCCTCTCATCCCTCGTGATGCAGTGCCTTGAGTTCGTAGGTGTTGCCCACAGATATTACGTTACAGAGCCAACAATTAAGAACATCCCGAGATTCATCGATTCATCCAATACCCTCTCAGGTCTACCAGTCCGTTATGAATTAAGTCCTGTCCTGACCCGGGATAGACCTCAGACGTGTAGGCCCTATCTCTGAGGGTTCTGTGGCTCTGGGGCTAAGTGGTAAATCATTGAACTCCTGAACATTATACAGAGGGTCTCTGTTGTGTGTAATACTGATCGGCCTTGTCTGCTGCACACTCTGTAGCTTGAAGTAACGATGCTACCTTCTTTCTGTATAAGGTCATTTAGCTTCCTCTGTAGATGCATCACAATGCACACATGAGAGGGTTGGTTGCAGACAGTTGTGGAAGGCTTTGCGTAATTGTCATGTACGGTACAGATTACTCTCTCACTTAACTGGATGCACAGACGCGTCTATGCTTCCTTCGCTTCTATGCCCCCCCTCACATTTGTGGCTGTAGTTTTAGAAACCCAGGGGTGGTAGTGTGCATGGAGATATACCATGGAATGTTCTATGTCCTTGATCACAAATTTCCAAAATATTCCTCTGGTCTGTTCTTCTGTAATCGCTGTAGTCTGGACAAGGAAGTAAAGTGCCTCAGGTCTTCCATGTCTGCATCTCATCTGGGATGGAAACAAACAGGCCATTTATTCTGTGGACCGATCTCCCTCCCACTCACACACCATCAGTCCTCGACTGCACAGATATCTCTTTTCTTGAGCGGACTTAAGCATGCCTGGGTAGAGTTTAGTGCACTGGGTTGCGTCAAAGGCATTGCACCAATTTTTCTTGCTTCTCTAGCTCACCTTCTGAGCGCTCCCGTTATTTTCAGGCTTTACTGGCGTTTCTCCAAGTGGTTCACCTGGTTCACACACAAAATTAATTTTATGGGGTCACCTGGGGTTGCTACGCCCAATTATTTCTTGATGGCGTGAAAGAGGCAACGTTGTTTTCCGATCATCTCTTACTGGAGGCCTTCTTAACGACTGGTTATTAATTGGTATCCCATATCAAATTCTAATTCTGTTGTGAGGAATCAACCAATGAGAGAAGCTTTTTCCAGCAAGACCTTTGAAACAGTGAGTACTTTCATCGTGTTTCCAGCGCCTAGATATTGTCAGCTTAAGACAGAATTGTGTTACGTTCGTTGAAATATTGTGTCATTTTGGGGATGGTGTGGTGGCAAAATATGTCCATGGGGCTTCCATGTGGTGGCTGCTGACTGCTTTTTTTTATATACTTCTCTCCTGTCAGTCAGTTCTGATGCTTAGGCTCATGTGGTGATATATGATCTCTGATGTAATTGGCACAGAGGGCCTCCATATGATATTTTACTTTGCATTCCCAGACTGGAATTAGTTCATATGTGATTTTACTTCCATGCAGTGTTGCGTAGGCCAGTATGGGAGCAGGCAGTCTGTGTGCGCTGCACCTGGAAGAGTTGGGGTCACTGCTACTTTTCATAAGTGGGTGGAGTATGTTTCCTGTCCTCTTATTTCCTGCTGATAACCCGTCATTTTGCAGAATTTGCTTTTTATCTCAACTGTATATTTTGCTCGGAATAAAATGCTTGTTGGTGTGTGTTGGCTTCCGTGATGTTGTGTGGTGCCAGCGCTGTTGATTGTGCCATAATATGATGAGTATAAAAATATATATGCCTATTGGCTATTGGTCAACAGTCACAATCCTCTCAATCTTCAAACACACTCAAATTGCACACTTTACTATTCCCCTGACAGTTGGGTCTGTAAGAAGCACTTATAATGAAACGAAGTAGGTAAAATAAATCTGTATTTTAATAATCAACGTAAATTCATCCCTAGTATTTCATATGAAACATAATAAATCATACACACAAAGATCGTATACAGTTTAAAATGATAAAAGCACCACACACTTTGTCACAATTGTTTCAAAACATTTTCCATGCCTTAAAAAGGAGAACAGTAATCGACAAGCAATGTGTCATACATCTGTCAATTTGGATTTGTTAAAGGCAGTGTCAGACATAAGTTACTGATCCCTGTCTTTCCCTAACTGTACCAAATTTAACACTTTAAAAACAACAGCATAATATGATGATCCAATGTGTTTTTGGTCTGCTACATATAGACTGGTAATGCTGACATCAGGGTGGCTTGAGAAACCTTTTTTCCAAGCCCTGATTCCCCTTTACGCATATTACTCGTAAGTTACAAGTAGTGAGTATCTCTTAAACCTACATAACATCAGATGTGTGTAGTTAGAATTGACCTTGCAGATGGTGGCATATTTCTTGTGGGTGCAGTATAGGGTTTAGAGGAACTACAATGTATGAGTTGCTTTGGTTTTCTTGATTGCATGTGAACATGTGAAGCAGACCTCCACCAAACACTAACAAACCAACTTCCTCTTCCATCATTCAACATAGTTACTTTTGTTTTAAAAAACCTACATAACATCAGATGTGTGTAGTTAGAATTGACCTTGCAGATGGTGGCATATTTCTTGTGGGTGCAGTATAGGGTTTAGAGGAACTACAATGTATGAGTTGCTTGTGTTTTCTTGATTGCATGTGAACATGTGAAGCAGACCTCCACCAAACACTAACAAACCAACTTCCTCTTCCATCATTCAACATAGTTACTTTTGTTTTAAAAAACAGCCAAACAGCCAACGCGTTTTGTCCAACTTCTGTGGACTTCATCAGGGCTTGGTAAGTAAATGTAGTCCTCTAAGGTTGTGAGTCTTTGTAGAAAAAAAGGAGTCTCAAGTACAGTATATGTCCTTCGTTGGAACTGTTCCCTCCTGGATCCAAAGGCAGTTCAATATTGCTCGGCTCCTGTGCCGTTATAAGCAGCAATTTAGACTGTCATTATCCACGTCCTCTGCTCTGCGGTACCGCACAACCTTAGAGGACTACAGTTATTTACCAAGCCCTGATAAAGTACCCAGAAGTTGGATGAAACGAGTTGGCTGTTTGGCTGTTTTTTTAAAAAAAGAAGAATAAAGAAGGTCTTGGATACAAACAGTGGATGGACGAAATTATTTTTGGAATGGGTGGTGCAATCCCCACTTGTGAGAAAGTTAAGTTTGGTCTTGGTGACTGCTCTCTGGAAACACAGGGAGCGGTGGAGGTGCACACCGTTTGAGCTTAATACTTTTTGTGGGGATTGTTGTTTTGGGAGACGTGCATCGCATGTATAACTGAGGTGTATATGTTTGTCTTGCTGTTTCATTTGGGGATTGTGTTCAACGTAGTTATTGTTTACATGCACGCTGCGCGTGAGTAGATGGAGAATAGAATCCAGCTTACACTCCAGCCACATGGACAGTGTACATATAAGAGGAAAGGAAAAAAGACAGCAGCAGCACTTCTGCTTGCTTTGATGGCACAACATGTGCTCACCTTCAGCACTGGCCGAGGTGTTCTCAGATTCTAACCTCCTCACCTCATTGGCCAAGAATATCCTCCATTTTGGCCGGACCTGCATTATTCCATGGATGGGAACCACCATGTCAGGGATTCTGAGAATGTCCCCCATTATGCCACGAGCAGGAGATATCCAATATATGCCAAGAATGCTCACAATTACACCAGGGGTGTGCCCTATCAATGGTCCCAGATGCGGGGGCGGAAGGACAGACACTAATTGGTCGAACGAGGAACAGCACATCTGGCACACACTCTCTCTTTCTCTATCTCTCTTACACACATGTATGCACATGGATACAAGACATGTTCACACACAAGCAAACTTGCTCCTTCCCTGGCCACCAAAATCATTACACGTGTGCAGCATGCGACCCCAAGTCATCTGCTTCTCTGCCACTGCAACCAGACTCTTGGTGAGGACCTGCAGGTCCCTAACCAAGAACACTTGTCTCATCCAGACCTTCTAGATAGCACCTTCAAACACGTTAAGTGTAAATGTGAGCACTGAGCTCTCAATATATAGCTGCTTACTCAAGTTGTATTAAGTCTTGTGGCGATTGGCCACATTTTGCCGGGTTGTTCACTTCTTGTGTGACCACATGGCTTTAGTTTGCAGCATCGTTGGCTGGTGGAGCACTCTGCTAGAGAGTTTAGGGAGGCTATGTCAACCTCGGCTCCCTCTCAGCCTAAATAAAGCATCTGTGATGGACCACCTGGCCCATTAGGTTTAGGCAACTCATTTCCCTTTTGCTTGCCAGTCTTAGAGGCTGGATCTGCGCAGTGGCCCCTACCGCATGTTACAGAAGGTTGTGCCTCACAGATTCATCCCCCCTGCATCCGAGGTGTGAGGTGTGGTTAAATCAAGATATAAGGAATTACATCCCTACACCCTCATGGGTGGGGTACCACTGTGATTATGACTGAGGACATTTCCTGAGGTCAGAGAAGTTGAGCAATTAAGATCTTTCACAGGATTTTCCACCGCTAGCATCTGGGTCCTCCTTCATAAAATATAAAGGGTGTCTCTTACAAGATGGTTAGGTAGATATTTATTGAGGTATCTTACCTTTAAGGGAGAATCTCTTAGCCCTACAGTTCCAGCTCCTGCACATCTTCCCACGTCCTCTGCTCACATGGAACATAACCACATCAGAGTGTGCGCCTTTACATCCCGGGAGGGTCCTTCCATGCCCCAGTGCCATTGCTGCCGAGGAGAGCATACTAGAGGAGTGTTCTGTTAGGAGAGCCTTAACGTTTAAGGCATTGGTCTTGTTTAAACCAAGATCAATGTTTTTCTCATCAAACCATATCAAATTCAGTTCAATAAGTTATAGGAGGCAATGTAAATATGATTTTGAAAGCTTCTAAAAACACATACTGCTTTACAAAGGTTAGGATGATCTACAATTGTACACTGTGGCACCAAACCAGAGACCTCTTTTCATTCAGTTCTGGTCTTAGGGTATCTATGCATGGATTGCAGGGACAGGTTGCTTGACTTGAGCTGATGGCCTGAAACACAGGGGTCACCAATAGATCTAAAGAAACCCAGGATTTATGGGAAACATAGCTATGATGGTAGTCCTCCTTTGAACAGAAGGTAGATGGCTGGAAACATGACCTTTACTCTTAACGCCAAAGAGCAGTTTAACTGCGGCATGTGGGACTCATTGCAGAAGATAGTGTGAAAGTCATACGTACAGCCCAGTGCTGTCACCCAGACTCGTGTAAATAGTAGAATTCACTACTCTTTTCTAGTTGTGCTTAAGCTTTAAAAGGCATGATTTTCTTTAGCTGTTTGAGTGAGAAGCGTTCAGCGGCTACTGTTCGGATCTGCGGAATTTGTGGGATTACCACAGCAGATTAAAGCATGGTAGGTAGGTCATTTGGAATAATGAACAGGCATTGTCAAAGCCTATAGGTCTCGTCTTTGGGGCCTATTGGCTTTGCCAATACCTCTTAGCGATGTTGTACAACAGCCCTACTTCTGTGCAGCATGGCTAAATAAGAAAAAACAAGCCTGTAGTGTCGAGTGTGGGGGAAGCAACACGGGTGGTGGCCAGGGTTGGATTGGGGCCACAATTCTGCCCAGGCAGCTGAAATAAGAAGTGGCCCTCATTCGCAGATCACAACCTTTCGCAATACACTGCTTAGTTAAGATAATGGAGCTGAATGATGACAACATTTGTGGTAAAAAGTTTTTTGATGCTTATAGGTCCAGTACTTAAATAGGAAATTAACATTCAAATGGAAAATTTTTTTTAGAAGCATAGAATTATCAAAATACTAGAAACTCACTTTTAATTGCTGTGGATGTTTTGAATAATGTTGAATAATGTTTTGAATAATGATATTGCATAGACCTAAACTGTATTTTACACTCACCATAGGTTTTTATGATATTCATTTTATTTTTTGCAGTACTTAAGAGAGGAGCTTCAATGTTCAGAAACTGGTGAAAGGTGCATCTGTGTTTTTTGTTTTACTTGTGGCTAGCGTCAGGTGTACGTTCAGAGAAAGGGAATGATGCTAGTGTGTAAATGCAAAAATAGTGGCACTTTCCTTACATATAGTTTTATATAACATGAACTAGGCCCGGAGGCATTGGACCGCTTTACACGGCACCAGATAACATTACAGAGGGTCAAATGTTTTTTTTTTAAGTTCATGTAGATTGAGTGATTTGTCCAGAATCACAGGATGTCGAACTGACGCTGGGACTTGAACCTGGTTTCCCAGTTTGAAAGCCAACTAATGCCACAACCTGTCGCTGTTGACTGCAGTAGTTGTTGTCTGGCAGACAAAGGAGAAGAGCAGAGACTGATTCATCTGCGCTTGTTGCATGAAGTGGAGGACAAAAATAAACTCAAGAGCTCTCACGCTGGCCCTCACAAACCCCCACCACCCGAAGCTCCACTCCTCTCCCCTGTTGTAGTCCCCTGAAAAATAAGTGCTAATGTCTTCCCATCAGCAGCTCCTTGCAAACTCTGTCACACCTGGACGGAGGCAGGCACACCTCATGCTCAGGCACGGCCGGTACAGGTAACAGCAGTGGGGGTTAGGGGGTAGTCGACATATGACGGGATAGGGAAAATAAATAAATAAAACCACTTAGCTGCAGGGCCGGACTGGCCGTAGCGGGCACCGGGCAATCCCCCGGTGCGCCGCACTGGTGGGGGCCGTTTTTGTTACAGGGCCGTTCTTGCAGCATAGCTGCAAAATCGGCCCTGTAACAAAATCGTCTGAAAACCGGCCCTGGCAAAGAGCTCGGCGGCACCCCCAAACCCGGGGGGGTGGGGGGGGGGGCTGCCGAGCACTTTGCCAGGGCTGGTTTTGGTTCCCAGTCCGGCCCTGCTTAACTTGTGCTTGCCCCATCACGTTGAAGCGGTGAGTGCAAGGTAAGTGGTTTAATTGATTTATTTTACTTTCCCTATCCCGTTGTAGGTCGACTCCACCCCCGTCTCACCGCTCTTACCTGTACGCCTGCTCAAGCTGTGACAATCTGAGCAGAGCAGCCCATTGTCATTCTGCCTCTGACATTAGCCTGCTGGCCTGGCTTCACCTGTATGGGGTCATGTTTGTTAACTCTCTGCACTAGGGCTGGAGTCCTTAGTCGACCAAATAAACGGACCACCAACTGGCCTCAGCCAGAGGCCCATCGACCAATGTCCGATTGCCCGCCTTGCCAATTCAAGGCTGGCGGGGGCCATGAAGCAGGTGGGTCACGGGGCCTGAATGAACACGGGGCCAAAAGCAACACAGAGGGTGTGTGTGGGGGGAGTAACACGGAAGGTGTGGGGCGAGTAAACGGGCGAGAGGGAGAGCAAAGTGGGAACGAGGATGAAAAGCAATTGAGCAAGAGAGGTCAATGTATATAGCTAGGAGGGTGTGTGAAGTACATGGACGAGAAAGCAGTGAAGGCAGGGGGAACACCAAGGTGAGTGCATCAAAGAGAGGGGGAGGGGAGAACCACATGGGTTAGAGAGACCATTGCAGGGAGAGAGGAAAAGAAGCATATTCGGAAGAAAGCCAGAAAGCACGTGCAATCTCATGGAGTGCTAAAACAAAAAGAAAAAAGTAAAGGCTGAAAAAGTGAGCAGTCTAAGTGATAGAGCATGGGTCACCAGCTCGGGTTAAACACACACACACCTAAATACTCACCTGGGCCCAGACCATTCACACAATTGAGCTAGCAAACCCCGCTGATATCAATTTTTTTGCGTTTTACCTGTAATTTAATTTCACCTTTACCAAGTCTTACCAATTTGATCTCCTTAAAAATTCCTTTCTCGATGAATCAGGTTTCTCAGATAGTTTAAGGTAGAAAATGACATTTAAGTTAAAACTTGAAATAGCCACAAACTCAAAAGGTTTTAAGAAACTTTTTCTAAATCAATAATTTTGTGTGTCAGAATCAACTACAGCTTAAACACATTCTTTCAAGAGGCAAATAAAACAAAGTCATAATAATGATGAATGAAGACGGTACCTGGAAAAAGGAAAAAGAGAGAGAGCAGGTACAATGACAGTTTTCGCAGGATTATCTTTACCTGAGGTGATAGATGAACCCAACTCTTTGTAGATAGGCCAGATAGAATCTGCCAGGACAGGATGCAGACAGAGAATTGGACAGATTCTGGGAAGGTGACCTATTCTAAGTGCAACGCCAGCATCGCACCCCTCTCTGATACTACTCTCCTCTGGTGTTCTTCTTCCGAAATCCCCTTCTAGATGATTAGATTAGTGATCAGTATCTCAATTTCTCGAGCAGAGTTTCTGGCAGCAGCAGGGTCTGGGACAGCGTCTCGGACAGAGTCTGTAGCAGCATACGTGTTGGGTCGGTGACGAGTCAGAATGACGGGTCTGACAACATTTCTAGTTAACTTACCTCTGTTTTCGTGTACCATCCCCAAAAATTGCAATATTCATGTTTTCCCCTATTTTGATTGGTCGGGGCGAGGAGGTGGTCGGGGCGAGGAGGTGAGTTCATCACACCATATTAAAAGTAATCATTTCACTGTGGACTATTGTTCTACGTTTCCGCCCCTTAATTTACTTTCCCATAGCATTATTCCCACCCGCATTTCACATTATGATCAATACAAGCTATACATTTTATCCAAAATTGTTGCTTTTGTCTGGTTCAGGGGTTTATTTAAACAGGCGTCTTCGCCTAATGTGGCCTTGGCTGTGATTCAAGTGTGTCATCCTAGTTTCCGGCAAGTTTCTATGCGCATGCGCGCGGATCATGTGGGGTAGGGATTTCAATCACCTTCCGAGGCCCAAACGTGAACTAATAATAAAGTCAGAAAAAGACACATTAGAATGTGACAATAAATGATTTCACTGTATACAACTTATCTCTATTTTATCCCCATTTACTTATTTATTCTTTTCGCATTAGTGCCTAGTAGAACTTATAGGTTTAGTTTAAGCGATAGCATGTGCATTACCATGTGAGTTTCAAGCGGCCATTTCTAAAGCTATTGCACAGCTGCAACGTTTTCCCACCAAGCGACAGAGTGCGTCATAATACGTAGATGCAGTGGACGCATGCGCAGAGACTTTCCCACGTTTTTGACGGCCATTTTAGACACTCAGGTTACTTGTTAGTAATACACATAGGCAAGCAACCCCTAGATACAGTATGTTTGTATGTGATGCAATATTAATATTACAAAACGTGTTGGTTACGTGGTTACATGTTATTTGAGAGGATTGCATACAAGCAAGTTTCTTTAAATACGTAACCTTGCTCCATCAATCCTCTCTCTGATGGCATTTAATGCCATCACTAATTTCTACTAAATCAGATGCCAACTTTAACACATCTCAATTTCTTCTTCAACCCTTTCATTCCTTTCTTTCTCCCCCTTACACTGTAATCCTCTCATTCTTTTGTAAAAGTCTCCTTTTAATTCTTCTAATTGTATTTCCTCGAATTTTCTTTTCCTACCTCTTTTATTCAATTCATATTTCTTTATCCCTTTGCAGCATTTATGCCAAAACATTATTGCTAATACTAATAGTGTTATTCCCATTATGGGCAGTATTATATGGTCTAGAATACCATTACCTATGTTAGAAAACTACCTAAACTAGAAATGCTATTTGTCAACTTCTTCCAAACATTTTCAACTTCCAGTGGTTTCAACTCTTTTTCTAATTTCGTAATATTTTTTATGTATTTCCCAATTTCAGTGTTTTTATCTGGAATATACGTGCAACAATGTTGCGCTTTCAATAATTTACAGACTCCACCCTCTTTTGCCAATAGTATGTCAAGAGGAAGTCAATTTTGCATAACCATAGACCTGACCGCCTCTAATTCAGTGTTGATCATTAAGAATCCTCCAGCAGTGTCAGTAGATAACCGATCAACTACTGTAGACAATTGACAAATGTTCCGTGAATTTTAGAAGAACTCCCACTTAAGGTATCAATGCTCCAAAAATGTCACCTACTATTTCTGAAAAACTGGCTCTTTTTACACTTGTTAGTTCATTATTGCCTTCATTGCTTCCAGTGATTCTCTTTACATGATAAACTTTAGGGAATACTATTCAAAAATAGCAACTCCCATACCAGTGGTCAGGCAGCCTAAAATAGGCTTTATTGCCACACACATAATAGATTCCAGGAAATACTGGATCCGTTCCCCCTTTTAGTCCCCATCCCCCAATTACTAAGAAATTATGTTCACATTCACTGCAACCAATACACACATTGTTATATTCAGTCTTTAACCTATGAAGACAGATTTTTCCCTTCTTTTCAAAATCCAAAGACATTGCAGCATGAGTCTTGCAATTTGCATAATGCTCTTCCTCCTCAGCCCATTTAGGTATCTGAGGTTTAGGTTCAGCAGCTCTCCTTTGAAAATCCTGTCTCCTTGCCTCAACGAAATTCGAAATATTTTCTCTTCCTCATGCATTTTACAAGTTAAATTGTGCTTATGTGCTTCAGCTATATCTCAGAAAAGATCACGTCTACATTAGAATAATAATACTGCAATTTCCCTGTTCTATAAAATAAACTTGCTAAAACGCTACACGAAATACCATATGTCAATGTTAAATGATGATATGTTACTCCTTCTGCTACAGATGCGAGTAATTTCATACATACATAGCAATCACTAACCTCCATGGTTTGCTACATATTGTACTAACAAGTTGGTAAAAACATTCAAGTCTGTTTCATTTTTATTAATAGTGTGATGTTAATCTAACTCATCTGGTGCTTCTAATTCTACCTTGTCTCCTTTGATGGTATCTACCTTTCCATGTGTATAAGTGCTATTTTGTACATTTGTAACTATCAAATAAGGAATGGCCACGGTTAGTACTAACCATATTATGAGTACTAAAAATATACTACCTATACATATTCTACAACATTTCTTTACACAATTCGGTTTTCCAGCAGCTCCATTGTCAGCCATTTATCAAATGGGACAAGAAGATCTCTCTTCTTTACTTTAGTATTTAACTTCGTGACAGAAAGAAAGGGAAATTCTTTTCAGGTTGTCGTCACTTCTTCATCAATTGGCTCTGCATTTAAGCTTTCATCATCTTCAATTATTTCCAAATTTTCAAAATCTTCAAGAATAACATATGTCCTTTCGGGACCCTTGAATTTATTATTTATTATTTTCAATCTTGGACTTCTTCGTTTTGGTACTTCAGTTGATGGTCCAGATTGACTGGATACTTCGTCTACTTGTTCTGGTTCCTCTGTTATGGGTTTAAACAGGTACTTCACTCTCTTGATAACACTAAGCCAATTATCGCCTCTCCTGATTCTTTTAGCTTGCACTGCACTTTCTTCGAGTGTTCTTTTATTTTCACTAAGTTGTGGCACAACTTGATTATTTTCGTTTTCCGAATCCCTCTCTACCTGTCCTTGTCCAGGGCTTATTATTTTGATGTCTCCTGCCTGGATGCGTTCTTCTTCCCTAATCTGACCCTGTTCAGGTTCAGTTTTAATTGGCTTTTCTTCCTCCTTTACCTGAACTTGTTTCACTTTGCCTGTCTGGTCCTGCTCAGGCCTTTTTGTTTCTTGATTTTCTTCTGCCTGAACGTTTTTTCTAAGACCTATCTGTCCCTTCTCAGACACCGGAGCTGTAACTTCAACCTCGTCTGTCTGAGTAAATTGCTCTTTCCTTATCTGGTCCTGCTCAGGTTCCCTAACAATCGTGGTTTCACTTACCTGAGCGTGTTCTTCTGTTCCTACCTGGTTCGCACTCTTTTCCTGACTAGCTAATCTAGTTTGGCTCCTTGTTCTTACAATTTCTTCAGTTATCTCAACTATTGGCATCCAATCATCTTGACTGGTGCTTGGTTGTACCTGCTCAGCTACTTCAGGATTTATTATTCGTGATCCTTCAGCTGTACAGCCTTCAGCCCCTTCACCTGCTTGAGTCTGTTGAGGTTCTTCTTTGTCTGGTGCTGGTACTCTTTAAGTATGGCTTGCATGAATCCAATTAGGCAAACCTGCACATTTTACTGCTGTTGTTGTAACCAAATATAACCTGATGTGGTTTTTCCCACGCTGGTGCTAGGCACGGTTCTCGTGTATGATTCTTCACTACAACCCAGTCACCGAAATTCAGATCATGCGCTTGGCTCGCCTGCCTGGGGACTGCGTCTTCTCCAACCAGGTGAGATATAGAACGCACTTGGTCAGCCAACTCTTTGCAATACTCCAGAACCAAATCATCAGTTATATTTACCAGTCTTGTGTCCTGGTATACGCTATTGTTGTTCCCATGATTATTTCATGGGGACTCAATCCGGTATTCATGTTTGGAATACTTCTAAGTCCCATCAGAACAAGAGGTAAAGCATCAGGCCAATCCAGTGGAGTGGATGCACACACCTTTCCCAGCCTTGAATTAATTGTGCCATTCAAGTGTTCTACCACTCCAGATGCCTCTGGGTGGTATGCACAGTGCAGCTTTTGTTCAATTTTGAATGCTTCACATATAAATCGAATTATTTAATTATTAAATTGAGACACTCGGTCTGATTCAATAGTTACTGGAAAACCGAAACGCGGTATACACTCTCTTAATAGGAGTTTTGCCACTGTCAAGCTGTCATTTCTTCTGGTGGGGTATACCTCCACCCACTTTGAAAATAGACAAACGATGACAAGTACATATTTTAATCCTTCGACAAACAGGCAACTGAGTGAAATCAATTTTAAGTCTCATAAAGGGACCTTCGGCTTTTCCAATTTTCCCCGTATAGACTTTTGTTTTTTTGCCGGGATTCATTTGTTGACATGTCAACCGTCTTTGGCAAAGACTCTCTGCAATGTTCCTGAACCTTGGATTAAACCAATCTCGTCTGAATAGTCTAATCATTGCATCTCTGCCTATGTGGGTGTCTCCATGATACATACTAGCCATGGGTGCAAGCATACAATCTGGCAGTACAGGTCTGTCATCTAAGTAATCCCATACACCATCTTCTGCCCTTCTCTGACAATCAATTTTCTCCCACTCTTCTCTTTCTTTTGTTTCTGCTTCATCTTGGAGTTCTCTTATTTCTCTTCATGTTTGTAATCCTGACTACAGCATAAGTTGGCAGCTGATTCCGCAATTTTCAACTTTCCTGTTTACTGCCATTCGAAATTTTGCGCAGTGTTGGGCAACCTGGTCAGCATATCGATTACCTGCAGTCACACGGTCCTTTCCTGACTTTTGTGCGGCACATTTGACCACTGCCACTTCTTTTGGTAATTGTATTGCTTCAAGCAACTCTTTTACAAAATTTCCATTTTTAATGGGAGACCCTGAAGAAGTCAGGAAGTCTCGCTGCATCCAGAGCTGGCCAAAGTCATGCACAACCTCGTAACCATACTGACTATCAGTGTAAATTGTTACTCTCCAATTTTTCCCATTTTTGCTAGCTTTAATTAAAGCTATCAATTTGTCTACTTGTGCAGACTTGACTCCTGGTAAATAGGATGCTTCGACTATTCCAGCCAATGTACATACGGCATAAGCAGCACTCAACCCTCCCTCCTCATGGCACATACATGAGCCATCTACAAAAAGCTCGTGCTCAGCATCTCTCAAAGGCTCATCCTGTATGTCTGGTCGGAGTTTGGTACTGAGTTCTGTTACATCAAGACATTCGTGTTCATCTTTCACTTCCTCATTGTATGGGTCTGGCAACAAGGTAGCTGGGTTAAGAATGGTACATCTAATTATGGTCACATTTTCTGCACCCAATATGATCCTCTGATATTTGGTTAATCTGCTCAGAGTGAGATACTGAGTTCAAGTTCTTGTTAGCAGAATTTCAACTGCATGAGGGACGTTTACCTTAACAGGATGTCCCATTACAATTGACTCACTTTGTTCTATACTTACACACATTGCAGCCACAGCTTTTAGGCATCCTGGCAATCCAGATGCTACAAGATGTAAGGTAGCAGAAAAGTATGCCACTGGACGTTGCATTAGACCATGTCTCTGTGTTAAAACTGAGAGGGCACAGTTATCTCTCTCACAATAGAACAATGCGAATTCTTTCGAATAATCTGGCATACCTAGAGCAGGTGCTTCACATAAACAATTTCGCAATTTTACAAAAGATTGCATGCTCAGATCATCCCACTCTACTGGGTTTTTTGCTTGTTTCTTTGTCATTTGTATCAAGGGTTTTGCCAGTAAAGAAAACCCTACAATCCATTGCCTGCAATATCCCACAACACCAAGAAACATTCTTATTTCTTTTTGTGACTGAGGAGATTTCATTTGCTTTATTATTTTTATTCTCTCAGTGGTCAATCTTCCTAATCCTCGTTCTATTTGGTGTCCTAAATACTTTACTTCGTTTCTGCATAATTGCAATTTTTCAGGGGACACTTTATGTCCACCTTTTGCTAGATTGTTTAATAGGGCAATGGAATCAGTTACACAATCACTCCTTGTTTTAGACGCGACCAATAGGTCATCAATATGCTGCACCAGGACTGATTCCCGAGGCAGCACCAATGTCTTAAGGCATTTTTTCAAAATGTGGTTAAAAATTGACGGACTTTCTGTGTATCCTTGAGGAACGCGATTCCAAACATAGATATGATCCTCAAATTTAAAGGAAAATAAAAACTGGCTATCAGGATGTAGTGGGATGGAGAAAAAAGCATGGCATAAATCAATTACAGTAAACCATCTTGCATTCCATGGTATTTGGTACAAAATCACTGCAGGGCAACATGGCACAACAATCTTGTTTATTTTTCTTAAATCTTGAACTACCCTATATTTTCCGCTTGGTTTCTTAATGCCAATTATAGGTAAATTACAGGGACTACTCATGATTTACTTTAAGATGCCCTGTTTGACCATTCGATCAATTTGTGCTGCAACACCAGCCTTTACTTCGGAACTCATCTTGTATTGTCGAGTATTTGGATAGACTGCACCTTCTTTCACAGTCACTTTAACAGGGCCTACGTCTGTCATTAACCCTACTTCTTTTCCTGTAAAATCCCATACTTCAGGATTCATTGTTGTTTTGACCTCATCAGTTAAGTCGTCTTTGATCATCACTGAATATAATTCATCTACCCCTGTACCTTGTTTGGCTAACATGATTTTATATATTCCATCTTCATCAGGGGTCTGAATGGCAACACAGTCCGGTGTGCAAAATATGGTGCAATTCATTTTGCACAACAAGTCCCTTCCCAATAAATTTACAGGACGAGAATCGCACACTACAAACTTGTGCATTTCTTTAAAATTTCCAATGCACACTTTCATTGGTTTTGTAATAGGGGTCCTAATTTGTTTATTGGAAATGCCCACTACTTGGATCGCTTCTCCCGAGAGGGGTAGGTTTGGGATGTCTGCTGTTCTCACAGTAGAACGGCTAGCACCAGTGTCCAACAAAAAGGTAATGTCATTTCCTTCTACCTTTTCATCAATGTACGGACCTGACTGATCTACCGGTAAGGATGCGCCAAGTACGCACTCCTCTTCCTCCCCTCTCAGGCACCCTCATTGATCTTTATCTCCAAAATATGTATCCTGCAAAAGAAACTGCGATGTTACATAGTTTTTCTTACCACTTCCTTCTTGGAATCCTGTGTCCGCACTGTACTTGACTTGACTCACAAAATTTGGCAAAGGGGCAGGTGGCAAATGACTCTGTAGGTTTACAACCTGATGGGGTTGATTCAATAACACCTTATTATGCGTCTGTGGATTTAAATTTTGATTTGGGACATTATTATGTTGTATGCTTTTACACTCGTTCTTCCAATGACCCAATTTTCCGCACCCATGACAGGGGAACCTTTTCTTTTTTTTTTTTTGTTAAAATTTTTATTAGAAACCGTTGGTACACAATAAAATACAGACAAGGGCCTACAACCACCAGGGCCGGCCGCTATAGAGCCCGAGGGCCCGCAGTGCAACGCCACACATTCAAATGATCCAGAGGCAAAGCTCCCGGCAGTTCGTGAGCACATGTAACAGGCCGTGGCCATAGGCCAGGAGCATTCGGATTAAACAGTTTCATTTTTTATTAAATATAAAACACACTCAAGGCAATGAGAGTCTGAAATAGCAGCGTGCTCTTCCCAGGACGGGGCACAACGTACAGTGTCCAAAGCAGGTCTTGTCTGGAAGCGGTAGAGGGGGGCAACGGGAGAACAAAGCATGGAACACACCTCACACCATCCCGCGGAATGCGTGGCTAGGGGGACAAAGCAATATCGATCTCTAATGGCAGAGGCGGGGTGCAGATACGTCCTCGATATAAATTCCATGGACCCCATACCTTAGCCCATTTCCCTGGCTTGCCTCTCGCCACATACACCGTCTTTTCCCTAAACATACACCAGTCCATATTCTCCTTCCATACCTCGATCGTGGGCGGCCTCGGGGAGCCCCACAGCTGTGCAATGTTACGCTTAGCCACCATGTACCCCAAGGTCACCCACTGCGTCTGTGCCGCATTACAATCATTCGGTTCCCAGACATTCAACAAGCACCTCCTAGCCTCTGGCAACAGAGCAACGTGCGTGACCTCCTCCATTACGGTGTGGATACCGTTCCAAAATCGCACAACCTCCGAACATTCCCATAAGATATGGAGAAAGGTACCCGACAGGCCACATCCACGCTTACACTGTCCACCCATCGAGTAACCCATACGCAGCAAACCGGGCCCCGTAACATACACTCTATGAAGGATCTTCAGCTGTACGAATCGTAAGCGGGCCGGGATCGCCACCTCTTTCGGGGAGGCCACCGCCGATACCCAGTCCTCATCGTCCAATCCTTTTCTTGGCCTCTTCTCTACTTAATCACCCTTTCGGTTTACCTCCATTATTTTCCCCCGACCTTGCCCCCTTTCTGTATTTCCTGCCTGATTTTGTAACTGGAGTTCTTGCTGTTCTGCTAATTTCACTTGAGCCCACATCACTTTTTCTTCTAAATTCTTTCGTCTATTGTCAACTTCATCTCCACAATATTTTGCATATTTTAAAATCTCGTCTATTGGCTTTGCTTGCCAGCACAAATTATGCTGCTTAATCATTTCAGATATTTCTTTTTGCAACCCTGACACAATCCGATACACAAAATGCGTCATGTCCTTATCCCCAATACTCTCAAATCTACTATACTGTTTGAATACCTGTAGGAGGCGCTCATAATACGCATGTACAGACTCATCTTTTTCCTGAGTTGTTCTATCTATTTTTATCCAATCTGTTTCCTTTGGGGGCAATTTGACCTATTAAGAAAGTTATTACTTGGTTATATTTCTTCAAACCCTCCTCTGATGGAGCTCCTGTTTTCTAATTTCTCTGGTACTCATCATTAGGCCAATTGACTGTAATTTTACATTCAGTCCACAAATCAGAAGGCACCACTGTATCAAAGTGACCATCTAAATCTTTCAACAACACTTTCAATACTTTCACAAACCTTTCAACTTGCCTGTACCATTCCACTGGTTTTTCTCTCAACTTTGGAAAATCATTTGTAAATGATAATATATCCTGTCGGGTCCATGGGACATGTACATATCCTCCTCCTGGAACCTCTCTCATGGGGTACAACCTTTCTGCCTTCTCTGTTTCTTTCACTAAATATTCAGATGTTACTCTATTTGCATGGGCTTCCTCTTTTTTCTTTGACCACCGCACTTTCCGTCTAAATCTCCCCATTTCTGCAATATAGTCATTAATTCTTTAACCTGTAATTTTCTACCTGACACATTCATATTTTCTAAATCCTTATCAGAAAATTCTGCTCTATAAGGTTTTTGCAATACTTTAGATCACCCTATTTCTATTCCCATTTCAGAGGCTAAATTTACCCGTTTTTCATGAAATATTTTTGTGTTTGGGGTTATGCTTCTGCAAATGAATAGCAATTCTTCCTCATTATAGATATTTAACCTATCTAGTCCTACATTCCCAGCTATCAATTCTTCTAATTCAACTCTCAATTTGAATATGTGTAATATTTTCGATGGTGAATTTGGTTTCTCTATTTCTTGTACCCATCTTTCTATTTCTTCTGGGGTTACTATTGTGGTACTTTTTGTTCCAGTGGATGTCTCTATGCGTACCTCTTTTGAGCAACCTGGTGTGACTCTTCTGGGTGTGTCATTTATTTGTCCTCTTATTGGTAAGTCCATTAATGAAATTACAGACTCACATTCACTAGCTTGGTCATCAACTACTAGCTTCTCTTTTCTTGTCTCAATAATGGGTGTAGTCATGACAGGTGTTTTAGAACCATTTGATTTATCCCCATACAGTGGGACAACAGGACCTATAGTGATGGGTATACTCAGAGCTTCGGGATGTGCGTTTAATTGCGTTATCTTCTGTATTAATTCATCTCTATTTTTATTTATTGCTTCTCTTTCTTTTTCCTGAAGTACCCTTTCCATTGTTTTCTCATGTACTATTTGTGGCACTAAGGGTGCATCCAAAATCAGAGCACTCAGGGTAGTTCTATTAGGTCTTTCTTGATAAGGTGGATAATTTTTCATTAAAATATCTTCTAAATAATCGTCTTCTGAGTCCCCGCAACCAGTTAATGTTAAATGCTTTTTCTTTTCTGTGCACTTTCTTCCTGTCTGTTCCTCCGCATTCAATACAGGATATAACCCTTCAGTTAATATGGCCTGTCTCCATTGTTTCATCTGCCTATCTCGATTTTCACGTGGAAATTTTGGATAATATCTGCTCAAATTTCTGTCACTCCAGGGTCTATCTCGCTCAAATGCCTCTGTCTCCCATTCTTCTAGTGCTTCATACTGAGTTAATCTGGGTCTTGTTTCTAATTCATTCATTCTAGTGCGTACGTTATGTAAAATGCTCCCATTAAATGTTCCATACTCTGGGAACGCCAGTATTCCATCATCTTTTGTATTTTCTACCTAATTTCCTATCCATACACAAGTATGATAACCTCTTTCCACCATCATATAGGATGCGGGAGTTTTCGGAGGAGTAATGAGAAGTCCCTCTCGAGTTTTAATGGGTGTATCCTTTTAAAAATAATTCTTAATTCACTGCATAAATGACATTTTTCTTTTCTCTCAATACATTTTGCGTGATCTTCCTTTTATGTACTGTTCGTGGGCGAAACCTAAATATCTTCTATCTGGGCGAGTCCCTATTAATGTCGGATCGTGCATACAAGTTCCAGTATCTATTATTATTCTTGGGGACTCTATGGTTATGATCAATCAATTATCAGCTCTTACTTTAATGACTCTCCAATATCTGTGCAACTTCTTATTCTCTTAACCACTCGAATTTTGTTTTGCTATACGTTCAACCAATACTAGCGCAGCTCTCAGTGACGTCAGTATCACTCCTCACAACTGACCCCTCCTTTACAATACTTCACGCCACTCACACGCCCCCTGTTTCAACCAATCCCAGCGCTGCTCTCTGTGACAACAGGGCAGCACTCGTAACTGACCCCTGCTTTGCAAGGTAATACGAAAACTTATTTTCTCACAATTTTAAATATAATTTTTATTAATCAACAACATAAACACATTCGCTACTGTGTCTGATCCTCTAACTTCAAAGAATAGTCAACTTTTTACTGCAAGAAAACCTTTTCTGCTTACTCTTCACATACTACGAGTAAAACTCTCCGCTTACTCTTCACACAAGCATCAGAGAACCTGTTACTCCTTCAGTATTACCCTTTCTAGGTGATATAAGACCAATGTTTCACTAGCGGCAGGGTCGGGCTGGCCATAGCGGGCACCGGGCAATCCCCCGGTGTGCCGCACAGGTGGGGGCCGGTTTTGGGCCCCTGGGGGCCGTTTTTGTTACCGGGCCGTTTTTGCTGCATAGCTGCAAAATCAGCTCTGTAACAAAATCGGCTGAAAACCGGCGCTGGCAAAGAGCTCGGCCGCACCCCCAACCCCCTGGGGGGATGCTGGCCGAGCACTTTGCCAGGCCCGGTTTTGGTTCCCAGTCCGACCCTGACCAGCGGACTCCTTTGCTACCAATTACTCTCACTTTTATACGAAAGAAAATAATCCCTAACTAAGTTCTTCTAGTCCTGCGTAACTTTCAGCTCTTTCCTGATCCAGACAAGTAACCTCACTGCAGTATGGCTTCCATTCGCCATCCACTATTCAATATTCCCGGGAAATTTCAGACAACATAAAAAAATACATAAACATTTAACGAATAGCGCTTGTTGATGCATAAATCAAAGAACTCAATCCACAATATTTTCTACCTAACTAACTAGAACCTAACCATGCCCGTGCTACCAAAAGAAAAACTGATAGAGCGTGGGTCACCAGCTCGGGTTAATAACACACATACCTAAATACTCACCTGGTCCCAGACCATTCACACAAATGAGCTAGCAAACTCCGCTGATATCAATTTCTTTTAGTTTTACCTGTAATTTAATTTCACCTTTACCAAGTCTTACCAATTTGATCTCCTTAATAATTCCTTTCTCGAGGAATCAGGTTTCAGTTTAAGGTCGAAAATGACATTTAACTTAAAACTTGAAATAACCACAAACTCAAAAGGTTTTAAGCAACTTTATCTAAATCAATAATTTTGTGAGTCAGAATCAACTACAGCTTAAACACATTCTTTCAAGAGGCAAATTAAAGTCAAATAAAACAAAGTTATAATAATGATCAATGAAGACGGTACCTGGAAAAAGGAAAAAGAGAGAGAGCAGGTACAATGACAGTTTTCGCAGAATTATATTTACCTAAGGTGATAGATGAACCCAACTCTTTGAAGGTAGGCCAGTTAGAATCTGCCAGGACAGGTTACAGACAGAGGATTGGACAGATTCGGATCTGGGAAGGTGAACTCTTCTAAATGCAATGCCAGCGTCGTCCCCCTCTCTGATACTACTCTCCTCTGGTGTTCTTCTTCCGAAATCCCCTTCTAGATGATTAGATTAGCGATCAGTATCTCAATTTCTCGAGCAGAGTTTCTAGCAGCAGCAGGGTCTGAGACAGCGTCTCGGACAGAGTCTGTAGCAGCATACGTGTTGGGTCGGTGACGAGTCAGAATGACGGATCTGACAAGTCTGACAAAATTTCTAGTTAACTTACCTCAATTATACCATTCTGTATTCGTGTACCACCCCCAAAAATTGCAATATTCGTGTTTTCCCCTATTCGGATTGGTTGGGGCGAGGAAGTGAGTTCATCACACCATATTAAAAGTAATAATTTCACTGTAGACTATTGTTCTACGTTTCCGCCCCTTAATTTACTTTCCCATAGCTTTATTCCCACCCGCATTTCACATTATGATCAATACAAGTTATACATTTTATTCAAAATTGTTGCTTTCGTCCGGTTCAGGGGTTTACTTTCCCAGGCGTCTTCGCTTAATGTGGCCTTGGCTGTGATTCAAGTGTGTCATCTTAGTTTCCGACAAGTTTCTATGCGCATGCGCGCGGATCATGTGGGGTAGGGATTTCAGTCACCCTCCGAGGCCCAAACTTGAACTAATAATAAAGTCAGAAAAAGACACGTTAGAATGTGACAATAAATGATTTTACTGTATACCACTTATCTCTATTTTATCCCCATTTACTTATTTATTCTTTTCGCATTAGTGCTTAGTAGAACTTATAGGTTTAGTTTAAGCGATAGCATGTGCATTACCATGTGAGTTTCAAGTGGCCATTTTCAAAGCTATTGCGCAGCTGCAAAGTTTACCCACCAAGCAACAGAATGCGTCATACTACGTAGATACAGAAGACGCATGCGCTGAGACTTTCCTGCGTTTTTGATGGATATTTTAGACACTCAGGTTACTTGTTAGTAATACACATAGGCAAGCGTCCCCTAGATACAGTATGTTCGTATGTGATGCAATATTAATATTACAAAACGTGTTCGTTACGTGGTTACATGTTATTTGAGAGGATTGCATACAAGTAAGTTTCTTTAACTACGAAACCTTGCTCCATCATAAGGACAAAGTAATGGTGCATGCGCCTTGTAGGGTTCCTACCAAGCTGTTTTTTGTACCCGCCTGTCCTATATTTGTAAGTGCAGGCCCATGAGAGAGGTGGCAAGCCTAGGTCCAGGGAATGGACAAACACAAGATGAAGAAGGTAGCAAATGAGTGACAGTGAAGGCAACCAATGGTAAGCACAGGGCGGGCTCTCAGCCCATTGTAAACTAAAAATGTGTCTCACAGCAGCGCTAGCGCTGGCTGTCTGATCGGTGAGACCTAAACATGTGGTTTTCCTCCTGGTGAATCTCCATATTTAGCTGAAGGGAGGCCGATGGCAACTTTGGAGTGCCTAACCAAACAATGTGCAGTTTATATGGTGAGAGAAAAGATAATTGTGATGTGTTCTTGAAAGACCACCTCACTTTTCCCTCCAGCCTTTCCTGCGGCCGTGTCTCAGTTGTGTTGAAGCTTCTCACTGGCTTCGAGTTTCCAAGCTCATACTCATGTGTACTCTAAAGTGCCACGCCACCGTGCGGCCAAAATGAGTATTGCTACCTGGTTTTAAAGAATGACGTTCAGAGTATCCCTCTGTTGTTGTTACTGCGTTTTTCATCCATACAGCGCACAGTTAGACATGATCATCGCAGGGCTTTCGGTAATCGGGGGTGACTTTACCAACAGTGCGAGGTGTCCTTCTTTCTCAGCAGTTCGTCTTTTGTTTCTCCTATTATGAAGCAGTGTATTTTATTTACTGTAAGCTTCAGAGGCGCAACTAGAGCCAAATTTCGGGGGGGGGGGGGGGGGGCTAAGAAAAAATTTCGGGAGGGGGGCTGAATCTTTTAAGCCATAGGCAGAGTGGAGCTGCAGGGGCTCTTAGAAGGGGTGACACAACAGCGAGGCCTCATTAACATGCAAATGGTCTTTTAAAGAGCTGTGAAGTGCTCGGGTGCGGCTGTGTGGGTGCCGGGAAGCTGTCTCATCCCGGGCTGCCACACGCGACTGGGGGGGCTGAAGCCCTGTGAGTCCAATGGGTGTTGCGCGCCTGGTAAGCTTATCAAGGTATGTTCAACATCGTCGGTTTCTAATCAAACTACATCTGCTTATGTATTTTTCAGAATAATTTGGAGGTAGTTCTAGAAAAGTTACAAGAGAGTTCCATAAAGACAGAAGATTTTGTGACGGAGATAGAAACACTTTACAACGCCGTTGAGGTAAGTGACGTAGCCTCGCTTATGCTCTCCTGCAACGTTCGCCTCTGCTTCCCTCTCCTTCTGCTCCTGTTTATCTGCATTTTACATTCCCTGCTACTTTGTTTTCCAGAATGAAATGTGATCAATATGTGACAATTGGCTTTTGTCTGTTTTCTACTCCTATATTATCTATTTATCGCTGTAGCGTGTGCATAACTACATTAAACAGTGCGTCTCCAAGTGTCACGTTATCTGCTTCCCATGCTTCATGATAGTGATTTATAAAGCACATGATTCTGTTATCCTTAGTTAAGAACCTGTCTCTAATTTCTTTATAATAGGCGACTTGTGACACACCCAGTAGCCAATTATAAGGGAACAACATCAGAACTCGACTGTAGTGACATATCACATTCGAGTTCTGACATCACAATGCCTGCAGGTCTGGTCATAGTGCATAATTAAAACAGCTGTTCATAGAACGAAAACGAACGGGTGTTACTTTCTTCTGCTCTGTTTTACTAGCTGTTCAGTGAAAACCAGAAGGGAAGTATTTATGCCAACATGTTTATTTTTGCACTGGTAATTTGGGTAAAGTTAGAATTATTTTAAACCTGACTTGTATTAAACTGATTATAATACCTTGTAACAAATATATCTCAGTTTTTTTGATGTGTTGAATTTAGGACTAGAGATTCTATTTTTATTCTTCATATATGCAAACATGCTCTCTCTTTTATATAAAAGAGCTACATACCAAAGATTTGAGTGGTTTGTGGGAAAGGTGATGGTGTGACCATGTATTATAAGGGTTAACGCACCCTCTGGTGTATAGGATAAAGATATTGCAAGCCACCTGGAGTTCCTCAACCTTATATGGTCATGGAACTCCTCCGCGACTTGCACTATCATTATAATGTATGGCAGGTTTACTTTGCCCCATATATAAATAACTGATGTTATGCTGTAGTGGATAATGGAGATAGAACAGAAGGGTTTGAACGCGCAGACCAGCATAACACCCAAAATAAGTTTAATTCCATTCTCACCTCATACCTGCATGCTCTACCTTGCGCTCTGTGCTCTTTACCGCTCTAGATATAGCTGCTTAAGACCGCAGTAATGACCAGCAGCAATAAGATTGGCGTTCGGCATTGCCCGTGGTGCTAAGGTGTTGCCTGAAAACAATCAGAAGTAGATTGTGGGAACAAGGTTAACACTGGATATCTAGGTAGCCTTTAGCTGGTGGTAATCAGTGACTGTATTAATAGTACATGGATTAGTAATTACCATAATTATTCAAGTGGCTGCTCTTGAATGAGTGATCGCCTGCCCATTACATAAGGTCAGTGGGACAGTGGTCTCATTGGCCTGTATGCGTTGCAGTGATTTGCCTGAGCAGCGTCTTTATAGTAACCTGAGCAGTTCTTGGCCCTGGATGTTTCAGTCTGGTGTTGGTGTAAGCATCTGACTGCAAGGAACTGCAGACATCCTGCCTCCTGCGTATTCAGGAGGTAGTTCCCATTTATAATACTTTGACCACTAACAGCAAAGGCAGAACAGATGCCCTGTTAAAGACATCAGGCATGGTATCTTTTATTAAGCAGGTGGCTAACTTTAGCCCCCCAGGGCTTGCCTCTGCCCAGCCAAGGCCCTCTCGGATCTGGATCCTTGTTTGAGGCTCCCGCCTAGCTCCACTCCTGTCTGCTCTCTAGCAATCTCTCCCTCACTCATTCTGTCTCACCTCTTGCGCCTCATTTTTCTCTTTTTGTGTCTCTATTTTGTACTCTGTGTGCCTCTTTTTCGTAATTACTGTGCCCCTTATTTGTACCTTTGTCACTCTCTTTCACACTTTGCCCATTGTTTTCTGCCTGTTTTGTGCCTCAGTTGTACTCTGCCCACTGTTTCTTGTCTTTTCTGCTCTCCTTTTGTGCCTGTTCATCATTCTTTTTTGTCCCTCTTTTTTGTACCTTGCCCACTTTTTTCTGCCTCTTTTTGTGCCTTTTTGCCTCTTGGTGTGACTCTCCCGGCTCTGTTTGTGCTGCAGTTCTATCTCCTCTGCCTGCGACCTTGTTTCCCATCCTCCTTACCTTTTCTCACCTCCCGTATTCCTGCTTCGAACATACCGCATCCTGCACCTCTTTCTGCCACGCCCATAGCCTCCTGTGCTCCCCCTCCCGCCCACGACCTACTTAATGGCGGCCGCAGTACAGATGCATCATTGGCTCACCAAAGGTATGCCACAGGCAAGCCAGTCTACCCCGACTGTGCCCAGTGCTAGCAACCCTGGCTATTCCCCAACCCACCGCTAGCCTGCTGCATTCCTTTGAGCTTTCAACCCCAGCCACCGCTGTCCATACTGCTGCTATGCCACTCAACACAGAAGCAACTTTCACCTACTCCTCCTGCAGAATTTGCATGCACTATTACTCCTGCACCCCCACCACCTCATCACCCATTACCCCACACCAAGAAACCCAGTGCACTGACAGTGCTCGCACACCTGAACCACGAACCACCCACACTGCACTCTTAACTCACATGTTTGCTACTCAACATCCGCTCACTTAGCAAACACACCACAGAGATATGTGACCTTCTGAGTGACCAAACCCTGGACCGACCTGCTCTTCCTCATGGAAACTTTGCTTCGCCCTGCCTCAGCACCGGACATTACCACTGCTATCACTGTCTGATACAAAATTGTCTGACACGAACACCAACACAAGCCCACTGGAGAATCACCATCGTTTTAAGGTCTCTATCAGCAGAACCACCTCCACAGACACCGTGACCATCTGCATAGAGCACCTCACCTTCATGCCACAGATCACAGCAAGCTTCACCCGTGTGGAACCCTCATTTAGAAACCACCAGGTCCCCACACCAGCTTCACCAGTGATATCACAGATTTCATTATGCCCCTCGTCATCGACTCCAGGACCTTTATCCTCCTAGGAGACTTGAAACTTTACTTAGAAGACCACACCAACCCAACTTCATCACCCTCCTCGAAAGCCTCGGGAACCTTGACCTCACAGAGCAGGTCACTGAACCCACCTACACCAATGAACACCTCCTGTATCCAGTCTTCTTGCTCAGCAGCATCACAGTCAACAAACCATCAGCAGTAACCTGTAGAGACCAAGTCTTTGTTGGCTTCAACATAAACATCTTGTACCATAAAAGGCTGAACACCTCTGGATATGCTTGCCTTGTCTGGAAAAACATCTCAGAAGAGGACTGAGCTTCCGCCCTCTCCGAGCACTGCCCCAAGCAAACCAGTAACCTAACGGAAAACTTTAAAAACTTCAATGCCAGAATTACCACCTGTGCTAAAATACTGGCTACCCTCAAGTGCAGCAAAACAACAAGGATGCGAACACAAGCCAGCTGGTAACAGAAGAACTTCAGATGACAAAGCAGCACTGCAAGCAACTGGAACACAAGCCAAAACCCCATGGGCACAAACTTCTGCAAATCTGCCTTGAGGCACTACTACTAGAAAATCCAGAACACCAAGCGAACAGAGACCCCATAGAAACCGGATCCAACAGCAGTAAAGAAATCTACTCCATCATCAGAGATTGCATTGCACTCGCCAACGCAGCCAGCAACATCAACCACTTTCAAAACCTCTGTAACGCTCTCTCTGATTTATTCAGCAACAAGATCACATCCATCTATGATAACTGTATCCCCCTAAAGGCCCCATCAACCTCATGGCAAGCCTTCTGCTATCCAAAGAAGAACGAACCATGACCATGGGGTCCACTAGCACCAAAGTTAAGCAAGCCAACACTATGATGTACACCTACTTTGGGGTCCCTCTAGACTTGTGCCCCATCATACCTTCAACAAAGGACACACCCCCATCAGCGAAGTACTCCCTCATATCATCAACACCTCCTTTGAGGCAGCTACCTGCCGGAAGCCTGGAAGCACACCACAATCAATACCATAGTGAAGAAAGCCTCAGTGGGCCCAGCCAAGCTCACAAACTACCAGCCTATCTCCCTTCAACTTTACCCAGCCAAAATCATAGAGAAAGCAATCAATAGATGCCTCACCAATTACCCAATCAACCACCAGCTCCTCAACACCATGCAGTCCCAATTCAAACTCAATCACAGCACGGAAACAGTTCTCATCGTATCGACAGATGACATCTGCAGGATCCTGGACAGAGGAGAAGCTGCATCCTTAATCCTACTGGACCTCTTGGCAGTGCTCAGCACTGTCTCACATTCCATCCTCACCAGGCAACTACACAAGAGTGGCAGTCATTCAATGACCTTCCCTCCGGCGGATCGGCTCTTTCATAACAGAAAGATCAAACGAGTCTCCTTAGCATCCCGTCATACAGCCCTGAAGAAGTTCATCACATGAACGAAACGCGTTGGCTGGCAATCTATGTCTTGGGAAATAAACAAGACTTATCACATATCAAGACTCATTGATTTATTGACCACTATTGTCATAACAACAAGCAGTGCACCACTCCACCAACTTGTATCTTCTGCAAAGCCACTCAGCTCGCCAGGTTCGGAGAGGTATCTTTTCTTCCCTGGGGAATCTCTGATCATTCCCCATTGGTAGCATTTTATGGCAATGCCCCTTCCCCCATTCGTCATGGAATGGTCCTCAACCCTTGGTACCTTAAGGTGCCTCTAATTAGAGATAGACTTACCGAAACGACCACCCAATACTTTTTTGAAACCGAAGGGTCGGTAGATTCCAACAGCATATTGTGGGAGGCATACAAGACTGTGGTGAGGGGTAGCAGGGTGGCAGCAATAGTGGGTCATAGCACAGAGAGGAGGAAACACTTACAGATGATAGAGGGTGAGAGTGCTCTTATCAGGCGGGATCTTAGGGTGATGGACACTCTAGACACCAAACACAAACTGCTCATGAAACAACAAAAGTACAGAAATATCGCTGAGGACGCAGTGAGGGCCCAATACCGGGCCACCCAGCATCGCATATATGATATTGGTGACAAGGCGTGCAAATTATTAGCCTGGCTAGACAAAAGGGACGTAGGCAATAGATGGGTAGCTGAGCTTGTAGGCCAGGACAGGACAGGACAAAAATGCATGATCACTTCCAACAGATCTATACCTCCACTCAGGCTTCCAACCAGGCGGCATCAAAAGAACTTCTAGACACCCTGGGACTCCCTGTTCTTGATCCTCAAGATGTAGATGACTTGGACTCCGCCTTGACCACCGAAGAGGTGACCAAGGCGATCGGCGCCCTACAGTCCGGAAAAGCCATAGGCCCCAGTGGCCTCCCTATTGAACTCTATAAAACAAACGCCACCACGATCACCCCATACTTCATACGAATGTACGAGGATAGTGTGCACAAGGGGATTCTGCCCGCAACACAGAGACTGGCCAACATAGTTGTTATTCACAAGAAGAGTAAACCCCAGAGCGATGTGACTCGTACAGGCCTATCTCCCTCCTGGACCCATAAGTAAAAATTCTAGCTAAAATCTTGGCACGCCGCCTTTCACCACACCTGCATAAATTAATTCACCCGGACCAGTCTGGTTTTATGCCGGCCATAAATACAGCTCAAAACCTTTGACGCCTACATGGGGTTCTAGGCAGGGCAGCTACAATTCGAGAAGATGCAGTGATTATATCTCTGGACGCCAAGATGGCGTTCGATATGATCGAGTGGCCTTTCTTATTTGCTGCTCTTGAAAGATAGGGGTTCGGGAAGAGATTTTTATCCTGGGTGCGCCTCCTTTATTTGGAACTGTTAGCCTGCATTACAGTTAACGGGGGTCGTTTGTAAACATTCATACTGCAGAAGGGAACGAGACAGGGATGTCCCCTTTACCCCTTGCTCTTTGCTTTGGCCCTAGAGCCCCTGGCAATATGGATCAGGAGGGACCCCGTTATTAGGGACCTTAACTTGTCAGAGGATTGGATGGATAAAATCTTCCTTTACGCTGACGATATTCTGCTCTACCTGACCCTACTTTTCCATTCACCGTGTCCTACACATATTTGCTGTTTTTTGGAAGTACTCTGGTTACACCATTAACTGGGATAAGTCTCTTGTCTATGTTCTGAGCAGGGCCTGTCCAGTCCTGCCTGGGGACTGCGGGGCTAAAATAGTTACGGATGGATTTTTATAATTGGGAATCTATGCCACGACCAACCCCCGTAGTTTTTCATGACCATAATTTGGCTCCTTCACTGCGCCGCTATCAGGCCGACGTCTCAACATTGGAAACTCCTACCCTTTACCCTATTGGGCCGAGCTGCCCTCTATAAAATGATAGCGCTCCCCCGCTTTATCTATGCCCTGCAGAACACACCTTACTTGGTCCCAGCGCAATATTTCGTTACTATTGAAGCGGAGGTACCCTCCTTGCTTTAGAATAATGGGACCCCTCGAATAGCATTAACTAAACTCTCGAAAAGTTGATGCGATGGGGGTATCGCCCTGCCCGCATGCAAAAGCTATTATTGGGCCTCCCAGCTGGTTGTTGTTAATCACTAGGTGCATTGACCAGGGACAGATCCCGCCTATAGGATGGATAGACATAACATGCTCCCCGGCAATTATCCCAGGGCAATCTATGGAGGGAGGAACCAGACACCTAAATACACCCCGACCTCTACCACAATCACCATATGCCACGCTGCAACAACCGCGTTGGGGTGGAAAGCTAGAATTACACAAGTCACGCCCTTGCTTAATGCATACCAACTGGGATTGCTGTCGAGGCATCCTGGCTTCAACAAGTGGGACGTGATAGGTCTCTCTAGGGTTGGCGATCTGTGGGCGAGGGGTGGGGTGGTGCCTTTCAGTGATCTCCAAAGAGACTACCAATTACAAAGAGGAGGAACCTTTAAATACCTCCAAGCCCGGAATGCGCTACAAAAGGCGATACCCAAGAGCACGGAACTGCCGGCTTCCTCGCTCCTTGAGGATAGACTTCTGGACGACTACCTCCAGGAAAAAGGTATTTCTTTGACATACCGCAAAATACTTACAATACACCGGACACATTAGACTGAGTTTGCGCACGATGGGTGGAGGACATTGGGGACATTGATGATGAATAATGGCAGGAAGCATTGGCTTGCCCCCGGGAGGTGGCGATCCACTCCCGATTTAAACTCATCCAGCTCAAACTCCTACACAGAGCTTACTACACCATCTCGGTGCTTGTAAAAATGGGTGCCCTGAACTCCGCTGCCTGCCCCAGTCGATGTGGCCAAATTGGTACATACCTGCATCAATGGTGGGAATGCCCGATTCTTCAGAAATATTTGGGGAGGGTCACGTCAGCACTGTCCTCAACCCGCCACAAAACCACTGAAGTTTCGCCCAGCTTGTGTCTCCTCAATATCTGTGAAGCAACTGATCTGTCAAGAACTGAGAGAGTATGGGCCTCCCTCGGCTGTATGGTTGCGAAACGTAACATAGCGAGAACCTGGAAGGGCTTACTTAAACCCAAGTTTTGTGACTGGGAGTCCGATATGGACTGGTGTATGCAGGCAGAAAGAGTGGTATACAAAAGTAGAGGATGCCCACACAAATGGACAAGAATATGGGGGGCATGGAACGTGTCTAGGGGGATGATTTGCACGCCCTTTGATGACACCTCCCCACAGTTGGGAGACCATGCGAGGGATTAATGTTTAGATCACTTAGTACTGTATGTGACACTTGAATGAAGTATTGATCCAATGTAATATCATGTCGAATAATGTACCAATGCACCGAAATGTTTTGAAAATCTGGAATTGCACTGCATTTTGTCCCCCTTTTGTATTGATCTTCCCTATTGTTGTTTATTCAATAAAAAATATTAAAACAAAAAAAAAAACTCCTATGCAGAGTACCCCAAGGCTCATTACTCAGCCCCACCCTCTTTAACGCCATCATTGTCCATTCCCATGACATCAAGAGCCTCTCCCACGCCGATGACACACAACTTTTCTGCAGTGGCAGCTGGCACAGGTAAGAGCAATGGGACGGGCGGGGCGAGGTGGGGTGGAGTCGACTGACGACGGGGTAGGTAAAATTTATCAAAAATTAAATACAACCACTTACCTTGCGCTCGCCACATCCCCAAGACAAAACAGAAAAAAATGACGGGACAGAAGTTGTGGTCTTTGGAAAAAACTCCCCTAGGACTCCACCTGGTGGCCAGCTGCCCTTGGACGGGCAGTCACTCCCAGATCGCACGCCAGAAACCTTAGGATAAGATGCTGAGGGAGATCTTCAAGTGGCTACCGAGCAATTCCAGAAGAATGGTCACCAATGCTGTTATCACCAGCAGACTGGAATACGGAATCTCTCTCTACACCGGTATCACAACATTTCTTACCAGAAGACTGCAAACTATCCAAAATTAAGAAGCTATCCCCAACCTCCCACGCAGGAGTCACATCACACCTCACCTGAGGGAGCTTCACTGGCTCCTGATACACAAGCTCGCACATTTTAAGCTCCTCGCCCACACTTTCAAACACTACACATCATGGGCAAGGTCTACCTGAACAGCTGCATCTTTCCACCTGCCGTCCAGGCACCTATGCTGAATACCTTCTGACACATCCCACTCATGCACAGGAACAGAACTGGAGGGTGTGCCTTCTCATACATTGCACTCAAAGCATGAATGACCTCCTACTTCACATCAGATCCTTCTTCTCGATTCTTGACCTGGATCTTTGACTAGCTCTCCCCCCTTACTCTCAGGTCCAGGCTCCTACACCTGTACAGGGCCTGGTGATGATACTGTGCTCTACAAAGCAAAACTCAAAACATCTTTTGAAGATGCATGGTCTCGGTCTGCATTCGGCCAGCCTCATTACATGCATCCGCATTGCAAAAGAAAAGGGGTTTCCTTGTAATAATCATGAACTCACTCCTGTACTGGGGTCAGAACAATTGTGAAAGCTAGACTGATGTTTTAAAACTGCACATCCGCCTTTCATTGCTATTGATACAATGTTGATTTTAAAGAGTGGGGTAGGAGTCCCTACTGGTGCGTGGCCATATCTGCCTGTGGCAGGAACCCTGGGAGTCCCTCCGACTCCCGTCTACCCTTGCGGAGGTTCTTAGGTGGCACAGTCATGTTGCCCCTGTCGGTAAATGGTGGGGGCACGGGGGCAAAGGCATTTTCTGTTCTGCATGGGGACACGCCTCTTGCTGTAGTTATGGTATCTGAGAAGAGTCCAGGATCCCTTCTATACTACAGAAGTACCCTGGGGGTGGGAACACAGGTACACATTCCAGTTGCACTCTCGAGGCCCTTCAGTATGTAAGTTGGCCCGAGAAGTTTACATATGATTTTGCTAAGGACCAGTAGTGCAACTCCTGTACCTTGGTGGGAGATGGTTTGAAACTGCATAAAGCTTTTTTGAACATGCTTTAAGCCCATGAGAGCATTGTCGGCTTCTAACCCCCGTCCACCAAGCTCAGGAAGTGGTCACTGTGTGAATGGATGCCACTGACTGGGCGGCCGGAACCCTTCCAAGGTCCCCAGCTCGCTGGCGGCCTACACCACTGATCACAAGGAAAGAGGAGGAGCCCCTTTGCTGCCCCTTTGTTTCTTGTGCTTTAGAAGGAATCAGTGTTGACACTGAGAGAAAGAATGTCACTTTGGTACAATGTGTTTTTTCCCACTGCAAAGCCTGACACTTTCCTTATCTCTAGCGTTAAGAGCGTTAAGAAAGAAGAAGTCTTTAAATACATTGGTTTTCGCAGAGTCTTACTAGAGGTAGAATTAAAGGGTCTCTTTACCCAGTCCTGCATCACTGATGGTCACCAACAATGCTCCTTCTAGGATGTCCTTGGATGATGTCCACTGGGGACTTGGACTGGAGGCGGACTGTGGGACATTCGCCGGGTGACCGCTTTCAGTTTGAACCTTATGCAGCAGCAGGGAGTCAGCTTTGGGGGGTTGTATATTGAATACAGATCAGTTGACTAATCTCCATGGAAGCAGGGTGCTGAGATGCAGCAGAAAGACACTGCGCCACACTCAAACACTGTCTTAGAAGGAATGTGGGGATTTCTGGTGCTCACCTTATTTCAATATCTACTCCAACAGGGATTGCAAAATTAATGTGCCTTTAGGGAGCAGAAACGAGGCATGTTAAGAGTGTTCTCTGAATGGCATAGCCATTCTCAGTTTTTACTGCTGCGCCCTAAGCCGTGTGACATATGGATGCCTTTGAATTTGTTTCCTTTAGGAAAACTGTAGCAAGAATGAGAAGTATCTAGAAGAGCAGAATGATGAGATGATTAAAATCGTGGAAGCCCAGCATAATGAGAAGATACAGCGCTTTGAGGAAGTGAAGAAGTTGAAAATGGAATATTTGTATGAACAGATGGTCAGCTTCCAGCAGAATATTGACACAGCTAAAGGGATACTGGAGAAGACGGTGAAAGAAACCGAGGAACATGAACAGCTGGTTTTTCTGAACGTAAGTGTGAAATTCTGTATCTTGAGTTTTAATTAACAACATTGCTTTCACACAACATTCCGCCCCCTGCAGCTCGGCCTATAACTTGGGCTGAGGGCCTTTACCAACTGTTATAGCGCTCAGCAAAAGGCCATTATGCAATATAATGTCAATGCTGAAAATCATTCTGAAACTGAAAGACTTACGTTTGATATGGGAAAGTACGTAGGATTGGAATCTGGTTGCTCCCATGTTTTGTTCTACCACATCTTTTAGAATTCCTAAAAGTAAATTATTGTTAGGAGAGACCCCAAGCGGCCATTGAATTTTCTATTGATTCTAACCAGGGCCACTGGAATTATGTATTTCTACGGCCACAGTGTTTTCTACCTAACAATAGGTTTGTCACTGTTGCAGCGTAAAACACCAACTGATGTATATTTTGCAAAGTTCAAGAAAAATGTTTCGATGTTTTGTATCGCAAACCAATACAAAATTATTGAACCCTACAAATGGAAATTCACACAGCTTCTATCACTTTGCAGATGCTAACTGGGTCACCTAGGACCTGTTTATCTGTTTTTAGGCTCTAAAGAAACTATCATTTCACTCAGATAGTGATAATAACCTAAATAGATGAAGAGTCAGTCAAGTCAAAGTATCCAGTGGAGCTCATAAAGATATTGAGATGGGGCTTTTTGAATAAGCTAGAGGGACAGATTTTAGGAAGATTAATACCCTGTTACAACTTAGCATCAGTGGCATCCTTAAGGCTAGAATTTGGTATTAAAAGCGCCTATGCACAAGGTCTGGTGGGAATTGTTCGGTGGGCTTCCTGCTTTGAGAAATGTGAGGGGTATACTCTAAGGTACTATAGGAAAAAGCAAATTCTTGTGCAGAAAAAAACACTTCTTCAGGATTTTTAAATTTGCCTTTGACCAACTTGGGCTCAAACTAAGTCTAGTGCTTTCACATTCCGCTACCCAATTAAAGGCCTAAGTTTTTGCTTGGACAACGAAGCTTGTGGCAAGAAAAGAATAAAGGATATCATTGCTACGCAGAAAGCCCAACCGTTGGGAAATGGAATATGCCCCATGAGAGTTAGACTTTTTTGGACACTCTTACGTTTGGATTTTTTGCCTCTAAATTCTTTAACATCTAAATGGTATGGAACTTCTGAAATCTGTAGCCTTTGTCAGAATGGTGTTCAAGATCTGAAGCACGTTTTATTTGCTTGCCCTGCTTTTCTTTTGTACCTCTGTCAATTGTTAAGGTCTATATTTTGGAAATTGTCTGTGCGATCTATTTAAGGCTTTACAACTATTATGTAATCTCCCTAATGAGATGTTTTGTTATCAAATGTTTAACTTTTTTTTAATGCTTTTTAAACTTATACTGATTTTAGTAAGAATACTGTTTTAATGATGTTAATGTTCTTATGACTTAATGAATTTATGGATTTGTTTAATGACATTAAGGAATGATAGTTTATGTTCTAAACTAAATGAACTTGTTTTGTGTGCTCTTTTGTGGACCTCCTCAGAGTTCCAAATCATGAAAATAAACCTGACTTGAGATAAAGAGTTACACATTTCTGGACAAAAGATACAAAGCCCTGCATATTTAAATATATTTGAAGCGGCAGAAAGAGTGATTCATTTTTTGTAATTAATTATTTTTTTACAGTTGATACTAGTTCGTATCATCATCGGTCTTATTGCAGCAATTATTTTGAAAGGGCAATCAGAATTTAGAATTGAAGTTACCGGCTGAGGCTAGTCAATGAATAAAAAAATATATATATATTGTGAAGCACATTATTCTCCACCGGGAAGACAGAAAGTAGTTAGATTTTCAAACCAGAAAGGTTTACTAAGGGTTAAAATGTTTATTGGAAGCAAAAATCATCAAGGTAGTGTGAATCAACAATCAATATATGAATGCAATAGTTGATATGAAGTTCAATTCAAAGCCATTTAAGTTAGAGGATGAACTATCATAAAGTTACCTCAAAGTAAAAGAAATATAACATCAGTTATCCCATAAAGAGAGCGTCCTATACAGCCCTAAACTGTCCTGAAAATGTATAAAGCATTTCTAATGCATAATCTATAGTTATCACGTAAAAGAAAACATTTCACATAGGAAAGGAAAACAAAGGCACGTCGTGTTTGTTAATTTGTACTTCAGCTTCGCCTAGAAATAAAATGCACGCCATGAAGCAGGATGTCAAGGCCTTCATTAGCTATGGTACATCTACACCTGAATAGGTCACAGTTAGTAACAGCTGCGTGTTAAAGAAACATGTAATATGAAAAACACTTTCAAACACAACACTGAGCTCAGGGAGATACGTACATTTCATGTTGAAATTTCATGTTGAAATTTAGCAGACTGGAACAGAATAAAAGAGGTGCACCCTTTAGAATGAGAGCTGTGTACATATATTCAGTGCTGGACTGGTCATACTGGGCACAGGGGAAACCTCTGGCAGGCTGATCCTAGGTAAGATTTCAATCTTTTCCTTAGAAACCATTTGAAAACATTTAACGATCCATGGAGTTCATGTAGGTTTGGCAATGTCAAATGTGTGAATATTTCAAGTCAGATATAATGTGCTACAGTACTACATTTATTAATATGACATGACTGTGAAAATGCTTGCAAGAGGGTTGCATTATTACAGCCACACTGAGAGTGAATCAAGTAGTATTTCTTTGGAAAAGATTCTTTCTTTATGTGTTTTTTCATGATCTCAGTTTTGTTTCTGGTTTTGTTATAAGTGCTCTGTTTCTTCTTTCTTAGTCAGCCCAAGAAATCAACAACAGGTACATAAATAGGATGCAAATGTGGTTCCTTGTGCGTGAGTATTGGGAACAGCATGGTTGCTGTGTGTGCAGTTGTGACAGAATATGCATGCAGCCAGTATAGGATCAATTCAACAAGACAACTCTGCCCAAATCTAGCTATCAATCTCAACAGTTTCCTAGTACTGTCTGCACAATCCCCAACCCCTACGACTAAACTACACAAAATACAGTGTGGGCTCTCTTGTTCCATCCATGTCACTGCTTCCTCGTGTTTTTAGGATGCTAGTGTTGATTTTCAAGTTGGGGATCCAGACCCCAATTTGGTTGCAGTCACTACGTTTACTGGATTTTGGGACAGAGGCTGAAAATATAAATCTAGGCGGAGATGCTAAAAACGTTAAAAGAGAAGAAGACTGATGCAAAAATGTGGCAACACAAAAGACAAAAACAATTTATAGATATTTGACTAACAACTATGATTATTTGTAGTTTGGACCATGGTCTGTAAAACATACGAATCACAAGTAATCAGACTTAGATTATGAAAAATAGAAGCAAGCACAGCCTTTAGTTCTCTGATAGTTTAACATCTCTCCAGTTTACTAACAATTGAAAAGAGTGTTTCTTCATAAAAGCACACCTCTAGAAACAGTTTAATGTGTCCTCCTCTTTAACAAGTGTTGCTAAAATTATTTTACCTGTATTTGTATTACAGTGAACTTGTTAGTATATTATGGTTTCGCTACCCATGTGGATGCGATAGATCATGTCTGCCTAAGTGGGTATAAAACATTTAAAAACTACTATACATTTAAACTTCATTGATGGACAATGTAGAATTATTTACTGGCAGTCCAAAATCCCTAGTTGCTGGCCTTTTTCGTGTATTTAAAGGTAGCCCAAGATGTGTGGTTGACAGTGACCATCGAAAAGCAAGTTCTAGTCTATTTTTTCCATGAAGTCCATGTTTTTAGCATGTTCCTTAACACTCTAAAATCCTGCTCGACAGTGCTTAATTTGAGGATAAGATGGTAAGTGTCTACCTAGGTCACCTAATCCAGATATAGTGCTGTTAATGTATTTGTATGTAATGTGGACAAGGCCAGAGTACATTAAAGTGCTGTATAGTTGTATATGGATTTGTGGAGCAATCGTTACATAGACTAAACCTGATACATAAAATAGAGTAACATAGTGGAGAAGATAATTGAATACAATCTAGTTTAAACAACCTCTTAGTTTTGGTGGAAAATGTTTTTTTTTAAGCTTTATTTTTTATTGACCAGTTAGACAGACATTTAGACATTATTTTGCAAAGTATACAGCATATATTCAATTCTTCATATTGGATACTAGCCATTTTATTCCACATTGTCTGAAGTCGTCCCCGGTGACTGTGAAATGGGGCTTTCTGGATGAGTCCTCTCTGTGGCTATCACCCTCGGATTTAGGGAAGAGATAGTGCAGAGTCCCCCGTGAGTGTTCCATCCCCCCACACCGGATCCCATTTCTCTGGGCAACCCCTACTATCGTATACAGCTCTTTCAGCTATCATGGCGCAGTCCATGTCTTTGCTCCATTCCGTGATGGTTGGGGCGGCATGTGCCCCCTAGTGTTTGGCTATATTCCATTTAGCAATCATTATACCCAGTGTTGCCCAGATTTTACCTTTCCGACTGAGATCGGTCACCTCCCATATGTTAAGGAGAAATCGTTCGGGCCGCAGCTGGGCCCAACTGATTTGTATTATTGTGTTCATAATTGTTTCCCAGTAGGTCATAATCTTGGGGCAGTCCCATAAGATGTGGTAAAACGTGTCCGTGTGTCCACATTGGCGCATGCATGTTGGGGAGTCTACTCTTCTCATTTTGACTAACGTGTCCCTGAAGAGATAGGCTCTTTGGAGCACTTTGAGGTGGATTCGTCTTAGTATTGAAGGTATTGCTACTTCCTATGGGGAATCAAGAGCATCCTACCAGTTCTCATCCTCCAGCTCCCCAACATCTCTCTGCCATCGCTCATGGAGGTGTTGCATTGGATCTGCTGAGTTGTTTACTAATTTTTGATATCTCATGGAGATCGCGTGGCGATCCATATATTCCGTGAGTAGTCTGTCTTCAATTGGGGAGACTTCACGGAGGGTCTTAAACTGAGAAAAATCCTAACTTTAAGACTTTCGGTATTCACAGAAGGCATTTAGGAGTCCTAAAGTTAGGAGTCCTAACTTTACTACTCCTAAACTGAGAAAAATCCTAACTTTAAGACTTTCGGTATTCACAGAAGGCATTTAGGAGTCCTAAAGTTAGGAGTCCTAACTTTACTACTCCTAAACTTAGAAAATTCCTAACGTTAAGACTTTCGGTATTCACAGAAGGCATTTAGGAGTCCTAAAGTTAGGACTCCTAACTTCTGTGAATACCGAAATGTGTAAGTGCCTTCTGTGAATACCAAAATGTGTAAGTGCCTTCTGTGAATACCAAAATGTGTAAGTGCCTTCTGTGAATACCAAAATGGTAGTAAGTTTAGGATTTTGTCTTAAGTTAATCTTTCAATCGGGCCCAACATCTGTTAAAGATTACAAAAGGAGAACTGTAAACTGATTTCAGTGCGCAGCCATGACATACATAAAAACCATAATCATTTAATTGAAGGAAGGACCTTGCATAGTTTTCCTAGTTCTGATCACCTCATTCAGATATTTTACAATGTGGTCAATAAAAATGTCATCATCTAAGAATTTTAGCTTAATAAAGTCAGGTCGACATAGTCTCAGTCCTTGCATTTTCAGAAAAGGCAGAATCCAACTTTTCCTGATTAAAATATAAAACTTGCAGAATAATATAATGTGAATTGTTGACTGTGCAGATATTTCGTCGCATGGGCAAAGGGAGCGTGACCAATCATTTATCTGAGGGAATGTAACCAAGTTATGGAAGTTGCCTAGGCACGTCGATAACAACCTGTCATAGTTTCTTGGGGTGAATAGTAGATAAGGTTGTATCCCCGGTTGGGTCAAGAGCAATTGATTAGCTCTGACTGATGTTTTCATAATATTAGAGGACAATCTAATCGTCTCTAAGTAATTGACACATAATAACTTTAATTCCTTCCTCGTAATAAGAGACAGACTATCGGGGTTAACAAAGTAATCAGAACAATCTAAGTCATGCATAAGGTTTTGAACATATGCGAGCCAAGGAATACATTGTACCCGTTGCAAGTTCAAGCAGTCTTTTATCACGTCCCGTTTGAGACCAATAGAAACACCAGTCCAAACCTTGTGCCATACAAAAATCGGCTGGATTTTAATTAGGTCGGACAGGTATGACAGTCCCAGTTCAGCGTGACAAATATACGTGGCCGTGCTATTTGGGACAGCTAGAATATATCTTAGAAACCTATTCTCAGCTTGCTGGAGAGACTCTACGTCTTAGTGACCCCAATTACCAGCTCCATAAAGAGCAACTGAAGTTAATTGGCTTTGTACATTGTCAGCAGGTCGTTAATAGGACACTTTTCTATCTTCCTGGCAAAGTTGATCAAAGCTTCAATGTCTTTGGCAAACATACATTTTCTAGAGTTAATGGCTTTTGCCCATGAGCCCCTTCTATCAAAGACAATTCCCAGATATGAGAAGTGGTTAGCAAATTCAAGTTTTTGGTTATTTATACAAATGTCACGGCACTTGACACTTGGCTTTCTACATTTCATGATGAATGTTTAGGTAATATTGACATTAAGGTCTAGGCTCGACATAAGTTGCAAAGCTTGACACAATTTTCTGCAAGCCGATCGGAGTGCGGGCTAACAAGACTGCGTCGTCGGCGTATAACAGTGCACCCATTGGCCTTATGCCTAATCTAGGTAGATTTTGGCATTCCCTCAATAGAGTGTTGTCCAAATTATTTATGTAGAGGGTAAAAAGGAGTGAAGCTAGAACACACCCCTACCTTACCCCCTTCCTGACAGGGAAGCTGTGACTAAACTCACCAGTTCTACCATAGCGAACCCTGGCCCGGGCATCTAGGTAAGACTGTTGTTTTTTGGGGGGGTTTTGTTATTAAATTATTTTGAATGACCTGTGAAATTTTGCAGAAGGAGTTGAAGATATTGGGATCAGCGGTCGTCTCGTCAAGGCAGATCGAGAAGTCTGGTTTACAGCTAATTAAAAGTGACTTAGTTAATTGCGAAGTATCTACTCCCGCCCATCTAATCGTGTATCTGTTGGATCTGTTGATGACAATATCTTGTAAAGGCGCGATGGCCATATGTCTATTGGATAACATTTTTGTCTGCAGATCTAGGGTAACACTAATAGGAAAGTGACCACTAAAGGCGACAGTATGAGTTTTAAAATTATATGTTCTATCAGCGTACCTATTTGATATTAAAAGAAAGTCTATGGTTGAGCACGACCCACAACCGTTAAAAGTACTACTAAACGGTATGGGTGGTGAGCAAAGGTTGTTGGCGAATCCCAGATCCCTGGTATATTTAATCAGGTTTAACATTTCCCCGAAAAGGGAATGAGAAAAAGGAGAGATCTATCTCGTCATCAGGTAATAAACCGCAATATCCTCCTTCAGCTTGAGTACAAAGGCCCATGTTGAAGTCCCCTCCCCAAATTATGCTAAGATCTTTATTTGTGTTCCCATGGCTAGTAGCGAGGTCCTCCTGAAGCTGCCTTAAGACTTCCTTTGTTTGCAGGGCAGGAATATTATTGTAAAAGTTTAAGAGAACGGTACAATGGGATTTATCAGTATGCATTTTTAGAACCTGATAATAGATATTAGATTCCACAAGGGCCACCCTTCTTGCATTCAACCTTTGAGATATGAAGGTACATAGGCCACCCTTTTTCCTACCATGACTAGAGGAAACAGCGGGGGGATTTTTTTTTTAAACCCGTTATTATGTTGAATAACACCTACCCAGGTTTCCTGAAAGCATAATATATCGAAGTCATAAATGAATTCAAGCCAGTCAGAATTAGACAATTTAGTAGTTAAACCTGCCACATTCCAAAAAAGTATGTTTGTTACGCTAGACCTAAGTTCGCCCTCGGTAACGCGCTTAGTATAAACACAGTCAGCGTTGAGAACGTTAGAATGGTGATCAGTATTAATTAAAAGTTGTGGGTGGTGGGTATTTACAATTGTCGAACGGAGTCCCTGCTTGTTGTTACCAGGTACGATACAATTGTCAACCACTACACTGTCTGGCTGGACATCGGCAGGTGGCCCCAGGCTTCGGTGGATAGAATTATCAGTTAAAACTTCAATATTGCTTTAGTCATTATGAATAGGCTCCTTAAGATCCATGGATACCAATTTTAGGCTAAGGGGATTATTTTCAATGGTCCCGCGTTGCTCTGCATGACTAGTTGAGGGACTAAGTCAATCTATGTCTTCCAGGGATGGGAGTATGTTGAATCTATTTTGTAAGGGTAAGCTAAACTGGTGGTAAATATTGGGGATTTTAGGTCTCTGCTGTAAGGTCTGGTGAAAATGGTTCCTTGGGAGGTAAAAGTATCCTAGAGGTAATACATTTATTCCTCTTTGTGACACATTATCGCTACCGAGTCTGCATAGGATCTCGCGTACCATGCTCGGGGATCTAAAAGTGAGGACAATACAATCGCCGGGGAGTCTTTTTTCCCTTCTCCCCATCTATCCTACTCTTCTCGCCATTTTAACTCGCCGAACAGGGCCTCTGTTAACCCGGTTTTAGTCCCGATCCAGCAGAGAGCCTTGTTTCTCAGTGCCTCCCATGTTTCATTTGCCTGGGGGGTAGGAAGCGGTACATTCGCAAAAATTAAGGTGTGTGGGGTGGCTTCTGGGGGCAAATTCAACCTCACCTCCTCCCTGTCCATGGGAATTGCATGAGGAATGGATGGCGGTTGAGTTTCACTACGCTTATTAGGGGTTAAAGCATCGTTATGTTTTAGGCTAATAGTACTTCACGGTCCTAAAGATGCTTTATCTGAAGTGTGCGAGGGATTAGCCTGGGAAGAAGAAGCCACAATACCATCATCCAATACACATTCTGAAGGGTTATATGAGGGGTAGGTAGCACATACTCCATAGTCTTTTCTTAATAGATCCTCAATGGCTCGTACCCTGGCCAACACTTTTTCTAAGGGGTCTGTGGCTAAGATATGAGGTGCTTCTATACCCAAACCCTCCCCTGTAGTAGCAGCAGTCTGTGATGACCCATTTAGGCTAATCATTTTACTTATTACAGTGTCCAGGTGTTCTAGACGACCCCGGAGTAAAACAAAGCTGTTGTCAATCAGTTCTTTAAGTTGTGCAAAGACAGTGTCCAGAGCAATTCCCCCAGCAATATCCAGCACGGTATACCCAGGAGCACTACATGTGGATACAGGTCGAGTGGCGTCGGTTTGAGTACTGATGGTGCAGGTTTGTGGCACCTCAAGGTTGACTCGCTAAGGCTTCTTCTGTTGTTTAGATTTTTGGGTGCCTGCCCCCCTCTTCCGCTTCCCTAATGTCTCTCTCAGCTTATTCTCGGTATCCTATGTATAGGGTTTAAGGATCCGTGAACTTGTGGCTATTCTTGGCCTGTTTAGAGTGTCCGAGGAGGATACTTCCAAGTCAATTATGGGGGTGGGCCGAGGCTGGCCATGCGCAGTGGGGGGGGCGAGCAAGTTAGGGGGGTGTTGCTCAGGGCGATAGGGCCTAAGGAAGAGCGCCTCTGCAGGGATAGAGGGTGTAAGGATAGTCGCCTCTCCGTCAGTTCGATCTCATGGCTAAGCATTGATTCGGCCCTGACGATAAAAGCATCCAGGGTACCCACAACTCCCTTGCGTTTGCTCATTGTGAAAATCAAGAATGGACAGCGCCACAAAACACAATTAGAGCTAAGCAAGCTGCGTGAGGCACCTCAGTACCTGACGATTGTGGGACCAAGACCTAGTATCCCATGGTTCCGTTATTAGGGCGGTTGCCCAGCCTCCTTCGGGCTCCGACGGGCGCGGCTGGGCCCGACCTTGGCCCGGGCAAGCCCGGGAGTTGAAGGGCCTCTAAATACGCCTCCTGGTGTGAGCGTTGGCGGCTCACGGGCCGCAAGTGCTGCCAGGAATTGGAGTTTTCTGCCCCCGGTGCCGGTAAGATGTCAAATGAAAACATTTGGGATTAAGCAATAGATATCCAACCTACATAGTAATAATGCCCTTTGTGGAATGGATTATGTCACCGGTAAACACAACATAATAGAATAAAGAAGCAATTACCATGATTAGCGGTGGCATAGATAAGAGACCCCATTTTATGTTTTAACTCTGTATTTTATAAATGTATCTGTGCTGCCTAAGTACTTTGTGTAGTGACAAATATGACGTTATGTCTTAAATAAACTTTTTTACATTTTGTTCTCATTAACACTTGATGACTTCGAGTTCTTGGTTAACTGAAGCATGGAGGAGCATGAGAGGATTTATATATCTTTTTTAACGAAAATTTATCAGAGGGTCGTTTCTAACATGAATAAAACTTCGAAACAGCGGAATGAAGATGTGAGATTGGGTACCTTTCGCCTTAGGTAGTGCTATGAGTTTAAAGGCCTAAACATTTTTATTGATCGGGAAACAACATTTGGCTCAATATATTGCTTATGGCTCCTGTTTTCCCATACTTTAGCCATTACATTTGATCAACTGTTGGTGGCAGTGTGGAAAATGAGATATGGTCCAGTCACTCTTTGTGCCCAACAGTGACCTCTAGTGGGTAAATAGGCATTACGTCTTCCTTATATGAATCCCTTGGAAATCTCCTTCCTGGTGAGGGGGGGGGGTCGAGAGGTGCAAAGAGGACTTCACGTTCGAATCAGGATTACAAAGGCCAGAATTTGTGTGGAGCAACACTGCAACCTACTGAGTTTGCAGCTCAGAGTGGATGGAAAACATATGATGTTACCATACAAGCTTCTTCCAAGTTGTAGTATTCGTGAATGTAGCGGTAATACCACCATCCATAAGTACCTTGAGGTATCAGTATTGCAAGATGTGGTATTACATTGTAATGCAACAGACCACACCGAGTGTACACCAGTGAATTAGATTTAGTAGATACTTTTATAGAGTTTTGTGACAAACTTGACATAGAAGGTCAGATGTGTGGACGAATATACATATACCTTCAGTTAACTGTGAGCATGGTGTTTTTCTGTGTTAAGGCTGCTTAAAATACCAATGTGCTAAACACTGTGTTACTTTATTTCGTGCTAATCAGCTTGTTTTGTGTGATGTGTACTTTATGTATAATGTCTGTCTTTTTAATAGGGATAATCACAAAAGTGCAATAGTTTTTGTTAGACCGTTTCTTTATTGCGGAGAGAGCGCGTCTCATTTTTGGATCACTGCTAGCTGTAAGTCATCAAAAGTGACTTCTTTTTGTCATTCCCCACAGGCTCCTGGTAGCGATGGAGAACACCCTCTCCTTAGAAAAGATGCCAAGCGCATTTTCTCTGTTTGACCATTATGCAGAAAACTCCTCACAAAGTGACCAGAAGATGCTGAAGCACATAGCTGGTGAGAACATCTTATAATACCATTCTTTGCTTATTAATGAAAGAATTACAGGAACCACCCAGTTCACAAGGTCAGTTCTCACCACAGCACGCGTATGTTATACTTCAATATGGCCATAATTTGTGCATTCACGGATGTAGCCGACATATGTGCATATGTAACTTATACATGTTGGTGATTTCGGTACATAGAATTTATGGATTTATGCATGTTTCCCTTTACGCACTGCATATAGCAAACATGCATAGGGTTTTGAAATGTAATTTCTTTCTTTTGATTGACGTTTTCTTTTTCAATAAACATGTTTTACTCATAACTGTCTCCCCTTCCTATACCCACTGCGTGGTGTCTAACTAACTTGTAAGCAGTGTCATGCAGAAGAGAAGCATGAACACCTACAGTGGTACTGGGTGAATGCTGCTGTAGCTAGGGATGACCATCAGCGTGGAGCAGGTCATGGCATCAGGCGGGTCGGGGTTACTGTGACAGGCTGGACTCTTCTTACATGGAGCAAAGGAGGGGGATCGGGTTCCTGATGCATGATCTTCATGATGTACAGAACCTATGAGAAAACCTAGTCACAGGCACCTACACGCCAGAGTGCAGCAGGAGAATTCTGGTGACAAAATGACAAGTATCACAATTATGAGTTTCAGCCCAAACGCATGGTGTGGCGGTAATACAGGGAGGTAATACCACCTGTGGAAATAGTAGTTCAGTGGTGTTCCGTTTATCCCTGGTACGGTGTTACTTCGCATTCTGAGTTTGCACTTTGCAGGGCAGAGTGAGGTTGGCGTTTGAATATTAAATTTTGTCCCTTCCTGAATTACACAAGGTTTTTTATAGCGATATTCGAGTGGGAAGAGGTCGTCTTGCTTGACTGCCGCACCGCTTGTAACCCTGATTCATTTACGCCCTAGTCGGGAAGCCTGGTAGACTGGATTACCAGCACATTTGTGTATTTGCTTAGAGCGCACCTACTTCGGTGTACTTCGAACATGAAACCTTCAATTTGTCCTCTCACTGGTAGTGTAAGCATTGGATTTGGTATTTGGATAATTGTTTGATTATACATGTGTTATGAGCTAATATTTTTCTAGTGTATTTTTACATTGACTCATTAAAATAATTTTGATTTGCCAAAAAGAGTACTATAGCTATCACAGTTTTCTTTAAATAACATTGGGTATATAATTTATCTCAATATTAAAATGCATAACATTTGTGTATAATGACTACAGGTACTGCTCTTTCCCCTTCGAAGACATTTTTCTGAAACATTTCGATTTACCCAAACTGAGAGAGTTCCTCTGGATATGTTTGATGCTCCTCCAGTCCTTGGCTCCTGACATGCCTCTTGTGGGTTATTCCTAGCGCCTAAAAGTGATGTTGCTACCTGCTCACTTGCAGCATGAAGACCTTTTGTGCACTTTGGTTGAGTTAGGTTTGCAGAAACAGTTCGTCCAGACATACATTCCGCGTCCTTCTACACAGATTTAGAATTTGAGGAAAGTGCTCTTACCCATTCAGTAGTTATGACACATTTTCAAGTTTAAGGTCGGTGCTGAGAATATGAAGGTGTCAGTGTAACTCACCCTGCAAAGGTAGGTGAACACCCAGACACTCAGAGGTTTATGAGAATCCATATCCTCTTGCAAGTTGCTTCCCGACCTACCATAGAAAGGTGAGTGCCTTTCAATGATGAGACTGAAAAGGGACACACTCATATTTAGTAGGGGTGTAGTGGAAGGTGTTTCGTCATGTGGTAAAACATTTCCCAGTGGAATAAAATAAAAGTTGCATGCGCTAAGGCACACTTGCATTCCATTTACAAATACAATTCAGTCCACCTGGTGAAAATTTGCATCCATAAATGATATGTCGTTCAGTACTCCAAATCAATGATTGTCCTACAGTTCCCAATGTTCCTTTGAGACCCTTTGTGAATGGATCTTTGAAACATTTGTAAAGCACAAAACAGTTGCCATCAGAAATAGTGTTACAAGTAATAGAGAAAGACAGGAGAACTCAGCGGAGAGGAACAGTTTTCAATGCCCTCTGGCAGGTCCTCACACCAGCTCTCCCTGCTGCCCCACAAACAGCTGTTCGTACAGCCATGCCCTCTCCTGACCCTGCACTTTTTCGCGCCACCTCTTCTTCTCGTTGCCCGATTGCTGACTGCCATATTGTAGCTGTTTTGCGCTTCTCTGTTTTTTTGCGCGTATATTTAATTTCTAGCAAGTGCCTGATTGTAACGCTGTTATTTTGCCCGTATATTTAATTTTTAGCATTTACCTGATTGTAAGGGTGTTATTTTGCCCGTATATTAATTTTTTAGCATTTACCTGATTGTAAGGGTGTTATTTTGCCCGTATATTAAATTTTTTGCATTTGCCTGATTGTCAAACGCTGTTATTTTGCCCCTGTATTTAATTTCTAGGAAGTACCTGATTGAAACGCTGCTATTTTTGCCTGTATTGTTAATTTCTAGTAAGTGCCTGATTATAACGTCCTGCATTACTGTTGCTAATAATCTCTGTGTCGCCTCTTTGTTTTTCCACCTGTTGCGCTTCTCCCGCCTCGCCACTCTCCCGCCGTTTCATTTCCCCGCCACTCTTCTCCTTTGCTTCCCACCTGTCCCACTCTCCACCTCAGCTCCCCATCCTCCTCCTCATCCTCCTCCTCAGCTCCCCTTCCTCCTCCCAGGACCTAATTAATGAAGGCTGCAGCACAGCTGCACCTGGACCGCACCCAGCACCAGGATCCCTGGCTGTCTTGCCTGTTGAAGGTATTCCTCCACTAATCTCCAAGCCCTCGACCCCGGACTCTGCAACAACAACTGCTGCCGCACCTCGCCCCAGTTGATGGTTGGACTCTTCACCTTGCGGCACTGCCTCTTCTCCTGCACGCACGACTAGCACCATCACGCCAATCACGACTATCACCGAACAACCCAACTGTGTCCTGCTCAATGCACAACCGCTCTGCACAGGGCCGGCTCTAAGGCAGTGCGATCGGTGTCACCGCACCGGGCGTTGACTTGGGGTGGGGGCGTCATTTTTGAAAATTTATATTTTCATTTTAGAAGCACCTGCTGCCGCATTCCTGGCCCCAGTTGATGGTTGGTCTCTTCACCTTGCGGCACTGCCTCTTCTCCTGCACGCACGACTAGCACCATCACGCCGATCACAACTATCACCGAACAACCCAACTGTGTCCTGCTCAATGCACAGCCGCTCTGCACAGGGCTGGCACTAGGGCAGTGCGATCGGTGCCACCGCACCAGGCGTTTACTTGGGGTGGGGGCGTCATTTTTGAAAATGTATATTTTCATTTTAGAAGCACCTGCTGCCGCATTCCTGGCCTCCAGCAATTTTCAGACATCAATTAAAATGTCAAGCTAACTGGTGAATAATCGTCTTTTTGGAAAGAGACCTGAGGTTTGTCTTGGGGAAGTCTGACACATACTAAGGTAGCGCAGAGGATTAAAATGCCTGCTGCTAAGAACGTGTATTATGCAGATAACAAAGCGCATATAATGTAAATAGATCAGTGTGTTACTGCTTCTGTAAGAGAGCTCCTTTTGTAACTTGTCGTTTATAAGTCAAAATCCTAATATAGAACATTGAGTTATTCACTGTCATCAAAGAGCTGCATGCAAACTACAAGGTATATATTAGAGCTACATTTTTTTACATTTTTTTTTAAGTTTAGAATGCTTTATTAAGGTAATAAACAAAGTAAAACATCAGTACAAAGTCATGTATAGAGAGTATAAGAATAAAGCAGAAATATGACAAGAAAAACAATATCAAAACAATATCCTCAAAAAGAAGAAAAAGAAAGAAATGGGAGTGAGAGGGAGAGAAAGACGAGAAAGAAGAAGAGAGAAAAGAAGAAGAAAAAAAAGAGTTCAATGAGTGAGGCAAACAAAACCAGTTCACAAAAAAATTAGATCAAGGATAAAACTCAGTAGTAAATGCCAAGCAGACTCAGTTATGCAATCTGGAAAGAAAAGAAGTTAGTGGCAACCATAACAAATATTTTTTAATCAACAAAGCTGTAGAGGTAGCATAAGCACGGTCTAGTCTATGGTGGTGACTCAATAGATTCCACCAGGCTTGGTAAGAAATGTTTGAAGTGTCCTTCCAATTTGTGGGAATGATCTGAAAGGAGATGACTAAAAATAAGTCAATAAAGTTACCAGCATTACTATGAGGGTCCCAAACAGGAGAATAGCTGCCCAGAAAAACATGTGTAATATGAAAGGGAACATTAGCCGAGACCAAAAAGATTTAACTAAAGTACAATGGAAAAACATATGGAGAAAATCCCCTTTTTTATTGGAACATGACCAGCACTTTGGGGAATCTAATAGTTTAAATCTGTGTAGGTCGTTAAGAGTTAAAAACAATCTATTGTAAAAATAGTATAAAGTCTGTGTGGTGCTGGCAGAGCATGATGAGGTGTGAATTTTTGACCAGAGAGAGTCCCAGGTATGAAGGGGAAGGTCAAGGACCAAGTCTTTTTCCCATAAGAGTTCCAAACTGGATTTGGTTCTAATCTTAGTGGGGTGGGATAATAACTTATAAATAGTAGCAGCTTTAAATTGGGTGGAAAAGTCAATAGAGGTTGGGGATGGTTGATCAAGTGAAACCATAGGGTTTTCCTGAAGGTAGAAATGAGTAAGAGCGTCCTTAAGTCGGGGATAGTGAGAGGCGTGTAGAGAGGAGAAACCATAGGAGATTTGGAGTTCAGAAAAGTGCATAAAGGGCCCATCTTTCATCAAGTGTTGAGGTGTGATAATGCCTTTATCAATCCATTCCCTCCAAAATAGGGCGCGATTGTTGATCTTTAAATGTTTATTATACCAAATCGGAAAACAGAGGGACTGATCTGCAAGTGGGAGATAGGAGCAACACAGGGAAGTAGTAAGTGCTTTGGAGTGGATAAAAATAGGAGAGGAGAGATGTTTCGGGGGTTGGGTAATACGGGTGGCTGAAAGAAAGGGGAAGGGAGAATATTGGGCCTGTTCCACAGGACTCAATGCCGTCGTTGGTGGAACAGAGGAGTTAGATAAGAGCTACATGTTTTTTAACCAGTCTTTTATCATCCTAATCTTGTGAAAAGGGTTCATTTGGGTTGAAAACAATTCTTATTATGAAGGAGAACCCCTAACAATGATGTTACATTTTAAATTCAGAATTTGTGCTTTTCCAGAATAAGGACTCAAACTATATTGCCAACTCATAGAACACCTGGAGAACAACAATCTTTTGGCAAGCTCATCCTAGACCTCCTCAAGCGGACACACATCACCCTCCACCTCAAGAAGCTCCACTGGCTCTCCATTAAGAAGAGATGTCAGTTCAGAATTTTGATCCACACCTTCAAAGCCCTACACAACTAATGACCAGCATACATCAACCACCGCCTGAACTTCCACCAACCCTCCAGACACCTGCACCGCGCCTCCCTCTTTCTTGCTCACACCCCCCGCATCCGCCGCAGCAAGAGTGGTGGACACTCTTTCTCCTACCTCTCCGGGAAGTCCTAGAATGAGCTCCCACTTCAGCACCAGACCTCATCCTCTCTGCTGGAATTCAGGAAAGGACTCAAGCCCTGGCTGTTCAACTGAGCCCACCCCTGCAGTAGTGTTCTCAGTACCTGAGTACCCTCACGGGTGGTTGGCCTCGCACTACAAATCCTGATAGATTGATTGACTTGTAAATCATTATTTCACTGATGAAGATGGAGAGGAATACAATTCCAGAGGGTGGAGTGCATGAGAGAAGGCGCTCCCCCCACTGCCCACTCCTCTAGCTCCTGTAAAATGTGGGACAGTTAAAGAAAAGGGAAATAAACCGGAGGTAATGCAAAGGAGAAATACATAGGTAGCAATTCCTGAAGGAAACGTGGACTCGTGTTATGGGCAGCTTGTGGTGAATATATAAAGCTTTGAATTGAATGCGCCTGGCGTCCAAAGGCCAGTGAATGGATTTACCGTCTGCATAGATCCGGTCGTACTCCTGTATGTTGTGTAACAGCCTAAATGCCATGTTTTGACCTCCTTGCAATCTAAGTAAAGAAGATAGAACGCTGAAGTAGCATAGTTGGCATAGTCCAGTCTAGAATGATTTGTGGCTCAAAGCTCAGATCCTTGTCCCACCAGAATACTAAAATGTTCACCTTTTTAGCTAGATTGGGCAGTGGTCCCAACAAAAGGGTCACAGGGATGATATAAGTCAGTAAATAGAAATCTGTTCCAAACATAGGAGTTATCTTAGGGGAGCACATTTCCAACCTTCTCATTTGATCTTTTGCCAATCAGTGGATTGCGGAGAAGTCGATGTTACACCTTATCTGTTCTACCTGATTGCTATATTGTCTGACCTATACCGAGCTAGTGATACATCGCCTGTTTGCTCATCAATTAATTCACTGCATTCTGCTTAATTCAGCCTAAAAGGTTGAAAGCTGATAAGTGTATATTTTGTCAAGCATTGATAAATAGAGTAAAACACAAACTTGTTAAATCCGCCATTCTCCTTCATTTTAAGCTTTTCTAATGAATACAGTTGTTTGTTTTCAGTTCCTCATACCCCAAAGCTGCAGCCCCAGGAACCCAACTCGGCTACTGGCACATCGATAACAGCGTATTGGCGAGTTAGCGAGGAGGACGTCATTGACTGCTTCCAGGTTTACTGCATGGAAGAGCCACAGGAAAACAGAGAGCAAAGTGGTAAGTTGAATGATCACAACAGTTGACTTTGTGCATGACAATTGTACACCACTACGTTGTCCCTAGCAAGGTTTGCACTATATGAATATCCACATATATACATGCTTGCTCTTTTTTGCTGTCCCTAGGCTCGGCCCTCCTAAATTCCCTCTCATTGCCCTTCTGCAGTAGCGCCAGGACACTTCTCAGAGTAACAGTCGTGCTTTACAAACTAAATACATAGACATAGCTTGCGGCCATACTGTTCAGATGCTAGAGCAACACAAAGCTCACATTGCTCCATTTAGGAAACATCACTGTCTCTATTTCCTTTAGTGTGGATGCTTCCAGCCTAAGACATATTTTGGTAATATAGAAAAGCTCATATGAATGTTTTCGATTGCTCCACACCCTACACTGTAGCTAGTGCTCATTGCGTGCTTGTTGAGTTTGTTCACTTTGTAACACAAATACATCTTCTGTGAGTGTACGGCTGGCCAGAGGTCTCCAGAATGCATTCAGATGAAGAAGCAGAGTGAATTCTCTGAATTGTCAAAGTAGTTCAATGAGAACAGATCCAGTGGAATTTGCAACATGTTACGGGGTCCGATTTCAGCAGTTTTCATGGATGCTCAATACTTTTACATGTAGACCATGACCGTGTCCTTCTGCTGTCAAATGCATTTTTATGGCAGAGAAACAAGTTTCTTGGTGAGTTGGAAGTCCAGAGGGCGTCCAAGTCAGTTTCATAAGATTTTACACTTGCTGCTAAAAGATCCCCTTACATCCTACGGGTTTATAGGGCATTTAAAATGGTTCTTATGTCAGGAGCTTAGATTGTGATGGTCAACTACATCTGCCGGTCCCTGCACTCTGCCCACTTCCATGCCTATAGTTCACTTTGCAAATCCATCCTGGTTTTCTGCTTTACCATATGTCTATATAATTTTTTTTTTTATTCATGTACTCTTTTTATCTCAACTATTATGCTGAGTGATTTTACCATGCAGTCACTAAACAAAATATGTTCTAATGTTCGCTCCTAGCCTTCCCTCTTCAAACCTAAAAGGCTTAGCTCTAGTTATAGGTGTAGCCATCCTTCAATATTGCCTTTTACTGTCATTTTGTTCAAGTTGTAAAGTTCTCTACCCCTCTTATCCTTGATTTCCTCCCGTGTTTACATGTGTAAACTTTTGACACTCTTCTCATACAACTACTACTATAGATATTTCCCACGATGATAACAATAATGGAAGGTTTCGTTAGAGTAGAGGAAGAAATGGCGCTCAAGCGTGTGCGTCGTGGGTGTCGCTAAAACTGGGTAAGAACGGTGCTAACAGGTCAGGGGAAACAAACCCAAAAGAAACAGCCCCTGCAAGTGTGTGGGTTGAACCCACACCATCAAATAGAAGTAAGGTCCTGTGCACACGTATTGGAATAATGGTAAAGGTGTACCCGATAGGTAATGGCACAGAAATCAAAATTTCGTTGTTTTTGAAATTATGGATGTCGACATCAGGTGTATCATATGCAAGGATCTTTTTATATATATTAATCCAGATCAATACAGAGTGAAAAACAGACCAGCCGACACGTGTTTCGTCACAACGTACTACAATTGTGACTCTTCAGGGCTGGGAAGGACACAAAAAATAAAAGGGGAGTAAAGAAAAAGCAAACGGCTGATATAGGCTACTACAGTGTGAAGTGAAATGTGAAGCACACAGGAATACAGTGGAGACCCTATATATGTGGAAAGTACAAGTATTCAGTGACTTTTTCTCTCTGTATAGAAAACCACAAAAGGTGGTGAGGTAACCGTGTAGATAGAGAGTTGAGACAAGGAGAGAAAACGCAGAAGATATAGGAACGGACCATATTCAGAAGTAGCTCTACAGAGCGAAAGCATACAAAGCCATGTCAGTAATAAAAACCAAAGAAGGTATAGAAAAGCACAATGTTCCAAAAACACCAACCAAAATTTAGGTAGGGTTTAAGACATTGAAGGCACAAGAAAATTACAGTTAATCGACAGTGATTCATGAAGAGTGTGATAGCTACGTGACATGATGGATAAAAATGTGCAATTAGTAGAGAGAAAATGATATATTTGTAGAACAATACATAAATATACGGCATGACGGTCTCAAAAACATCATGCTTATGGAAAACGAAACAATTATGCAAATCTTATGAATCATGTCGTGTTTATATAGGTAATAGTCACAGAAACATAATCATCGTAACAACACGCATTATTAGAGTAACCATCAAGACACCTGAAGCACACTCAAAGCGCGTCAGTAGACTTACTATCGAGCCACCTCGAACGCACTTAAACTTGAAGGTTAAACGGAAAGAAACATGCAGAGAGGAGTGATAAATCTGTAGAAATATATAAATGTGCGGCGTGACAATCTCAAAAACATCAATATTATGGAAAACGAAACAATTATGCAAACCATACGAATCATGTCGTGTTTGTATAAGTAATGGTCACAGAAAATGATCATAGTAACAAAGCGTGTCATTAGAAAAACCATCAAGACACCTGAACCACACGCAAAAGCTCGTCAGTAGACTTACTATCAAGCCACCTGGAACGCACTCCAATTTGATGGTTAAACGGACAGAAACATGCAGAAAAATAACAGTGAAGAAGCAGACAAACGAAACAGCAACTAAGATGACGGTGAAAATAAAAGTCAAAAGAAAAAAGAGGGATAAGTAGGATCAAACTACCTGTATGTCAAAGCATGGCGGTTCTGTAACCTGTACAACAAGGGCAGAGATAGAAGGAAGAAAGATTATTAAAAAAATGTGACGAGCACGGGGTGTAAGCGTGAATAACGCAAACGTGGTGTAAGGGTATCTGAACTCACATAAGAGCCGGTGTTCAATCGGTCCAGGTCGTAGTACGGGTATTGTTGCAAGAAAAGGGCGGAATGTGGGAGGGAATCCTCCCATGTGTCCCCCAGCAAACGGGGAACCAGAAAAGACGGGTGCGTCTTTAAGCATGAAAAAGGTCTATAGGAGGGCAAAAAGGGGAAAAAATTATTAAACGCGGTCCTTTGGTGCCAAAGCTTAATGAAGGATGCGTGCTCAGTGTGACCAAGAGGGTATGGCGCTAGGCTTACCTCAGTGCGAGGATCTCATGTGAGGGATCGGCGGATTCTTCCATGGTAGGGAAACGAGCAAGGAGAGAGCCGGAAGTTATGGAGAAAGTCACGTGTGGTAGAAGCACAAGAAACTAGAACGTGTTGAAGCGTTTCCTTTAGGAAAGCGGAAGTGAGGACCGAAGTGTATGCGGAAATGGGGCATGATAAAACAAGCATTTGCAATGCAATAGGTCTCGCAGTTGTTAAGAGTTTGAGCTATTGGCACTGTAAATGGTAATGCCTTCTATTTATGTGTGGGTTTTTAAAACATAAATAAAAGGCATTGTCATTTAACAATGCCAATAGCTCAAACTCGTATAAATGCGAGACCTATTGCATTGCAAATGCTTGTTTTGTTTAGACAGAGCAAAATGAAGAGCCCGATAAGCACCCATCTCAGCAGGCGGGCAAGTAGAGCCAAATTTCGGGGGGGGGGGGGGGGGGTAAAAAGATTTCGTGGGGGGGGGGGTAAGTCTTCCAGCCATAGGCAGAGTGGCTGTAAGAAGGGGTGAAAACACAACAAAAGCCTCATTAACGAGTTTAGGGTCTTTTAAAGACCTGTGAAGTACTCGGGTCCGGCTGCAATTAGACGGACGCCAGCCCGCGAGGCTGTCTCAGCCGGGCTGACACACGACGTGAGGGGGGGGTGCTGAAGCCCGGTGAGCCCAATGGGTGTTGCGCGCCTGCATCTCAGCACCTGTTTGTCAGAACGCAGGCCCCAGCCCACTAAAGCCCTGCATAGCTCCTTTGTATGAACAGCACAGATGCCCTACCGGTCGTGTACGAGCATAGTCAGCCTTCATCGCCCAGCGCTGCAAATATTATTTTACTTTTGTGTTGCCACTTCAGTGCCCGAGTGCAGCCCTTCATCACCGTACATGTCAGGCCCTCAAGTACAACCAGCCAGACCCCAGAGAATACCTCCTTTTTTCAGGATCTCTCACTGAGCTGCTACCACGCTAGAATCTCAATTGTCCGACGCAAACAACCAACAGAATAACCAATATAAAAAGAGAAACCACTCTTCAGCCCAAAACCAACACCAAAACAGACGAACGCTCTGTGAGGCTCATTACGGACTACAATGCAATCAGTGTCATAATGCAAAAGAGTTTCAACAAACATTGGGGAACTTTACTAGCTGACAAATCATTGAAACACAGTATAACTGCCCGACTCCAGATCACCTTCAGAAGAGGCAGAACTCTAAGGAACGGACTCTGTCCAACAGTATCACACTCCACATCTGTCACGTCTTGGTTAACACCACATACTGTGGGTTTTTTCCAATGTGGATGCTGTGGAGTCTGCAAATGGGCTATGAATGGAACGAAAGAATTCAGGAGTTGGAATGGTACTAAATACGATATTACCAACAACATTAACTGCAACTCCACCTTTGTTGTGTACATCCTACAATGCACATGAAAACAGCAATATGTAGGGAGTACGATCAGATCCCTTAAAGAACGCATCAGTGAACACATCAGAGCAATGCACAATGAAGATGCTAGATATCTTGTTCCCTCCCACATAGCGACATGCAACACACAGGGACCACGCAAGAACTTATCTTTCTTTGGAATAGACCTCACCAAAAACAACGTTAGAGGCGGCAATCGAGAATTGAGACTGAGGAGACAAGAAGCATCATGGATCATGCGTCTACAATCGGTGAAACAGGGTCTTAACATCGACCATGAGTTACAGTACTTTTTGGGTTCCTAGATGTGTTCCTACTTACTTTTTTGCGCAATACTGTATCAATGTGTGCTTCTTTTACAATCTACATGTTAATAATTATCAGCTATTGCGTATTGATCATCTTTGTCCTTTCGTGCATATTTCTTTTCCTTATTACTGCGATTCTGATCTCGACCGTTTTGGTTGATTATGCAGCACACATCACATTTATTCAATTCTTTATTTCTCTGAATTTTGATGCTATGAACCTGATCAGCTCAGGACTCTCATATTGTTTAGATCTGTGCATGCTTTCCCGCAGATTTGAAAGTATGTTTAGAAGAAACCCCTTACTGTATGTTATCTCATATGTTTTTTGAATTCTCTTTACTCTTCATTCTCTTGTCTCTAGACTCATTTGTCCGTTAACTATACCTTTATGACTCCATTTCCTGTGCAACTCTGTCACTCCATTACTGCTATTCCCTGACATTCTTGTTCTCAATCTCCTCCCCTTTGTTAATCTTATTATTTTGTTAGTTTCTATTTCACTAGCTCTATTCTGCCCCCCCTTCGAACTTGGTGTATTTTTATACCACTCACTGAGAACCTTTTTTTTATCATGCCCAATTTCCGCATACACTTCGGTCCTCACTTCCGCTTTCCGAAAGGAAACGCTTCAATACGTTCTAGTTTCTTGTGCTTCTACCACACGTGACTTTCTCCATAACTTCCGGCTCTCTCCTTGCTCGTTTCCCTACCACGGAAGAATCCGCCGATCCCTCACACGAGATCCTTGCACTGAGGTAAGCCTAGCGCCATACCCTCCTGGTCACACTGAGGACGCATCCTTCATTAATCTTTGGCACCGAAGGACCACGTTTAATAATTTTTTCCTCTTTTTGCCCTCCTATAGACCTTTTTCATGCTTAAAGACGCACCCGTCTTTTCTGGTTCCCCGTTTGCTGGGGGACACATGGGAGGATTCCCTCCCACATTCCGCCCTTTTCTTGCAACAATACCCGTACTACGACCCGGACCGATTGAACACCGGCTCTTCGGTGAGTTCAGATACCCTTACACCACGTTTGCGTTACTCACGCTTACACCCGTGCTCGTCACATTTTTTAATAATCTTTCTTCCTTCTATCTCTACCCTTGTTGTACAGGTTACAGAACCGCCATGCTTTGATATACAGGTAGTTTGATCCTACTTATCCCTCTTTTTCCTTTTGACTTTTATTTTCACCGTCATCTTAGTTGCTGTTTCGTTTGTCTGCTTCTTCACTGGGTTTTTTCTGCATGTTTCTGTCCATTTAACCATCAAATTGGAGTGCGTTCCAGGTGGCTTGATAGTAAGTCTACTGATGAGCTTTTGAGTGTAGTTCAGGTGTCTTGATGGTTTTTCTAATGACGCGCTTTGTTACTATGATCATTTTCTGTGACCATTACTTATACTAACACGACATGATTCGTATGGTTTGCATAATTGTTTCGTTTTCCATATTATTGATGTTTTTAAGATTGTCACGCCGCACATTTATATATTTCTAGAGATTTATCATTCCTCTCTGCATGTTTCTTTCCGCTTAACCTTCAAGTTTAAGTGCGTTCCAGGTGGCTCGATAGTAAGTCTACTGACGCGCTTTGAGTGTGGTTCAGGCGTCTTGATGGTTACTCTAATGATGTGTGTTGTTACGATAATTACGTTTCTGTGACTATTACCTATACAAACACGACATGATTCGTATGATTTGCATAATTGTTTCATTTTCCATAAGCATGATGTTTTTGAGACCGTCACGCCGTACATTTATGTATTGTTCTACAAATATATTATCTTCTCTCTACTAATTGCAAATTTGTATCCATCATGTCACGTAGCTATCACACTCTTCATGAATCACTGTCGATTAACTGTCATTTTCTTGTGCCTTCAATGTCTTAAACCCTCCCTAAATTTTGGTTGGTGTTTTTGGAACATTGTGCTTTTCTATACCTTCTTTGGTTTTTATTACTGACATGGCTTTGTATGTTTTCGCTCTGTAGAGCTACTTCTGAATATGGTCCGTCCTATATCTTCTGCGTTTTCTCTCCTTGTCTCAACTCTCTATCTACACGGTTACCTCACCACCTTTTGTGTTTTTCTATACAGTGAAAAAGTCACTGAATACTTGTACTTTCCACATATATAGGGTCTCCACTGTATTCCTGTGTGCTTCACATTTCACTTCACACTGTAGTAGCCTATATCAGCCGTTTGCTTTTTCTTTACTCCCCTTTTATTTTTTGTGTCCTTCCCAGCCCTGAAGAGTCACAATTGTAATACGTTGTGACGAAACACGTGTCGGCTGGTCTGTTTTTCACTCTGTATTGATCTGGATTAATATATATAAAAAGATCCTTGCATATGATACACCTGATGTCGACATCCATAATTTCAAAAACAACGAAATTTTGATTTCTGTGCCATTACCTATCGGGTACACCTTTACCATTATTACAATACGTGTGCTCAGGAACTTACTTCTATTTCCCACGATGATGTCTGCCCACCTCCGGACTCTCTCCTTTCTGACATAGATTTTCTGGTGACATGGCGAAAGAACCCGACAAACTACACACAACAATTGCATCAGAAACCCTTTGTGTCAGATTGGTTTCCTAAAGCTGGCTATTGAGCACTATATTCATTCATGAAGGATCAGCTTAGTGTTCAGTAAACCATTATTAGCAGGCAGGTACTGGAGTCTGTGCGCCTACTAGGGTAACAACCAAAGCGTACTATTTTGGAAGAGGCCCAGTCACACAAAAGAGGTTAGCACACATTTTTGGCCCCGTCCGTCCATGTCTCTCAGGTGCCCTATGCACTGTGACCTCTGAAAGGGACCCTCATGGCCTTCTGTGGTGACTACTTCCTGCAGAAACTAAAGCGCAGTAGAAGCCACCACTCCATGTTTCCCTGAGGAACTCACTCCAGCACCTGCCATAACTTCGGGAGACAGAGCATGCAGTGGAGGAAGGGCGCTTCTTTTTGTAATGAGCTGCACAGCCCTTGTCTGTGCCAAGTGCATACAAAGCACAGAACGCGGCTGTGTGCCATTTGTGTGATATGGTGCCGTATCTTGATGGTCCTAGAAAATCAGAGGGTCCTCGTGAGATCCACTGCTGAGGTAGGGCAGGCCGGAGTCCGACTGCTTGCACAGAGGATGCTATACCACAAGGCAAGGGTAGTAGCTACATTTGATAATAGCGAAGAGAATATTATCCTCAAACAGAACATGCACCAGTAAAGGAAATTGTCTGAGATATATGAGGAGCCCAAATCATAGTGTGCTTGTCTCTTATGAGTGGCTTCTTCTCATCTACATTTGTTAGATACTGTGAACTAATGCTGAGTTTCAAAGCTATGAAAGTGTGATCGATCTCAGTGCCTGAAAATCGGAAACCCGCTACCAAGGGCATCATGGACAAGTTGAAATCTTGCCCAGAACTATAAATAGTTGACCAGAAGCAAGAAACACATTTGTGTCCATTACAGCGGGAATTTAAAATGGGAGCATAGTTGTGAGTCTAAATAGGAAAATACAATCATGAGAGACACTTGCTGAGAGAATCTAGGGAAACCTGGGTGCCTACATGGACCTCAAGGTTTTAGACCTGCTGGACAGGAGAGGTTCAAAACCAGTAGATGAACGACAAAATGAAGAATTTAAAGCATGTAATAGCATATAGTGCCTGCATAGTATCTTCTACTCTTTAGATAAAACCTCCAAGTACCTATTCTGTGTGGTAATCTCACCTTCTGTGCTGTTTTGCTATCCATGGTCTTGCAGGTAGAGAGATATAGGGTGTGCGCAGTCACAAGAACAAATGCGGATGTTTGGTTAAACCCTAGGTCAGTTCATTCACCAAACATGTCACAGGTGATATACATTGAGTACGGTCCTGTTTCAGAACTTTCCGTGCATTGTTGTGGCAGAAAAAGGGGTCCAGACGCTGTACAGAGCTTTCACTTTTCCGGAGTAACATTTCCAGCCAGGGTAAAAGTCTAGTCCCTTTATTGCTGTTGGATAATAGCTGTTCACAGCCCTGACACAGAAACACAATAATGTGAGAACAAATATTTTACAGAAGATGACTGTCCTTAGTTTTCAGTCAAAATGCCTGGTTTGAAAGGCTCTTTCCTCTGTCTAGGTCTCAGGAGTTGGATTTGTCTTCCTTCTATGGAGATTTGGAGAGGAAAGCCTTTCTCCTGGGCAGCTTTATTAAAACTTGGGTGTGTAAAACCGAACCCATTTCTCTGCTGCTTGGCAATTCCTGGTTTTCAAGTCCCCAAGGTCTGGCCTCCCCTCCAAACACTCAAACTCACAGTTACCTGATACCTGACTTTGGAAAGGTCATACCTCGTAAGCCACCAGGAGCTTGATGGTCTTAGTGGCCAAAGGCAGAGAAAACAGTGGCAGGCATTGTACAAATACTATTGGAACTAACATAGAGACACTGCTGTATGTCAGGAGGGTCATTAAAAAGAGAAATGGGGCCGTTGCACTTAGTAGGGGGAGCTTGCGAGTGTTATCTTAGTAGGTGTGAGTGCCTTAGTATGCCTGGAGACTTCAGGGACAAGGACTTACCATATAGTCAGTAGGATGCAAGAAATCCTCCATAGGGAGACTGTTCTCAGGGTGCCTAATACTGTTCCACTGGGGACAGAGCCGGCTCAGACCTCTAATGTATTACAAGAGAGAGATGCCCCTTCAGTAAATAAGAAGGGGTTATTCGAATGGGTGACTCTCATGACACCCTTTGGGGACCAGTTACTCAAATGGTCAACCATTGTTGCATACATAATTGTAATAGGTGTACACGTACACACACTTAAATGCGCTCCATAACTACAATGGCACTTTGCTAACTCTCTTTCTCCACCAGGAAAACACTTTTCTTTCTGAAGAAACCCCTCCGCATCCACTTTCACCAGTATTAGGGATGTTTCCTCCCATTCCTGCCTTGGATGCAGATTTACTTATCTTCTTGACAGGGTAAAATCTCTGGTCGTATCCAAGGTGGAAATGTTCATACTAGACAATTGTGAAAACCCACCAACTCACAAGTATTTAGGTGTTCTACTACATAGGCAAAAGACACACAATTGATGGACGGAATGCAGAACAAATCAAAACATTTACCCCCAGTCAAGAAATTTGGGTTAAATCCATCATTCTTTTGCTCACCATGCCATCCCAGTTTAGACCTGGCCATATGCAAATCAGTCTCGACCCTGTGCCTCATGGGAACAGTCCAGCCCGAACTGCCAAGCCAGGTCCTTCCTAGACAGGAAACAAGCATCCTAGGACTGGTTTTCGGGGTTTCACCCCTCTTCAGCCAGGATAGCTTGATTCCAGTGGCACGGAGAGCCCAGGACCCACGTCTGGGCATACCTGGCGCACTTAGGGCGAGAAAGCAAAAGACACACAATTGATGGACGGAATGCAGAACAAATCAAAACATTCACCCCCAGTCAAGTTTTTTTTTCGGGGGACTGGTAGGAAGGCCCTTGAGCGAGAGCTGCTATTGGAGGTGAGGAAGCCCGGATATGGGCTCCTCTGGGTCAACCAGTTTCCCCCTATTATAAATGCTCAGTGAACATTGTTTGGTAGAGTCTGGGGCATACAGCAGAAGGGACAGTAGATTCTCCCAACTGTGGGCAGTCGGTCGTCGGCAGAGGCCTCTCCCCTCCTCCTGGCAGAGAGCCGTTGTCTTGACCCTCGCCCATCTAATGAATGTATGTTCCCAGGTCTCCATGAATGGGGACAGTAGGAACTTCCACCTCATCATGATAGATCGTTTGGCCAATATGAGGGCCAAGTCCAGAAAGCGAGTTGCTGTCTTGTGGTTCTTGGGGCAATGAAGGATACCCAGGGCACAGGCATCCCATGAGTTAATCTCTCCTATTTTCATGACTGCCACAAGGCAACAGGTCACGCCATCCCAGAAAGGGTGAATTTGTGGGGAATCTAATAGAATATGACTTAGGTCTGTAGCTGGGGCTGAGCTCCTGGTGCTGCATTTGGAGCTCCCGGATAAATCCGAAAGATTCGTTGGAGGGAGAGATAAGCCCTGTGGAATACGTAGAATTGAATTAGTTGATGTTGGGTGTTCCCGGAGACCTTCTTCAGGTAGGCTTGCAACCGGGCCCACTCCTTCTCATGAAGGGCTCTACCAAATTCCTCTTCCCACATCTCCCCAATGGCCTGCAGGGAGACCAAGGACTGTTCTGTACGGCTCCAGCAGCAAGCCTACTGATCAAACGGCGATGCCCCTTGGGATGGGTTTGGAGGAGAGGGTGAGCATTTTCCATGATTCAGGAATTATCATGAGGCTATTCAAGGGAACAAACCATTCTTTTTGGACAGAATGGTAGGAAGCTGTACTAAGGAACATGGCTGCATCCCTCAAGGGTGCTGCCATCTATGAATCATTTAGCTCATTGGCTGAACTGGTCTGCTCTTAAAGTAAAATGCTCTTGGTTCGATTCTTGAATAGCAGCCCGCAAAGGACCTTGAAAGAAAAGATGGGAATTGCACTGTAGGATTCTGGATCATATTGAGAGTTAGAGTAGTTTTTCTTGGTTCTTTTTAGGACATCTAAAATAATGGTGAAAGCTCTGCTGGAAGCTTGAAGGGAAGGTGAGAGGAGTGGCCCATCACCAAGCATGCACAATTTAGGTTCATTACTTTTCCTCAAGCGGGTCGACCATTTTTCACTCAATAACCAAAAGTAAATATAAATAGGAAGAATAAGGCTTTTTCACTAATAGCAAAGCTCACAGCAACAGTGCTCCGGTTCAAAGGCCTACAATAAAAGTAAACATCCTGAACTGGCCTGTTGATTGCTCATGTTAGGACATCTTTAGATATCATGCATCTTAGAGTTGAGTATCAGATACCCTTGCATTTAGCTGTAAGCCAACTCAAGGATTAGGTGCATTGTGTATTTTAAGGTACTCTGTAGTTATGCTCTAGCTAGTGGTGGCCACAATCAACTGTTATATGGGACTTGTTTTATCTGTTACTTTACGCTGCAAGAAGTGACATGTATAACACAGAGTTTAGATACCCGTTGCTATTTAGAACTGCAGATTTGCACATTATATTTATTTATGACATTCTTGTTTTTATCATTGTTTTTACTTTGTTACTCAATATATTTGGTAACTCTTTAAAATATCTAAAGTGAGAGGCTCCTTTTTAGTTCTTGTATGAAATCATCTTTAAGACGCTATGCCTTTTACAACTCAGAACCTTCATTGTTTACCTTTGCTTCCTTTAGGTCTGATCGAGGAATATAGAGTGACTGTGAAGGAAAGTTACTGCATTTTAGAAGAACTGGAGCCTGACAAGTGTTACAATGTGTGGGTTATGGCAGTCAACTATACTGGGTGTAGTTTACCCAGTGAGAAGTTTTTATTCAGAACTGGTAGGTATCACTGGGGGTTGTTACAGAAGGCTATAGGCCTCTAAATGTGTGAGTGCCAGAATACCATACTAACTACTTCATTTATTCTTGATTGCCTTGGAATCAATCAGTGAGTGTCAGATTGCACCAACTTTATGCACAGGATCCAATGTGCGTTATTATTAGTTGAACCTCTCACCATCTCCACCACTGGTCACAACATGAGGGCTAGTGGGAGAAGCCGGAAAAGGGGAATGGAACGAGTGAGACAACGCAGACATAGGACTCTACCACTTATGCTTCAGCACTCAGCTGGTCAATGGGGTCTGCAGAGTGAAATATCTTCAGTCTTCTGCCAGTGTTTCACCCCCATGCCTGCTGTTTCAATGGTGGGGCCCTGGTTCATAAGGATGTCTTGCATAAAAGTCTTGCAATAAGCATGAAGAATGGAAGCAGTTTCCCATTATCACTGCTCCAAGCCATCCCCCTCCAATCTACCAAATATTACAACCTTCCTCTTAGAAGTCTTGCATGTAAAATTCTGTGGACTTCAGATTAATTTTCTGAATTCACTTCACTGGCATGGGATGTGAAGCAAGATGTCTCTGCAGAGCAAGCTGCTTTTATTAAAAACACTTGAACACCTCAGTTGGGCGCACTTTCATAGACAGTGGCAACTTCAACCTAATAGCAACTGGATTCACATCCCGGTCTATCACAAATGGGCTCACAAACATGGATTTCATACACAGGGCTTTTTTAAATGCTGATTTTTTGCAAGTAACCTCACTTTCTTACCTTTAACACTCGGGACAGGGCTTCTTTTATGACCAGCATAAAGTGTATCATCCTTATTTGGTTTATTTTTTTCCAGAACTTTTTGTGCAGATAGCCCAACATTAGTTAACTCAGTTACACAATAGGAACTGAGGCAGAGGCAGAGGCAGAGGCTGAGGCTGAGTGATAAGGATGCGAATACGCCCCGCAGAGAAGTAAGCGCCACTTGCAGCTTCCCTTCTTGAGAGTGAGCTTCTCATTGGCCGCCACGCCCTACAGAGACAAACTACCTTTACAGCATCCTCATATGGCTGTATGAGGTAGTGTGCAACCTGAAACATAAAGCAATACACAAAACCCCTTGGACCTGTAGATCTCGTTTTAACCATGTTAGTAGAAAGCAGTTTTGTGCATTCCGTACCAGACATGTTTCAAAGTTTGCTTTGATATCACTCAAACACCCTTCTTTGTCTTGTAACCTACCCATTAAAACAGCATATATTTTTGGGTGACAATAATATATGTTTGGATGACAAAGATGCAAAGAAGATTGTCAAGATTTTTTAAAGACTATTCTCAAAAGCAAGATGTTCAATTATTTGTGTGTTTCACATGAATTCTGACACACCACTCATGTAATGATGTCCTTGAACAATTCATTCAAAATATAGGTAGGAATTTTTGTCAGAATATTATGGTCAAATAGTTGGAGACCTAACTTTTTTTTACAGAAATGTGGTAATGTGAGCTACAACCCCCTCTCTGAAAGGGAGGAGCTCAGGGATGTTTTTCTGTGTCAGAAAAGAGGTATCCTAAAACCTATAGGAGAGCAAGGTGTGGTGAAGGGAATAAATGAAAAGTGTGTGTGAGCTAAAACTAATGCTGTGGAGCGCCTAGTGGGGACCCCCACTGTTCTATGACTGGTTGAATAATCCCCAGCCATAGCTCTTTGTTTTAATCCTAACCTCTGGATGCCCCATTAAAGTTTGTCTTGGCGCTCCGCAGCGTTAATTTTAGCTCACACACACTTTTCATGTATTCCCTTCACCAGACCTTGCTGTCCTATAGGTTTTAGGATACCTCTTTTCTGACACAGAAAAACATCCCTGAGCTCCTCCCTTTCAGAGAGGGGGTTGTAGCTCACATTACCACCAGGTTTTTAATGTGAGGAAGTTGCCCTTTAATGAAGCATTCCATCTTTAGGAAATTAGGGGAACATAATATTTACCAGAGAAACTGTAACTCTTTGCATGCAAGCTATTAACTTATGTAGGCCTTTCCCTTGTAATTTTTTCTTCTCAGTTGGCATTTTTTCTGGGAATTAGAAATCCGTTCTGTGTCCTTTTCTCTTCCCCATTTCTCATTCTCTCTTCCTTCCTTGCTCCTGGAAACTTAGATAATTGAAGCTGCATGGACTGCTATTGTATGTAGTCTCTTAGCATTCCACATCAACCCTCTTAAATCCACCTTCTTGTATATCAGCTTCCAACCAAGTCCTTCTTCCTGAACCACCTCTCTTTCAAGCTTGTTCAGATTGTGGATCTGTGATTTGGGAGCTACCAGCAGAATCTCACTCTATTCTTTTTGTCTATAAAGTTTTTCAGCAGAGGACACGCGTTTCTCAACCATGCCATCCAGAGTAGAAAAAGTAATTGCTATTTTGGGGATAATTTAGCAGAAATGGTGTCTGTCTGTCTCAGCCAAACTGAGTGGTCTGGCTATGCCCTGCTTCCTGGAGGCTCGTGCCTGACACACTAGGCCTGGGGAAAAAAGGAAACGATTAAACTGATGGATGCCGTTCCAACAAGGGCTCAGTGTGGTATATGGTGCCGGGCAGACACAACACAATAGCAGCAGGGGTTTGAAACCGAAAATATATTGCAGGGAACTCGGGCTTGTTTGCGGAGACTGCTGGTGCCAGGACCCTACTCTCTTCTAAATTGGGTGGCCAGCAGAGTGCCTGTTCAAGAGGTGCTCACACCTCATAACCTGCTAGGATTTGTACTGCGCAGATGAATTGAAGATGTTCTTGTGGAATCATTGAAGCAATGCTTTGATTTCAAGGAACTTGCAGCTTTGTGGGTGCATGGCTGTGTTTATGTTTATCAATTGTGTCTGTGTGTTTTTATTAGACTCAGTAGTGTGTAGTGTGTCTTTGATGCAATACTGTTTTACAGCTCCTTCCACGCCTGTAATTAAGGCTGAAGATTGCACTGTGTGCTGGGATACTGCCACCATCCGATGGACCACGACCTATCCTGACGCAAAGGAGTCTTTCACACTAGAGTGCTGCAAACAATACTCGCCAGAAGGAGAAGGGCTGAGGTAAAACGTCACCTTCAGAATTCTTCCTAAAATGTGACTGATGTCTGGGTGGTGAACCTTGCTCTGTGCAAAAATGGTGTGGCTTTGCTAAGTATTGGTTAAAAAGAATCAATGGGCCTCTACTTTTTAATGTTCTAATGCGTGGTGTGAGATCCTGGTTTCTCAGGGCTGCATCCTGGTTTCTCAGGGCTGCAGGAGATTTAGGGCTAAGCAGTGAGGCATTGCTAGTTCTGGCGGGTTTATGTACAGCTCTAATTATATGGAGTGAAGGACTCTGACCATGCCTGCTTGGGTCCAGCCATCCATTGAATTATTCAAGAAGAGTCTCTGTCTCTCTCTGTCGCACATGCATTCACACCTCGTCTTCCGAGCTGCAATCTGCAGAAGTTCATAACAGCCGTGAGATGCTTCTAGACACCCTAGACAGAAAACCCGAGACTATTACAGGCACCGGGCCAGACCTGTACCAATAGAGGAGAAAACACATTCATATACATGCATGCATCTTTCTTCTCTAGTAACCTGATACATGACATTGCAATACTCAATTTTGCTGAACTGTAACAAATTGGGATTGGTAAAGCACGTTTCAGCGTGTGAATTCTGTCACATGAGACACAACTCTGAAATAACACCAGAGCTATTGTCCACATATGTGAAAAATATCCCATATAACAGAATGGCATGTCCCTCTTACCAGGATGAGATATCATCACATCATTAATTAAACATATGTCCCTAAACCACACAATAAGATCAATGCAGTGTGAAATTGCTTTCACTGGTGGATACATTTCTCTTCATAAACCGCCCTATGAGCATTGTATGCATGTGTTTTAGGAAACTATTACATTTATTGTCCTTTATTAGCCATAGCAGATCCCACATATGAGCAAATGAAATGTTTTTGGGTATACAGTATATTCATCTATATGAATATGACATTGGACCACGAGAGCCACGAAAATTCCATCACACTATTTACCCTTATTCCTCATATAGCAGTTATTACAGCAATAACTTATACCACATATAGCCTGCAATTTCCCTATATGAGCCCTGAAATCGACACATCCACTCCATTAATTAACCATGCATGAGCCTTGAAATGGCCTAATTATTACCTCGTGATCACGGCAGTAAGCAGCATTAGAATTCCTCCTGAGTCATAAACTTGTAGATTGAATTGAAATGCTATTGTAATAGAATAGTGGTAATGGGTAGTTATATGGAGCTGCTGCAGGCAAAACAAATGATTTGGTGGATGATAATGACGAATGCCGAGTGACAGAAGGCCATGCCATGAGAACTTGCATAGATCAATACGTTAATCAGGTGTAGTGAAAATAGAGAAACTACAGCAAAGACACAGAGTAACTAAAGCGTGAGTAGGTTTAAAGGCAACATCTTGAGAACATAGAATTTGAAAGAATTATATAAGGGGGAGCCAACCAAGGGCGATGCCTGCAATTGAGACATGTTGAGCAGAGGGAAGTGAGAAGAGAAGGAAGATGGGCATGATGGATGGTTATGTGTAGTTGATCAGACTAGTGAACCATGTGAAACAATATGCAAGACAAGAAAAAATCACGAGTTCAATGATGTGGAGCAATAAAGAATATGATTCTACTCTTGGAATGATTGACGGGTGCTACTACATGAGTTCCATATCCCATAACAGTGGAAAGTTGTGATATGCCACATATTAAAACTAGAGTATTACAAGATACAATACAAGTCTCACTCTTCCTTACCCTCTTGATGAGTATGTTACCAAATATGAGTTGACATGTTGAATTCATAAAGTCTATTAAACAGGTTGTATATGAGTTACTTACCCATATTAGAGATCTGGAACAATTTGGTCCTTTAATAATGTCTTGTTTTCTCCCATGGGTGCCCCTGTGAGCAGCATCTACAAAGGATGTTTTGCTTTACTTGTGTTTTTATACACTCTTACGTAATCCTGTCTTACACATATTTCTGTCTACAGCAGGTTTTTGTGACAGTTCCTTTTTAAAAGGCCACACTCTTCATGGGTCCACTTTAGCTTTTATGTCCACACTTTGGAATACATTGGTTGTATTACACACTAGGGAATCATGGATGTTATTCATTATATTTTCCAGTCTGGATTTGTTCTGGAAATTCTATTTTGTCCTCCAACAGACCGGACCTGATTACTTCTGGGGCCAAATTAGGCCCAGCAGTTAAAATACTGATGGGCCTTTGCTTTTCCTTTATGGAACAAATCTTTTTATTGTTTTGATCAAAAGGTGCTGTTACACCTGAACACAGCCGTTCGCCTACAACCACAGGGGCCGGCAGCTAAAGAACAATGCAATGTAGATATACATCTCGTTGCTGCTTGCAGTCCAACAATCGGTGGGCCGGCGATATTCAAGGTGCGGCATGGCAGGCAAGAAGGACATAACCGTCATGCAAAATTGGCTATAACTCACTGTCCTGTCATAACCAACAAACAATAATTGAAACAATCCAACCTCCCACCCACCCCCTCGATAACACACAGAAGAAAAAGGGGGATGAAAAGAAGGGGGAACCACACCAAATATACTAACCAAAGGGTGAGATGCCCTACATAGCCCGAGGACTCCCGCCCCCATTTTCTAACCCTCTCATGTAGGGGTAGCTGAGTCTGTAGGAGGAGGTATAAGTTGCAGCACTTGGAGGAGTTTGGGGCAAGTGACCTCGCGCAGGTCGTTCTAGAGCAAAGTTATAAAGGGGGCCCAGAGTTCTGCATATTTCTTATACTTGTTAGCCGTTCCATGGGTAGAATCATCCAAAGCCTACAGAGCTAATCTGAGTGGTCTGGCACCGTAGCAGAACCCCAGCGGTGTAGAATCGCCTGGTGCGCCGCTAGTAGAGCTAGTGCCATCTGTCTGCCTCTAAGTGACCGTAGTGGAAAGGTGATTGGATTGGACCACCCTAGTAAAGTATAAGCTGGGAAGCGGGGAATCTCAGTGTCGAAAGCCTCGTCAATATCGTTGAGCACCTGGTCCCAATATCTTTCCAATTGCGGGCAATGCCAAAGAAGGTGTGAAAGAGAGCCCGTCCCACTGATGTATCCTCGCTGGGGTGAGATACCAGTAGGATGCCACCTTAAATGCAGATTCAGTCCCTGGTGTGCTGTATGCCGTGTGGTGGGCCCTGTAGTAAATGTTGTCACACTCTTTATCTGTTAAGACCCTACCTAATTCTGCTTCCCATCTAGCCTGTCCGCGGGAGCGCTTCACTTTCGCGGATGGTGTAAGGAAGGTGTAGAGTTCAGAGATGAGGTGCTTGTCATCTGTCTTGTGTGCTATCCATTTCTCGAAGGACCTGAGCTTGCGAGAGACGTGAGGGAGGAGGGCCGGAGAAGTAGCCCAGTGTCGGAGCTGAAGGTAAAAGAACTCATCTGTCTGGGGTAAGGAGAGGTCTCGACGAACCCTGTCAAATGGGATAACACCCTGAAGGTCGAAGAGGTGGCCTAAGCGCTTAAATCCGGCCTCCCTCCCTCCATCGCTGAGCAACAGCAGTCTTACATCCTGGGGGGAAGTCCGGGTTGTCTACTAGGGGCATCATAGGAGAGGGAAAAGTCGTTAGGTCTCTCCTCTGTGCCACCGCATCCGAAGCTTTCATCGTTGCCGCCGTGACTGGAGAAGAATACAGGCCCCACGAGCGGGCGCGGCGGGGGAGCCATATTTCATGCCACACATTCGCCCCGGCCACGGCCTGGTCCTTGAAGGTCCAGTGCTTCTCAGAAAGGGGGCGATTCCACTCGAGTACATAGCGTAGATGTGCAGCCTGGAGATACCTGAGGACTATCGGTAGTTTTACCCCGCCATTACTTTTGGGACGGGACAATTGCGCTATAGATAAACGTGCTTTCTTATTACCCCATATGAATTTGTTTAGCGCGAGCTCGATGCTGTGCAAGGATTTAGGCGGCGGTGTTAGCGGGAGGGTCTGAAAGAGGTAAAGTATGCGCGGTAGAATTGTCATTTTGACTGCCGCTATGCGCCCGACCCATGATAAATTATGCTTTGTCCACCCGTCTAGCTCCCTCCTCGTCTGTGACACCAAGGAAGAGTAGTTGAGTTCTACTATGCGTGGAATCGAAGGAGTCAGCAGGATGTCTAAGTAGGGTACCGGGTTGTTGGACCAATGTAGAGGAAGGTACTGCTCGAGGGCCGTTGCTTGGGCTTGTGGCAGCGAGAGATTCAGGACCTGGGACTTGCCGAGATTAACTTTAAAGCCTGAGAGCTGCCCAAATGAGTTCAGTTTGTCCACCAATGCAGGGAGCGAGGTGAGAGGCTGAGCGAGGGATAGGATAATATCATCCGCGTAGAGGCTTACTTTATGGATATCCCCTCCAAATCTGATGCCATGTATGTTAAAATCATCGTGGATTTTCTGTGCGAGGGGTTCCATATAAAGTGCAAATAAAAGAGGCGAGAGCAGGCACCCTTGCCTTGTGCCTCGGGCTATCGTAAAAGATGATGAAGATACCCCATTGACCCACACAAATGCCCAAGGAGTGTGGTAGATGCACTGCACTCATTGGATGAAACGGGGGCCGAATCCGAACTCTCGTAGGACGTCAAAGAGGTAGGTCCAGCATATTTTATCGAACGCCTTTTCGGCGTCAACCGCAAGGAGTATCGATGCCGATTGGGAGAGGTGGACACTATCAATGAGATGGAGGAGGCGCTTGGTATTGTCATTGCCCTGTCGCGTGGGAATGAAACCCGACTGGTCTGGATCTATCAAACCTGCAATCAGGGGTTCAAACGGGCTGCCAGTATTCCTATAAATAGCTTTGTGTCAACGTTAAGCAGTGAAATCGGGCGGTAGGAACTACATTGCCCAGGGTCTTTATTGTGTTTAAGAATTACGGAGATCGCCGCCTCAGACATAGTCTGTCACAGACCCAGAGTCTAAAAAGGAATCGTACAGGCGGGTTAAAAGAGGTGCTACTTCTCGGCAGAACATTTTATAAAACAGAGCAGGGAAGCCATCCGGGCCTGGCGACTTGTCAGGCTTCAGCCGGCCAAGAGCGATGATCACTTCGTCCAGCTTGATGGGGTCCCCTAGCTGCTCCACCTGCGTGGGAGGGAGGCGAGTGAAGTTGCTCGATTCTATGTATGCCTGTGTCTCAGAGGGTTCACGGGACACCGCACTGCAGAGTGTATGGTAGAAGCATCGGAATTCCTCTACAATTTGTGAATCAAAATGGATTTCCTCACCAGTAGACCATGTCAGAGAGGAGATATTCCCGGCAATTGCCCAAGCACGAAGTTTCCGGGCTAGCATTTTCCTGCACTTGTCGCTCCCCAAGTAGAATCTGTGTCGGAGGCGCAGCAGTGCAAACTCCGCTTTATCCAGATCCAAGCATTTCAGAAGCAACCGCTTCTTTTCCAAGGCTCGCCAGACCCTTTGAGCCCCTGTGCGTTTATGTATTGCCTCTAATTCCGCGACTTCTTTCTCAAGGTCTGAGCGGGCCTCCCGACGCATCTGATTATCGGGCGAGGAGATGGCAAGGAATTCACCACGGACTACTGCTGGTGTGAAAAACCAGTGTTCCTGGTGGAAGTTCCAGTTGACCAGTTACCATTGGTTTTTACGAGATGTATTTGGTAGCATAATGGTTTTTGGGCATACATTGAACTGTTGGCAAGGCATTCCAATAGATTTTAGTTGCACATCGGTATTGATTGTATGCGTCTGCCAATGTCTAATGAGTTTATTTTTTCTTCAACTGGTTGAAATTCTAGTGCTTTTTCTTTCCGTGCAGCAAAGGAAATAAGCCGTTTGCAAATGGTAAACTGGATTTACCTCAGTAATGGGAGACAATTTTAGCGCGGCTCTCGGCAGCCACATGTGACGCAGCCGTGACCTGTGACCATGTAAATATTTTAATTCATTTAGCCTTTGTTTTGTTTCCCCTGCTCCATGGCCAGGCTGGATTTTCATGCACCACAGCAGATTATTGTTGGCCAGAATAAATGGCAGAATCATTATTCCAGCAGCTGCAGTGTCGACCTTCTGCTTTCAGCGGTATTACCGCCTAATGCACAGTGATCGTGCTTATTTAGTGTCCGCCTTTCCTTCTGCCAGGGGCACAAGGCTCGTACGCTGTCTGCATAGAAGCAAATGCTTCTATGTCCGGTGCCTTTTTGGTTGCCCAGAATGCATAAACATTCATATTGGCAGGAAGGGCATACAGTAAAACTTTGCTCTCTAAAATTTGCTTGAAAATGCACCCTGTGCCCACTCTTTTTTCAAAGATATCCCGGGGAGAGAACCCCCCCGAAATCCCCTTAGGTTGTTAGGGCTCGCTCGCTACGCTTGCTCAGTTCGGTGCGCTCCAACTAAAGTTTGACGCCTCACCACTTTCAAATGTCACCAGCCGCCACTGCATTTCAATCCTCAACAAATAACAGGATCATCATCAGCACTCTTACATCTATCATGAGCCCGAGACCATATTATCAGACACTGAAAATAGAAGAGAAAGCAGAGCGAATAAAACAAAATAATCAAACATGCAGTACAGGTTCAAAAAAGGGGGAAAGTTGGTGAGCTCCAATGAAACACCTGAAAAAGCCTCCCCATTTGCTGAGAAAGAATTCTTCTGAATAACCTGTGAATGATAGTAATAGCAAGAAAGGAATTGTAGGGGCCAGGATACAATCAAATATCAGGAATTATACGCCCAACAGTGTTAGCTCAAGTTCCAAAATGGGCGGAAGAAGCCAGAAACCACGAGCCTGTTGCTTGGGACTGTTGTGAGTGCCTGTGTGTGGAATCACCATGACTCAGACAGAGGCCAGGGCAGACTGAAACAGGCAACAGGAGCAATGAAGTCCCGTTAGCCAAAGCAGTAGCAATATCTGATGACTACAACAATAAAATGGCGGCGGCAATGTTGCAAGAGTGATAGAGGAAAGAAAATAGAGAAAAGACTACAACCCATCCTGGAGAATGGCAGCCAGGTTGGGAGGAATAGGGAAACCAGGAAGGGCCTATTTAGTGGCCATATTGGAGGTGTATGTGAATGTTAAGGAATGAAGAAAGACATGAAGACACAAATAGGAGGGCCCAGATTAGAAGAGAAGGGAATAGGAACAGCACAAGAGTGCAATGAAGAATTTAAGACCTAAATTAGTTATTTGCATACCCAGTAAAATGTAGAAAGATATGCACATAAGTACAATACTCCAACCACAAGAAATATATACAGGCGACAGCTCCAGTCATACTAACGAAACTGCAGATAATGGTATGCTGCAAACCTTCTGTGAGCATGAGTCTCTAGATCAATGATGTCCAGTCTTCATGATGGTCAAGTCCAGAATTCATTGTGTCCAATTTGAGTATCCATTTCAGATCCTCTTTATTCTAGAGATGTTTAAGATTTCCTCAGCCTTCTGGTATCAATATTGTGTGAATCACCAACCAATTCCGATCATTTTCAGAGTGACCGGAATCAATAAAGTGAGCAACCAATGGAGCAGTGATGATCTTGCATCTGATCCTATTCCAATGTTGACAAATTCTGATTTTCACTTTTTGCGTAGTCTGGCCAATATAAAGTAGGGAGCATGGGCAGAGTTTGGCATATATAGCATTAACAGTATTGCAATTGGAGAATGTTTGCAAGTGTACTGTAATGTTGTTGTCTTAATAGAGAATTGACAAACACTGCAACCACTACATTTATAATGGCCAATGACAGGGGAAATGCCCCATTGGTCATTGAGGGTCATTATGGGTTTCATAGTGGGAATGGCAGCGCAAATCACAGATCATCTGGTTCTCGCTGCCGTACCCACAATGCAGGTTCAAGGCTGCTTTAGATTCATCCACCACTGAAACAAAAAATTGGGAATCATCAGCATGTGACATAAGTGATACCCCAGACTTTTTTTTCTTTGTAGAAAAAGCTAACAGTAACACAAACTGATATTTCACAGCGGTGCTGTCAGGTCCCTAAAACATGGTTTCCCGTCAAAGATACGTGGCCAAAGGCCTACTTATAACAGCTATAGTCTATCCTGTTATCTGACCTCGCGCAAATATGTCAGAGACACTATGCAGTTAAGAGTGTTACTGCCTACTTGCCTTCTGCTAGTACACATTGTGGTACTGATAGATATGATGGCTGACACGCCAAGACATTTTTTTCACACTCTCATGCCTTCAAAGTTGGTGTCATGGATTAATGCCACTATGCTACTCCATGGTATCTGTAACAGGAGCTGCTGTGTACATCAGTCAGAAACTCATTCTAATCTGGCAGCAACCATGATTCACCGTGACAGTATTTTAAAGAAATGTCTCTAACTCTCAACCATCATCAATCAATGTTGGGGCACCAACTCTGTGTTCAGTGGTCTTAAGCTTCACTTTTTCACTGCGTGATCACACTCAGGACCTAACATGTTTCCTGTCAAGCATTTGTTTATAGATTAAACAGACTCCAGTGAATGTATTGAAGCTGGGTATTTTCGTATATTATAACAACTATTGCATTAAATGTAGTAGAGGTATTGTGTTATTCTACATTGATATTTTTTTTAGTTTTACAGACATTTATTTAAAACACTGCCTCAGTAAACTATTGCGGTTGTCATACTATTCTACTCTGTGGCATCATTCTTCCTTGTTGAATTTCATTTGGAAGTAATTTTAGTAAAAAAACAGAACAGTGCTGCCAAGTAACATCTCTTTTGTGTTGTCCATGGATTTAAGCATCGGGCACCAAACTACTTGAAAGGTGTCTTTGTCTCTGACCAAGTGCTTAAAAGCCTTTCTGCTGCCACCATATCCCATATTTTCCCTTACAACGTGGTCACATTCTGGGTGTGGCATTCTTCCACTGCAGTGATATAACCATCTTTGCTGCAACCAGCATTTAAAAAATCAATGCCCACCCCCTCCCTTGTATTCCTTCCTAGTCTTCCATTCTAAGGCCCAGTGTAACACTTGATAGGTCATCCGGATGCGGAAGCACAGTGACTTCTTTAATGGCTGCCAAGACCTCTTTCCAGTATCCGAGATCTTCAGACTTGGCCCTAAGTATCGGGTGCTTTAATCTCTCCCACCCCCAGCATTCACCTGCCCTTCTGAGGCACACCCTACATAAGGTATCAGGAGCCCATCATCCTGTTATCACCTTTATAAATGACTTTGCATGCTGAACTGCATTGTTACACTTTGTAATACCTCTCCACAGCAGGTACTGTTGCACCAGAGATGGTGCCATCAATATCCAGTATATCCCTGCAATCAATCATTTAGTCCCTTTGCATGTTGTTACTAACACCTCAGATCCAGTCTTCTGTTTCGTTGTCAACGCCCTGTTGTCAGGATGCACTGTCCTCGGTGTTGCAGCTGGTGTTAACTAAATCTTTCAACCCAAATGCTTGATCTGAGTGTCCTTGAACAGGTCTGCCAATAATGTTCACCCCACCCCCTTTCTCCCCCTTCTGAAGATAGACCCCTTGTATGCTGGTGAAAAAATCTTGATTGTAATATATCAGCTTTAGCGGGGATGGATATGAAATGTTCTCCTTGATCAGGGCCACCCAATCCAGATGTTCAGTGAGGTGCTCATTTTCTGGCTGTAGTACAATCTGTGCGGTTTAGCACATTTGAGTAATCTTATTATACCCCCATTGCTCTACCAGCAACTGCATGATATATGTGGGCCCGGTGTTTACTTGACTCTTTTTGGGGCCCCTCATATAGCATTTGTAGCTGGGCTTTTCTCTGGTAATCCCTGATATCAAGTGTGGACTGACCCTACCCCCTCTTTTAAAAGCTTTCTGTTTGTTTATGGGCAGTCTTGATGGCTTCACCTACCACACAAAATCCAGCATGTTTCTCCAAATATCTAGAAACCTCTAATTTCCTATTCTGATGAGGAGAACTTAAAAGATGGTATTGTAGTCAGGGAATATAAAGTCATTTTGGTTTGGTAACTCTGTCTCGCCGAAGACAGACAAATATTTTCCTGGCTGTTCGCCCTTGATAACTCCTGAATGATTGGGCACATTGGTTGCATCTAGTTTTCTCATCATGTGGGTGATAAAGATTCCCAAGTACATCATCTATGTACTCGTATCTCTCTGTTTACCATATGTGCAGGTATATTTCTGTCCATTCTTAAACATCTATTTGTGTATGAGGGGGATTTTTATATATTATATTATTTCTTCCTGTTCTATCCCATATTTTTGTATACTCTTTAAATCGCTCTGTCACCCGAAAGGGTCTTGTTCACGCTATATAAAACTTCAAATAAATAAATGCATAAATAAATCAGGTCTTAAGTGTTTTTAAAGGGTACCTTTTTCCATTAGTTCAGCTATATGTTGTTTTTCCATATTTATTAGCATCAACATAGACTTTAATAAATTTATTTTATACACCAATGATTCCCCATAGCCACACAGCATTTGCAACAGGGGTGGGATAGATTCATAGGGTCTGTCAAGGTCAACATTACATCATTGCAAAGTGTGAAATGTATGCTCTTTGCCACCAAAGGTCTTACCCCTGACCTCTAAGGACTGTTTTATAAACATCATTAAGGATTCAATAGACATTACAGACTAAATAGGAGACATTGGGCATCCCTGTCTCATTTCTCTATGCAGGTGAAACGTATTTGAGAACACTCGGTTCACTAAAATCCAGGTAGTGGGCACTTTGGTAGCTCTCAGTGATTATTTTGATATTGCTGTCACCCAAACAAATCCTCATTACCTTAGTCATAAAGGATCAGCTCACTATCGAAAGCCTTTTCAGCATTAAATGCAATCAAGGCCAATTTAATCAATTTGTTGCTTTTTCAAGGTAAGCTATCTTATGACAATTGTCAAATATTTGGCTGTCTTTTACAAGCCCTGGCTGATCCTTAGCTATTAAATTAGGTAATATCTTGGCAAGCTTGTTAGCCAGGACTTTCCTATAAATGTTATTGTCCATTTTTAACAACGCTATATGCCTGGAAGAGGCACATTGCTAACAGTTCCACCCAGGTTTCAAGTGTGCTATCCTATCGTCCCCCGCCTTTATGGCCGCCATTGCCCCTTTTGCACAAAGAACTGGAACAACCATGTCATCATAGGTACTGTTCCAGTGGCAGACGTCTTATAATAGTCACAAGTGAGGCCATTTGGTCCTGGGGCTTTGTGAGATTAGTACTTCTCTGGGGACATCAGTCACTTTGACTAAGGCAAGAATATGGTATCATTTTCATTTCACCTTGAGTACAGCTTTACATGAAAGTTTTTAATCTTTCCATGTCTTTAAACTTGAGTCTACTGATTTAATCTTTCGAGTGAAAAATACTCTTATGATTATGTTTAGTCTTTAAGGCATTTAGCCAATTAGGTGTGGGCGTTATCCCTTAGTTCATATACCTGTCATCACTATGAGAGTCCATTCCAATTCGTTCACTAGCAGGATGGCCAACTGACCCCTTATTTTTGTCACTGCCCAGGTCAGTCTCCGATCCTGAAGGCATATGTCTCTTTTCAGCCACCACCAGCTCAGACTACAGCTTATTTGTTGCAGGTCCCTATTTCTTTTATGTGCAACAAGAGCCAATAATTTTCCTCTCACTAACATCTTCAGAGCATCACATAATACTGCCATAGAATTTTAGGGTCCGTCATTGAATTCTAGATATTCTTTGATAGTCTTTCATACCTCAGCCCTGTAAACTGCATGTTGCAATAAATATTTCCACAATCTCCACCTCCTGTCCCTTGGTTCCTCGTGTATTCCCTGAGCTAAAATGTGACTGCTGCATGGTCAGATATTGGGATTAAACCAATACCAACACTGTTGCAGTTCTCATCAGATCCTTAGTTAGAAATCTTGTATCTGTTCCAGAATATGTATGGTTGTGAAAAAAGTTAGCCCTAGACGTAGCACTCTCCATATATCAACTAGACCCAGGTCTTTCATGCCCCTCCTCAGGTTCTCCGATGCCAACTTCAATGTCCTGTGACCCAATCCAGATTGGTCCATGTCCTCATCCATTACCTCAATAAAATCTCTGGCAAGGATAATTACCCCATCTACAAAATCAAGTTTCCTACGCAACACTTTGTAGTGGATTTGTTTTTGCACCGTAACATAAATTGCTACTACTGTTATTGTTTCTAGCCCTTTACCATCACAAACCCCCTCCATGTCAATAATTAATTCCCAAACGTTTATTCCTAGTGAGTTTCGAGACAACATTGCTGCCCTGTATATCTTGGTGGGAGCCAAGATATGTTTATGTGAACAACCCCTGACATGAAGTGATAAGACCTTGAATGTTGGGTTTCCATCCCCTTTCCACGCACGGAAGGGGAACACACTCTAATGTAAGGTGAAGAGGCCTCCACTCTGTACAGGGGAAATTGATTTAAGAAGCAGGCCCTTCCTTGGTGTTAGAGCTGATCTATAAGGAAGCAGGCCTTATACTGGAGGGTGGCAAGCTGGCAAGGAGGAAGGGTTGTCTCATCTCCATAGCTGAGGGCCCACATTGGAGGTGCGGCTTGGTAGTCGAAGCCTGATCTAGACATATGGCACCAATCCGAGGGTGCACCTGGTGTAGCTTGATCTAATGACAGATAGCTCTGTGTGATGGGAAGTCTGGTTTAAGAGGCGGCACAAATCTCGGGAAACAGGTGTCCCTGATTGGAGATGGTGCTGCTTCATCTAAATAGCAGAAGCCTTAACCCTGGGGTCACTTGAACTAGTGGAGGGGGATCAGAGTTACATGTGGCACATATAGTGTCAAGTACAGAAATATATGTTGCAAGGCACCCTTGGGACGGAAATATATATATTTTTTTTTTAACCAACTTTTATTGATTTTAACGGTCGTGCAAAAGTCCATACACAGCTTGTTCGCCTACAACCACATTGGCCGGCAGCAGGTGACTAGTCATTGGCATGAATAAAGGCATATGCTTTAGCACCAGTAACATTATCTATAGCCCAGAAACCGGCCCCCACAGGTACATTGACTCTCAGAGGTTGTTTGCCTTAGTGGCGTTAAACCCTCAGTAGACCTCCCGCCCAGCAACCCTGTAGAGACAGTTCTTAAAGGCTAGGAACCATGGCTAACGAAATGTCACACTCATCCCGGGCCAGCCGGGCAGGTAGCGTTAGGGTAAGACAGTGGGGGTGCCCCAGTTGTGCCATGTTAGAGTCACAGCATATGCTAGCAAATATCACCTAAAGGAGGCGCTGTACAAGTCAGGTAACTTTCATCAATGATGCACAGAGCAGTAAGTATCGCCCCACTCCCCACATCAGATTGCCAATGTGACGACCAAACAACCAGGGGGATAGAACAAGGGAAGAGGGAGGGGGTGTGGACCATCGCAAAGGGCGACAGTCATGGCGAGGGGGAAAAGATGCGCGCTCAGTTATCACCAGCAGATGGGGGCCTTCCAGGGTGTAGTCCGCTAACAGCAGGGTCTCCTCCCCTCCCTCCGGGTCGGCGCTCACTAGTGGGTTATGTTATATACCCCCTGCGGTGTTCCAGAACCCCCCCGGGTCCGTGGGAACCAGCACGTCATCGAAGAGCTTCAGGGCTCGAAGTCGTGGCGGCTGCAAGCGAGCGTGCTCTAGCCGCCCCAGGTAGTCCACCAAGGGCTTCCAGAGTTTCTTATACTTGGCGTCTCGAAACTGTAGACGCGCCGTGAGAGACTCCATCGCCACCACTTGCCACAGACGGGTAAACCACACGTTTACGGAGGGCGACTCCGGCTTCTTCCAGTAAAGGGCTACTGTTTGTTTTGCAGCGCCCAGCATATGGAGGCTAAGGTGCCGATCGCGACCCGTCATGGCTCTCAGGGTTGTTGGTCTAACTCCCAGAAGGACCACCAGCGGATCCTCCGGAAGGGGGAACCCGAGTACCCTTTTTACATGGCTGAGGACCTCCTTCCAGAAGACTTTCAGAAGTGGGCATGTCCACCAAATATGTATGAAGTCTCCCTGCGCCTGAGTACATCGCCAGCACAGGGGAGAGGAATTGGGGAACATTTTGTGGAGTCTGGCGGGGGTGTAGTACCATTGGGTCATTACTTTGTACGCCGATTCTTGTTGAGGGATGCTACGTAGTATTTTAGGGATGTCGCCCCAAAGCCGGGCCCATTGGGCAGGAGTGACGCCCGAGCTAGTAGAGGAATGCCATCTCGTCTGATAGGGGTGGGGGTCTAGCCGGTGCGAGCGCTGCAGCACCTTGTAGATGCGGGAAATGAGCCCCTTATAGTTGCCGAAATCCCGCGCTAGCTGTTCGAACTGCGTGTAGGGTCGCGTGGCCGCCGGCGTCAGGGACGAGCCCTGTATCCAGTGCCGCAGTTGTATATATTGGTATTTGTCACCGTCCAGGAGCCCAAATTCCTGCTTGCACTGTGCAAAAGTTTTGAGAGTGTCACCGCAAAACAGGTCTCGTATCGTCCTGCAGCCCGACTCTGTCCAGTTCGCGAAGTAAGGTGTCTGACATGCCGGCGGGAACTGTGGATTTCGCGCAATCGGGGTGTGCGGGGATGGAAAGGTGGTCAAGCCCCTACTCACCGCCACTTTATCCCAGATCTCCAGGACCGTTTTGGTAGGGACGGCCATGTAGGCGCTGCGATGTCGGGCCGCCCGGGGAAGCCAGGCATGGTCCCATAGCGGGCGGCAGGTGACTGCCCTGTCCATGTGGAACCACACCTTTTCACTCTCCCACGCCCCCCACTCCAGGATACAGCGAAGGTGCGACGCCCAGTAATATTCGAGGAGGTTAGGGCAGGCCAGGCCACCCCTGTCCCGGGGGAGACTCAAGATTTTATTCGAGAACCGTGGCTTTTTCCCCCCCCACACAAACGCGTTGAGCTCGCGTTGGAGCCCCTGTATTTGATGTTCCGGAATCGGAGTTGGCAGTGTTTGAAATAGATAGAGGACCTTTGGCAGTATCGACATCTTCACTGTGTTAAGGCGGCCCAACCAGGAGAGCGGTAAGGCCTTCCACGCCCGCAGGTCAGCCAGGACAGAGGTTTTGTAGTCTTGCCAGTTGGCTTGCGTCCAAGTGGCCAGGTCTGGAGTCAAGTTAAGACCCAAGTATCGCACTGACGCGTCCGCCCACTGATACGGGGCCGAAACTTGAATCGCTGGGAGCTCCTCGGCCGGGATCGAGATATTAAGGGCCCAGGACTTGGCGTGGTTAATTTTGAGCCCAGAGGCACGTTCGTAGGTGCGGAGTAGCGAGTGTACCGCCGGCAGTGAGCGCAGGGGCTCAGAGAGGGTGAGAAGGAGGTCGTCCGCGAAGAGAGCAATCTTGTGCTGCACTCCGCGAAGGGTTATACCACAGATATCGGGGGACCGCCGAATCATAATGGCCAGAGGCTCCACCACCAGGGCGAACAATAGGGGCGATAGGGGACAGCCCTGCCGAGTGCCTCTGCAGATGGGAAAAGGTTGCGTGAGCTGTCCGTTAACCCGCACCCTGGCAACTGGCGAGATATACGGGGCCATAATGCGCGCCACCATCTTAGGACCCAGGCCTATTTTCCGCAGCACTGCTCGGAGAAAGGTCCAGTCCACCCTGTCGAACGCTTTTTCCGCGTCGAGCGACAACAGGCAGGCCGGGATCTTCCAGTGCTGGGCCTTCCCGACGATATGCGCAATACGTCGTACATTATCCGCGCCCTGGCGTTGATGGATGAACCCCACCTGGTCGGGCTCAATAAGATTGGGGAGGTGAGGGCTAAGCCGCTTGGCTAGGATTTTAGTGTATAGTTTTAAATCGGTGTTCAGCAGGGCAATGGGCCGGTAGGAGGAGCACAGCGTATGGTCCTTCCCGGGTTTCGGGATGAGCGTTATGTCGGCCATTGTCATATCTGCTGAAGGCCCTACCGACTCCCCAAAAGAATTAAAGAGGCGCAAAAGGTACGGCTGCAATTGCGGTAAGAAGGCGCGGAAGAACGACACCGGGAGCCCGTCCGGGCCTGGCGCCTTGCCAAGCGGGAGGTCGCGTAAAGCGCCGACCAGCTCTGCCGGGGTGATAGAGTCCTCCAGAAGCCCGGAGTGATGCCCACTCAACGGGTCCCAGTGACAAGCGTCTAAGGCTTCCGCAACCAGCTCCGCCGCAGGGGGGTCGCCAGTATAAAGGGCTGAATAGTAGTCGTGAAACGTTTGGAGCTTCGCCGATTCCGCAACGGCCCAGGACCCGTCCGCCTTCTGTAGTTTCGCGATATGTGCCGTAGCTGCCCGCGTCCGCAAACGTCGCGCCAGAACAGCGCCCACCTTGTCGCCCCCCGCATAGTAGCGCTGCTTGAGTGCCAGCAGAGCGCGCTCAGCCTTGTTGACCCTATGTGCGTGGAGCTGCCCCCGTAGGACGGCCAAACGGCGCTTGTGCGTCGCCAGCGGGCGCTCTTTGTCCATCTGCTCGAGCACCTGCAACTCCCTCGTAATTTTTGTCTCATAGAGCTGGGCCTCATGCGCTCGAGCAGCCGCCAAGGCTGTGAGAGTGCCCCGTATAGTGGCCTTGAAGGCGTCCCAAAGGAGAGGGAGAGGGGTCCCCGGCAGGTCGTTATCCTCGAAATATGCCAGGATAGCTGTTTGGAGCTCCTCTCTATCCACTGGATCCCGGAGGACGTGGTCCGGGAAGCGCCAGCGGCGCGGACGCAGCGGGTGGGGAGGACCTTCCCGTAGAAGCAGCTCGACATGGGCGTGGTCCGAGACCGAGATGGTGGAGTGGGACACCGAGATGGAGTCCTTGAGTAGTGAGTGCGATACGAGAAGGAGGTCAATGCGGGAGTAAGTGCGGTGAACATGGGAGTAAAAGGTGTAGTCGCGCAACCCCGGGGAGTGGTACCTCCAAACATCCACTAAGGTTAAGGCGGTTAAGGAGCGTTTCACCGCCGCAGACATGGCCCCCACCCCGTGAAAAGCGCCCCCACAACGGTCAAGCTCCGCGTCCCACACCCAGTTGAAGTCCCCCCCGACTATGAGGTCTGTGGTTACCGGCTCTAGGTGTTCCCTGATTATCCTACGCAAGAAGAGATCCTGACCCTGGTTGGGGACATATAAATTACACAGTGTCAGAGCGCGGGAGCCCCGCCTGATCTCCACCCGCAGAAACCGCCCCTCCGCATCTCTATGTACCTTGGTATCACCCCGGGATATCCCCGCCCGGCACAAGATCGCCACCCCCGCCGTCTTCGAAGGAGCCGAGGACCAGAACTGAAGGGGGAAGCGCGGATGCGCCATCCGGCCCACGTCGGACTTGAGGAGGTGGGTCTCTTGAAGAAGAATGATGTCGGGGGTCTGCAGGAGGAGGTAGCGCCAGATGAGGCGTCGTTTGTTGGGAGAGTTGAGCCCATTCACATTGAGAGAGAGAATCTTCCAGGTAGAGGTGGTAGTCATTGTCGTAGAATCCCCAGTAGGGCACCACCCGCTTGAGCATCCCACCCATACACATGTCCCCCCCGCCAAGGGGAATGAAGGAAAGAGGTTACGGAGGGGAGCAAATAAGAACAAGTACAACCATGTAAACCTGTAGTCGGCCAACAGGGCCGGAAGAGCCTATTCCAGTCAAGAGAGTAGCCAGGCACCATGGCACAGGCTGTCTCGGAGATGTCACTCTCCCAGAAATAGGATGGGGGGTTCGCCATCGTTGAACCGCAAAGTTATGGTGTCGAGGGTCTAGCCCGGGCCGCCGCCCAAGCCTGGAAGACAGTGCCCCGTAGAGGAGACGACGGTGCGCCTCCGAGTGAGGCGTCCAGGGCGCTAGCAATGGGGGAGAGATGCAGTCCACAGCCGGCCATGCCTCCGGTCGTCTCAGCCATCTCCATAATGTGAATGCAGTCAGGTGAGAAGATCCGCGGTGGGCGTCGGTCATTTAACGGCAGAGGCCTGGGAGCCCAGCGGCGAGGAGGAGCCCTCCAAGGATTTGATATGTTCGATAATGTCCTGCTTGTCCCGGGAGGCCCTGCTGCCCTCCGGCGACGGTGGGTGTCTAGGGTGTCGCACCGTGGACCATTGCGGCTTCACCGGGACTCTGAGTTTGGATGGGCGCCGCGCGGGGCTGGCCGGCGGTGAATCAGGAATCTGTAAGAGTTGGGCCGCTTCCCGGTATGAGCGCAGCACCCGCCGCTTGGACTCCCACTGAAACATGAGGGCGAAGGGATGGGCCCATTGGTAGCGGATGTTGAGCTCCCTCAATTTGGCAGTGATGGGCTTGAAGTCCCGGCGTCGCCGGAGAGTGGTGGAGGCCAAGTCCTGAAACAGTTGAATGGGCTTCCCTCCGCAGAGGATTTCGGATTTGCCTCTGGCCGCCTGAAGAATGGCTTCCTTTTCAACAAAGAAATGAACCCGTGTCAAGATGTCAGGGACCAGGCCCGGCCTCCCCATCGGCCCTGAAACCCTGTGAGCGCGGTCCAGGGTGGGCGGCGAAGTGTCATCATCCCCTCGGATGTCATGGAGTAAGTCCGCCACGAAGGACATAATATCTGCCCCTTCTGCCCCAGGCGGCACCCCCCGGATGCGTATGTTGTTCCGGCGCCCCCTATTTTCCAAATCCTCCTGTTGGATCTGGAGCTCAACATGTTGTTCTTCCAAGGTCGCCAGCCTTTGCCATAGGTGTTCTTGGTCCTCCGTGCGTGCATCCAGGGTCTTTTCTAAGTCATCCACTCTGCCACCCAGCTCTCCCAGGTCCCTCCGAAGGTCCTTCACGCATGCCTGGACTTCAGAGCGAAGGGACCCAATCTCCGATTTAAGTTCTTGCATGAATGCCGTCATGAAGGATTGCGTGACGGGGGCTGTCGAGGCCCCGGCCCCCGATGGCTCCACGCTCTGTGACGATGTGGCAGGCTTGGTCCACAAGTCCTTAACAGAGGCGTCTTTGGGGGTTGCCGGCGGCTCCTTCCCCTGTTTCGTACGGGTCATGGTGTGGCCGCGTTCAGGATCGGCCTCACAGTGAATGGGGGTAGCAGCCCCCAGCAGCTCAGGGGCCCGCAGTCGTGTGGCGAATGGTCAGCCCCACCTATCCCGGCTCAGAACCACAGGGGCGCAGGGGTGAGCGCAGACGACAATGCCGCGGCGTAGAGCGCCGCAACGCAGGAGGTCCTCGAGGCCCAACTCCACGTAGCGATGCGGCCGCTAAACTGTCCCAGGGTTGAGCTCCCACGCCGTCCAAGAGAGGCCCTCCAGCGCTAGGAATGGCCGTCACGCCTGTAGTGAACGCCACCAGCTCTCAGGTCAGGGCTCGTCCGCGGACCTCACCCAGCCCAACGTTAGTCTATCGTCTAGTTTGCGGGCGCAGGCAGTAGGCCACGGACATCAGGGCGCCGGTCGTCCTCTGGGCGCGTTTCCTTCTAGAGCGCCCCCCGATCCAGGCCCAGGCCCCAGTCCAGTCGCCGTGTGGGCCAGGCCTCTCCCGCGAGGCGAGTCAAGGTGGCAGCCAGCTTCTCACAGCCCCCGGCTAGTCCACAGCCACACGCACACCCCGCGTCGTTCGCCTTCACCTTCGGGCCCCCGCCTCCGCTCTGACCCCCAGCAATCACCCAGGTCGTCCGGGAGGTCCCGGCCTACCAGCTCTTGTCGTTGTAGGTGTCGTCCGCCGTTCAGCTCGGTGGCTCTTCGCTGCTTCGCTCCACTGATGGCCGGCGCCTCCAGGCTCAATGTCGTCACAGGCCGGCAGGACGACGCCGCGGTCAGGGCCCGGCCGGGCCAGTCCAGGGGCCCCAGTCACCAGCAGCAGGGCCCGCAGCGCCGCCACGCGGCAGCAGCTCCGCGCGTGCAGTGAGGCGTAGGCTATGGCCAGGTGCCCCCCAGGCAGCCCCAGCAAACCGCTCCGCGTACCAATGTCAGGGCCGAGGCCTCATCACAGTCCGCCTCCTCTTTGGCGCCACGAGGCGGGCAGCCGCAGCTACGGGCCAGGGCCAGCCGCAGAACACAAGATGGCGGCCGCGCCCGTCCCCGAGCCCGATCTTCCTCGAGTCGCCTCTCCGTCGGCCCCAGCCGCCTCAATGTCGCCGTCGCTCTGTCACACGGCCTCGCGGCTTCTCCAGCGGCACTCCTCCCGGTCAGCCCGGCTCAGTCACCCCGCCTCGCGGCGAGTCCGGGCAGCCAAGATGGCGGTCGCAGTCTCTCCCACCGGCTCCTCGCCTCGTATGTCACCCCTGCTCGCCACAGCCTGTGTCGGGAGTCTCTAAGGCGCCTGGCAGCTGCCCGCTGTCGATATCCAGCCGGTCCCCCCCGGCTAACTCGTCTCCGCAGCCACCGCCCAGCTTTAAAGGCTGTTTTCCACGGCGGCGGCCCGGAGCCTCAGCGATGTGCGACTCACATCGTCCGCGGCGAGACCACCGGGACGGAAATATTTTAAATGCATTTCTGTAAAACATTGTGAGAAAGAATATGAAAATGAAGGAGTATATGGGCTAATTACGATTAATGCAGTTTATGGTCTGGGATATCGGAGTCAGCCAGAATCTCTGATTCCAACCTGTATCCCTGCACCAAAATCTGACCATTATGTGGCTAATGAGCCAGGAATGAGGAATAACCCACGAAGTTGGTTTTATTGGGTCCTTTTTCACATATATTCCTGCTTTTAGGCTCATTTCTTCTGCAAGCTACCACCTGCTTCAATTGCAGGAGGGGAAATGCTGCATAGTATTTCAGCCTGAACTGCCGCTCTCTAGTGAAGCATTTCGTTGATGTATTTGATTTACTCCATGACGAGACACCAGATATTCTCTTCCTTACAGAGACATGGCTCACTGCCAATACAGAGGCTGAGCGTGGTCTGGCCCTGCCCCAGGGTTACAACATCGCAACACTTAATAGAGGGGCCCAGGGTGGTGGCATCGCAATTATTTTTTAAACTGGCTACACTTGCACTCTTATTAAAGAGGCCCTGGTGGGTTGTGAGTGTGCTCGCGTCAAGATTCCTTTTAATGCCAACTTCACACTGTCTGATCTATCGCCCTTCTGGCCCTTCCAAAGAGTTGAGGGATGCGCTAATTGTAGCATCAGGTACACTGGTCACCAGACCAGCCAATTTCAGCATCATTGGAGATCTTAACTTGCATCTAGATGCTAATCGAAACTGTGAGATTGGCAACTTCCTAGCGGATCTTGCCGCCCTCCAACATACCCAGCGCATCTCAGGCTGTACACACTCTGCTGGACATTTATTGGATCCGGTCTTTTCCAACGTACCCACTCTCACAGTTAATATGCCTATCCCTATGAGCTGGTCTGACCACTATCTGGTATCCATGGCACTACAGGGATTTGGGCCCCTCCAGGGCGCAGCTTGTAAATCAGTTTTAAAACGCCCTTGGCATAAACTTGACACCGAGTAGTTTCGTGCTCTCCTCCTGAGGCACACACCCAGCCTACCTGACAACCTTGATGTGGCTGTGAGCCCCCTATTGGACTGGCTCTCGCACTCTCTTGATACACTCATTCCCGCCAGATGGGCCCAGAGCCGTAACACTCAATCTAGTCCGTGGTATAATAGCAATCTGGCTTCAACCCGGAAAGCCTGTAAAAGCCTGGAACAGGCGTGGAGGCGGTACTTCGATCCCGTTTTGAAAATGTAATATCGGGTAGCCATCAAGAACTATCAAAGGGCCATTCAGAAGGAAAGAGCAGCCTACTTTGCGGACGAGATCAGAAATAGCAGTAACCCTGCTAAATGTATCTTGCTCAAAGATCTTAAATCTTTGGGGCAACCCAAAGCTCCACCTGTCTCCTCCAATCAGCAATGTGAAGTCCTTACCGCCTCCTTTATTAAGAAGGTCGAGAACATCTACAGGACCTTCCTCCACACTGAGATTAGGACAGGCCCCTCACTGTGGCCCCTCGATACCCCCACACTCTGTGTTTTCCCGGCGCTCTCTCAGGAAGGGATGTGCATGATCTGCAATAAACTTAAATCAGGATCCCCTGCAAACCCTCTCATCCCGGTCCAATTTCAAAAATTCCTACCTCAGCTTCTTTCCCCCTTTTGCAAACTTATCAACCTATCTCTGTCCTCTGCGGTAGTCCCCATGACTTGGAAACATGCCAAGGTGGTCCCTTCACTTAAAAAACCCACATTGGATGCCTCAAGAGCAGAGAACTTTCGCCCCATTTCTCTCCTTCCGTTGGTATCTAAGATCGCCAAAGCTTACATAAACTCTAGTCTCACGAGGTTCATCGAAGATAGCAATCTGCTCGACCCTTCCCAGAATGGCTTACAACCATGCCACAGCACTGAAACCGTCCTTCTGGCTGTAACAGAACTTCTATGGGACGCGTTAGATGTCGGTCGCACTTCAGCACTGATCCTACTGGATCTAAGAGCTGCGTTCGACACAGTGTCCCACCAGATCTTGCTACAGCGCTTGGAGGACATTGGTATTGGAGGCCCTGCCCAGGGCTTGTTTGCCTCCTTTCTATCAGAGAGAACCTTCCAAGTGTCTGTCCCCCCCTTCTGCTCCCAGGTACATTCTGTTCACCAAGGGATTCCTCAGGGCTCAGCTTTGAGCCCAACCCTATTTGACATCTACATTCAACCCTTAGCAGCATTAGCCAGGAGCAGAGGATTAACTGTGGTATCGTATGCAGATGATACACAGTTGGTGGTGGCACTTTCAGATGACTCTGCGCAGGATGTGCTTAAGTTCAAGGAAGATCTAACAGCTATCGCACACTGGATGACCGCCAGTTGCCTCCAAATGAATGCTAGCAAATCTGAGATCTTGTTGGTGGGGAAAGATACTCAACTGTGGAGTGAGCGTTGGTGGCCATCCACTCTGGGCTCTCTGCCTGTTCCTAAACAGACAGTCTATGGGTAGACTCTGCTCTTACTTTTCAGGCCCAAACTAAAGCTGTAGCTGGGACCTGTTTTGGGCTCCTACGTGGGCTTAAACCACTGTTGGGATTCTTTGACCCCACCATCCATCAGGTGATCATCCAGGCTACTATATTATCCAGGCTGGACTATGCCAGCTCCCTATACCTGTGGGCCAATAGAGCTGAGATTCTTCTCCTGCAAAGGGCACAAAACGCTGGGGCCCGGACACTCCTCGGCTTGCAGAGAATCTGTCCTACAACTGATGCCATCCGCAGACTACATTGGTTGCTGGTGGCGAAACATATCGAGTTTAAAACTCTCTGTATCGTCCATAGAATTCTGAATCTTCAATCCCCTGATATTCTGGCTAATATCTTTATGCCCTATACGGGTATGAACGGGTATGAATAGTTGTGGGTCCCATGCTCACTGCGCCACTGGATTCAAGCTAGCCTGACTGATATGGGATGGTGCTCAGGTCCCGGTCCCAGGATGCTTGTTTTCGGTCCAGGGAGGACCTGGCTTGGCAGTTCGGGCTAGACAGTTCCCATGAGGAGCAGGGTCAAGACTGATGTGCATAAGGCTGGGTCCAAACTGGGATGGCGTAGTGAGCAAAAACACGATGGATTAAACCCAAATCTTTTTGACTGGAGGTGAATGTTTGCATTGTTCAGCATTCAGACGATCATTTGTTCCTTTTGCTTTTGTTGCCCTAAGTGGGAAGGGTGTGTCCAGACGTGGGTCTTGTGCTCTCTGTGCCACTGGATGCAAGCTTGCCTGACTGATGAATGGTGATGCTCTGAAACCGGTCCCAAAATGCTTGTTTCGGTCAAGGGAGGACCTGGCTTGGTAGTTCGGGCAGGATTGTTCTTATGAGGAACAGGGTCAAGGCTGATATGCATATGGCGGGGTCCAAACTGGGGTGGCGTGGTGAGCAAAAGAAAGATGGATTAAACCCAGATTTTTGTGACTTGGGGAAAATGTTTGCATTGTTCAGCATTCCGTCCATCATTTATTCCTTTTGCTTACATCCCCAATAGCTCCACATCCAGGCACAGTATGTATGGTCCCGGAATCACTGAGTTAAGTATTTGTAGTCCTCCTAATTCTGGGCCTGGAGCACTAAGCTACTCAGAGTCCCTAGGAATGCTGTCAGGGCCACTTGTAATGAGGGCCAAAATCTCTTGGGTAGCCATATTGCACACTTGAGCAGTCTGGAGTGGCTCCACACACATAAAGAGGTAGGGCCACATATGGGAGACATTCCACCCTACTAGACTAGCCGCACGAGGCACCGGAGAGTTGGAGAAATGGAAATAACTCTACCAGCTCATCCTGAGCCCCAACCACGTGACGTTAAGACCCACATCCTGAAAGTAGTAATGAATAGTGACCATGGGAGTCGCTACTCATGGTATAGATTGCTAGTGAAGCTAGGGATTGACATTTTGTTTTTAAATGCTTGAATCTGGAATCGACCTGTATGTGATAGTATAATACGCGCAAGACCCCTTGACCACCCATTTGTGTCAATGCGGAGTCCTTTGTTGTTGTATGTCATTATACGCAGTAATAACACTGTGCTGAATTTTCAGAACCATTGCTGGGATAAAAGGTTGCGAGTTCACGATGTGCCTGCAACCAAATGAGAATTATTTCTTCTACGTGAGAGCAGTCAATAACTTTGGGTCGAGTGAGCAGAGTGAAGCGGCCCTCATCTCCACAAAAGGTAACTGGCCTCTTGATATACATATATATGGATATTCTACAAGTCTGCTTAACAAATATTACTTATAGTTATATTATTCTATGATTAACATGTATATAGGTCACTGCATAGTTTTCATTTAAGTTATTTGATCAGAAGCTTACGGTTCTCCGTTTATTTAACTATCACAATATGTACATTTTATCATACATATTTATCTACAATTGCTTCACTATTGAATTATTGAAAACAAAAAACTAAATAAAACACAAAAATAAATGAACCTAAAGTAGAGCAACACTTGAAAGTCTGAGTTTATTACATACAACTTAGATATTGATATACTACCTTCTGTATACATGTATACCTTCCATGTACTTCTATATCTATGTATTTAATAATTTACTCCTACTGTTAAAGAAAAAAAAACATTTGAGTCTCTCCAATGCACTACCCTATGTTTTACCCTCTACCTCTCTCTATATATCCTCTACCTCCACTCTCTGTCTCCAGTGGCATAACGAAACTTGAGAGGGCCACCTTGCAAAGTGCATGGAAGGGCCCCCCCATGCTGTGCTCCAAACCCAGGGAATTCTCAGGCCAGGGTGCACAGTGCCAGGGGGGGGGGGGATCTTGGCCTCCGCGCACTGCAGGGGCTGTGGGGGCTAATGTTACGATACTGTCTGACTCATTTCAAACCTCATTCTGCTACTATGATCCCAAAATAACCCTTTCTAGACTCTTGCCGCCTCTAACCTTCCTTGCATCACCCCAACCCTCATTTTACTACTAAGATCTCCCAAACAACCCTTTCTAAATTCTTCCCTCATGCATCCTTCCTTAGACTCATCCGACACCTCATTTTAATACTATGATCTCCAAAATCCGTTTCTAGAGACTCTTCTCTCCTCTATCTCTCCTTTACTCATCCCAAACCTCCTCCTACTACTATGATCTCCCAATAAACATGTTCTAGACTCTTCCCTCTTCTATCCTTCCATTCTCCTTTTTAATTCAACTAACAGACTCACATGTCCACTGCTCAAAGTAATTCATATTTCACTATACTAATTCACCATTAATCCTTTTTGGTTCCGAAGTAGTGTGCTACCTGCCGAAAAGCACTTTGACAACTTGTCAGCTGAAGTAAGCGATATATATATTCACTGAAAAAAACATAGGTTCAGTGACGTTATACTTAGAAATTAGCCTTTAAAAAACCGTAGAAATTCACTGAAACAAACATAGGTTTCAGGGACGTTATAGCTAGTTGGACATTTCACAAGTACGAAACGAGAGAAATTTGCCCGTTATAGTTAGTTGAGCTAACTATAACTCGCGCCCCCGCAATGCACGGCTGATGATGTCACATATTACATCATTCATGACATGGTCAATGACATCACTGATAACATCTCAAATGACATCACTGATGACATCACTGATGACATCATCCACGTGATAATCTGATGCACCTCCTCACACCCTAATATAACCTTTGATCCTCCCACTCTAAAATGCAGACTACCATTTTCGAAACCATAGACACACCAAAACCAGTTACTACATACCCACTCACTGATTCCTAGGTCTACACACATGTCCACTCATTCATCTATACAGTTACTCGTACATGCAGTCACTCATCAATACAGCACTATCATATGCAGTCATACACCTATACAGACACTCACACACCACCACTCACCCATAGAGTTACTCACACACCTAGTCAGTCATGCAAAGAATCAATCACACTCCCATTTACTCACCTATACAGTTATACACACACCACTTTACTTATTCATACAGACACTAACACATACTTACTCTCTTCTACAATCACTGACACAAGCACACACTCATCCATACAGCCACTCTCACAATCACTCACTCTCACATATAAGTAAGTAAGTAATGTGTTTATTGTACAGTTAATTAAAACCTTTACAAAATTGTCCGTCTCTTATAAAACAGTAAAACATCAGTTTAAAAGGCTGATAGCCACAGTTAAGAACACACTTAAAATTGCAGAAGAGATCCACTCCCCCGACCATGCTGACCCATAGTCCAGTTTCTTCATTTTTTGTTTGCGGAAATTTAGCAGCAGTTTGTGAGGTAAAATTACCCCCCTGGTCAGAGACTTGGCAACAGAATGACGGCAGTTGATCGGCCCACGCTCTAGACACAACAAGCACACAGCTGCAAATATCTGAAACTCAGGTGCCTTTAATATTGCATTTGCATGCATGATTCAGACACTTGGAGAGAACCTTTCCAGACACAGAGAGCAGAGTTGATCCTGTGATGTGATTCACCTAAGCTGATCTTTGAGGTATGGGGTTCCCCATTCAAACCTAGAGACCTTCAATTAGTATATAACACTAGCTTACTAGCCAGGGGAGGGTGGTTCACAATGTATTATAGGACCTGTTTCCACTATCATTATAATATGATTTCTCCCTTCATTTTCTATGGAATTGTAAAAGTGCTGATGGTTTTATTTCTAATCATTTGTCTGCTTATGTTAGCCAAAGTACTGCACCTAAGAGCAAGTAGTTAAAAATAAACATTTTAAACTTTTCCGTGTCTCTGATTACTCATGTTGTGGACTGATATGAGAATAACAACGAAAAGGTGTTTCTGATTCCCACCATTCCTGAGAGTACTCTAAGTCGCTTGTTCTGGGTTGTCTAATCATTGGTAGCTTCGAAATGATATGGAGAACGAATGAGACACTGTTGCTAGTCAGATAGTGGTTCTGGGTAGTCATTTATATACTCCAACACTCACATATACTGCCTTTCCCATATGTAGTTACTCACACATGTACCACTGAGACATCATTCACTCACCAACACACTCATACACACACTCATACACACACTCACCCACCCATACAGCCCTTCACAGATGCACTCTTAAACCCATACACCCAGTGAATCACCTACTCACAGATCTATGCACAGAGTCACACACCCCCACCCACCCACAGAGACACTCAGGCACCCATACAGATACTCAGACAACCAATCAATAACCCATATAGACACTCATGTAGCTACTCACCAACCCATGCAGCCGCTTACACACCAACTGACAGACTAATACAGACATTCACACAGTTTAGTCACTAACCCATGCATTCAGTAAGACACAATCAATCACTCACTTATACAGTCAGTCACATACCTACTAAATCATCTATTCAGACACATACTATATATATATATATATATATATTCACTGAAAAAAACATAGGTTTCAGGCACGTTATAGCTAGGAATTAGCATTTAAAAAACCTTAGAAATTCACTGAAAAAACCATAGGTTTCAGGGACGTTATAGTTAGCTGGACTTTTCACTCATACAAAACCATAGAAATTCCCCCGTTATAGTTAGTTCAGCTAACTATAACTCGCGCGCCCGCAATGCACTGCTCATGACGTCACATATTACATCACTCATGACATGATCAGTGACATCACTCATGACATCACTGATGACATCTCAAATGACATCACTGATGACATCACTGATGACATCATCCAGTGAATGTGTGTTTTTCTGAAAATTACATATGTTTTATATATGTATATCTCAAGGTCGATGGAAGAATAAATGGGTATATAAGTGTCTAAATGGATGATTTGTTTTTGAAAAATTGATTGTATAACTGACTGATTAAGTGTATCTTAGTGAATACATGGCTTAGTGAGTAATGTTTAAATATGTAAATATCTGTATCAGTCTCTCACTTTGTGTATAAGTGGCTGCATGGGTTGGTGAGTAGCTACATGAGTGTCTATATAGGTTATTAGTTGGTTATTTGAGTATCAGTATAAGTGTCTGATGTCTGTATGGTTCGGTGGGGGCTATTACGTAGTGCATAGGTGCATGAATGAGTGACTCACTGTTTGTATGTGTTGAAGACAGCATATGGGCAGGACTGTATGGGTGGATGAGTGTGTGCATGGGTGTGTTAGTGAGTGAATGACTGTCTCAATAGTGTCTCTATGAGTAACTACATATGTTTTAAACTAGTATATGCGACTATTGGTGTATATAAGTGAGTATATGTGAGAGTGAGAGATTAAAAGAGTTACTGTATGAATAAGTATGTGTTTCTATAAGTGATTGTTAAAAAGACTAAGTATGTGTAAGTTTCTGTAGAAGTAAGTGTGGTGGTGTGTGTATAACTGTATATGCAGGTAAACAGATGTTTGATTCTTTATTAGCATGAGTGACTAAGTGTGTGAGTAACTTTATGGATGAGAGGCGTTGTGTAACAGGATGTATAGGTGTATGAGTACATATGATGAGTGAGTACATGTATGAGTGACTGTATAGGACTGTTGGTGAATGAGTGGATGTGGATCTTACAATTACTGAATAGGTTGTTGTAACTGGTATTGGTATGTCCATTGTTTTGAAAATTTTAATTTCTATTTTTGAATGTGTGTATCAAAGGTTTTATTAGGGGGAGAGGTGGTCTGCCACTCTATCACAAGGATGATGTCATCAGTGATGTCATGAGTGATGTCACTGACCATGTCATGAGTGATGTAATATGTGACATCATCAGCAGTGCATTGCGGGCGCGCGAGTTATAGTTAGCTGAACTAACTATAACGGGGGAATTTCTATGGTTTTGTACGAGTGAAAAGTCCAGCTAACTATAACGCCCCTGAAACCTATGGTTTTTTCAGTGAATTTCTAAGGTTTTTTAAATGCTAATTCCTAGCTATAACGTGCCTGAAACCTATGTTTTTTTCAGTGAATTTCAAAGGTTTTTTAAATGCTAATTTCTAGCTATGCCTACAGAGATAGGAGATGTGAAGAAAGAAGGAAAAACGCACAGAAAGAAAAAAAAGAAATGCAGAAAGAAGCAACAGAAGTCCTCAAAGACCAAGAAAAGTGCAGGAAGAAGTATAACGTGCAGAAAGAACAAACAGAAGAGCAGAAACAAGCCTTGTTGCAAAATCATCCTGTACCCTCAACTTTTTCAGACGGATACTGGTGGTAACTGAGTCTGACTAACCAGTCCTAGAGCCAGTGCTATGTTAAAAGACACTCAGAATACAGTGAAAACACCTACATACACTAGGGCACACTATGTGTTGGGGTCCCCCTGTGATTAGCATGACCTCCTCTGTAAGCCCCTAGTATATAATAGGGCAGGGGATTAAAACTACCTCTTAAAACGCACCACAGGGCGTGTTTGAACACGTCACCTCATGCCCCGTCCCCTCCCTTCCCCACTGTGTATACACGCCCTGTAGCCGTTTTAAGTTGGGAGATTAAGTCCCCTTGAATCCTGAGGGTCCCTAGGGTCCAACTAGACCACTAGGTACCTCCAGGAAGCGCCACAGAGCTGCGTTGCAGAGAGGTGTAAAAAGTGGCACGGCCTGCACCACCTCTCTGCAAGGCAGAGCAGTGGTGCTTACTGGAAGCACCTGGTGGGCTAGTTGGACTCCAGGGTCCCTTAGGATTAAAGTGGAATTATTTCCCCAACTTAAAAACGAGCCACAGGGCCTGTGGGCGTTCTGAGTTGAGAGATTAAGTCCCCTTGAATCCTAAGGGTCCCTAGGGTCAAACTAGCCCACTAGGTACCTCCAGTAAGCGCCACAGAGCTGCGTTGCATGGAGGTGTAAAAAGGGGCGTGGCCTCAGAACACCTGTCTGCAACGCAGCTCCCTGGCGCATACTGGAGATACCTGTTGGGCTAGTTGGCCCTCAGGGACCCTCAGTATTGAAGGGGAATTAATTCCTCAACTTACAACTGGCCAGGGGGCGCGTTTGCAGAGTGCTGCAAGGAGGGGGCGTGGCCTCCGGCGCGATGCCGGTCTTTTATTTATTCATTTTTAAGAAGGAGGGCTGTGTGGCCCCCTTTCTTTTTCTAATTTATTAGCCCTGGGGACCCCATCCCCCAGGGCATGCACCCTAATTTTTTTGTTGAAAAAAATTAATTTGGCCCTCCCAAGGCCTTAATCGGCCCCGGGGACCCCAACCCCCAGGTCATGGCCTTTTTTTTTTTTTTTATTCTTTAGGAGGGGGGCTGTGTTGCCCCCCTCCTCAGGCCACTTATGGCCCCGGGGATCCCATCCCCCGGGGCCGGCCTTTGTTTTTTATTTAAAAAAAACAAAACATATTTATAGAAACACCTAGGACATGCTGGACAAACCGTATGTACCTATCACCATGACGATTTGCGTGATATTCATTAAAAGGCGACTATGCATACAATGAATCCACGTAGAATGTATTCACACCGCTAGTGAAGCTCTGACATGTCTGACACCCCACCGTGCCTAATCCCGGCGCCCCCGCTGGTGGGTACTCTCCAAGTAGACACCCTTGTTGTTTATTTACACAAACATGGGTAGCTATTGACGGGCACATTTAATACACATGCACACCAAGCCATTCAAAGGGGATTCGACAAAAATTCGACCAAACTATGCAAGAAACCCCCTCACGGTTAATAAAACACACATCCACCGCCGGATGTGTAATACTTTTTATTTTACTCTCTGGAAAGGAGACAAACCTCACTTGAGAGTCACAGCGTGCTCCTGGCTGAGCCCAATGCTGTGTTACACCCACCAGTGCCCGCCGAGTGCCACACACCTCTGTGTTGTATTCCACCAGCTAGTGCGTATGCTATGATACTCTCTAGCCCATGTGCACTGTAACACCACCCCGTGAATATGTCATGCCACACTTGCCTTCGCACGGGTTATATTGCCCCATCTAACGTGCCTTCCTCGATGCCTATGTTATAAAGCACAGCGCTATGCCATACATATTACAATCTGGGATCCATATCTTTGTCACAGTGCATATGCAATGTGCATGCCCCTGCACCCTCCTTCTTGCCCATCATAGCCATTGTGCTGCCACTAACCCTCCCGCTTGCCATGCATGGTCTTCGGTGCTGCCATGGCCCCTCCCACCTTCCCTGTGTGGTCAGCTAGCTGCTCCTGACCCCCTCCCACCTCCCTCCATGGTCTGTGTGTATGCCATCATAGTCTCACTGTTGCTCTCCATGGTGTGTCTTGTTTCTAGTGCCCATCCTGCCTGACCTCCATGGTCATCTTGCTGCTCCTGCCCTGCCCCCTTGCCCCCAGCCCTCTGTTTCCATGTGCAGACCCCTATTCCCTCCCTCCTGGCTTGTCGGTTCCATTGTAATACCCCTGATCCGTCCCTCCTGCCCTTTATGGTCTGTTATGCTGCAGCTTTCTCTCCTGTCTGTCCATTATGGTCAGCTAGCTACCATTGCCTCTTTCCCCTCTGTTGTCTGTTGTCCATGTGCATGGTCCTGTCCCCTCCCTATTGCTTTCTATGGATTGTTGTGCTGCACTCCCGTCCCGCATGCCCTGTGTGGAGTATTGTGCTGCTGCAAACCCTGATGCCTGCCCTGTAGGGTCAGTTTGGTGCACCTCTCAATGTCCCTCCTGTCCTCTGTTATCCGAGTCCATGTCCCTACCCCAATTCCTCCTGCCTACCATGATCCAATGTACCATACTTGCGAACATTTTGAACTTGGTAAGAGGGAGATTTTGAAATAAAACTGGGGTATTGATTTTCCCTTTTGAGTTACATTGAAAAAGAGAAGATTGTAGACAGGAAACAGATCAAGTAAAGCCCATTTGAGCTTAAAAACATTGGACGTTTCCTGGCTGAAACGGGTCTGTTGGCATGTATGGTTGTATGACCACTGCCTCTTCCTTCTGCCCACAATGGTCTATTATATTGCCACAGTCTCTCTTGCCAGTCCTGTATTGTTGGTTTGTTGCCCCTGCCCCCCTTTCCACTGCCCTCCATAGTCTGTTGTGCTACCACTGCCCTTCCTGCCTGCCTAGTGTGGTCAAATTGTTGCCTCTGCACTCTCCTACCTGCCTTCAATTTTCAGAGTCCGTGCCCCTGGCCTCTGCCTCTCAACAGTATCCCAATGAACAACTAGATTGCTAACATTCTATATTTATTACAAAAGTGTGGAATGCCTGATGTCATCTTGATGTAATCAAAACTGTAATGCCTAGAGCATTTCCTTTAGAAATTACATATATGAGAGGGTCTTATTTGCATCAAAATTATGGTTAGTGCTCTAAAAAACTAAAATGAGGACATATTTTCTGAGTTTTCAAATCGCGACAAAGAACTTTTAAATTATTTGTAATCTTAGTTTTTTTATCCAGTTGACCACTTGATTAAATGTTGCATCCAAGGGGAGAGGGTGTGGTGTTACTTCCAGAGCTGCAGACTTTGCAACTGGGGAACCAGGTTGGAGTTTCTGCTTCAGCTCAACATTCTGTGATTCTGGTCAAATCACTTAATCTCCCCATGTCTACAACCAAAATTCTGTCATTGGGCTATACTTGGGCTACATCTGGGTGATATTTGGGCTACAGTTGGGCTCTTTTGTCTCTGGTGGCCATCTTGGGAGATTTGTTATGAAGTTTCCTAATTTCCTCATTTACTGCAGTCTCCTCAGTAGGAAATACTTTCAGTTTTTTACTTTTTTACTTTGATTCCATCAAGAAGGCATTCAGATGTGTCACACATTTTCCATAAATTCTGAATGTTAGCACTCTAGTTGCTCATTAGATCACTGTAGTAAAGCTACTGCTCACCAGGCAAGTCTGCTACTGGTATTCAAAGTGCATGTTTCAGTCTGCATGTCAGAATGTTTTTATGAAATAAAAGAGGATTTCGGAAGTCAAAATGTGCCCTAGTTTTTCTTTCTGCAGTGCTAATCATAATTTGTATGGCAAAATGAACCCCCTCATTTTGTTCCTTTGTAAATTAAATGTTTTAAGTGTTACCACTTTATTCCAATTAAGATGGCTTCAGGTGTGCCATACTTTTGTCATAAGTAAGACTGTTAGCGCTCTAGGTGTTCTTTAGAGCACTCTGGGAAGCTGCAGTAGAACACAAAGGAATCAACTGACAGTCTCTGCCCTTGTTGGATGTACATGTTTTACTGAGAATGTCAGACTTCATTCTTACATGACTGAGAAAGATAATGTGAATTTACAGAAAATATGCTCTCAGTTTAGCTCAGTGGTTCCCAAACTGTTTCAACCCATGGCCACCTTGACCTATTGGTCATTGGCCGCGGCTCCCCATTATGCTACTTTATTATGTTGGGTGGGAAGATGCAAGTTCGGCCTCAGGAGTACTTCCATATTTCTCCCTGAAAATAATTGGGATGAAGGAATTATAATCATATACGGCCTGAAAGCATGGAAACACGTCCATTACCCGGGAATTACGCCCACAAACCTAAGACCACAGGGAACTAGCATCTAGTCTTGTACAGGTCCAGCAAACAGGCCAAAGAAATAGAAGCCAACAGCGCCCCTTTCCGTGGCTCCTCAGATATCCATCCACCTAGGTCATGGAGTGTTCTAGATCTGTTTGTGTTGCTTGCATTTCTATGACCAAGCAGTGTAATATATACATGCAAAAAATATTTCTTTCTGTGGGAGAACCTGTACATCTGGGATTGCTGCAAGGAGGTAGACGCGTGCAGTTTAACATGCACAGAATTTACTGCAACCAAAGTAGCCATGGTCGTTTTCTCTTTAGTCTGCCAAAGCCCTGAATAAATATGTGCATTTATTCAACATCTGGCCGATCATCCATGTCATGCTTGTCACATTCTGAGGCTCATCAAAGAAACCCTGGGAAAAATGTCTTCATCTTCGATAACATCAGTTTGGGAAAGGCAAGTAGCAAAAACATAAGTATGTATGTCTTCTAAGAAAGCCAATGTTATGTGTATTGTAGACAGAATTTGCCTTCTGGAGCTTTCGGCCCCCTCCAAATAAAGGCGAGTGTATTTATGATTACTATAATTGAATTCCTAATACATATATAACTGAAAATGGGAATTTTCATGTCAATCATTTTTTAAAGGCCTCTTGAGGCAGATTAACATACATATTGTTAGTTTTCTTTTCTTTTAAATGTTTTAGTGTTTATTTTAAATGTTGAAACCGTTTTCATTGTTTCTGTCTGCCTTAGTGGGTGTTGTCTGTTGTCCCAGTAAATAGAGCAGGAAGCTTTTGTCCCCACTACAAGAAACAACAGATTTCTAGAACAATGCATTTTAGATCAAGCAGCTGATTCAATATTCATGTCTGCTGTACATCGTTGTCAGCTGCATGGGCCTATCAATCTGGGAGAAGCCCAGCTGATCTGTGCGCTCAATTAACCAGAGCGTGAGCGGTATTTAGGCTGCGCGCATGACATTTGATGGAGCCTTGTATGTTCTTCATTTGCTGCCTTTAGAAAACTTCACAGAATAAGTTACACACAGGAGCTAAACAACTTGAGTAATGTGCAAATAGCGAGCAGCGAAAGATTTCACACCCCCCAACACAACTTTATCTTTTGCTTTGGGAAATCAGCCAAACACGGCACAGAACAAAATGCTCCATTTTCTTTATTGTTTTCAAGAATGGTGATATTTGTGTAGAATTAAAAGCTTCTTAGAAATTGTCAGACATGAAACTGTTCCAAGGATTAGTGGTATTCTAATGTGGTGGTTTCACAGTTTTTCAGCCTGGGTAAAAGGCTAAGCTGGCTCCCGATATTCTCAGATTTATCAGCTAATGCTGGTAACAGCTGTATTGGGCCAGAGGAAAAAGAGCCTAACGGTTGGCGCCCTAATTAGCTGCCGGTGATTCCCAAACTCTGTGCATGGTGCGTGGCGCCCCTGGCTAGTTTTGCCGGCGCACCAGGGTGCCGCGGCGCACAGATTGGGAACCACTGGTTTAGCTTATAGATCACCTTCCAAACCTCTGTGGGAAAAGTATGAGAAAATAGTTTTCTCTCAAACATGGTTCGTGATATCACAGCAGAAGGCTTTTTCACATGGTAAAATCACCTTAGAACACACCACAGTTCCTAAAATGAGTATGGTACCATCAACAAATGATTTATAATGTAACTAAAGTCTTAAAACCTTCTATTAACTGCAATGCTTTTTAATGAGGTGCTATCATGTATATTGGTCCCAAGATGGCTGCCAACACTTCTTGGATGAAGTACTGACAGCCAATCAGATCTCACGATGAGATGTGTGGTCAGGCTCCGCCCAGATATGTATGTGATTTTACTTTTGATTTTCTCAGGAACTACTGAACAGATTGACACCATATATGCAAATGGCACATGCCTGACCTGAGGACAACCTCTTTGCCAAATTTCAAGTAATTCTGTTCAGCCGTTCGGGCTGCACCTTGGACTAAAGGTCCCTATGGAAAATTGCATGGGGAAAACGCATTTTGGGACCCCCCTTTTTTCTTAGCCCCCGCTTGACGAATCCCCCCGAGACTTTCAGGGTAGGAGCGGAGCGGAGCGCCCCACCTATTTTGAAAATTTCGCGAGGATTGGTCAACCGGCGCCAAAGTTATTCCAAATAGAATGTTGCGGATTTCCTATGGAAACACGGTTCTAACTATAACTATCTACTGGCGACCGCCAATAGATAATATATGTATATATATATATATATATATATATATATATCATATATCATATTTAAACTTTACAGAAACACATAGTCACTGGATGATGTCATCACTGATGTCACTGACCATGTCATGAATGATGTAATATGTGACGTCATCAGCAGTGCATTGCGGGGATGCGAGTTATAGTTAGCTCAACTAACTATAACGGGCGAATTTCTCTGGTTTTGTACTAGTGAAATGTCCAAATAACTATAACGTCCCTGAAACCTATGGTTTTTTCAGTGAATTTCTATGTTGTTTTAAAGACTAATTTCTAACTATAACGTCCCTGAAACCTATGGTTTTTTCAGTGAATTTCAAAGGTTTTTTAAATGCCAATTTCTAACTATAACATCCCTGAAACCTGTGGTTGTTTTCAGTGAATTTCAAAGGTTTTTTAAATGCTAATTTCTAACTATAACGTCCCTGAAACCTATGTTTTTTTCAGTGAATTGCTAAGGTTTTTTAAATGCTAATTTCTATCTATAAAGTTCCTGAAACCTGTGATTTTTTTCAGTGAATTTCTAAGGTTTTTTGAATGCTAATTTCTAACTATAACATCCCTGAAACCTGTGTTTTTGTCAGTAAATTTCTAAGGATTTTTAAATGCTAATTTCTAACTACACCTAGACAGGTAAGACATGTGCAGAAAGAGAAAGAAAGGCGCAGAAACAGCAATAGAAGTGCAGAAAGAAGCAACAGAAGTACAGAAAATGCAAGAAAAGTGCAGAAAAAAACAAGAGGTGCAAAAAGAGGAAGAAAGATGCAGAAAGAAGCAGGAGAAGTGATGAAAGAGGCAAGAGAGGTGCAGAAAGAGGCAAGAGTGGAGTAGAAAGCCAAGAGAGGTGCAGATAGAGGCAAGAGAGGTGAAGAAAGAAGCAAGAGAGGTGCAGAAAAAGGCAAGAGAGGTACAGAAAGAGGCAAGAGAGGTGCAGAAAGAGGCAAGAGAGATGCCCAAGGAGGCAAGAGAGGTACAAAAAGAGGCTAAAGAGGTACAGAAAGAGGTAAGAGGTATAGAAAGAGTCAAGATAAATACAGAAAGAGGAAGAAAGGCGCAGAAAGAAGCAAGTGAGCTGCAGAAAGAGGCAAGAGAAGAGCAAAACGAGTCAAGAGAGGTACAGAAAGAGGCAAGAGAGGTACAGAAAGAAGCAAGAGAAGTACAGAAAGAAGCAAGAGAGGTACAGAAAGAAAAGAGTGAGCTGCAGAAAGAACCAAGAGAAGTGCAGAATGAGGCATGAGAGGTACAGAAAGAGGCAAGAGAGATGCAGAAAGAAGAGAGTGAGCTGCAGAAAGAGGGAAGAGAGGTGTAGAAAAAGGCAAGAGAGGTGCAGAACGAGGCAAGAGAGGTGCAGAAAGAGTGAGCTGCAGAAATAAGCAGGAGAAGTGCAGACAGAGGCAAGAGAGGTGCTTTAAGAGGCAAGAGACGTGCAGAAAGAGGCAAGAGAGGTGCAGAAAGAAGAGACGTGCAGAAAGAGGCAAGAGTGGTGCAGAAGGAGGCAAGAGATGTGCAGAAAGAGGCGAGAGGTGCAGAAAGAAGCAGGAAAAGTGATGAAAGAGGCAAGAGAGGTGCAGGAAGAAGCAAGAGAAGTGCAGAAAGAAGCAAGAGAGGCACAGAAAGAAGCAAGAGTGTTGCAAAAAGAGGCAAGAAAGGTGCGGAAAGAGATAAGAGGTGCAGAAAGAGGCAAGAGAGGTCCAGAAAGAGGAAGACGTGCAGAAAGAGGCAAGAAAATGCAGAAAAAGAAAGAAAGAAGCAAGAGAAGTGCAGAAAGAAGCAAGAGGGGTGCAGAAAGAGGCAAGAGAGGTGCAGAAAGAGGCAAGAGTGGAGTAGAAAGCCAAGAGAGGTGCAGATAGAGGCAAGAGAGGTGCAAAAGAGGTACAGATAGAGAGTGAGCTGCAGAATGAGGGAAGAGAGGTGCAGAAAGAGGCAAGAGGGGTGCAGAAAGAAGAGAGTGAGCTGCAGAAAGGCAAGAGAGGAGCAGAAAGAGGAAGAGACATGCAGAAAGAGACAAGAGACAACTAGATTGCTAACATTTTATATGTATTACAAAAGTGTGGCACGCCTGACGTCATCTTGTTGTTATCAAAACTGTAATACTTAAAGCATTTCTTTTAGAAATTATAGAAATGAGAGGGTCTTATTTGCATAGAAATTATGGGTCTTATTTGCATAGAAATTATGGTTAGTGCTCTAAAAAACTAAAATGAGGACACGTTTTCTGAGTTCTCAAATAGCGACAAAGCACTTTTAAATTATTTGTTATCTTTATGTTTTTTTATCCAGTTGACCACTTAATAAAATGTTACGCTTAGGGGAGAGAATGTGGTGTTACTTCCAGACCTGCAGACTTTGCAACTGGGGAACCAAGTTGGAGTTTCTGCTTCTGTGAGAAAGTGTCATCTTTCTTGCATGGTATGCCCCCACTTTTTGCTGAATTGCTGAATGTACTTTGACTTAGTGTGCCCTGGACTCCTGCCAATCAGGTGCCCAGGGCCTATGTTCCTTCCCTAAAACCTAAAACCCAAATTGGCAAAACCTGGCCACATGTCAGACCCTGGTAAATAGTACCCTAGGTAACCAGGGCCGTGTTACCAGGGAAGGCCTCTAAGGGCTGCAGCACTTATTGTGCCACCCTTAGAGGCCCTGTACCCTAACACAAACACACTGCGCTTGCAGGCTGAGTGTCTGGGTACAAGACAAAACAGAGAGTCAACATGGCACACATCCCTGTGTGCCATGCCCACAACCTACACTGCCCTGGCATACATCAGCCACCCCTCTAGCTGGGTGCCCTATGCCAGTGGTGTGGGCACAGGAGCATGAGCCCCGTACCCGTACAGTACCCAGGTCCATTTCTGGGCCCTGTAAGTGCAGTGCTGCCATTTAAGAGTATATGGTGCTGGGAGCTCATCAAACACGAACTCCACAGCACCATGATGGCAACACTGAAGACCGAGAAGTTTGGTATCAAACTTCTCAGCACATTAAACCCGCACTGATGCCAGTGTGGGATTTAATGTACAACGCACTACAGAGGGCATCTTAGAGATGCCCCCTGAAACCTAACCTACAATCCACGTCTTGTCTGAGAGGCTGCCTAGGCTGCCACACAGCAGACATGTTGCTGGACCCCAGGGTGGAGAGCCCCCGCTCTCTTGGGCCTGCAACAATGCACATCCTGGGCGAGGTGCTAGGTCTCCTCCCCCAGGATGGGCAGGGGGAAGCTTCTAACCCCCACTCTAGCGGGAAGACTGGCCGGAAACTCCAAGTAAGGACAGGGGATGTGCCAGCCCTGCCAACCCCACCCCTCAGGTGGGGGAGGCGAGGTGAAGCACATCTCCGGACCCTCGCCATCTTGAAGATGGGGAACCCTACCCAATCAGGACTAGGCCACTGCCCCCCTCCCACAGGAGAGTGGCAGGATAGGGGGTGTACCCACCCCAGGACAGGGTCCCAGTGGTCCCTGCCCTTTACCTACATGTAACGCCCCTAAATTTAGTATTTAGGGGCACCCTGAACCTTCCTTCTTTCCTGACACCAAAAGGCACCCCTGCACCTGGCGCCCTGCTGCCCCCTGTGCCCGACTCCTGGGTACTTACCTATCCTCCAACTACCCAACTTACCTCTCGAAGTGGTGGGCACACCTGAAGAATCTTCGTCCCCAAGCTTGCAGCCTTTGTTCGTCCTTGAGCTTTCCTATTGAAATCCATTGAGCGCCCAAAGGCTCAAAAGCACCCTGCACCCAGCCGCCCGAGTGGCCCTGGCAGTGCAACTTCTACTCCTACCTACTTCCCCATTTGCCCTGAGCAAGTGACCAGGAGCCCAGCTCCCACAGCCGCTTGGCCTGCTAGTCAGCAGCCACCAACCAAGGCCCCATGCCTCCCATAGGATAACATTGGGTCTAACTCACTCTGCTCCCGGCTGCCCCTGTGCTGCTGAGGGTGTAACAACTGTACTTACCTGACCCTGAGAGACCCCTAAGTCTGTGCCCAGGACCTTAACTCTGCCAGTTGAGTACTTACCCAAAAGCCGATAACTCCGTTTTCCTCCGTAGGGTAACATTGACGGGCTTCTTCTGAATTTTCTTTTAAGTCTGGAGTTTCTAAACTTTAAAATATTCACCTAAAATCAACTGAGTAACGAAAACGGAAATACTCACCTGCTATTAGGAGAGATCCCAGTGCTGCATCTTGGTGCCCAGCACTGACCCTGAAAAGTACTCCCAATCGTACTTACCACTAACTCAATTTTCTCCCATAGGAAACCATTGACTGTTTTTCTGTGAAACTTCTTCCCATTGACTGTTTTTCTGTGAAACTTCTTCTAAGTGTCTATTTTTCCAAACTACAAATATTCTTTAAAAATCGTACCAACTGTGAAAACGTAATTACTTACCTGTTTTAGATAGAAGTCCCAGTACTGAGCCTAGGAGCCCAGCACTGGATTACAAAAGTAACGAGAACATACTCTACCCGTAACTCGAATTTTCTTCCATAGGAAACCATTGACTATTTGTCTGTGAAATTTCTGCTAAGTGTCTATTTTGCAAACTTAGAAATATTCCTTAAAAGTTGCCTGTATAACTTAAACGCAGTTTCTCAACTGCTTACAAGTGATACACTAGTGCTGGATCCAGGATCCAACACTGACCTAGAAAAAGTAACCATAACCCCAATTACCTGCTAAGTGAATTTCCTTCCATAGGATAACATTGGTAATTTGATCAGAAAAAGTTTTTAAGTGTCAACTTTTAAAATAGCAAAATATTGCTTAAAAATCACAACAGTAACTAAAAAGTATTTATTCACTTGTTTCCAAGAACTGTCCCAGGACTGAATCTAGGATCCAGTCCTGGAGTTAGAAAAGTAATCCTGAAAGTAATCAATTGCATGTAACTTAAAATTCCGACTGAGCTCAATGTATTATTGTGTTTGAAATTGTGTTGCCTATTGCAACAAACTGTAACTATTGCATTCCAAGTCAATTGTCTTTTGCAAAGTATATAACCAAAGCATCTCATTCCGAGAAAGTATATTTTGATAACTATTGTTGGTTCTACAATAAAACAACAAATATATTTTTATACAAACCATTGGCCTAGAGTTCAGTTCTTGAGTGTGTGAGACCATTTGCTGACTGAGTGTGTACAACAAATGCTTTACACTGTCCTCTGATACTGCCTTACTGCTCGACCAAGCTACCACTTTAGAGAGTAAGGTTATATCTAACTTTATCCTCTGCCAAACCTCTGGGGACTGTGGACTCTATACACACTGTACCTATTTGGAAACCGTATATATAAAGCCACTTTCCTACAGCTTCAGCTCGACATTCTGTGATTCTGGTCAAATCACTTAATCTCCCCATGCCTATAACCAAAATGAGTTTGTCCTTGTATGATGTAACCAATGCTCATGTAAAGCGCTCCAAAATCTGACCAGCCTGCACTATATAAAACTGCAAAAAAACAAAGGATAAAAAGTGTTTTTCACACTTCTGTCAACGGGCTATACGTAGGCTACATCTGGGTGATATTTGTGCTACATTTGGGCTCCTTTTTCTCTGGTGGCCATCTTGGGAGACTTCAATTAAATTCATTAAACTTTATGCAATCTGATTTAGAAACATAGATCATAAAAGTGTACATAAAAACAGTAAATCCTGTTTCTTAATACAATTCAGTGAGAATTAATTAAAACCAGTAGGTAAAAACGGGTGTTACAAAGCCCAGTTCAGAGCAACTTCAGGTTAACCGAATAGTAAAGATCAATGTTTCGCAAGATCACTCTCATGTACTTTGTGCAAAATACGCAATAAAGGGTCCAAGTAAGAGCAACGCTCCAATACCCGGCCAGTCTGCACTATATAAAACTGCAACAACAAAAAAAAAGTGTTTTGCACACTTCTGTCATTGGGCTATATGTGGGCTACAACTGGGTGATATGTGTGCTACATTTGGGCTCTTTTTTTCTCTGGTGGCCATCTTGGGAGACTTATTTGTTATCAAGTTCCCTAATTTCCTCATTTACTGCAGTCTCCTCAGTAGGAAATGCTTTCAGTTTTTTACTTTGATTCCATCAAGAAGGCATTCAGATGTGTCACACATTTGCCATAAATTCAGAATGTTAGCACTCTAGTTGCTCATTAGGTCACTGTAGTAAAGCTACTGCTCACCGGGGAGTTAACTCGAAGTCTACTGCTGGTACTGAAAGTGATTGTTTCAGTCTGCATGTCAGAATTTTCTAATGAAATAGAAGAGGATATGAGATCTCACTTAAAACATGTCCTAATTTGTCTTTCTACAGCACTAACCATAATTTCTATGACAAAATGAACCCCCTCATTTTGTTCCTTTTTAAATTAAATGTTTTAAGTGTTACCAGTTTATTCCAATCAATATGGATTCAGGCGTGCCATAATTTTGTCATAAGTAAGACTGTTAGCGCTCTAGTTGTTCTTTAGAACACTCTAGCAAACTGCAGTAGAACACAAAGGAATCAACTGACAGGCTGCTCCTGTTGATATATAACGGGAAGATATTTGAGATCTCACTTAAAACATGTCCTAATTTTTCTTTTTACAGCACTAACCATAATTTATATGACAAAATGAACCCCATCATTTTGTTCCTTTGTAAATTAAATGTTTTAAGTGTTACCAGTTTATTCCAATTAAGATGGCTTAAGGTGTGCCATACTTTTGTCATAAGGAAGGCTGTTAGCACTCTAGTAGTTCTTTAGAACACTCTAGGAAGCTGCAGTAGAACACAAAGGAATCAACTGACAGTCTCTGCCCATGTTGGATGTACATGTTTTACTGAGAATGTCAGACTTCATTCTCACATGACTGAGAAACATAATGTGAATTTACAGAAAATATGCTCTCATTTTAGCTTCTGGAGCACCTTCCAAACCTCTCTGGGACAAACTTGAGAAAATAGTTTTCTGTCAAACATGATTCATGATATCCCAGTAGAAGGTTTTTCACAGGGTAAAAACATCTTAGAACACACCACATTTCCTAGAATTAGTATGGTACCATCAACAAATGAATTCTAATGTAACTCAAGTCTGTTATTACCTTTTATAGTTCTCCTTTTGGTGACCCTCAAAATCTTTCATTCACTACAATGCTTTTCAATGGGGTGCTATCATGTATATTGGTCCCAAGATGGCTGCCAGAAATTCCAGGATGAAGTGCTGACAGCCAATCAGATCTCACAATGAGATGTGTGGTTAGGCTCTGCCCAGATATCGATATTTTTTTATTTTTGAATTTCTTAGAAACTACTGAACGGATTGATACCATTTAAAACAAAAGGTTGCTTTCTGAACCAAGAGCTACCTTTTTGCCAAATTTGGTGTAATTCTGCTCTGTAGCCGTGTCTAAAGTTTCCTATGAAAATAAACATGGGAAAAATGCGTTTTGAGACCCACCTTTTTTCACGGCCCCCGCTTGATGAATCACCCCAAGACAGGAGCTGACCAGAGTGGGCCATTAGTTTTGAAAATTTCACGAAGATTCGTCAAATGTCGCCAAAGATATAGGCAAAAGAAAAAACGCTTTTTGAATAGAAACAAGGTCCTAACTATAACTACCTACTAGTGACCGCCAGTAGGTAATTGTAGTATCCTGCATTTGTCATGAAATGTATTTTACACCTCCTGCTCAGCCAGTGCCTGTGCCCTGAACACGATAGAATATTGGAGTCTGATGAGCCTCGGAATGTTGGGACACAGAGAGGTGAAGGGACAGTTGACATGGGCTGAGTAGCTTACAGGCTGCTCCTGGTGGGGCTCTCCTTCAGAACATAACTACCTGTTATACTACTTGTTACCTGCTTGAATAAATCTTACTGAATTACGACTTCTTGCGTGGACCTCCTCACTACATTTGATGGCGACGAGTTGGTGACAAACCTACGTGGAACAAGCGGATATTAGGTACCTGGCGAACACAGGTGAACCTGGATAGCGCAATCTACAGAAACTACGGTGGAAACAAGGACAATGTACACAAGAAGAGGTATCCACAGCACAGGTAAAACTGCGTACATTAAACAAGGATGTTCTACACAGAACCACTATAATGACAACAAGCATTTGCAATGCAATAGGTCTCGCAGTTGTGAGAGTTTGAGCTGTTGGCATTGTAAATGGCAATGCCTTTTATTTACATGTTGGTTTTTAAAACATAAATAAAAGGCATTGTCATTTACAATGCCAATAGCTTAAACTCTCGCAATGTGAGACCTATTGTAATGCAAATTCTTGTTTTTAAATGTCGCCGCTTCTTCCTTCGTGTTGCGTCTGTCTGTTGCCCATGTTTACATGTAGATCTTCCATTTCGTCCCTGATTGTGATGCATGAAGTCCTCCTACCCCGGCAAACTCTTATCTGATCTTTGGGTAATGATCAGGCTTCTATTTAATTGCTAAAGCTGCTGTGTGCATGGTTTTCTTGATGAAATTTGTACCCGGGCTGTTTCCATTCTGAAAGCGGGCCTACAAATCCCATAATGCAGTAAAAAAGCATTTGCAATGCAATAGGTCTCGCATTCAAGCGAGTTTACGCTATTAGCATTGTACATGACAATGCCTTTTATACATTTTTGGGGTTATAAAACATAAATAAAAGGCATTGTCATTAACAATACTAATAGCTTAAACTCTCGCAAATGCGAGACCGATTGCATTGCAAATGGTTGTTTTAGACGAGAAGTTAAATGGCACTTACTTTAGATTGTGATAAAGGGTGGAATGGAAACAAGATGTGCTTATTTTCATACGTAAACAGGTTTTCATTAGAACACCTTAATTTACACTGCACAGAAATAATTCGCCTGTAGCCGTTCCTAACAAAGAGAACCTCCGACCAGGGAACTGAAGAAACTGTGATACATTTAAGAAGGCACTTCCTGAAATCTGACTCCTTCTCAAACTGGGGTTTGAGACTCTAGTGGTATAATCCTGCAGGGGCGTAATTACCGGTTGGCCCCTAGTTAAAAAAAACACAAAATAATCATTTGAACGTGGGTTTTCTGTCTCCCCATGCATGCATCTATAAAACACACATGCCTGCTGTAGAAACATGCGACAACATTTGGGGAATTACCAAAGAAAAACAGAGATAAATTATTGTAAATGGTGCGCAAGTAACGTGCTCTGTTTAGTTATTTATTATGTGTTACTGAAATGGAGTGCTGTGGCTTGAAAACTCCAGCAGGCAGCGCTGTGTCGCGGCCTACCCTCCTTTACGGTACATGATGACATGAGCAATATATGACTGAAAAGCCATCAGCTAAGCCGGGAGATATCACCAGGAAGCAGGACAGAGAAGACGCGCTCTGAGCGCCCTCGGAATGTCTCAGGACTTGAGCGGGGTTTTTCAGGCCGCTGCCTTGCTGTGTATCGCCGGGTTGTTGCTGAAAGCGGTCACACTGTATCTTCAAAATAGGAAGCTGGCAGCAGGTTTTGCAAGATCCCCCGGACCCTCCAAACACTGGTTCTTTGGTCACGCCAAGGAGGTAAGAAGGGGGAATTTCCCATCGCTTTGACTTGTTCGGTCAGCCGGTCGAGGTGTAGTAAAGAATCGATGGTGCTGCTGCTGTGACCTCTAAAACCAACAGCGGCTTGTTTAGATGTCCACTGAAATCACGGAGGAAGGCGCAGGAAACACCATGGGGCTTATTTACAAGACTCTTGCGCCCCAGGCTCGTAACTTTTTTCTATGTTAATGTGTTGCACCGGTGTCGAATGAGATATGTAAATAAGCCCCATATTTTTAGGAGAGACAGGGACAGCATTGAAATGTCTGAGCCAGGGGTCTGGTTTGGTTCCAGAGCATGAGCTGAGCTATCAAAAAATGAAAATGGACGAAAAATGTCCCGAAAAATATAATAACGGCTTTAAAATCCAAAAACGTACTTTTCAGCATTTAAAAATGTATTTCTCAACATTTTTCACTGTCTCAGTTATGTAAATGCACTACTATCGCTGGATTGAGTGACATTTATTGAAATTAATAATTTTAAAAAAACAAGCATTTGCCGCACGGCCCGCGAAAGTGACACGGCCACGCGGCCCGTGAAAGTGAAAGTGATCGCGATCAAGTGCAGCGAGTTAAGCGATCTGTGGTGGGGGAGGGGGAGACGCGATCAACGGAGGAAAGACAGATGGCGGCTGCTCACATGCACGCAAGCTTTAGGCCACCAAAAGCCTGTGACAGCACTTTGAAATCCTACCTACTAAACGTCTCGCAGAGCAGCGCATGTGCTGGCTCAGGCGAGACCTAAAAAGGAACAAGCATGTTCCTCAGAGAAAACCAAAGAAGACATCTTGAAACAAGTAAGGATGAAGCACTACGCCTTTCAACCCTGCCAGTGTCCTCACCATCGGACAGCCCTAGCCCAGGCGTGCTGTGCTCATCTACATTACGTACTTTGGACTCTGGTAACATCTACTGTCTGTCCTTTCAACCACATCAACTCTACAGGCAGACTATTCATCTATGTCACGCCGGTTCACTCCCAGACTTGTGGAAATACTACTACAATGTCACATTTATTGGAATCATGTTGCTCCCTATGCTGTGTGATCTTCAACATCTTCTGTGTCATGCTATCTGTTTGACTGCAGTGGTTTGTCACGAAGAATCTCTTTCTGTTATGCTTTCTGCTATGTACTTAAAATTTTGCAGACCAAGGGACTACCTAGCCACATCTATGTGCCATGTTTTGGTTTGTTTCTGCCAAAAATGTGGCACTTTTACTAGTGCAGGACTTTGCTGACCAGTCAGTTACATTTGTGCCGTTTTTCTGCCTGCCTATGAAGTGTCTATGTCATCAAGTGAGGGGACATTGCCAGTGCTTTTCTGCCTGCCTACGATGTATCTATGTTGTCAAGTGAGGGGGCATCACCGGTGAGTCATTTGCTTAAACTTCATAGTTTCTCTCACAACACACCTTGCTTCTGTGTCCGTTTAACCGGTTTATTTGATAGACAACAATTGGGCTGGTTAACAATTTGTCAGTTGCGTGCCGATTTTCGAACTGTGAGGGAAGCGCGCGCTTCTTACCTCAAACAGCATCGGCGCGCGGTTCCACTTCACAAGAATTCTCTATGATGACATCTCCTTCTCTGCCAGTTTTCGCTGAGGGACACTGTTTGGCGTCTCAGCGCACCGTGGTCAGCGTCTGGTTGCATGCCTCCATCTTGTGGTTGGCACTTGCACGCATCTTCTGGTTCATCCTTCATTCACTTGGTGACTTTGCCTTCCGGTGCAGCATAGTGCTGGAGCTGCATTCTTTCTTCATCTTAGAGGATCGCCAACAAGTGGTATCTACACCAGGGCTTTAAGTGGGCCGGGTCTGTCCGGGTCAGAGCACCGGCAGTTTTTTTTTGGGGCCCTCGAAACGGGTCTCTATCGGGCTCTATTTTCGTGGCTACTAAAGGTAGTCCGTTCTTTATTTTTTTTTTTTTCTGACCCGTTTTGAGGGCCCAAAAAAAAACTGCCGGTGCTCAGACTCTGCCCACTGTTGCTGCACTGTTAGGCAGTGCTTTAAATGGAAAAAGAGAAGTGCCGGTAGTCACCAAATTGATAGGGGTGAGCCTGGGAGGTGCGTGTCTGGGGGCGTGGCTTCAAGGCAGCCTTGTACACTATCAGCATTTTCTTCTTCAATGTTCAAAGTGCCTTTGGCCAAGTTCTGCCCATAGCTGCAGGGTGTAATTAGCGTTTGTTGTAACTATATATAGCGTGAACTTAGCCCGAGGGCATTAACATGAGAAGCAGAAGTTTTACGCGAAAGCAGACTTTTTTTTTTTTTCAAGGCACTCTGACAGACAACGGATCTGCAAACTTTCCCTATAACTCACAGCGCGACAGTTCCAATGTCGAGACCTCTAGCTTAGAAAAACACAGGTGTCTTCCTGTCCTGTTGCGCTGTCAGGGTGTGAGCAGGGCCGGCCTGTTTTAACACCTCATTGTCCCTTTCTTCGCGCTCCTTTCACCGTCTCACCCCTGCTGATACACACACCAACAGACCCATCACCGTGAGGCAGCTAAACTATCGGTGATTTAGGTGAGCTGGGGAGGTCCCGAGGCGTTTGGTTTCAGGGGGCAGTCACTGCTTAGCTCAACTCAAAAAGGACCCCCTGCTGCCGCATTTCAGTCTCTATTAGCAAGGGCGCCAAATTTCTCTCCGCCTAAGGCGCTATCTTATCAAATGCCGGCTCGGAGTGTAGGGCTGCAGCCGCAACCTAGCGCCGGAATCCACTCGACATTAACTGTCAAGCACCCATAACCTAGAGACTGACCACAGCATGCCACTAGGAGTACCGGTACTCTCTTAACACAAGGAAAAGTCCCGGTACTCAATGGGAGAACACGGAGAAGTGCCGGTACTCATGATTTTCTTAAGCACACAGTGCTAGTTATTTTGATTTAGACCACGCCCCTACTCGGATAGGCCACGCCCCTTCAAGACATTAACCATGCCCCTTTTAGAGCACCCCCAGTTTTTTTTTCCCACTTAAAGCACTGATCTACACCATCCTTGCTTCAGATCTCTTCGAGCCAATACCCTAGTCTGTGTTAAAGGTAGGACTTATTCCAGATATCATCTCTGGAACTGTGCACTCACGATGTACTGTATATGAACATATTTACTTTGCCAAATGTGCGGTGTGTTTCAGGAAGTAATCTTCGTGAAAGTGGTTATTCTACGACCCACTGCTGGCTCTGCTATGGCCAGTATCGACGGTGAAGACGTTTTGAGCCTTCCTTATCCGAGAACTCCCACACCTAAGCTTTGCCGCTCAGATGTGACAGATTTCTGCTGGAGTCCACAGCCTTCTATTTCGTTGAGTTTAGAGGAGATGGGAACGTTCTCAAAATGAGTGCACGCATGTGATCTCTGTGCAGCTCGTTTCCAGGCATTTTACCATTTCAGTCTCTTCATCTCTCTTCCTCCCTCTTTTGCTTGCTATGCACCGCGTGGTGCATGAAGTAGTCTGGGGACCAGTACAAGTGACGTTTTACAGCATGTTTCATTCGGCTTTATGCACAACTTGTGTGAACGTTTGGTGTGTTTCTCAGTACTTTGGTCACTTGTACACTTTTGACTCTTTCAGTCACCAAACTCCAAATGTTAATGTGATGCTGTAATCAAGCCAATTATTTCATTCGCAGTGTTTACACCATATGCATACACACAGGTGTGGAAATGGGTTCTAGCCCCATTTACCCACTACACTCTTGCCTTCTGGGCAACATTTTGCCTTCATGGATTTTGGGCACCCACATACTGGGGCTCATTGTGCATTTTCTTGTGTACTATTTTACACTTTACGCTCCCTACACAGGGATGGCTATGGGTACTTCCCCCATTTGCCTACACAAGTTACATACGCTTTTCCCCCTTACACAGGGCACCGTTTCATGGGTTATAGTCCCATTTACATCTACATTGTTACCCTCACATAGGGAGCGTCTTATGGGTGTTAGCCCCATTTCTTCTTTGCTCTGCATCCTACTCCTACACGGGGGTTGCCCCTACACAGGTGGCTTTGTCATGGGTCTTAGTCCCATTCACAGTTCTCCTCACACTCCTGCCTAGGGTGGAGGACGGTCATGGGTTTTAGTCCCATCGGCTGATATTGTCTTTCTACATTAAGTCACATTGTTGTTTTTTCAACGCAATGTTACTCTCATATCTGATTTGTCTTGTCTTTTTGAAAATTGGGAGAGGATGAGTTGCACTTATTGTATTTCTTTTCCTCTTCTCTGTTTTCACTTATGTCCATCTTTCCTCGTGATGCTGTACATATTTTCATCCTTGGTCTCTGGGTTCACATTGCTTGTTGTCGTGCTGTGTCTCCAGCCTTCCCTCGTTCGTATTTTCATTCTTTTTCTTCCATGTTCAGGAGGAGATTCGTTATTCCCTATTCATTGTGTCTGTGTGTAGGCTGTTGTCCGGTTTGCGTCATGCCTTGTTCTTCCTTCCTTTCTTGCCTGCCTGGCCAGTGGGTATGTTTGGGGGTAGACTTTGGTGCGTCTATGTCTCTCTGTTCTCTGGTTGTTTACTTCGCTCTATCTCTGCTGCCTTCTCCTTTCTAACTCCTTTCTGGAGGGCTTGCGTCTTTTCCTTTTGTGCTTTTTCATTCTTCACTCTCTTCTGTTTGATCATTTCTTTGTTGCCTCATTGTATTAGTTGTTGGAGTGTTTGGGTCTTTCCCTTTTGTGTATTCATGCTCTTTACTTCCTCCTCATCTTTTTCCACCTGTCTCTTCGCTCTGCCTTGCTTACTCTTTTCTTTACGTTTATTCTGTCACACCGTTGTTCCTCCCTTGCGTACTGTTCTTTGTTTACTCTTGTTACATTTTATTCATAAATAGTAATTGTGCTTCTGTTGGACGGAAAGGGGATATGTAGTATCCTGCATTTGTCATGAAATGTATTTTACACCTCCTGCTCAGCCAGTGCCTGTGCCCTGAACACAATAGAATGTTGGAGTCTGATGAGCCTCAGAATGTTGGGACACAGAGAGGTGAAGGGACAGTTGGACATGGGCTGAGCAGCATACAGGCTGCTCCTGGTGGGGCTCTCCTTCAGAACATAACTACCTGTTATACTACGTTTTACCTGCTTGAATAAATCTTACTGAATTACGACTTCCTGTGTGGACCTCCTCACTACAGTAATATATCTATATCTATATATCTATATACATATCTATATTCACTGAAAAAACCATAGGTTTCACACATGTTATAGTTAGCTGGACATTTTACTGATAAAAAACCAATGAAATTCCCCCGTTATAGTTAGTGCAGGCAACTATAACTCACGTGACCGCAATCCTCTGCTGATGACATATGTGTCTTTATGAAAAAAAAATATTTGTAATATATGTATAGCTAAAATTTAATGGAAGAAGACATGGGCAAATAAGTGTCTAAATACAGTATTAGCATCAGCAGAGGATTGCGGTCACGTGAGTTATAGTTGCCTGCACTAACTATAACGGGGGAATTTCATTGGTTTTTTATCAGTAAAATGTCCAGCTAACTATAACATGTGTGAAACCTATGGTTTTTTCAGTGAATTTGCAAGGTTTTTTAAATGCTAATTCCTAACTATAACGTGTGTGAAACCTATGGTTTTTTCAGTGAATTTGTACGGTTTTTTAAATGCTAAGTTACTTTACGCCATTCGTGGCGTGCGCGCGCTCACTTAACGCAGTTCGTTCCGTGCGCGCACGGTGCGCTTCGCGCACCGTGCGCGCACAGTGAGCGCGCGGTGCGCTTCGCGCACCGCGCGCCCACTTTACGCAGTTAGTGCCGTGCATGCAGGGTGGGCACGCGGTGCGCTACGCGCACCGCGTTCCCACGTTACGCTGGATGGGCCATGTACGCACGATGCGCTTCGCGCACCGTGCGCACATGGAGGACATATTATGCGCTTCGTTGTGAAAGGTAATGTTTGATTTTTTGAAGTGCAATGGTTAATGTATATGCTATGCACAAATGGTGCCCTTCGGTCACCATTAGCACACGGGGTGTGGAGAATATGGATATTTTTTTTTTTTTCTATTTTTTTACCGTACGCGTACGGTAAGCGTAATCGGCGATTTTTTGAAAAAAATTAAAATTGAATTTTTGGCCTTGGGGGTTCTTTGAGGACACCTTCATCAAGGCTAGGTGGTTGGGAGCTGTCTAAACGGCCCCTTTATATGTTTTTTGTCTTTGTTTTTCTTCCACCCCCTCAGAGTGCGAGATAGAAAATGGCGGACGCCGCTTCCTGGTTTCGACCGATTCGAATGTTTACTAAGATCTAACAGCCAATCAGAATCGCGCTCGCGCACGTCACCGTACGCGTACGGTAAGCGCACGGTAAGCGCACCGTAAGCTGGCTCAGATATATATATTGATTTAAAGGCTATTTTCTCAGAATCTACTGAACAGATTTACACCAAACCTACAAAAGGCACTTCCTTGACCTGTAGACTACCTCTCTGCCAAATTTCAAGGAACTCTGTTCAGCCGTTCGGGCTGTAGCTGTGTCTAAAGGTCCTATGGAAAAATGCATGGGAAAAACGCGTTTTGGGACCCCCCTTTTATCTCAGCCCCCGCTTGACGAATCCCCCCGAGACTTTCAGGGTAGGAGCGGAGCGTAGCGCCCCATTAGTTTTGACAATTTCGCGAGGATTCGTCGACCGGCGCCAAAGTTATTCAAAATAGAATGTTGCGGTTTTCCTATGGAAACAGGATCCTAACTATAACTACCTACTGGCGACCGCCAGTAGGTAATCTATCTATATCTATCTATATCTATATCTATATATATATACACAATTGCAATTACAATATGTATATTTATGTTGTCCATGGGCTAACACCGCCACCTTTCTCTTAAGTACCGGGATCCCAACTTGCTTACCAAGTACCGCGTAAAGCAAGTGCGGAACTAAATACACATGTAACACAATGAAAGGTTTCCATTGGGTGTCATGCTCACCTCCCCCTCAACCTCTTAATTATTTCCATCCTCTTTAAGTGGTCTGTTTCAGGCCGGTTGCTCTCCAGAGCAAGTGAATGCACCCTTAGTTCTCCTCTGTACCTACAGGGGTCGCTCTTACACTGATGAAGCTCCAGGTATGCTTCAACAAGCCTCCAGCCAGCCTCCTGTACCGAACAAATTCTCTATGGCATCAAATATGAAACATCTTTGGCAATGTCTAAGATCAGCACATATGTGACATATTTCTAACAGGTTCTTCTTTTTAAGTTCGCAAGAGTTACCGAGATTAATTTTGTAGCACTGGCAACGATCGCCTTACAAAATTGTATTTGCGCGTGGCAATTTAATATGCCAGTTTAAAGAGCAGGCCAGTGGTAAGGCCGGATTCTTGCCTACCTGGTTATCTCCAAGAATCCTCACAGTTCGCCAGGATCTTTTTATCTGCCAGATAGCGTGGAGGGGATGAACACAATTATCAAAATATATCTACCACAATTAGACTTCATCTGGAAAGGACCACTGACTCCGAATCTAAAATTTGTAAGATTTTATTACAACCAAAAACAACTTGACATACAAACACCTTAACACAAGGTGCAAAAGGTAAATGGGCACTAATACAAATGCCAGTCTACGTAGGATTCTCATCCGACTCAGAACGAAAAGAATTACAGATTCTAAAATCATCAAAAAGGCTATGGTTAATCATTAGTCAAAAGAGAAAACATTAATCTATCCCTACTCTACCTCTAAGGTGACATCCCTACTTAGCATTCCCATCCCAGGCAAGAGAATCAAGAAAAAAGTGTCAGAAGTGAAGACTCCTTTAAGAAGTACCTTCACTTAGTCAGAGCTCGTTCTAAGATGCTCCTTCTAGCTTCCCGTCTAAGCCTCATCTGCTCAACCCGCGGGGCACTATCCCTAATACAAAACCCCAAAATCATAGAACACGCCCTTCGGCACACCTCTTCAGCCAGGTTTTCTCTCTGTAGTTTTCCACAAAGTTGTCTTGCATCCAACGACGGTTAGCTTGACCTTGGGTCCCAGGCACCTTGCGCAGCAAAAGTATCTATCTCACATTCCAATGCACTCCCCTGTTGGCTTCTCACAGCATCCTAACTCCTGAAACAAAGATCTATTCTCTCTAATGAGCTAAATGTCCTTGCACCTGCAACAGATCCATGGGAACGAGAAAAGCCATTTCACATCTTTAAGATTTTACAATTCCCTGCAACCCAAAGCCTTTACCAAGGGAATCATTTTTGGCCTACAGCATTAGCTAACATAAGGAATGGACAGGCCTTCTTTTTGACATATGTGTGATCAAGTCTTTACAAAATTAAACACACTAGTAAACCACACTCTAAGCATTAGTTCATTATTTTCATATACGTGAATAAGCAACCTACGCGTAAAACTGTAACCTGGCACACGTTTAGCCTAGTACATTGCATTGTATGAAAACTAATGATTATTCGTTTTGTTGAATACGTTCACAATAACTTGCAGCATTGATCCTCACAAAAGCATTATTACATTTCTAATCACTTCTAAGTTAAACGATTACATCAATACATTTCTATGACACTTCTAAACATACATTGATTAATATGTGGGTGCTGGCTAACGGTGAATATGATGCACCCCTACAAATTTCAGAATCTTGTGACGCTCTATCACCAGGATTTGAAAGTGATGGTTGCATGTGAATATGGTATAGTGCTTGGCAGTGAAATGCGTAACCTCTTGACGCTTGGCTGAAATTCCAGAAAAGCAGGGGAGTTAAAGTGGTTATACGTTTGTCTGATGGGAAATCCTGTTAGTCTGTGTTCCCTAGTTCTTAATCCTGCTGCAAGTCACGGACATGCCTGGGTTGGGTAAGAACAGCGACAGATGTAGGTGAATGCCTCTGCCCTGGGCGTTCACAGCTGCCAGGGTTTCATACAACGCACGTGTGACAATTCATTGTTTTAGTGTGCTGATGTGCAATGCTTTAAATGGACCGGGACGTTCAGGTGCTGAGTGCTTGCACTTCTTTATTTTGAGAGGGAACCCAACTGCACTTCTCAGCAGAGATGCAACACATTAATTGGAGAGCACCGGCACGTCTCAGAAGCAAGTAGTTACTCTGGTGTAGGGTGCCTGTAGTGCTGGTTTTCCATTCCGAACACTTCATGTGTGTGGTATTCCATACAGCAAAAGGCACCAGCATGTCTAGCTCCTTCAGCCAACTGCCAGGTCCTGCTTCAAGGCCCATTCAACTGAACCAGTTGTGCAGGGTCAAGTCGTTCTCCTGGCAAATGGTCTGGTAGTACTGCGCCTGTTCCACCCACAGCAGCTCTATCTTGGTCCCCGCCCATGTGGCCACCAGGCTCACTTTGCACTGCCTTTAGAAGTGCACAGCTGCACAGTGGATTTTTTTTATTTTTTTTATTTCTTTTCATAATTTGTAGCAGAAATTTGTTTTTAAAATCGTTTTAGGAGTTTGCAGATGTACATGAAGACGAAATCTGCACCCAGGAATCAAATATGAAATATCAGCTCACAGGATCTGCAAATCCAAATGTGGATCAGTGCATTAGGAAACAAAAACTATACCTTTTTTCTCACTGGGTTAGTTGATACTCCCATCCGCCTCAGTCTTCAGTCCCATCCAGTAATTGTTGCTGATACATGTATTCATACACCTTAAAATACAGATTTTAAGGTGTATGAATCGTCTGGCGAGTTGCGATAGCTAGATCTTCATTGGCCTATGTATCAGTTTGCCATTGTAGATGTCTATTGTATGCAGGGTTTTCGCGGTAGCAGTACCTTTCTGATATCATCTTATTATTAATATAAAGGCTTAAAAGCAGAAATGGAACCACAGTGGGAGGTCCTAGCTCATAATGTTCAGGTATGTATGTGTGTATATTTCACAGGAAAAAACTAAGTGTAAAGTGATGTTATAATTAGGTATGGTAATGTAATATGATCTTATCTTACATTTAAAAAAACGTAGAAATTGACTGAAAGCACCAAAGGTTAAAGTGAAGTTCTACTTAGGCATGGCGATAACATAAAAACTAACATTTTAAAAAAATACTTTTAAACTAAAATCTTAATACCAGTTGAGCAGTTCTAATAACATGGGATAATAAAATGCATGTTAGAAAACTAGGGAAAACACGCAAACGAATTGGAAGCCTGGACAGACTAGAAATATACATAACACCATGCCAATTCTATAAAATATGCCATTTTTGGCATAAAGCATGTACAAACAAAAACACTTGCAGTGTACTTGGGAGGTTGACAATGTAGCATAGGATGGTGGGTCTCTACATCACATGCAATAAAAATGTGTCCAGTTTACCAACCTTTCACTACTTTTTAAGGTAACGGTAACTACTATTCTTAATCCCACTTATTCTCATCTCAAAGGACATTACTTAATGTGTTACCTGTGCCTGGCACCTGCACTTATTTACAAACAGCCACACTTTATTATGATAGTCCACCACATGGTGGCGCTGCCTAACTTTCTTCTAAGACCAGCAAAGTGTTTCATGGTTCCATAGACTCTATTTATTTATTTAGTTATTTATTTGAAATGGTTTATATAGCGCGAACTAGGGTGACCAACCGTCCGTAAATTTCACGGACAGTCCGTAATTTCGGCCGTCTGTCCGTTGTCCGTGAAGGATTCTTTAACGGACGCCATTTGTCCGTAATTTTAACCGGGCACCGGTGGCACCACCCTAAAGCCGGCACAGCTTCCACCCACCTCCTTGCTTGGCTCCGATGCTGCTGAGGTGGGTGTAAGAGACTCCGATGCAGTACCAAAGCTCAGACCCCCAGCAGCATTGGAGAGGCACAGCGGGACGGCGACCCTCACACCTTCAGCCCTTGATGAGCTGCTAAGAGGTGCTTGAAGGTGACTGAGAGGGAGGGGCTGCAGCTTCAGGAGCAGGGGCATCTATTCAGATGCAAACAGCCCTGAATGCCTCATGTCTTTGCAATTTAGAGGGGCCTCACACATTCCCTTTCTGCCCAGGGCCCCAAATACCCTAGAACCAGCCCTGATTACACCAAGGCAGCACGTGGTTCTCTTCACAGAGCTTAATTACTGTCACTAAATTGTAAGCAAACCTCAGTTCTTCAAACATGCAGTCTATAATGTAATAAAATAAAGAAATGGCACAATCGCACCCACTCTGATTACCAAAGTATGGAGGACAATCAGTTAAATCAGTTCTCTTGGAGTATCTCCTTTAAGTACTGTACATCACAGTGGGGGATGGCAAAACTAACATTTTGGAAATAGAGCCTGTCGTCTAGTTGTCTTAGCCAGGAGGGGGTGAGGAGCCCTACCCCACCCTGGAAGAGCCCAAGATGATACTAGAATACTGCATGCCCACCCCTGTGCCCACCCTGGTGGATCTTGTTCTCCCTCCTGTGATGGCTCCTGCCCCCCCCCCAGCAATGGCTCCTGTCCCCCTATGTGGTGGCTCCTGCCCCCACCACCTGTGATGGATCCTGTCTCCATCCTGGGTGGCTTCTGTCCCAGCCCTGGAATGGCTCCTGCAGCGAGGGTGAAGTTCTTGATGGGCCTCTTCTCAAAAAGGCTCAGCTCAAAATTAATATGAAAAGGTGGGCGAGTGAGTAAGTGAAGGGATGGGTGGATGGCTGGATGAATTAGTGAAAGGGTGAATGGATGAATGAACGATTGAATAGATGGATAATGAGAGGATAGATGGATTGATGAGTGAGTGGAAGGATGGATGAGAGAAAAGGTAAATAGCTGGATGTATGGGCGGGAGGGTAGCTGGATGCGTAAAAGGGTGGATGGATGAGTGAAAAGGTGGATGATGAGTGAGTGGATGGATGAGTGAAATGATGGATGGATTGATGAATTGATAAGTGCAAGGGTGAATGGATAGACAGATGAGTAAAAGGGTGGATGTAAGGATGGATGAGTGAGTGAAAGGGGGGTAGATGGACAAAAGGATGAATAGATGAGTGAAGGAGTGAAAGGATAGATGGATGAGAGAAAGGATGGATGAATGATAGGGTCAATGGTTGGATTCATGAGTGGATGAGTAGATGGATGGGTGGGTGGATGGAAGGAAGGATGGCTAAGTGAAAGGGTCGATGGAGAGAGAAAGGAAGGGTGGATGGGTGGAAGGAAGAGTGACTGGGTGGATGGATGAGTAAGTGAAAGGATGGCTGGATGGGTGAAAGGGTAAATGGCTGGATGGATGAGTGAATGGATGGATGGGTGGAAGAGTGGATGGATGAGTGTACAGATGGATAGGGTGGAAGGGTGGATGGATGGATGAGTGAAAGGATGGATGAGTGAAATGATAGATGGAAGGATACATGATGGACAGGTTTGCAAATGGTTGAATATGTTTGGATATGGCTGCAGTGCTTAATTTGTGCAGCTGCTTTCCGGTGCTCAGCACCGGCACTTCATTGTCAGGGCCGGGGCTATAAATTATTTTCAGGAGGCAGTGGTGGTGAACGTAATAAAAAAAAAAAAACATGAACAAAGGGGATACCCTGCTGCGCTCTTGTGGAGGTTTTTGCAAGGATGGATGTGATTCTGCTGTGCTCTTGTGGCGGTTGAGACGTCCGGTCAGTGGTACCTGATAGCGTTATGTTGTAGGGGGGGGTCTGGTTGAGTAAGGAGCCATGAGATGCTCTCTGTGTTATGTACACTTCACATTTGACGTGGGGTCATGCTTATTTACTGTACATCATGTGGAGTTTAACAAGGCCTTGCGGTTGCCTCCTGATAGGACGCCACCTTGCTATGCTAGCACATTCTAAGGGGGTGGATGTTGCGTGTTCTTGAAGGGTGCCGAGTTGCACCTTGAGGCATGGGTGATTACACAGTTTAGTGGTGTTCTGTGGGCAGACTATACTACAGCTGGAAAATAATTCCTTTATTGGAAATAGTATTTCACAGCTTTTTGGGGCTTCCGTTTTCTGTGAGCGAACTGGGAATTTAGTTTCACCGGGTGTTTTTCCTTCTAGTGTTGTGAAATGGCTATTTTGGTCATTGGCTGCATAATGTGTTTTCTTTTTCTTGAGTTGTAGAACTGGTCTATTTGTCTTGTGTATAAATTGTGTTTTCGTATGGCATCCTCCTGTTAAGAGGAATGGTGTTGTGGGCTTTTGTTTAAGTCAAAAATGTGAATCCCGGCAGGGCCACTCAGCCTTTCATCCTCCATGGTGAGTAATTGAGACCCTTTGACCTGGTAAATATTAACACCTGTTGTGTACAGATCGTAGAAAGGGGCAGAAGGGTGGTATGGAGCCGTAAACATAACGTAATTAATAATAAAACAGCATGACTTGCAATATATGCGTTGACCCACGAAGAGTACTGTGCCCTCTAACTTCTTATCATATGAAGTAAATATGCTCCTTAAAGAACGTCTCATGCTTCTAAGCGCTGTAACTAACAAGTATTATTCCAGTTATCAATGGTACTTGGTGGCATCTTTGCTGAGAGCGGATAAGGACATCAGGAGTCACTTGAGGCTTTGCCCTTCTTTATTAATGGCCCCTCTCCACATTTCACAGTGGAAATAAATAGCATAATACACTCGGCGCATCTGCATCAATGCTACATATAAACTGCTGCAGTTTGGCCACGTTGTTAATATAGGTTCGGACTAGAGACTGTCGTGCATGTGACTGTCACTCAGTGCCTCAGGGAAGGGACTACCATGAGTGATCATCACTCGATGCCTCAGGGACTACCATGAATGACCATCACTTGATGTCTCAGGTGAGGAACTGCCATGAGTGACCATCACTTGATGCCTCAGGCGAGGGACTGCCATGAATGACCATCACTTGATGTCTCAAGTGAGGGACTGCCATGAGTGCCCATCACTTGATGCCTCAGGCGAGGGACTTCCATGAATGACCATCACTTGATGTCTCAGGTGAGGGACCGCCATGAATAACCATCACTTGATGTCTCAGGGAATGCCATAGGTGACCAACCCTTGGTGCCTCGGGAGAGAGACTGCCACGAGTGACCATCACATGAATGACCATCACTTGATGCTTGAAGTGAGGGACTGCCATGTGTGACCAGCACATGAGTAACCATCACTTGATGGATCAGGTGAGAGACTGCCACGTGTGACTAACACTGGAAGGCTCGGATGAGGGACTGCCATGAGTGACCATCTCTTGATGCCTTAGGCAAGGGACTGCCATGTATGACCATCACTGAATATATAGGTGAGGGACTGTATGTGCAGGACCAGCACTGGATGGTTCGGGTGAGGGACTCTATGTGCGTGAACATCAGTGGATGGTTTGGGCTAGGGACTGTATGTGCATGACCATCAATGGACAGTTCAGGCGAGGGACTGTGTGCGTGACCATCAGTAGATGGTTCGGGCAAGGGACTGTATGTGCGTGTCCATCAGTAGCTGGTTCGGGCAAGGGACTGTATGTGTGTGACCATCAGTGGATGGTTCGGGCGAGGGACTGTATGTGCGTGACCAGTGGATGGTTCAGGCTAGGGACTTATGTGCGTGACCAGCACTAGAGGGCTGAATTGAGGGCACTTTCATAAACGTAAACACTTGGTGGCCCATTGGTTTCATGTACTGATTTCATGCCACCCTCGTCCAGGCCATTGGATCACAACTCGGCGAGGTGAGCTAATTGGTTTCTGTGGCTAACTTACTGCCCGGCTGGCAGGTGGCCATCCAGCAGCGAGGACCCCCGCAGAGTTGATAATGCTCCTAGAGTAAGTGGGTGGAGTCAGTGAAGGAAGTGAGTGGAGCCAGGGAAAGTGGATGTGGCCTCCTACAAACATTTGAGCACCTGGACTTCATATTTTACAAATTAAGCACTGTATGGCTGGGCTTACTTATATACTATTGCGCGACCTCCTCTGATGTGTCTGTAAAACTTACCTATTGTCCTGAAGTTTTGTCCTGAATTTTGACTTGCTGTCCTGAATTTGTGTCCTGAATTTTGACCCTTTGTCCTGAATTTTTACACTCACCGTCCTGAATTTGAACCAATGCCAGTTGGTCACCCTAGCGCGAACACGAAGCCCGCGGGTATCAGAGCGCCTTACAAAAGACAGGGACCAGAGGTATATAGAACTCATTGTGTCTTAAACAAGAGCTAGATAAGGCAACACCCCAGAAGAGGGAGTTGACCCTTCAATATTAAGGCAGATAGGTCAACAGACAATAACATGACAAGCGAGTAATAATAATAATTACAAAAACAAGCACAATACAGGTTAAGGCAACACCTCAGATGAGGTTGGAGAAAGCAAAATGCCAATACAGATAGATCAAAAAACAGAAAATACCATCGCAATCAAGCAGTAATCATGATGTCACAATCTATACCCAAACCGGATCAGGCCACACCACAGGTACAGGCAGCGACACCACAGTGCATAGCACAGCCCAGATAGCAGTAATCCTGAGTGTAGTCAAAAATGCTAGGCAAGAGGAGTTTTTAGGGTCTAGGAAAGAATTTTTTTTATGAATAGTCATTTAAGTTCCTTCTTGAAGCATGTCGGAAAGTGGTTCAGTCTTATTTCAGGGGGGGGGGAGTTCCAAAGTTTCGGGGCAATGCTAGAGAAGGCTCTGCTGCAGGTTTTCTTTTTGGAGAATCTCTGTGGTTTAAGCAGTAGAGTACTGGAGCTTCTAGAGGGTCTGGAGCCTCCCGAAAGTTCAAGCTTCTGAGCCAGGTTATTCAGGGGTATTGAAGTGTAGGGCTTTGTCAGTCATGCTTGAAATTTTCAGCTGAATTCTGACTTCGTAGGGGAGCCGAAAAAAAACGAAAAAAACCACTTACCTCGCTACGACGGACCCGCTGCCGCCTCTGCTCCGTTCTCTTCTTCCTGTCTCTGGTCCCAGATACAGGAAGCAATGCAATGCAGCATTGTGATTGGTCTGAGCTCCGTGGTTCGGCGCTCAGATGGGGAATGGGAGGCTGGGCGTGCTCCTCACCTGGCTGTACATTATAGCCTGGTGGGGAAGATGCAAAGTGCGCAAGACTGTTTGGCCGGCCCAAGCAGTCTTGCACACATAGGGAGTACAAACCACTCATCCCCATGCCAGTCCCGCCCGAGAGCCACTGACTACAATAGGATAACTTAAATGATAACGATATGTTATTATCATTTTATTTTTCCTCGAGCAGTGGGGCGACGCTCCTGCGCCTTAGCGGAAGAGCTGCCACTGATGCCGAGAAAAGTCTAGTCTGGTCTTGCAGCTGGAAGTGGCTTGAAATAGTGCGACATGTTACCCTTGTCTTGTCATTGTGATGGGGAGTGGTAATCGCTGGAACTGGCATCGCAGACCTGGCAGGGGCAGTGAATGGTGTAAACCCTGGTTGCTTCCTGGGAAATAATTTGGGCCCTGACTAGGGTGACCAACTGACATGGGTACAAATTCAGGACAGTGAGTGTAAAAATTCAGGACAAGGGGTCAAAATTCAGGACAAAAATTCAGGACAGGAGGTCAAGATGCAGGACAAAAGGTACATTTTACAGACATATCAGAGAAGGTTGCGCAATAGTATACAAGTAAGTAAATAGACAACTACTAAAGTACAAGTGAAAATAAGTTTATATTAGGTTGAGACAATTGTGCACTTCATGGTTTGTCAGTGTGCGCGCAGCTTTAAGCAAATGTGCAGGTCTTTTTGTGGTAACAAAACCGCCCCCACCTTTCCAGCTCCCAGGCAAATGCCTGGTGCCCGGTCCTGCCAGTCCGGCCTTGCTACCACCCTCCAATGGCGCCCCTCATCTTCACATAGACCCTCTCTCATGTGTATTTAATTTCTTCTATAGTCCTACTCATCCCAAGTATGTGGGTCAGAGTGTTGGAGTGCGTTACAACACACACATATTATAAAGAGACAATCACTCATATAAATGTGAAAGTCAATGTATAGGAAATGTTGCTTAAGGTAATGGGGCTTACAATGTGTAATCATACTTTCATCCGTCATTCAGTCTTTCACCATTCATTCTGTCCTTCCATCTGTGCCCGTCCATGTTCAACCATTTACAAACCTATCCATCATGTATCCTTCCATCCATCATTTCACTCATCCATCCCTCAATCCACCCTTTTACTCATCCATCCATCCACCCTTTCACCCTATTCATCCGTACACTCATCCATCCAGTCTTCCACCCATCCATCCATTCACTCATCCATCCAGCCATTTACCTATCCAGCCATCCTTTCACTTACTCATTCATCCATCCACCCTTTCACCCTATTCATCCGTACACTCATCCTTCTACCCATTCACCCGTTCAGCCATCCATTTACCCATCCCCCTTTCACTTTCAATTCCCCTTTCACTTAGCCATCCATCCTTCCTTCCATCCATCCACCCACCCACCCATCTACTCATCCACTCAGGAATCCATCCATTGAACCTATCATTCATCCATCCTTTCACTCATCCATTCATCCTTTCACTCATCCATCCACCCTTTCACTCCTTCACTCATCTATCCATCCTTTTGTCCATCTACCCGTCCTTTCACTCACTCATCCAGCCTTACATCCACCCTTTCACTCATCCGTACATCCATTCACCCTTTCACTTATCAATTCAGCAATCCACCCTTTCACTTATCAATTCATCAATCCATCCATCATTTCACTCATCTATCCACCCATTCTCTCGTCCGTCATCCACCCTTTCACTCATCCATCATTTCACTCATCTATCCAGCCATCCATCCACCCATCCCTTCACTTACTTACTCACTCACCTTTTCACATTAATTATGAGACCCATCAATAACTCCACCCTTGCTGTAGTTCCTAAAGCAAGGGGTGGGGTGGGGCAGGGTTCACTATGCCCCTGCACTTAGGCAATCTGAAAAAGTGGAAGGCATGAGTCATGCATGATGCACAGTGCCTGGACGTGGGGCGACTGTGACATGGTGTTTCCAGAGCTTTAAGTGGGATGTAAAAACTAGGGGGGTCTCTCCAAAAGGGTGTTTAATGTAATAAAATGTGTGGCTTAAAACACATAAGCTAAAAATCCGTGCTTAATATAATGTGCCGCCCGAATGGTATTTTTGTTGCTTGTGTCATTGCATCCAGATATATAATACAACAAGTAACGTTACACTTAGAACAAGTAACGTTACACCTACAACAAGCCAGAACTATTGGCTTTGTCAATGGTTGTTAGTTGCATAAAATAAAAAAGCAGCAACCATGGCTGCTATACTATAACTACAATCCTTTCCTTTGAACTTCTTTCACTGCCTTCCTTCGATTAACTGGATTCTCGCCTAGCAGCAGCTTGAGCGTTTTGCGCTTCCAGGTGACAGAATGCCCTGCCCTGGACCGAGGCTGGAGGAGGCCACCACATGCTGTGCCAGCCCAGACTGACCCATTGTCATTCTGTATGTGGCAATCAGCCCCACACAGAATGACAATGGGCGGGGTGGGGCTGCTCTTGTGCTCAGAGGAGTGCGAGGCGGCCCCATCAGGGAGCTGAGGCCTCTCGCAGGGGAACAGATCAGTTCCCTAACATGCCTAAAATTACGGACAAAAGGCGTCCGTAAAAAGGATCCTCACGGACAACGGACGTGAGGTCCAATTTACGGACTGTCCGTGAAATTTACGGACGGTTGGTCACCCTAGCCCTGACACATTTTTACGGATTATCCACTATCTAAAGGCAAGTATAGGTGGAGTTAATGGTATAAGTAAACACCTTGAAATGTAGGGGTAGGTTAATGTAGTTGATACGATATTATTGTATGTCGATATTTTGTGGTCTTGATATAGTGACGTACAACCTGGAGGGACGAACCCAGAGGCTGGGACAGACGGGCACATCAAAGGGATGTACATACAGCCTCAGGTAGCAATACATACATGGCCAAGACAGGCACAGCTGCTTCAGAGGCTCGCTGCCTGACCGTCCCTGTGACACATGGATGACGGAGGCGATTGTAGCTTGTGACAGGACGTGTCTGGACCAGGTAACAACCCCTCAGTCCTGCTGTGCATGCACCCGTGTCTTGTGATCAGTGTACCGTGGGAGCTGCTGTACGATACTGAGCTTGTGTCTGTTTCCGGCCTGTGACGTTTCTTTCTTTTGATTGACACCAGGGACTCGGTTCCACCTCTTGGGAGACACCGCCCAGCCCCCGCTGCACGTGTCACCGGACGGGGCCTCCGTGAGCCTGGCTGAAGAGAGCCTCATTGACGGGTAAGCTGCAAACCTGCCGCCATGATGCGACATATCAGGGTCGCCTTTCAGGCCTTGGGCTCTGGTATGTTTCAATTTAGGAGTTACAATGAATGTAAGAGAAACGTGGCACCCTTTAGTTAAACCCTCATTAGACAGAGCACGCGGAATGCCGTCAACTCAAATAAACTCTCCCAACAAGTGAGTGCTATTAAGGGTGGGATTCGTATGCCTCCAGCTGTTCTAAGGGGTGCGCAGATGGGTTGGGTGTCATTTCTTCCAAAATGTTACATCTCGACCCGCATCGTCATCCTGACCTCGTTCGAAATGTGTTCACCGAGGTATTTAAAATGCTGTCTTTACCGCATCCGGTTTTAGCGGGCAGTCATAATTGCAAAGCAATAAGCGCCGTTGCCCACGGTTTTGCTCGGAAGCCTATGGCCGGCTGTGTGCAATATCAGTGGGTTCCAAATACCACGGCTGAAACGTAATTCCACCTCATACGTCTTTCATTCACCATCAGACACTCCTGCCCCCTTATCTCACTCGTTCAGGTTCTTTTTCATTCTTGCTTTTTCTTTCTTACTGTTTTTCCCGTCTTTCTCTTCCTCCTTCTTCACCCCGTTGTGCTTTTTCCTTCTCTTACTCTGGGTCAAAGTCTGATGAGATAGGGTATGCTCTCTCCAAAAATGAGTGTCGGTGGGGCCAGGTACAACCACCGGCTCAAATTAAGCAGTGTTATAGGCTGAACAACAAACCCAATTTTATCAGCCGTAAAACCTAGATGGTAAAATCAGGTTGGGAAAGTGCTGCATGCATTTTTGTACTGCTCCTCCGTGTCAGCCAACCCCATCCCTCCTTCAAAATACCCACCAAACTCCCTCCACGCCCCCAACCCAACACACACACACACTTATCACCTACTCGCAGCAGGTGGTACATGTGTGTGTTAATCCCTTAAAACCGTAATAGCTCTTGGTCGCACAGTTTTTTCCCACTCCTTGGGGTTTTACTTATAAAAGGAGCAAATATGTGTAAAAGGAGTACATGTGTGTAAAAGGAGTAAATATGTGTGGCAGTACCAGTGGAAAGGGTTATCCTGGACCCCTGAATGTTCACGCATGAGCCAAGTGCATCTGCTGGGGCACCTACTGCACGTTCACCTTGTGCTTTATAGCATTAGTATTAATAGTGTACTCAGCGTACCGGACAGTCTTTTAAAAAAAAAATATATATATGCTTTTTACTTTGCTTCAAATGTAAACATTGTCAAAACAGCAATAACAACAGTGCACTTAGACCACATTCAACCATCCTGTGATTCCCCACTGGTGAGCGTCGGAGAAAAGCAAAATAACGCACTAGCAAAATTACATACAGGACTATAGGTATTCTGTACGGCGAGCCCGCCTCTCACAACCCACACCTCACTCCCCCTATCCGGGTCCAGCAAGGTATTATTGGGCCGAGAACCCAGCTGCCGCTCAGATTCAGAGCACAGTGTCTCAGCAAACTACCCCATATTTTCTTGAACTTTTTGGGGCAGCCTCTACTTTTGTATATCACTCTCTCTGCTGCCATATATACATCCATCCCCCTTTCCAGTCTTGTAGTGTAGGAGTTGCTTGTGCGCCCCAGCGACGAGCGATATCGCGCTTGGCCACTACCAGGCCCAATGCCCTGAAGAGAAGTTGGGGTCTGGTGACATCTACATCGCCTGGGATCCCTAACAGGATAAATCTAGGGTCCAGTGGGAGGGAGATTCCCTGTATTGCGTTCAACTCAGAGATTATCGACTGCCAATAAATCCCAATTTGTGGACACTCCCAGAGCGTATTAGGAAAATTGCCTGTGTCAGTCCGACAGGGCAAGCATTGGGACAACTCGCACGTTCCATTTTGTGTAGTTTGTCTCTGTCATGTCACCTTCATTGGTCGAACCCTAATGACCAAGCCGTAGCGTGCCTCAATTCCTTCTTGAAGGATCACGATTTGGTTCAACAATGTGACCAGCCTACCCAAAGTAAAGGGGAAACTCTTGACCTCATCATCTCCAAAGGACACACCATCACATTGGACTCCATCATACCCTGCGATTGGTTGGACCATCACATCATTTCCTTCCATATCAACTTGGAGGTATCACAGAGTAAGGCTCAAACAACTAAACCAAAGATCTGGAAAAGAGACCTCAGAGAAATCAATACCATTGACCTAGCAACCCGATGTAAACATGCCTTCTCTCCTCAAGTGAACTTACACGAAGTCCATGAACTCACAGACTTCTATAACTCTTCCATTTCTAGCATCATGGACGATTTGGCTCCACTACAAAAAAAAAAATGCACCCACAAAAATATCTAAACCCTGGTTCAATGGCAACCTAAATTCGGAACGTCGCAATCTAAGGGCCATCGAACGTTCATGGAGATCCACTCCATCCACGGACCATCTAAAAATCCTTAGATCAGCTAGAAGCTCTTATAACAATCAAATCAAGGCAGCCAAGGCAGAGTATTTCAGATCCCAACTAAACCAAGCGGCCAATCGACCCAAGAATTTTTTTGAACTGGTTAAACAACAATCTGTGGTAGCCCCGAACTAACCAGCCTCAGATGTCAATCCTCCCTCATGTGATGACCTGGCAGACGTTTTTACCGAGAAAACTAGACTTATTAACATTGATCTAGAAACCAGGAAGACTCTATTAACACCCAATGGTCCGACACTCCCCCTGGCCTTACCAGACAAGGCTGCTCCTTGTAGTTGGGGTATCAAGCACAACGCTTCCTGGAACACCTTTAGCACCCTAAATGAAAATGATATCAAAAAAGTTCTTCAGAGTATCAACCCATATAATCACTTCAGTGACCCTTTACCACCCACCATCTTCAAAGCAATTAATGACACAATCTTCCCCATCTGGCCAAAGATCGTCAATGCATCTCTGTCACAAGGTACGATCCCAAAATGCCTAAAAGAGGCCCAGGTAACACCAATATTAAAAAAACCTACAGCAGACAGTACAGATCTTAACAACTTCCGCCCTATCTCAAGCATCCCCACACTAGCCAAACTGTTGGAAAAATGTGTCCAGTCACAACTATGTGCACACATCGAAAAATGCCATCTCCTGGACCAACACCAATCTGGCTTTCGTAGTGGGCACAGCACTGAATCGGCTCTCACTCACGTGATGGATGACATCCTACTAATTCTTGATCAAAATGAATCCTGCCTCCTTATCCTACTCGACCTCTCCTCTGCTTTTGACACTGTCAATCACGACAACCTCCTAGTTATTCTGGAGCAAAGGATGGGCCTCTCTGGTCAGGTGCTGCAATGGTTCTCGTCCTTCCTCCAACACAGGTCCCAAAGAGTTAAGGCGAACCACTCTCTCTCCCAGCCATCCCCAGTTACCATGGGGGTTCCCCAAGGGTCCTCCTTATCACCCATTCTCTTCAATTTGTTCCTGGAACCATTAGCTAATGTACTCAAATCCACGGACATTCGCTTCCATATGTATGCAGACGACACCCAACTCTACCTGAAAATCTCCTCCCCCGATAACATCACTTCACTCAATTCCACCCTACTGACTACTCAAAATTGGCTAACTGAGAACCACCTCCTGCTAAACACCTCCAAAACAGAATTCCTCCTCATTTCTCCCCCGAAACACACTCTGAATATTGACCTCTGGATGAACCAGCTCACAGACTTCAAATGCTCCCCCCACACTATTGACTCAGCTAAATCTTTAGGAATCCCCCTGGACAAACATCTGAATAGGAAGACTCATATTAGCAATGTGTGCAAGGGAGCTAACCATCTTCTAAGAACACTCAGGAATCTCAAACCTTTCCTACCTCAAGCAGATTTCAAGCAAGTGGTCCAAGCGCTTGTTTTACCGAGGCTTGACTATGGCAGTGCCACGCTATGTGGCCTCCCCAAATACACTTTGGCCCCTCTAAAGGCATCACTGAACGCTGCGGCCAGATTGATAACGGGCACCAAGCGAAATGCCCACATCTCCCCGGTCCTAAAATCTCTAAACTGGCTGCCCTACGAAGCTAGAATTCAACTAAAGATTGCCTGCTTAGTGCACAAAGCCCTCCACTTCAAACCCCCCAACTACCTTGCACAAAAGCTAGAACTATCCGGAGGGGGTAGACCGTCGAGGAGTGCTAAGTCCCTCCTCCTAAAACCCCAGATCTTCCGCAAAAAGAGAACATGCAAACGCGCCTTCTCGGAATCTGCACCAAAAATCTGGAACTCTCTTCCACCAGAAATCCGTAGAATCTCCTCCAATCTTGCTTTCAAACGGGAAGCAAAAAGAATCTTCATGAATAAGTTCTTACCTTAACAAGAGGAACGATTGTCAGCTCTAATGGCTTCGGACACACTACAATATTGGTGGTCAATCTTGTATTTTACTATTGTAGTTGCTCCCCTTGTCACTATATTTCAGTGACCCGCCCTTCCTCGCCTAGCCCAGGTTTATAATTGTTCTTTTATTTGTGCACTATTTGATTCAATGCCAATGTCTATTCCCTTTTTGACTCATGTACTGATCTGTTTCCCTCAAACTGTAAAGCGCTCTGATATCCTTCAGGATCAAGTTCGCGCTCTATAAAACTTTATAAATAAATACAAAATAAATAAATAGTAGTCCCGGTAGAGAATTTTAAATTGAATGAGGCGAAGTCTGGCATTGATTGCGACCTCCCTGGGGTGCATCAGGGCTGCCTCCAGTCTGTATCCTCCATTTCCCCCAGGTCTCCCTCCCATGCCCCCCTAAGTCTAACCAAGGTATCGGGCATATTGTTATTTATTGTTTTATACGTAAACAATGCCTTTGTTCTTAGTTCTTCCTGGAGTAGTGTCCCTTCCACTGGTGCAAACTCAGGGAGATCAGAGGCCTCTATTCCTTCCGCGCTCCAAGCATGGCGCAACTGGGCGTATTTAAAAATTTGGGAGGCATGAAGTTGGAATTCTGTCTGAAGGGTTGGGAAGGGTTTAAAGTTGCCTTTAGCCATGATATCTCCCACCGTAGAGATCCTAAGCAGGTCCCAAGCCTCAAATCCCTGGAGCTTATTTAGTTCTTTAAACCAATTTCCATTCCACAGAGGGGTGAACCTAGTTATTTTGTGTCTCCAGTCCATCGTCTTATTAGCTCTGTTCCACACCTCTATAGTGACTCAAGTTGCCGGGAGCAGTCTGTGGATCCCTTTCCCACCGTATAGTGTGTGAATGATTTATGAGTAAGCGTTTCCCGTTCCAGTCTGTAAGTGGGGTGGTTCCCGGATGTGTGTATCCAGTCATTTATAGGGGTAAGGTGGGCTGCCCAATAGTAAGCCTCAATGTCTGGGAGTGCGAGTTCCCCGTTGTACAGGTTACGCTGTAGGGACCTTAATGCAATTCTGGGGTGACCCTTAAACCAAGGGAGTACGCAGAGTTCAGAATCGACCTCCCTGAATATTGATCGAGGGAGGGGGTGGTAACGTACCAGACAGTCTGACCCCTGTGCCCCCACGGCCGGTCGCTCCTCTCCACTGCTCTGCCTACCTGTCGCTGCCTGGCACCTGCCCACCCTGTAACTACCGCCTGACGCCACTTACCTGGTTTCACGCCGCCGCCGCCTCCTGCCTCCTGCCTGCTGCCTGCTGCTTCTCAGGTTCCGCCTGTCGCTTTCCTGCCGCTGCTGCCCCTCCTCGCCCGCTGACCGCCGACGCTGCCCCGGTCACTTCAGCTCCGTTTTTCCTGCCGTTTCCGCCGCCGCTGACCCGCTCTCCTCCTTCCTGCTCCCGCCTCCGCCTGCAGCCCCGCTTCCCCTCACTGCCCATTGGACAACCCGCTCCCGCCTCCCAGCTGACCCTCCCTCCCGGCTCCTTATTTATGACGCCCCCTGAGCGACCGCGCAGCGGACGCGCGCAGCGGGAACGCCGAAGGTGCGCCAAAGGTAAGCCCGTCTGCGCCTGTCCGCGCCTGGACCGCTCCCAGCGCCAGACCCCCTGGCCCCCGCGCCCGCCAGCCCCCCCGCAGGACCTACGACTTCGCTACGCTCATCGCACTCAAAACCGTCCGAGCCCCCGGATGCTACCGAGCGTCCCCGCGACGCACCCATGGACCCTTCGTCTGCCGATCCTGCAACTTCTCCTGCCTCCAAACATGCACCACGCCCACCAAGACGGACAACAGCAACCACCTCAAGTGCATCCTGATCAACACCCGCTCCGTCCACAGACACGCCGTGGAACTCTGGAACCTCCTCGACACCGCATCTCCAGACGTCGCCTTCCTCACGGAAACCTGGATGAACGACTCCTCAGCCCCCGACATCGCCATAGCCATCCCGGACGGCTACAAGATCATCAGGAGGGATCGCAACAACCAGACCGGAGGGGGCATCGCCATCGCTCACAAATGCACCATTCGCATCTCGACTGACTCCACCGACGCATTCAACACCGCCGAATACCTGCACTTCCAGATCCACACCGACCCCAAGACTACCCTCAGAGGCACCCTCATCTACAGACCCCCGGGACCACGCGCACAGTTCTGCGAAGACATCACGGACTTCATCAGCCCTCACGCCCTCCCCTCCGCCGACTACATCCTCCTCGGGGACCTCAACTTCCACCTGGAGAACAAAAACGACCGCAACACGACCACCCTGCTGGACAACCTCGCCAACCTCGGACTCCAGCAACTGGTCAACACCCCCACCCACTACGCCGGCCACACGCTCGACCCCCTCTTCTCTTCCAGCAAGCACGTCACCTTCAGCCACTGCACCGGACTCCACTGGACTGACCACAGCTGCGTCCACTTCAGCTTCAAGAAGAACACGGTCCACCACCACCCGAAGCAGGTTCCCCACAGAAACTGGAGCAAAATCACCGTCGACCAGCTCACCACCTCCCTCAGCCAGAACCCACCGGTCAGGACAACGGACCCCAACACAGCAGCCCTCGACCTCACGCAATGGCTGACCTCCTGTGCCAACGACCTCGCCCCACTGAAGAACCCACTCACCAGGCCCAGAAGCAAGAAGGCCCCCTGGTTCACCGACGAACTCAAGGACTCCAAGAAGGCCTGCCGCACCCTCGAGAAGGCCTGGCTCCTCGACAAGACCACCGACAACATGACCGCCCTCAAACTCGCCACCCGCAGACATCACCAGCTCATCCGCACCACCAAGAAGAAATCTTTGAAGGAACGACTGGACAAGAACGCCCATGACAGCAAGGAGCTCTTCAACATCGTCAAGGAGTTCTCCAACCCCAGCACGGGCAACAACGACATCACTCCCTCGCAGGACCTCTGCGACTGCCTCGCCTCGTACTTCCACCGCAAGATCGCCGACATCCACAACAGTTTCGGCGCTCCACCCCCGCACCCATCGACCGAACCTACGCACCCCGCCGCTATCCTCCAGACATGGACCAAAGTGACCCCCGAAGACACGACACGCATGATGAACACCATCCACTCCGGTTCTCCGACCGACCCATGCCCCCACCATGTCTTCAACAAGGCCGCCTCTACCATCGCACCCCACCTCCGAGACATCATCAACGCCTCCTTCGACACAGCCACCTTCCCGGAGAGCTGGAAGCACGCCGAGCTCAGCGCACTACTGAAGAAACCAACAGCGGACCCGACCGACCTCAAGAACTTCCGCCCAATCTCGCTCCTTCCATTCCCTGCCAAAGTCATCGAGAAGGTCGTCAACAAGCAGCTGGCCGCCTTCCTCGAGACGAACGGATCCCTCGACCCATCGCAATCCGGATTCAGAGCCAACCACAGCACCGAGACCGCCCTCATCGCAGCCACCGACGACATCCGAGCCCTGCTCGACAAAGGTGAAACAGCGGCACTCATTCTCCTCGACCTCTCCGCAGCATTTGACACTGTCTGCCACCGCACCCTAGTCCAACGCCTCAACGACACCGGCATCCAGGGGAATGCTTTGGAATGGATCATCTCATACCTTTCCGGCAGAACACAGAGAGTACGCCTCCCTCCGTTCCGCTCTGAGGCCACCGAAGTCATCTGCGGCGTCCCGCAAGGATCGTCGCTCAGCCCTACTCTCTTCAACATCTACATGAAACCCCTCGCTGCCATCGCACGCCAACACAACCTCAACATCATTTCCTACGCCGATGACACCCAGCTGATTCTCTCCCTCACCAGAGACCCCGACACCGCCAAAGCCGACCTACACGAAGGGATGAAAGATGTCGCCGAATGGATGAACATCAGCCGCCTGAAGTTGAACACGGACAAGACAGAAGTCCTCATCCTGGGACCGTCGCCCTCCGCATGGGACGACTCCTGGTGGCCCCCGGCCCTGGGCACCGCACCCAAGCCAACGGACCACGCACGCAACTTGGGCGTCATCCTGGACTCCTCCCTATCGATGACCAGACAAGTCAATGCCGTCTCCTCATCTTGCTTCCACAACCTCCGCATGCTCCGCAAGATCTTCAGATGGATCCCGACCGAGACCAGGAAGACTGTCACCCAGGCCCTCGTCACCAGCAGACTAGACTACGGAAACACCCTCTATGCCGGTACAACAGCCAAACTTCAGAAAAGACTTCAGCGAATCCAGAACGCCTCCGCCCGTCTCATCCTGGACGCCCCCCGACGCAGCCACATCTCGAGCCACCTGAGAGACCTGCACTGGCTCCCTGTCAACAAGAGGATCACGTTCAGACTCCTCACCCACGCACACAAATCCCTCCACGACCTGGGCCCAAGGTACCTCAACGACCGCATGACATTCTACACGCCCACCCGACAGCTACGATCCGCGAACCTCGCCCTCGCCGTCGTCCCTCGCATCCAGAGAGCCACCGCCGGAGGAAGATCCTTCTCCTACCTGGCAGCTAAGACATGGAACTCCCTGCCCGTCCACCTGCGGCTGACCCAGGACCACCTCGCCTTCAGGAAACAGCTCAAGACCTGGCTGTTCGAGCAGTAGCAGACCCCCTCCCCCAAGCACCTTGAGACCCTTCCGGGTGAGTAGTGCGCGATATAAATTCCATGATTGATTGAGTCTTGGACAAGTGGTGGTTCTCACTTGCCGCAGTCCCTGGTCCTGAAAGGGCTGGTGATCCAAGGAGACCAGTTACCCTTGGAATGTGCCAGAGACACACAGTCATGTAAGAGCTGCCATGCAACTGTGTTTGTTTGCAGACAAACAGTGCGTAGTCTGACCCCTGCACCCTCCAGATGCACCGCCACACATCTGCATTATGGAAGTGGCCCTTGCCTCCAAAGGCATGTTCCTAGATCTACTGATTCTTCAGTCTAACCTGGAATAGCTCTGAAAACTAGCGTTGCTGGCGGGCATGTAACAGCTGTGCAGTCTGCACTCCTACTGTGCCCACATAGTATTTGAAGATATTGCAAAGGATTTTCTAAAGAAGTACCTGAATCAGTACATTGTATTACAGTGATCCAAGCACTCCAGTTCTTGTGTTCATTAACCAGTGGTTTGGCAAATGAAGCAGGATGGCCACCCTGAGCATCGTGAATAGAGAATTGTGGCTTTTCGCTACTTCCACAATCTGCTGAGTGAAGGAGAAACCAAAAGTTACCCACATTAAAGTTATTTATCCAGTGTGTATGAGAAACGATTGTTGCCAAAAGAGGAATGTTGCCACTCACCGGCATACTGATCACCAAAGTGTCTGTTTAGGCTCAGTTCAGACAAAGGAAACCTTTAGAACAGGAGTACATTTCATCTTTGCGTAAATGTGCAGCGGGTATTGGGTGATGCTTTAAGATCTGGTTTGAATGAAGGCCTTTATCCATGACATGACATGAGCAGTTTTTTCTTGATCTCAGCTCATGCAGAGCAGGGGTGTTTGAATGGTCAAACATCCGATTGCTTGTCATGGAGGAGATGATGGCATTGCACCAAGTCTTAAACTTTTTGCATAATCTCGTCTTCATTTATTCTGTTTGGGAATATTCCTTTGGGATAACTGTTGGTTTCTTTAGCTTATCAGTAAATGATACACATTTGTGTGCGCACCATTATGAGTGAGATATCTTCAATGATGGTTTTACTGCAGTCTTATATTTATTTATTTATTTATTTGAAAGGTTTTATATAGTTCTGGCTAGACCCAGAGGTATCAGAGCGCTTTACATGAGAATCAGACCATAGTTGCAGGTTACATCGTTACAAAGGTTACACAGTTATTAGAGCATAGCTACATAGCGACATGTTAGGTCAAGACAAACAATAAGGACATATACGTAAGGGAAAAATCAGGCAAGGGGAGAGAATCAAGGGGAGAGTGGGCAGGTGCAGGGGAATTAGACAGAGAATGAAGGGGGGGAAAGAGGAGGGGGAGGGGGAGAGAAACAGCAAGAAAGAAGAGGGGGAGGGTGATGGGGGCACAAACCGGTAGACGCGTAATGGCTGCGTCCAAAGTCCAGAAACTGTGATCCCAGGGGAAGTGGCATCATTCCTCCATCTCCGTTGCGAGAGGCTTCCTATTACGCAGTGGACTCTCTCAGAGGGGCCTCTGAGACTCCAAGGCCTACCTACTGGATCCTTCCCCAAAAAGGGGAGAGGGAGTGCTTTGGCAAGGGGCGCCATACTAAACCTCAACTGTGAGTGGCTCCCTTAGCGCTGTGTACTCTCTAAGAGGGAACACTGAGACTCCAGAGTATAAATATTGGATCTTTCCCCAACAAGGGGAGAAGTAGTGCTTAGTCAGAGGGAACAAGGGACAGGGGGCTCGGCGGCATAGCAGACGGGGAGAGATTCAGGGGAGAGGGGATAGGAGCAGAGGAAGTAGACAAAGAATGAAAGAGGGAAAGCGGTGGGGGCGGGTGAGGGACAGTGCATGAAAGAGGGGGGGATAAGGGGGTACAAACCGGTAGACGAGTAAGAGCCATGTCCAAGGTCCGGTAAGCTGTGCTCCCAGGGGAAGTGGTATCAATCCCACATCTCCGCTGCGTGAGGCTCCCTTAATGCAGTTGTCTCTCTCAGAGGGGTCACTGAGACTCCAAGGCCTACCTACTGGATCCTTCCCCAACAAGGGGAGAGGGAGTGCTTTGGTAAGGGGCGCCATACCATACCTCAACAGTGCGTGGCTCCCTTGACACTGTGGACTCTCTCAGAGGGGTCACTGAGACTCCAGAGTATGAATATTGGATCTTTCCCCAACAAGGGGAGACGGAGTGCTTAGTCAAAGGGCAACAAGGGACAGGGGGCTAGGCAGCGGGTCGGAACTGGCAGGTCAAACAGCGAGGGAACAGACGGCAAAAGAAAAAAATCATATCAATTACAAAAGATAACACATTCAATACCAGGGTAAATTAGCGATCCAGAAAAAGACAGGATCCACAAAAGGCAGGGGTCAGGGAGAACAAAGAGAGGGAGACAGCGAGTTGAAGAGTCCCACAAAGAAGAGATACAGATAGCAAAAAAGGAAATGTATACGTTGTAGAGTCACTTAGGAGAGAGATGCAAACAGGAAAGCTCAGAATCACATAATAGTGATATTAAGTACCAAGAACTACTACGTATACTAGTGGTTAGAACTGTAACTATGCAAATAGTAAATTAACTCAGGGTTCCATTTTCACATCGATCAGGCTAGAAACGTTTGAATATTACTTATCTACAGGATGAACAGAGAAATAAGACATCCAAGGAGGTAGGGAGAGGGCGGGGAGAGAGATGAGATAAGTGATAGGAGAGACGGGGGCCGGGGGGGGAGAAAGAGATAGATAAGGCAGTCCAGCCGAGGAGCAATGTCTGATGGTTGGCAGGATAAAGTTCAACGGACTGAGGGAGAGGACAAGAAACAACAAAATGGCGGCTCTGTGTCGCGAAGGACATTCGCAATCCGCCATTTTGCGCCGTTAGTTCCCAGACACATCAAAGTTATAGTTATCAGAATTGAGACTTACAGTCTCCACCATCTAGTTATGCGCTGTCGCACTGTGACAATCCCAAAGCAGGACTTGTAAAAATATTTTTTGCCAGCTCAGGTTCCTGAAAAGGCCAGGACCAGGGAGAATCTGGGGCTGTTGCACAGACCAGTGCGCTGGGAGCTCCTGGGGTCGCAATGTGGACCTCAATGTTGCTGTGGTCTAGTGGTGCATGAGGGCTCACCTCGGTGTTATGGCAGGTTTCCAGGACGGTCCAGCGTTCATGTCTCAGCATCGGCCCAGTCAGGAAAGCAAGAAAATCAAATAGAGGGTCCAACTCGGCCAGACCGGCGGGAGACAGCAACTCAACCTCTGGGCAGCGCCATTGAGAGGCGTACTCATCAAGAGATTCTACGGCAGAGCAGGGTGCAGACCGACGATCCCAGGAAACTTGAAAGAGCCACAGACACTGCTAAAACATCGTTCGATTATTGCCTCACTGGGGAATTGGGAGCGGAATTAGAGAGTCCACTCACCATGGTCATCGAGGATGGGGGCTGTGCGGCAGCAGGGAGCGGCATCGGCCCTAGATCACGAGAGACCGCTTGGGTGGACAACAAGGATGGCCTCAGACGTGATTGATATATATGCTTTAGATTGATATTCTTCACTGAATATTTAATTAACCAATTTATATGATTATGTATTGTACATAAGTCAGTATTCATAGAGAAGAGTGGTCCAAAAATCTTCTTCTGATTCCTGAGTCCCTTGCTTGACCTTTTCCTGAATCAGGGCAGTGGTTCTTTTTCGTAATTGTTGTGGGGGATAGCTGATAGTACCTTCCTTAGATGGATGCGTGAGTAATTATGAAGTTAGTAGTCCTTTCTTGTTTCCCATTCTCCTAGTCCTATTTCTATGGATGTTATGTGAGAATTTAGGAGCATATCAGCAACACCCGGCGATAATTATCACTCAGCGCTCTTAGCGTGAGGATAATTATCGCCGGGTAACGTGGATTTTTATTGCTGAGATAGCGTGCTATTAGCAACGCTTATCTCCTCAGCGATAAAAATCCTCTCGCTAACTGCCTAACGTGAGATTATCGCTGGAAACCCAGCGATAATCTCACGCAATGTGGCGTTAGCTTACTGATAGGGACTCACAAACTTAGCCATGATATCCACCCTCCATAGGATATCATGGCTAAGTCAGTCCTGAAGCAGGTGTAAGGAAAGTAGCGATAACAGGGGTTATCGCTACTTTTCCTGACGCTATGCTTCATAGTGTGGGGCTTGATGATAGGAGAAATGTCGCTTAGCGACATTTCTCCTGTCATGTTAGGTCAGGAATGCCCATTTTGCATCTCATTAGAGATGCAAAGCTGGGCGTAAAGAATCCCCACGCTAAAGCAAGGTTTTACGCGTTAGCGTGGCCTTGCTAATTAGGCGATAAAATTATCGCCGCTTTTTGGACGAAAACGGCCGCAAAAGCGGCGATAATTTTTTATCGCCTGCTTGTAAATATGCCCCTGTGAACCTTTCTCCTTAGTCCTCTTTCTATGTTAGCTGTGGGAGAGGGTAACTTGGAGTTCGACCATTTTGCTTATACCGAGTAGCTCCACTCATTTCTTCTAGTCCTGTTTCTATGTATGTTATGGGAGATTTAGATCCTATCTCCTTAGTCCTCTTTTTATGTGTGCTATGTTAGAGGGTCTCTTATAGCTCGGCCATTTTGCTGACACCAATGGATTAATGGTCAAAGAAACAATCCCCAGCCCAGAGCTTCTTGCTTAAGCTACTCTTCCACCCGCGGTCATCTCGCATCTTAATTTGCATTTTCGGAATAGCAATTCTTTGTTTCAGCTTGTATAGAACCCCAAACGCTGTACTGTGCTGTCTGAGGTGGAGCAGTTCGTGTGTAGATATAGATCCACTGTTTTGGTGTGAATCATGTACACTAACCGGCTAGACTGCTGTTTCCCGCATTCCGTGTATCACCGCCGTCATCCCCACGTCTATTATAGCAGGGGCGGCAGTCGTCGCTCTCTCAACCCTCGCTCTCACTCTCTCCTCACCTCCTCAATGTTGCCTCCAGACTGAGCGTGGTAGGAGCAGTCGCCTCTGCTCCCGTCTCTGATGTGCTCACTCTCCACAAGCGCATCAGTAGCGGGCGATGCCTGTCCTGCAGCTGGCTGTTCACGGCTGTTCCCGTTTCTCTCTCTCCCAAGCGCGATAGCCGCGGTTGTTTTGTTGCTCCATCCTATCCTTACTTCCTGTTCGATATCAATGAAGCCCTAACTTGCTTGGTGGTCTTATAGAACATTCTCAGATACTGAGGGCTGATTCCCAAAGGTAAACTTACACTTTTGTGTATATTTACGATTATTGCACAAAGGTATTTTACTTGTAATATCTTTCCGACTGCGGACTCTTTGCACATAAAAAGATAGGATAATCCTGCCTTTAATGTGTGGAGACTTCACAGTTGTAAAGCTAGGGTTGGATGGCATTGCCTGAACCCTCCTAGTACTCAGCCAGGTCTGACCAGATCACCACAGGAGATTGGTGTGCCCCACTAACATCTAGATTAGGACAATTGCTGGGGAATATAGCCCACGTCAATGACCTGTGCCATCCCACTGGCTTCGAAACATTCCCTGTAGCAACTCCTTGCCATGATCAGTTGCTCATGGGTCAGTCTCACTCACCATTGAAGAGTCAGGTTGAAAGCGTGCTGACCATGTAAGTTAATGGGCTTGCAATGAAAACTTTAATCTTTGGTGTAGGAGAGTCGGATCTGCTTCTTATGGTTACCCCCAATTTTTGCTGATGTGTCACTGTTTTTGCCTTAGACTAACTGGGATCCTGCTATCCAGGACCCGAGTCTAGCTGCTTTCTCCTCTAAATTGATTGCATGTACTTTAGGTACACTCCAGATTGGATACCGGGGGACCCTTATCTGTCCCTAGTATATGGTACACCATGTATCCAGGGCATAGGTATCTCAGAGGTCTCCCATGGGCTGCAGCATGTATTGTTCCACCCCTGGGAGACCATTCAAAATGGCACCACAGGTCTGCAAATGCAGCCTGTGTAAGGTGGTGCATGCACCCCTTACTTAGATATAGGTTACCTATATCTATTCTAAATCACTACACATATAAACCTATCAGTCACCCCTATGGCAGGCCTTATCAATCCTGAAGGTAGGGTGCTGGGTTTTATGTGAGAGGGTGCCCCTGCATGAGCAGAGCCCCTCTGCAGCCTTCGGAACCTATTTTCCGGGGTTGTCTGTGATGCAGCCAACCATATATATTTAAGTGCATTATAACCTCGCAGTAAATGCTAACTTTAAAACGGCTGCTTAGAAACATGTCGTGTTTGGTATTAAACACCTTGGAATCATACCTCCCCACCAGTAACTGGCAGGGGAGGTATGATTCCACCCCTCTAGAGGGACTTATATGAAACACCAATACACCCGGTACCAGCTTTCTCGACCTGGGCATCACAAAATGGATGCTTCTAGCCACAGACATGAGTCTGCCCTCCTGCTGCTGAGCCGAGCTCGAGCAGAGGAAGGCCTGACAATAGGTTTCCTGTCACAGGGAGGTGTGACCACCTCCCAGACAGGCTTTAGTGTATTGGGGCTGGGTGGATGCCAGAAAGTCTGCACGGTGGCACATTTGGTGTCCCTGTGCATAGTCCAGCTCAAACCGGTTGCAGGAGCCATTTGCTCCTGCTCTGGCGCTAAACTGGACAAAGGACATGGGTGTAGCCACCCCTCTGTCCTGAACCTCCCATAGGTGGGTCCTCAGTTTGTCTAACCCGTTCCTTGCGTGTAAAATAGAAACCCTGACTACAGGACTTTAGATTTACCTGGACTAAACTCTGCTACAGAAACCAAGTACTTTGACGGTCTACACTTTTCTGGACGACAGAAGAATCTCCCTTGCAGTAAAGGAGTTACTCCCCTGCAGCAGCAGGCACCTTAATGCATCTGACCAGTTTGCATCTCCCAATCTCCTGAGGACTGAAGATTTCTGCAACACAGGAGGTGGGTTCCTGAGCGTCTCTGAGGTCGATCTGCTCTCTCAGCAATCCTGAGACCAGTATCCCTCGTGGGGACCGTGCAACCCGAACCCCTGTGCACCGTGTACTTTTGCAGCAGCATATGATTTTTGGCAATCCCTGAGGCTGTGCTGTGGGCTACATGTAGCCCTGACCCCGAGCAGTATTTCCACTGAAGATTTCCAGCCTACACTCCACGAGTGTTCCGTGGGCTGGTATTTCGTGATTCAGCTTGAGGTCCCTTCGCGATCCCTGGTCCATTGGCCTGTGGGTCTCTGTGAAGGTAACTTTTACTTTCCTTGGGCTTCCCTCGTTGCTCCAGACATGCCCTACTCTCCATTGCTTGGAGAGTCCCCAGGACCTTGCTGGTCCTCACCGTAACGTGTTACTTCTGCCCGCGTGGGTTGCCGTTGCCAAGGCTTGTTGGTGTTCAATCCAGACACTGACACCCCAGCACTCGACATCCTTCGTGGTACAGCTCACCTCCAGACTTTGGTCATCGCCGACTTCTTCTGGTCCCCGTGGCCGCAGAGTCAAGCATCCCATCTTCACACCTGAAGCACCCGATATCGGTGGGCATTCGTCTGTCGTGCTCCTGGTCACTCTGAAGTGACCCAGACTCTATCTCCTCTGCTTTCAGGTTCTTCTCACCTCTGATCCAGGCTTGGATCCCACCGGACACTTTTCATCTTCCCGGCAGCAATACTTCTTTGCAGCATGCCAATGAAAACGATGAGGGTTTCCGACACCACTTGACGCCTATGCACCCGGCTCCTCTGGGATAGGTAACTTGGGTACCTCAGTACTCACAAGGGTGCTGGCCTTAGAACCATCTATGTTCCAAAGGGATTGCTGGAAGTCCTCTCCGAAGTGAACTTAAACAGTAATTTTCCAACCGCGACTTTCCCATAGCGTTGTACGGAGCATGCGTCTGTTTCCCACACTGCACCCGTCCTCCGTGGGCTCCTTGTGTCACTCCTGTGGGTGGTTCCTTGGGGTCCCAGGGATTCTACGTGCTCTAGGCACTGTGGCTATCAAAGTCGTGGTTGTTATACCACTTTCTTAGTATATGGTTCGGTCTCACCCTGGAGCCCGCTGTGTATTGTGCTATTTACTGACATTCTAATGATTAAATAGTGTGTGCTTTGTGCTCTAATCTCATAAAGAGATTAGTAGAGAGTGTTTAGTAATAAATACATATTTTTACAATAACACATGTGGTTCTCCTTTCATTTGGTCATTCAGGAGGTTCTGTTCTGGTAAAACAAGCTGCTTTACATTCCTTCGAGATTTAGCCTGAAGACTGCTCTCCACAGCTACCACTAGGATAGCTTTCTATAAAGGTTGTCTTTGACCTAATCATCAATAAGGGTTGTTTGGACTGGTACAAGGTGCCCACTGTAATTAGTGGACAGCATATACCAGGCCAACTTCTCAGATTTGGGTACACCAGAACACAACATTCTGGTTTGCAGTACACCATACGAGTTTTACCATAGTCACACATAACCTCACAAGATATCCTTGGTGCAAGGAGAATGCCTTGATATAGGAGAATGCCTATGCAAGCCATAGATGATACTAGCTATGAGCTCTGGCCCCTAACACCAAAGACCGGCTAGACACCATATTGGCTTCAGTGAACACCACCTGTGACTCCCTAGAGGCTAAAAGTGAAGCAGTAGCAATTGGTCTTGGCTTAGTAAGAGATGATCAGTGGATTTTGACTGATGGAAGCACTGAAGCCTCAACTCACTGAGTTGTGACGATTGATCCCCGACCTCATGGACTTAATACAATTTTTGAAGGTAGAGCTGAAAACTCTAAGGTAGAGCATGACGCAACAATATTACAGTGGTCAGAAATCAGAAGGGAGTGGAAGGCAGGGATGCTGTGACATTTCTGGAAAAATGGATAACTGACTTCTTGGCCCTACAGGACTTATCATCCTTCTTTGCAATAGAAAGACCACATAGTGTGCCCGTACGTCATCCTCCACCGGGCACCCTACTGAGACCCATGGGGGTATAACTGCTACAGTACAAGGACTGCAACAGCATCGTGCAAGCTGGGAGATGGGCCTCAGTAATGCGTTGCTCTGCTCTGCTAAACTGAAGACAGAGGTCGGACAGAAATCTTTTTTTTGTTTTAACAGACCGTTGTTCAGTCGAATATTGGGCCGAACAGTATGGAACATTGAGCCAAGTGGGAACACGGCCAAAATGGGACGCCGCAAAAATGCAGGCCACCTCTCAATCAGCAACAGTCTCAGAAATCCAAAGTGGCACTCCGATTCAAATCAAGGGTCATCTTTACAGCTGAGACACAGCAAACTGATCCAGGGAGTTGCTGTCTTTATGTGGGATGCCTGTCGTATCGCAGAGTGGTGCATATCCTGGTATTGTACTTTCCCAACTCAATCTTAATAGACGGATTGTCTACCCTGTGATCCACACTCCCCTCTCCAACTTGAATTATTGGCCAACAACGGGGCCTAGACAAAGATTTGGACAGGTCACGCCCTAGAAAATTCTCAGAACAACTCTCAGGGTGGTTCAGAGGCTGTGGACACAGCTATGTGGAGGGCAGTGCACCCACGAACTAGGAAGTATGCACACTATTATTCATTTATTGACTGCACAGCATACCTGCTTAGATGTGATCCTCTCTGCATTGCAAATGTAAGATTTCATTCTGGGAGGTGAATGCCTGGCTAAAGCCATTCCCCAATCGCAGCCCTTTATTAGTCTCTTTACAATGGGGTGCACTACTACACCTCTGTGGGGGTGTGGGCAGCACTGCATAAACAGTTACACACAATGGAGATCGAGGTGCAGTGGTGCACTTATTGGAAGCCGTTATGTGTGCCCCAACGGCTGCTCTTACAGCCCCTAGGCACAAAGACGATTACACAGCGAGTTACTAGACAAGCTGAGCTCCCCCGAGTACAAGGAGTCTACAGCTCTGAAGCATTCAGAGGGGGTACATCTGCTGCCTGCTACCCAGGTATGAACTCCTCAAACGATCATCATTTCCACCACATACCCAGACGGTTACGTACTTCAGACATAAAGAAGCTATGTATCTCATATTATAAGTATTTCTATATCTTATAACAGCAATAGACCAGGTTATACAGGAGGAGTATACAAGATGCTACACTGCCTCGTCTGTCACTAGACTAAGAGGCTGAGCCTGATGCTAAATTCACAACAGAAGAGGACAATTCCAACATAGACCAGTTTGGGCCATAGTCCAGTCTCTGCATTTTGGTGTATGACATGGTCATGACTGGTTGTGGCCTCCTTCCGTGTTGAGATAATGTGATGAGGCAGGTAAATGTCTAGACTGGTAAAACTCATATTATGCAAAAACCTGCTTGATATGTGTTGGAAATCTTCTCACACCCCTGATATGATATGATAAGCAATTTATAATGCGTGCAGCTACCCCAGGAGTGTTCCGGCGCAAACGTAGAGAGGTCGGTCGGGTGGATATTAGACTTGCACAAACAGCCAGGTTTTCAATTTCTTCCTGAACAGCAATGAGTTGCTAACAGAGCATAGCTCCAACGGGAGCTGGTTCCATGCTGAGGGACCCAGAAATGTTAGTGATCTGCCTCCAGATCTTTGATGCTGGTACTTTGGGATCACAGCTAGAAGTTTGTTGGTAAATCGTAAATGTCTAGACTGGTTATAGAAGCTGAATCTAGCTCTAAGGTATTCGGGGTGCGTCTGATACACGCATCATATACCAATGTCAGAGCCTTAAATGTGATCCTCTCCCTAATGGGTAACCAGTGAAGTCCCCACAAATGTGGGCTAATGTGTTGTCTTTTTGGTACATTTAGCAGAAGGCGAGCTGCCGCATTCCGGATCAACTGCAGTTTATCTATAATGTATCCGGTATGCCCAAGTATAGAGCATTACCGTAATCTATTCCAGATTTATCTAATGCCTGAATGACTGTTTTCTTTGCAGAAAAGGAGAGATGGGGCAGAAATTGTTTAAGAGACCCTGACGTGGTGAAATTGCATAAGGAACTTCACAAATGGGCTTAGGCAGAGGACACCATGAATAGATTAAGTCAGCGTTTCCCAAACTGTGGTCCGCGAACCCCCAGGGGTCCGTGACACATTCCCAGGGGGTCCGCGGGCTCGAGTTCCTTCGAGTCAACTATTTTTAAATATTAAGCATTTAAGCATACAAGCACTGTGAATGACAGCGCAGGGGCGGCGGGACCAAAAAAAATCGGGCCAATCACCATTTCAGCTTAGGCCAGGGAAGCTGAAGGGTGATTGGCTTATTATTTTATAGCCGCGCACGCTCCCACGTCAGTGCGTCTTCCCTCGCGTCTGCAGCCAGCCCCGGAGCATTTTGCCGCCCAATGCCCTGTCTCCGCTTTCGGCTCGCTAAATACCTGCATTCCGGCACCTCGGACCACTACTAGAGCACGTGAGTGTGTTTATTTCTTAATAATTAATTTTCAAAAATGTTACATTTACCACAGTTGGCAAGGCCAGGGGACGCCTTGTGTATTTAGGCCGGGTGTACCAGTCGCGCAACACCCATTGGACTCACGTTGTGTTTGTCGGCCCTCAGCCCGGGATGAGACTTCACCCGAGCACTTCACAGGTATTTAAAAGCCCATTTGAACGGTAATGAGGCCTTACTGTTTCACCCCTTCTAAGAGCCCCGCAGCTCCAGGGCCGGCTTTAGGGCGGTGCGACCGGTGCCACCGCAACGGCCGCTGGCTTCCTGGGTCCGTGTTTGAAAGTTTATTATGCTTAGATTAGAAGCACCTGCTGCAGCGTTTCTTTCCGCCGGCAATTACCAGGCCTCACATAAATGTCAAGATAACTCGTGTGATTAATTATCTTCCTGGAGAGAGATCAGCATTTTGTATCATTGAGGTTTTGACTTCTGTGTAGTTAGTGCAGAGGGTTATTATATGCCTGCTGCAAAGAACGTGTGCCAAGTAGATTACAGAGTGGGTATGATAAACAGATCAAATATTACTGCTTTCAAAAGAGACATCCTTTTGTTACTTGCAATTTATAACTTAAATTCCTAATATAGAATAGTGAGCTATTAACTTTCATCCTGCACTGCATACACACTGCAAAGTATACAATATTAGAGCATTGATTAATGTTGCAAAAAGGGTTAATTTGGCTAGAAATGGATTCTTATTATTAAAGAAAACTCCCAACTATGCTGTTTCTTTTTCGACTGAGTTTGGGCTTCTCCACACCAAGCACTCTTAAACTATACTGCCTACCAGTATGGATGACATGTGACTCCTACACTTTCAGTCCTTTGGCTTATGACGTAATATTTCCTATACACTGATTTACACACGTACGATTGATTGTCTCTGTGTAATGTGTGTGTGATGCAAAGTGCTCGGACACCCGGGCCTACACTGGTATTAATTCAATGCATGTGAGAGAGTGTGGTTATGGAGACTTGGTCACTGTTAAAGGGTGCTAGTGAGAGAATTCGTGGTGGAGGTGGTCATTGGGGGGGTGTCAGCAAACATTGTCGCACAGGGCGCCACCAGCACTAAACCCGGCCCTTGCAGCTCCACTCTGCCTTTTGCTAAACTAGATTCAGCCACCCCCCAAATCAGCTCCACTCTGCGTATGTCGTGTGTGTGTCAGCCCGGGATGCGACCGCACCCGAGCACTTCACAGGTCTTTAAAAGCCTATTTGCACGTTAATGAGGCCTTACTGTTGTTTCACCCCTTCTAATAGACCCTGCAGCTCCACTCTGCCTTTTGCTTAACATTCAGCACCCCCCCCCCGAAATGTTTTCTTAGCCCCCTGCCCCCCACGAAATTTGGCTCTAGTTGCGCCTCTGGTACTTACTAAATACATTACAATTTGGTTGGAATTGTCCCACCTCTGGGTAAGCCATGTTTGCGCAGTGATTGGGTGGTATTCACTGCGTATCTAATTACCAGGTATGTTAAATATTGCACCCTTCTTAAAATTTAGGACGGTCAAACCTGCCGTAAACTTACAGGGGAAAAGTGTGCTATTTATAGTACCAAAGTACCACCGTCTGCATGTTAGTCTCCAAAAACTCAAAACAGATGCTATTTATCGTGCCCCATTTTTCTTGCTTGATTTAAATTTTGTCTCAGATTGAGGATAGTAGCAAATAAGGTTTTATTCAGGACAGATTTGGAAAAAAGGCCTCTCAGACGTTCCTGCAGGTCAAGCTGCTGGCGGATTCTGCCCTCTCTCATTAGATCTGTTTGAGAGGGTTCTGTTTCTAGCTTCTGATCACTCAGTCTGGGTTTGGTGACCATTTGCGTGTGCCTGGTAACTTGTACCCATTTGCGCTTCATGACTTGTCTGCTTGCTCCTCAGTCAGTGTCTGTGCAATGTGTACAGACTGCTATTGTGCTGCTGCTCTCATCTGTTTACTTTAATGTTGGCATATGCGCACACTCCTTTTGTAGAATGTTAAGAGTGATATTATCATGATCTGAATATTTCAAACACAGTAAATCTGCAGGCGCAGATCAGCTCAGTGTTTTAGTGTTACAAGTGAAATGACTAGCTGCTAGCACGAAAATGGAATATGCATTTGGTTAAAACGCTATTCTGGCTGGAAAAGTAAAACGCGACAGAAAAAAGTTGGGAATTAATGTGGTCTGATAAATGATGTTTCTTATGCTTTGAAGCAGTTAACTTAGCCTGTCTTGTTGTTGCTCAAATTGGTGTATTTTCTGGTATTTATGTTTCCCTCATCTTCATTGCTTTATTTTGCTAGTGAGCAAGTGTCACTCATAGTCACTGAAATGTCACTCATAATTACACTGTATTTATGACAATATCACACACCGCAATCTGAAACCTTGGCAGCTATGATTTAGCAGCAGCCTTTCTATAATTCTTCTCGTGTGTGACGAGTGATCAGCTTGTGTGCTAGTAGCAGTGACATTATGGTTTATTCCCGCCGTCAGGGTTGGTTTCATGAAAAGTGTGGCTGCAAGTGTAGTCCACTCCAAATTATTGCATTGATTTTAAAATGGCTTCTTCATGGCACATTATGCAATCAATGCGTGTAAATGTTTTAATTTTTGCATATTTTCCGAGATAAAATAATAAAAGCTTTAGTAATGCAAGTATTTGTTTGGTGTGTACTTGTTTGTGTATTTTTTGCGAATTATTGTTTTAATTTTTTGAAATTTAAATTGTAAAAATTGCTTGGGGGTCCCCGGACTCCAGTAGTGATTCAGTGGGGGTCCTCAGGAGTCAAGAGTTTGGGAACCACTGGATTAAGTCACAGATGTCAAACTCAGACTCAGATGACCTTGAGTTGAAAGCAGACCCAAAATCTGATGTTCTGCTACAGTAAACCATGCAGCATAAGGACTGGAAAAAAGGTCACAAATCAGTGACCTCCTATGGCGCAGCACAGCAGGCTGAGAGCCAGGATTGTCAGAGTAAGGCTGAGTCAGCTTGAGATCCAAAGGCTACGCAGGCGCGATATGGGCACCATACTAAACATATGTTCATCATTACTTATACACTGGCACTGGTGCCTAACATAGGGATCCAGTGCCATTCCTCATTCCTGAAAATGCTAGCAGCGCTAGAATTATTTGCAACAAGCATCACACAAGGGACAGTGGTATTGGTTCATGGCATTTGCCAGCCAACCTTCAGCAAATTACTCTTTAGAGATGGATGCTGTGCAGAGAGTGAGTGGGGAGCATGAACATTTCCTCTTGTACACCCACACAGCCATTACCAACAAAACAAAAGGCTGTGCGACAGCTGGATTTCCTGATATCCTAGGGTCAGTTGACTGCACTCATGTGCAACTGGTGGCCTCACGTAGAGAGGACAAGTGTGCTGCATCTGTAAAACGAAGCAGTCTATTAATGTGCAAATGCTATGTGATGCGGACATGTTTGTACTGAGCTGTTGTGTTTGGTGCCCTAGATCAAACTACAGTTTCATCATAGTGCTGCAGAGAAGTAACATTAGTCATACTATGGTGACACATCACTCTCAACGTACTTGGCAGGCAAATCAACACTTTGTCATCAAGATTACAATGCATTATGATTGCAGTCCAACCTCAATGCATGTCAGCAATCCTATTATAGAGTTGTTAGCCCCTATGGCAGCACACACCTGGATCATTGTGAATATGTGTAACAAAATATATCGGTCACTCTTCACAACGATAATGATTCTCAGTCAAGCCAGCTTTTTGACAACTAAATGTACTTCAATTGCAACTTTTGTGTCTCTTACGTTGGATACCTCCGAATTCAAGACCTTCTTTCATGTATTTCAATACAGACATGTTGCAGATGGTCATAATCTTTTTTTCCCATGACTTGAGATAGAACTGTGGTTGAGCGCCACCACCGGTTGCTATGCTTTTGTGCTTGTGCTTGGCAAGGTTTAGAACCTGTTTTTAATGTTCTCAACATCATATGAACATGTTGAAACAATATTGATTTTGTCCGTTATTTTCTTCCACTGGCATGTTCTTGTTTGTTTTTGGTGGTGTCGTCAGTATGAGATGGCCTTGGTGTCTTACCACCGTCTTGCCCAGGACATTCAGCTCAGGATCTGTAAAATTGTCCTTCCTTACCTTGCAGGGGTTCAATATGGAAGAGTTTGCCAGGTCTCAGCTTGTGATGACTGAGTGCTAGCTCACACAGAAAGAAGCTGTTGTGCTTTGGTGGGCCCTGAAGCCCTTCTGTGCGTTGCTGTGGAAGTTTCTGCTCGCTGTTCATAGTGTTTTTTACTCCAGGAACTTCCAGTGTCTTAAAATGGGCACTTCCTGATGATTTGTGAATGTGATATTTATCAGGTGCGGTATTCACCACACCCGGCAAATAGCAATAGCATTCTGTATGTAACGTGCAGTAAATACCTATTCTGCAGTCCGCAGTCAAAACTTCTAATCAGTGTTATTTAACATATGTTATTTACTGAACTAAACAAATGTGGTATTTACCAACTGTGCAAGTTGTTGATTTTTACCACTAAACTTAAAATCAAGGCTTAGGTATCCTCTGCAGTCTATGTGACTTCACGTTATCACTTGGCTCGGATGCATTTGTTCTTTGCCCCTGCAGGATGGAGCAAGTATTTATCCTGCTCTGGGACATTGGTGAGACCAAGTGCCATATTCAAAGTTTTCTTTAAAATTAAATGTGTTTTCTTCCATACTGTTTACAGAGCAGGGCAAAAACTGAACCAGCTGCCCAGTGGAGCCTGGCTGCACCCACATACCTTCAGTTAAGTTCTTTCAAATGGTAGGCAATAACCAGTGCAGGCCAGTGTGGGAGGGAACTAGGACATTTTAAACATGAAGGATTCTACAGTTTTCACAGTCATGCAGGGCACTAAATTGTTCTCCACTAGTATGCCACTACTATCAAGACCTGTATCTTTCAGTTGTTGAATTGCTGTGACCGCTCTTCGAGAATGGTGTGGATCGTTTTATTTAAAGATCCAGCAGGGACAGTCATTTGAGTGGGTAAACAGTGATCATGCATAGGCATGTATAGTGTTGGTATTCGGGAAATGAGCGACTGGCCCATCACGTTAGAGACTGGCTGTACAGGACCGGTGTTTCAGTTTCCAAAAGTAAATACGACGCTTCCAAGTAGGTCTCATAGTCAAATCTTAGATAAAAGACACAACTGCCAATCACATGGAAGCGTGTTATTTTTTAACCTACTAATTATTTTTCTCTTCACTTTCCTCACATGAGGTAAGAGAGTGTACAATAAGGATATGTTGTCTGCTTAGTACTAGTCCTCCCTGAAAGAAAGCAAGATTTTAATATATAGCCATTATTGATTTGAGGTATTCCTTTTTCAGGTTTAAAAGAAGAAGAGTATGTGTCTATTGTATTTAGCTACACAATGATCTTTCTGTCTGTTATGTAGTATTTTTATATAAATGTGAATGCTGTAAATAATAAGTGATAATAATTGTGCTTTGTAGGCTCACTTTTTGTAGCCGTGAAGAAGCTTGGTTGGTAGCCGCAAAACACGCGATGGCTGTGACTGCATCAGAGTATCAAGAACTATTCATGGGACTTGTACTTTGTTTTAACCGTGATTCAAAAGTTATCACTGTAAATACATTTTGGATGAAATGTACTGATATAACAAGTAAAAAGGTTTTTTGAAAGAGGATTTTAAAAGAAAATAATTTATTGTACTACCTGTATTAGTTTGTATTTCAAAATGTTATGGTGGGTATGAATGGAGAAAGTACAGTCTATGTGCAGTTGAAAATATGTATACAGATGGCAATCCACCCACCACACGCCACCCCTCAGCTCTTAAATGAGGACCTTCTCTGCAGGACGCGTGAGCAGCTGGCATGCATATTCGAAATCGAGTGTGTATCTTCTAGATCCAGTGAGATTTTATATGGAATCAGTCTATGAAATGTAGTGCATGGACACTCCATTGTGTATCTTGCATTGTTTGTGGTACAGGTTGGTATCTTACTAGACTCCTTGAGCACCCTTTCCTTTCCTTTTAGGATTCCCTCGATCCTGGGGGAGCTGCTGCCGTCGCGCGGACTGCATTACTGGGAGGTTGGGATAGAGAACTGTTCAGCATTCCGGCTCGGAGTCTGCTATAAATCTACACCCCCAAAGAGCGCCCTGGAACAGAACAGCACTTCTTGGTGCATGTACTGCTACTCAACAGCGACAAGGTAACGTAGATTCCTAAGACCAGCAGAAACACTGTGTCACTTTTCCTAAATTGTATGTTTTTTATCTGTTTCTTCAGTTGAAATGTCAGGATTCATTGGTTTACCTTCCTTTGCTGTGAATAAAAGATAAGTACAGGGACAAGTTTATTTGGATCTTACGACAGTGCACTTTAACTCTACGTTTTAGTGTAGTTGCAGTTTACGAAAAGCTGAAGTAAACCGAATTGGCCTTCAGACGGCTGTATGTGGGGAACTACTCATCTTCTGACTATGACAGCACCCTAGTAATAATCCCAGTGTATGAGTCTTCTGTTGCCAGGTGCCAGATTGCAAAGCAGTTTGGAAAGAGTATGGGATTGTCAAAGAAAGAACCTTCACAACCCAATAAGCCCCCAACAAAGCAGACATATTTCTCAAGTGTGGACTCGCTTCCCATCATACCCAATAAGTACTTAAAGTTCTGTGCACCCCAGATACACCAATCCGGATTCCAGCGTTTTTAATATGGGATGGACCTTTGGCATGAGTTGAGTTTGGCTGAACTATGTCTTTTTTGTGTTTTATGTACTTTTATGGTTGTACAAGACCAAATAAAGTATTGATGGTGATTTCAGTTAGCTAGAAAAGCCTTAACAGTGGAGACGGCAGCTCCCTGAACAGCCTCGTGTGTTAGGTCATATGAACGTCAGATGTGCCTTACACGAATGCTGATAGCACAATATACAACTTTAACACATTCAGTATTGTCTGTCTTGCAGGGAAAAGTGTGCTGTATCACCAGCTAATGCGTATCCTCTAAGAAGTTCTGTGCAACTAGATTTACTTTTTTTCACTCCTTCAGTCAGTCAGCACCTGATTATAAAAATAATTCAGCACAAATTGTTGTGCAGCTGCACTTGTTGAGTGTGGTGCAGGTTTTCAAAGGGGTCATCGACTATAACTTCACTTAAACAAAGCAGTGTGGGAAACAGACAATTTAATCAGTTCAGTGCGCAACAAGTTGTGGCTACAATTTTAGTTTCTTTCACGGTCATTGGTTGAACAAATAGTAATTCCAACTGAGGAAAGTAACATTGGCGGGCACAAAACAATTGTGCTTTCAGTTTTCATCACTGAAGATCCTTGCTATAGGGCCACTGGTGAAAAATACACACATAATCATTTTCTGCCTCCCGAGTAGCGTGCTACTCGCTGAAAAGAACTTCAACATCTCATCAGGAGTAGCAAGCACCATATACATGCAAACCTTTTCCTCTTTCATACCCCACTATCCTTCTCAATCCAAAGAACAGACTAACGCATCCTCAGTTTAATTTCATATTTCACTATACTACTGCACCACTATTCCTTTTTGGGTTCCGGAGTAGCATTCTACTTGGTGAAAAAGCACTTTGACGCCTCATCAGGGGTAGTAAGCGCTATATAAATGCAATTACAATACAATACAATCATGAGTGGCTGTATTGAGGGGTTAGGACCACCAAGTGGACAGTTAAAACCTCCTTTCTTTTCCTCTTCCACCCTTCCCCAGTGTACCTCATTTGGCATTTTTTGTATTCAGTGACTGGGGAGCAAACTGAGATTGCAGTCACGACGTATTCAACACACAGCTGAATTAAAAGTCGGTCGCCAATATTCTCTTCGTGTGGCATGTAGGTGTGAGGTATTTGCTGTGTGAGTGAAACATGCATGATCAGGCTGACGGGAGGTGGACATGCGCTGAAGAGCCCTCAGAGGGACAGATTTACTCAACTTGCAAGACAACTTGCTGCAGCTGCGTCAAATGGAGAAGGCAGGAATGCGCCATATCTACTAAGATTTGGCACATCCCTGCTCTCTCTCTGCGCTAGCGTACTAGTGGCTGCCAAGCGCCCACGGAATCACCCTTGCTCCTTGCAAGTGTGCCTGCGCTGCAAGCAGGATTCTTTTTGTGCAGGAAGGGAAGCCTTCCTGCACAAAAACAATCCCTTGAGGCTTTTTCTTTCTACAGCGGCTGAATACAGCACACATAGAAAGAGGAAAAACTAGGACAAATAAACATATTTCTTCTCGTTACACCTCCCTGGGAAAGCATAGCATTTTGACGCATTCCCAAGTTTACTATTGTTAGTAAATCTGGCAATGTGGCAAAAACCATGGGTGGATGTGTGGGCACGCCTTCCCAGGACACAGTAACGCAAGGCAGCAAATTGTGCTGCCTTTCAGTACTCCAAGTTTACTATGCTACACAAGGTGGCTCTGTGCGGCACAGTAAATCTCTCTTAAGGGTTTTCGTCTCCACCACAAGCCCTTAGTACTTCACCAGGAGTCACTTAGAGAGCTCATTAAGAGAGGGTCTGGGTCTACATCAACACCTAGCTCCTGGTGGGGGTTTGTGTACAAGCATGTACCTTAGCTTGTAATTAGCTAAAAATAAACTTCTTTAACTGACACCTCCAGTATGTAGACCACAACAGGAGAGAGAGGGAAAGCAACTGGAGCCACTCTTGGTCCCCCTAAACAATATCAATTGAACAACAAAAGAGTGCAAATAACAAAGGAAGAGCTAGCAAGAGCAATCACTAAAGTTATTTAAAAGAACCCTCACTCACCAACCTAGTTGGTGACATGCTTCATCATTGGGTTCCCACCAGAGAGGCTGAGTGCCTCTCTGGTGTGCTACGACACCTGATTACAGCGGAGCAGGTTTTTTTAAATGTACAGCGTGAGTGCAATAAGTGAGTGAAAAAAGAGTGGTTAAAAAATGCCTTTGTTTTATCCAAAAGAATTTTTAATGGTGGAAACTAGGCACCGTTAAAAACAAGTGCGTCGGATGTTTCAATTAACTGGCTTTAATTGACCAGGTACATCCTAATGTGAAAAGAAACAATTGGTCAACATGTTTCTGCTTCTAAGTGTTTTTAGTGAAGAATTTGTCAGGACCAGCACACCACGGCGGTATGCTAAGGCGCTCCTTAACCTGTGGTGGAATAAACCGAATTAACTTACGGTTATCGTGCAGCCTTCAGGATTTCTGAAAGCCGTTAGTATGTGAAGTATTGAATAACCTCACAACATGGGTCCTGGTGGGGGCGGGGCTTATAGTCACACTTTCATCAAAGTCAACCGCCCGTATGACACCTGCATACTCCCTTCCGTGGACCCCGAGGATCCTGACGAATAGGAGCCCGCAGTAGATGTTGCATGATCGTCTCAGTAGTATGCCTGGAAACCTGCGCTTTTCACAATTTTCTAGGCGTACTTCTGTGGATGCTTGTGAATTGAAATACATTTGTTAAATTACATTAAGGTTCAGATTAAAATTTCCACACATAGGCTTAAAGTTTTTCGTGAATCATCTTCTTTGATCAGCTGAAACAGCCTGGTGATATGGAATTACTGCCCAGCATCACATTAATAGGTCTGTAGGATCTACCCAGAGGTGAGATGGCCCACAGCAAGGACACCAACAGACACCACAGAAATAGGCCTAAAAAGTGGGGATGCCCAAAACCAAGATCAGCGGAGGCAGTTAAAATCATGTGCGCTGCTCAATCTGTACAGTGGATATGCACTGCTTGCTGCACATTTGTGTACTCATAACTAATCTGCCAATGCCTGTCTGCCCTCGGGCTGTTCCAGGGCCTGCTGCCAGGCTTAATGCCCAAATGAATTTGTACTGGTACAATAGTGAGTCCGTGGTAGCACTTTTCCCTCCTTGATGTTAGGATGAGTGGGTGATTAGGGCTCTCTAGGCACACAATCGCTACCACTGGATTCCCTTGATACAAATTGCTTAATTTTCTAAAAGTGAAGATTTATCTAGCGCTAGCCCTCCCCAGGTGCTTTAATGAATGACAGATTATTAGTCAATAACTGCTTCTATATCTTTGGTTTGATTTTGGATCGGAAGGTAGACTTGATCTTCATTATTGGAGCATGCGTAAAACTAGATTGTGATTCTATCTTGGATGATTTGATGATCCCCTCTGACATATTCCTATGCAAGACGGATGCAAAAAAGGGTGCTGGACTACCGATCATCTATCACAAAACCATTATCAGAGATGCTATAAGGCCTCAGTGGTATGGGGTCAGAAATCATATTATTTACTTGTTTCCACACATAATTGTATGACATTTGGAATTCAATTCAATTCCAAAACTTTATTCAGTTGTGAGGCACCCATAAAAGTGCAAAGTCAGCAATAAATACACATGTATTCACATGCAACAGCACTATATCGTCAAACATCATCTGCATGTGATAAAAACAATACATTTAATTGTGCAAAAATATAATAAAAATTAAAAGCAGTACGTAAAGACATCTTAATTAAGGTACATTGTGTTCCGGGAACGTACTGCAGCAAGTAAAAAGGAGTTTACATAAAAATATGTTTTTTCATCATAAAGCTGCTGCAAGAAATAATATGCCTGGGCACAATGCCTTAATGTTCCGTACTTTATGGAAGAGGTTAAAAACAGTTTGGTGAATTTTTAGTAAAAGCCACAAAAAAAGTAAAGTGTAAAATACACACTGCCTCGAAGTATCATTACATGGGCACAAACGTGATTGAAGATTTCTCTCGAGGCCTAGCAGCTAGCATAATAAGTATTAATCGTGTCCGCCATAAAACGAAACATTATGGAGCGTTCCCCGCACCCTCTTCCACTAAATAAATAATTACTGGAAGTAGCTTTAGGATATAAAGACAAATAAGCTACAATGAACGGGTTTGGTGTCATAGCCTTTTTTCTTGTGCATGGGCTGGTAATAGGGTGTGGACAAGCTTCCTTCCCTTGGTGGCACACAGTGCAACCTTTGTAAATACCAGCGGCAATCCAGTGTTATAACAAGACTTTTTCCCTAGCGCAATCCATGGGATAGCACAACCTTTGTCACACGCTAAACATTCTGCGAAGATTTCTCTTGTTAAGGAGGACTCCTCGGTTTTCCAGCTAGACATTTGGAATTATATTGGTCAGCTGCCATCTTGGTGCTCCTTTGCCTTCTCCATCTTTTTTGTTCAATTTATTAAAGCCTGATTGTGTTGCTTGTTCATTATCTGGAAGCCACAAACTTGCCTTTCTCCTTAAAAACTTGTTAGTGTTAATTTATGCCAAGTGTTGGACACAGCAACTCCTCCTTCCAAAATTATCCATAATATGGTATTTGTGAATGAGTTTCTAATGTTCTGCGAGGGCCTAGTGTCCGTTTCCTGGTGTAGGGACTCTACCCATCCTGGGCTTACTCATGAACAGAGAGCATACCTTTCAAGCAGGTCATAAGAGGGTATAAATGCAGTTGTGTGGCGCTCCCAGAAGGGGTCTTGAACAGCAATTGATTTGAAATTGGCAATATCTTTCAAGTAAACATCCTCCTACCCATCTTCATGCTTTTATTAATGCTCCTTTAATAGTTTTAGATGGTTCCATTTACCCTCTGAAAGGCTTCTGAAAGGCTTCCAAAGAGTGCAATGAACAAAAGTTTGAGATTTGCCTGGAAAAAGTTGATTTATGCTCAAATGAGAATATAAAGCACTCTGTTGGTGCCCTCTTATGGGTGTACTTCCCTCTCCGACAAAAAACCCAAAATTAGTTTTCTGAAAAAACCTTCTCATGTCCTAAAATAGCGCATAATTGTTCAGAACTATTAGAAATCTTGTGTCCCAAACTGCCGTTATCTCATCAGTCTCTTAGAAGAACTGCAGAATTGTGTGAGTCGCACTTCATTTTTTGCATTAAATGGGTACTACTGATGCAACTATTGAAGCATAACACATTCCCACTCCTAACTTATGTTGGAGTTGTCTTGCTGCTTCCCTCATGGTAAAAAGGCAACCGCCTTTTTAAAAAATGTAGTTCATATCTTGCACTAGTTTTTGATTGCTACTGACTTCTAGCATGGTCTCTTGTTCCATAATGGCTCCTCCTTTTCTTTTTAAACCATCTAATTAATGGGTTGTTAGAGTTATGCTCATTAATTACACTCTAAACTCAAGTCTGCAGTAGATTCACTAATGCTCAAAAAAACAATAAAAAAACGACTTATCTCGGCAAACCACTGGCCGAACTGGCTAAACAGCTAAAAGACTGGTACAAGTAGCTACTGTTGAGCTCCATTGGTTCACAAAAGAAAATAACACTTTGAGCCTTATCAATGTTTACCTTGCCCAGAAATAAGCACAGAGTCAATGGTGCGTTTGGGCCTGACTGATGCCATTGGACATGGCAAGAATGATGATCTGCTGATGCAATTGTCATCCATTCAGTCCTGGTCCAGATGTTGTCTAAGGCGACTAAAGAGAAGCTGTATGATTGTAGATCACATTTTTTTTCAAATCTTATCCTACGACAGCTAGCATGAGTTTCCCATAAGGTACGGCTTTATGACCTCTTTTGTTACATTTCTATCTGGGGCTGCTGCCCATATCACTCTATTCTTTTGGTGGCCAGTTATTTTTGTATGCTGATGAACACAAGTTTATTCTCAACCTGAAATGTAATGCCCCCTTAGCATTACTGCTGAAATATGAGCCATTCATTGGCGATTAATCATAAACGCTCTTAAATAGAGCCGGATAAATCTTAGACTGCGCTAAAACATGAATTCTTTTGCCTGGATTTAGGCCTTTATTTCTTTTGATCAATAAGTCCCAGTTGTAGATTCCTTCATTTTATGTAGGCTCAATTACGGTACTGAAAAACCCCAAAATGTTATGACTGAAATGTTTGGAAAATTCTTGGTAAGTATATTTACTGGAGGCCGTATTTCATTACTTCCCCTTTTTTGCTCATTGTGCCACTTCAGACAGTGACTAGTCGTATGCAAATGAGCCTTTGTCCTGTTTCAATAGGAACAGTCCAGTCTGAACTGCCAGGACATGTCCTCTCCAAATGGTAGAACAAGCAACCCTATAATGGCAATTACATATATTTAGGCCTGCCAATGCAAGCTTTAACTTGATTCAGAATTCTGCTGCTTGTATTTCACTAAATATGAAAATATCCAGCTATATGTTGCTTGTTTTGACATAGTTCATTTGGCTCCAATTTGAAAAAAATTTACTTCAAATTACTGTGCATTGTTTATGGACCTTTCGGCTCCATGGGATCTATTGTCATACAGAACAAATTGTTTGGATATGTTCAGTATTGCCAACATATATTCTATGTGCTATCCCTTTTGCAAGTTCCTTGTGTGCACTGGGCCAAAGCCCTTCGAGAGTAAGCAGCCAAACTACAAAACTGCCTTTCTAGTTCATTTCCTCATGGATTGGAACAGAGGATAACCATCTGAGGTTCAGGAAAGCTTTAAAAACCTGGCTCTTTAAATTATAATTCTGCTAATGATCTACTCTTGCACTGTATTCTGTAACAACACAATACCTTTATACGTGAAAGACATGTTCTATAAAACATTTTTAACATAACATGTAACTTACTTAGTGTCCCTCTTGCTGACTGGCATATAGGGCAGCAATGAAGGACATCCACGTCGGTCTGTCTTGGGCAAGTTTATGAACGGTGCCCCAGCTGTGGTTCAGGGTCTTAATTTCTGTTCCTGTCTCCCCTTGGTGTTCTTCGACCTTCCTCTCTTCCATTTGCCTTCTGGGATCCAGTGGAGAGCTGTTCTTGTGATGGAGTATTGTTCTCTTGTGATGGTGTGTCCTATCCATCTCCATCTTTTTCTCATAATGATGGTGTCCTACTCTTGCTTGCATCTGGTGAGCAGTTCCTGGTTGGAGATTGTTTGCAGCCACAAAATGTGCAAGATTCTTCTCAGGTTACTGGTATTAACGGCTGATAGTTTGGTGATTTCACGCTTCCTTATCCTTCAGCACTCTAATCCATACAAGAGTGTGGACAGACCACAGACCTCCATTCATTGCTCTTTGAACAATGTATGGAGGTCATCTCTGTACATCAGCTACACCATAACATGTAACATAGAATAACGTATAACAAAACAGTGAGCATGGGCAGAATATTTCCTTACAGCTGTTCAGCAGGTTGGAACACTTCTATCACAATTGGGCAACCATTGTTTAATGATCTTGAACTTTGTTAATATTTAGGGAGTATAATTAAAGGTGATATAAAATAATCTCACTGTATGTTATGAGCCTCATACGGAAGAAGCATCTTGAACTTATTGAATAGTAAGGGAGTATATAGATGACAAAAATACTCTTACCTTATGTTCTAACCCAAAGAAGGAAGAGGCAGCTTGAATTTGTTAAGTATTAAGGGAGTATATTTAAAGGTGATGTAAAATGGTCTAACCTTATGTTGTAAGCCTCAAACGTAAGAAGCACCCTGAACATGTTAAATAGTAAGGAAGTATAATTAGAGGTGATGTAAAACACTCCTACCATATGTTATAAGCCTAGAATAGAAGAAGCAGGTGATTAGACCTCAATGGGCAGATTCATTTGAAGTCACAGTGGGCAGAGAAGGATTAGGATTTGAGGAGGGAGGCAAACATTGAGAGTGAGGGGTAGCATGAGGACAGCAAAGAAGCTTTAAGGTCCCAGGTGTGGAAGTCTAGAAACATCTGGAGCTGGATTCAGCAAATAAAGATTAGACCCTGATGTAAAAATATTAAGAGGCCTAACGGGGTAGAGAAGCACTGAACCATAAAACAATGGCATTTATACATTTCATAGTCATTTCTGTTAGTATTATATATGTATGCTTTTGGTTTCAATGTGTTTTTGGATGGGTTTGTGTGTGAACATTTTCCTTGACTTTTTATTTATTTCCAAGACTTGTTCGCAACATTTACTATAAACTCCCATGTAAAATTCTTAGCTTTGAGGAGCCTCCGAGAAACTGGCATCAAGCATGCAAAACTCAAATTATATTGCTGGTGCTTAAGGGCTTGATTTAAATGGTGGTGGATAGTGAACTCCATCGCAGCAGCCATGTAACAGCCAACACTATGGTTCACCGGACTATGGGTTTGGCGATGGTGGAGACTACTCTATCTCCGCCATGGTCAAACCCCTCCAATGGAGTAATGACCGTCGTAGGTTTGGCTGAATGTCCGTGCACCTAATTTAGATGGGTGGACATACAGCTGATTTTCAAGGCCCATCACCACCAGGAAAAACCTGGCAGTAAGGGGCATTGAAAAGTGCTCAGTGTCCCCTCACCATGAGAGGAAACTTCCATGGGTTGAGGATATTGTTTTTTTATTTTGAAAAATAAAATCCTGCTTAGGGATTAAAAACAAAAAATTATGTCCTACATGATGACAGAGCTGTCTGTCAAACTTACAGTGCATTGACAGGAAACACCATGGCGGCAGTTTCTGCCAGTGGTAGAATTGTCTGCTGGGCCAGCAGGCATTTCTGAATTTGGCAGGCGGCACCTCTGTCACTCTGGTGGAGAAAGGGGCCGCCCTCCAAGAATTAAATCAGACTCTAAATTTGATTAATGAGAGAAAAAAAGAATGTTTCACAACTTCATGAATAAAGAAAACATTGTATAAATTCAGAAGGGGAGGGTAAAGACTCATAAAGCAAAGTTGTCTAGTAGGGCAGTTAGTTAATCCGTGAACACAATGCACTAGGGCTCCTATTCTGAGTTGTGTACAATAAAACCACTTTGGCCAGACGGATCGCGTTTAGTAGGATTATACTTATTCTAGAAACTAGCTATTTAGTAAATAGCTGAATGTCAATTTTGAGTAGGTGTAATTATGCAAAGAGGCGAGTGTCGCGCCCAGGCTTAGGAATAACCGAGACTGTGGCGTCGTTCATGGAAGGCGTCACTATGTTCACCTCTGCAAATCGATTAAAGAGACCTTTTAATGTAGGAATCATGCACATTCATCTGACAGTTTGGCATTCTTGCCCAAATTAAAATATCAAAGTTGACTAGTTAACTGGTATCTTTGGACCCATAACGAGGTGGTGTGGGACTAAGTAACAGTCCATATCCAATATGTGAACCCCCCCCTACTCCTAAAACATATCAGTCAGATACACTGCAGTAGATATGTGCTCCTTGCGCAACCATGCTTCCTTTTTAAAAAGTAACAGACTGAAATTATTAGCTTGCACAACCATAACATGTGCAGAAGGATTACATAATAATATAAGAAGAATTATGGCAGCCCACTGGTAAATGCAAGTCTAGACAAAAGTACTCACAAGGGTTTCCCTCCGTACACCTTCAGTTCCTTCAAGTCTGCTTCCAGCTGCCAAGTCTCCCTAAATTGAGCTCTGCTGAGATGTATATATAGGCAATTCATTTGCCTCGTACCATTGATGTTAGAGCATCCAAGATCCCCACTTGAGTATTTCCCAAACTCTCAGATAGGGTAGAGTGTTTATTGATCTATTTCCCAATTCCTTCCCTAAGGCCTTGGTGACTCAGCATTATCAGATGTAATCTCATAACCAAGACTGGGGCATGGCCATGCCCATGGTCAGGATTAATGATGTGGGGTCATAGTCAGATGTTGCCATCACTCTGATCGTCACCTCTTCAACCAGAGGGTAAAGAATGCTACTCATCAGTATATAATCTATACAAGACTACATTCCATGGACATTAACTTCTGCAGGGTGCCCTTGAGTTTCTTTGAGAAACCTCCTGTGAAGTCCTTCCTGTCATTAGATCCATTGGGGAGAAGATGTGGCCTTACGGCTAGAGCAGTCCACCTCAAAGCTGGGGAACCAGGTTTGAGTCTCGGCAACAACGCTCAACATCCAACAAAAATGAATGAGTCCTTCTGTAACGAAACTGGTGCTCATGTAAAGCGCTCATGTAAAGCGCTCTGAAACCCGATGCCTCTGGTCTAGTTCGTGCTATATAAAAAAAAAAAAAATCCATCCCAAAGTAACTTGAAATCCTCTCTTAGAACAATGTCTCTGACTGCAGTGTCAGCTAGTATGTTAAGAATGTTTTGCAGAAACTTCTGTGCCACGTTCGAAGTGTATATTCTTGCTATGGTCACAGAGCGCCCAGCCCATCACCCCATATTATCAGTAGTCTGCCTTCCTTATCTGGTTTTGATCCCTCAACCATTAAAGGAAGGGCCCTTTAAAAAAAATTATTGTTACCCCATTGTGTTTGGTGTGTAAACTGCCTCAGGGAATGCCTTGTTTTTCATCCGTCCCTGATCACCCATCTTCAAGTACATTTCTTGTAAACATATGTCATCGCATTGGGATGCTGTTAAAGATCTCCAAACTGCCCTGTCCTCACTGGTGCATTCAAGCCCTTATCATTCGAGTAAAACATTTTTTACCATTGGCCAGCCTAGAATGTCATTCGTCCAACCATTTCTTGGAAGTAAGGCTCCATCAGTGTGCCCCACTTAAAATATTGCATCTGAAAAGCAATATCCCACCTCAGTCTTTCCTTTGTTCCCCAATTCCTTCCCTTTGAACAAGAATGCCTATGGGACCCCCGCCAACATAAGTCTATACCCAGCTAATGACCAAAACTGTATAAACCCTTTAAATTCCCAGCACAACAAACTTTGAAGTAGTGGAAATGCCCTCCGTCCCATTCCTGTATGTCTGCAGGAGCAACCAGCCATATGGTAGTGCCCCACCCACTCAGCAATTACCATCTCCAGGCTATTTAAAAAAATAAAAACACCACCTCAGGGTCAAAGTCTCCCCTCTCTAGCGTCCACTTTGGTAGAGCTTTATCCTAAGGTGTCCGTGTCTGTGTCTTTTTCCCTCACGTCTATGCTGGCACCACAGGTTACACGCAAATCAGGTGGGTTTCCACAGAACATTCCGGTCTCCCAAGGCACTTCAGCCCCATCCTCTGTTTCAGGAGTGACCATTCCTTGTGTGGTCTCCTAATACAATTATAATTACTCTCCCTCTCTGAGGGTTGTTCCACTGTAGGGGAATAGTCAAGCCATAATACAGGTGTCTGAAATTCAGGTCCTTAGCCAGATGGGCTCTCCTCTGGCTTGGCAATCCCCTGTAGTTTTGTCACCTTCTGTCATCGAGGTGATACATCATGGTTCCCTGTCATAGGTTGTCCTGAATGCTTAGATCCATCTGAAGTAGATGTTTTTAGACCTAATTCTCTGTGATTGGGCTGAAGGTTGAATGTCACTGCAGAGGACTGGGAGATGTCTTGGATATATGGGAGGAGAAATTGTGAAAGGTGATATCCCCATTTTTGCCTTTTGGCTTAGAGCACAGCTTCTTTATCAGAGTAGTAGTGGAATTTGGTGAATATGTCACATGGTGTCTGGGAGTGTTGTTTGCGTCTTGGGCAGACTCTCTACCCTCCATCTAGCCATGCCTTGTCATGGCCATTTCCCAACAGCAAGGAAAACAGGCAACCCCACAACCATGGACAAGTCTGAACCCTCCGCTCCTTCCTCCAGACCTTTGATCTGCAGGAGACCTGTTCTCCAGATCTTTAGTAGTTCCACCTCCAGCTTTGCTTACCAGTTTGTAAGTTGAAGGTAGCCACTTAGTCTACTCTGCCCTCGACCTCCAGGACCATAGATCCCAGGGAGTCCATGTCTTGATGGATCTCTTCAGGCCTGCAGGTTAGATGTAACTGCAAGTCATGCAGGCTCTTTCAAGGTCATTTTTTAGTTCTTTACTCAGATTAGGCTTAAAGAATCTGGGGCTCTTAAAGAGAGCCAAGTTGTGCATAGATGATCATGTGCTGCTGTCTTCACCTCCTGGCACTCCCATTTCCGCATTGCTTGAGCACTTATTGTGGGTTCAAAGTACAGCAATGGTTCCTTTTGGGTACTCCTTTTAGAAGGCATTAATCTCTAGCTAGAACGCTGGGCCTGCAGTTCCTGATATGCAAAGTACTAAACTCTTACAGTGGATTAAGCCCCTGTGGGCCACAGGTTTCCTATATCAGATCTCACATCTCAAAGCCTTCCTTTCGGTCTATGGATCTAGGAGTGGGCCTCTTTTTTGACACCATGTCAGTGAGGGCCTGCCCCCGTGAATTTGACGTTTAGGGCTCAGGATGCATTTCTCTCCAGAATCCATTACTCCTTTCTAGCGATCCTTGCTACTGAGTCTCTATGGAGTAACTTCAGTGTTCATCAGCAATGGTACCCCCCTCTGCAGACTGTCATTTGCTCTAAGACAGCACTCTGTGGGTTATTTTCTCTTGACACTGCCTGTTACACTCTATACCTGATAACAGGCCTGAATGTCATGCAATGGCTCACGCCTGGCCCCACTGTCTCCCCCCCTCATCAAGCAAGAAGCCATAGTGTCCATGCTCGTAGGTCAATCCGGCTGACCAGGTCCCCGCAGGTCACCCAGTTTCTTTCAACCCAGTTATAATGATCCTTCCAGGCTCACCCATGGTGAAGCTTTACTCCGTGCAGCCTACCATAATCCAGCAGCCACAGCCAATTGATATGCGGGCTGCAGTCGGTCTGTGGCTCTTTAGTCCTACTGATGGTTCCGCAAAGTCGGTTGCATTGTCTGCTCTACTTCCAATAGGTGGGCCTGTATTATTACATGTTGGGTGGCCTGGATAAGTCAGGGTTTATGGTGGTTTGGTACAGAGCCAGGAAGGAACGCTCCCGCTGATGCTGCCATCTTCGCAATAACCTCTCCTGCTTTTTAACAAGTGTCTTCCCTTCTCTCATGATGATTTACATCAATGTCTCATCTGCAACTTCAAATGTTATATCTTAAATGCATTTATTCTGAGAATGAGTCCGATATTCACAGGCCTAATTATGTATTGAGGGCAGGGAGACAACAAGGTCATCAAGTCAAACATTTCACAAGTTGAATCTAAAGAGGTCTGGAGATTAGTACATCTATTTAACTAACTCGTTCTACAGAATATGATGATAAAAGTTAAAGATTGCTTCCTACAGAAACCAGTATGTATTCCACTATTTCAGTGAAGGTTTATTATGGTTACTAACTTAAACAAGTCACAAACGTAATAAACTCTTCAGCCTTGTATGAGCATTACTAGCTACAATTCCTTCTTTTAGGAGAATGTAGTTGCAACAGATTGTCATCTCTGGGCCTTACGTTAGCAGCCAAACATTACACAAGGGAGGAGTTTCCTGTTGGTGTACTTCTCAGACTTTACTCTTGTAAGCTTGTCTACGGATCTTATAAACCTTAGACAAAAACGTTAGAATGTCCTTAGCAGAAGGACCTATCAGAGATTGGATCGTGGTCATGCATGTAATTTGTGTTTCATTTTTTTTTTTTTAAGTTCAGCTATCATCGGCATCTAACTCTCAGTGGATATCAGTTAATCTCTCTCTTCTGGTTTGTCTTGTTCAGTTTCTGTTACAGGTTCCTTCATAATGAGACCATAAATGACATCCACTTGACAGAGCACCCGGTCCGGGTTGGTGTTCTTCTTGACTACAACTCTGGTAGACTGTTGTTCTTCAATGTGTTGAGGAGGCAGTTGCTCTTCACCATCAGACACAGGTTCACAGAGGCCTCCCATCCAGCCTTTGCACTGGAGGCAGCCGGAGAGATGCGCCTGCACACGGGTATTGAACTTCCAGACTTTGCAAAACTCAGCTAACCAACTCCCAGGTCTTATTGGCCAGAAGGTGTATGTTTCACTGAGAGATGTTTCACTGAGAGTGGGGTTTCAATGACACCTCAGCTCAGCATTCCTCATGAAAGGAATGATTGAGGTTAATGGGCTTAGAAAAGAAAGTCAAGCTCAGATTTTGTTCAATCTGTTACAATGCTGCATTTGTTTTGTAATTTTTTCTTGTAGTGAACACCTCCCATTGTAGAAATAAATGCATTTGTTTAGAGGGGAAAATATATTGGATTGCTACTTCGATTAAATATTCCCTGTGATTCATAAGGTAAGGTTCTCTGATTTAAAAAACAAAGGTATTCTTCCAAACTGGTTACTTTTTTAGCAGTTTTTAAATTTGACTCCCGTATGCTTCTTCCAGTTTTGTTTATCAAAGTCTCTAATTAACTAATTTAAAACCTAGATAACATTCAGCATAGGCTTTGTTTATTGTACTGTCTTGTAGACTGGACTAAGTCTAATGCTAATGTTCTGTCAAATTAATACAAATGACTGGCTATTGGTGGACCTGGGTACTTTTTCTCTTTAAATATTTATTTTGAATTCTTGCACCAGGTTAAATCACTGAAGTCTCGTAGGGATTTGTATACTAAGGCTAAGGTTAAATATATGCTGCAGAATATAGCAATTTATTTTTTCTTATTTCTCCATACTTGACTATGTACAGTGGTGTATTTAAGTTGGGAATAATAAAATGTGTTTTTTCTGTTCTCCTATTGGTCAGGTCGGAAACCATGTCTTCAGCTATGCACTAGACCAGACTGGTTTGGGATACTGGGATTACTTAGATTATATTTGTATTCAACTTTACAGTTTTTGTATATTGGGGCCAGTGAATGGAGCTGTGTGTTGGGTAAAACCAAACGTCCTTCTTTAGCTATAGCTTTCACAGACAGTTCTGAAGATCAGTTTATTGATTAATCTAATGGTAATAGCATTGCCATAATACTTAGGACAATTACTTCTATACAGCAGCAAATACATTTAACTGCCCATCAGAATATTTTGTGTCTGGTGGCACCGCCGGGTGCAGAGCAGAAAAATATTTGTGCCACTTGAGAAATGGAGCTTCTCTGAGCACTCGTTTTACAAAAATAAAAATTAGTTTGATGCATCATAGACTTACTTGCCCAGATTTTACACATTTTCTGGCACACCCAATATCTCAAGGAAGACTTTCAGAAATGTACAACAATTGTACATTTCTAAGTGTATGCCCATTGCTCCCAGTCCTACTCCTGAGCCGTGTTCACACTGCAGACCATCTGCAGGTTTAAGTTTTGGATTAAGGTGCAGTTTAACTTTTTCCTTCTTATTTTCCTCCCTTTGAAAAATATATTTCAGAGTGGAGAAATCCATTTTCACACTCATTTACTACAGTTACAACTGCAAAAAATCCAAATGGTTTGCGGTTGTAAGGCCACACCTGCCTAATTGACTATCCACATTGTGAAATCATTTGTGGGTACAGTTGATAATTTTTGCACACCAAAATGTCGCTTAGTTGTGTCCAGTGTTTATTACATTCGGTCTTGATACAGCAGAGCCCAGGAGAGGTGTGGTGCCCCTAAACTTCTCTGCTCCCCCGATGGCTAGAGGCTCTGAAGATAGACATTTGAAGACACTTAGCCCACTGGTCATAATTACAATCCCTGGCAACTCCTTAATCATGCAAACTATTATTGATTTTCTTTCATCAGAGTTGCAGAAGTAACTGAACATCTCTGTTTACTTTTTCAGTTGAATCTCTCAGTTTCGTAGTTAGCTGACACAAATGGTCAGGGGCAAATGTGCAAAACATACTGTATTTTTATATATGCCCTCCATAATGTCATTGTACAACAAAAAAGAATCTAGCAGCTGCATAGTGGCCGTCATGATGCAATAGTGTCTGCAACCTCTGCCTACTTGCTAGTTGGGAAATGCAGAACTGGCTCCACCCTCATAGGTATGTGCCCCACGACACCTCTCTTCACCCATTACTTTACTTTGCGTGTCCACAAGACACACTCAATGTTTTCAGAAAGGGATGTTGGGCTCACAGAGGTGGCCATATGCAACACTGCCGTGTTCATAGCAAAACGTCAACAAGAAATGGTTTCCATTGTGCCATGGACAACCCAAGCTTTGTTCTCTTTGTTTACGGTGTCTCTTAGGTTCTTTTCTACAGAGATCTTCTATATGTTGGTGTTGACCAATCTATACTTCTGTGTGTTACCCTATATGTCAGTACTTCATTACTATACTCATTACTTTACTCACACGGAGTCAAAGTTGTTTGGATTTCAAAATTTGCACAGCTGCCACCTTAGTCTGCGAGCACTCGGTTTTCTGGTGGATGGATTGGCTACTGATGATTTTGGGTTCAAAAGAGCAGTTTTACAAATAGTTTTTCTGTCAACAAAGAGCACTGTTATGGAGGTCATTAACAGAGACATTGGATATAGACTCCAGGTAGGAGGATGGTTCTATACTTTGGACCAGTTAATTTGTAAAAAAAAAAAAAAAAAATAGAAACTTAAGGCAAAGGTAACCCCGCTATTTAATTGACTGATATCTAAAAGAGGAGGAGTCAACCTATTAAACATGATATCCTGGTGTTTCCTTCTCTTCACCTAACATGGCTACTCATCTCAAATTGGAAAAGAAAGTTCTTCTTTTTGTTTAAAAGAACCTAATATCACAAAGTGTCTTACTTCATTTTCAAAGTATGTGTTAATTCAGTCAACATTCCTCATTATGTAACAACCTATTGATCTAAAAAATGTGGCAATGTGTTGAACATCCTCAGTTGAGAATAAAAAATGGAACTTGTAACAAGGAGCCAGCAAGTTAGCGACAAAGGCAAGACCGTTTATCTTCTTGTTTGACCTCAAATATTGTAACATACTGTGGACCTGAAAAAGCAGTTTCTTGGTGTTTGCTTGGATGGAATAAACAGATGTAAAACATGCATAGGCCTGTATCCATTATTTATAACTGTTAATATTGTTTTCAGTACAAGTGAAGGCTCTGATTTTTGGGACGTATTAACAGGATTTCATAAACTTATTTTCCCTGAATACATTTGACATTATGTAGATTAGATTTCCATATCTTGGATGAATGGATTAACATGTATTGGTTTTGTACTGTAAATGGTGTTGGTCAGGATCACTCTATTCTTACAATAGGTAACTTTTTCTCATGTCATAAAAATTCTCCATTAAGTTCCAAGTATTCTATCGCTTACTATCTGTATATGTGCCTCCTGATCCTAATCGTGGTAATGTCTGATTCTTATTTAATGTGTTCCTTAACTTTCAATACCTGTGGCAAAGAAAACTCATCTCACACTTCAGCTGTGTCTAATGGGCCTATAGACAAACATTAAGCACAGAGATTGCAGCAAGGGGACCCCCCATTTATCAGCAATGCAACTTGGCTCCCAGATTCAAGGCAAAGGCCCAATGTATACCCTAATACACACAACACACACTTTTAGTATGGGTCCTTAATTGAAATTACTACCATGAGAACAAGCAGGTGCCTATCTGAGCCCATAAGGATTAGTAGATCGCATTTATTAGTAACAAAATGTAAGTATTTTTGCTCAACAAGCTGGTTTTTAACCTTCCATGTCTTGTGTGCTCAGACGCAGCTTATTCAAGATGGGACATCCAGTAATGCCAAGTTAGCATGAATAAGAAAACATGGGAAAGGGATGTTACAGTTATCCTAAACAAACAAACACCCCTTTGTGCTATTTACCGCACAACTAAGATGGCTCAATATCCATTAGTCATAACATAGAAGTTCTTGCCCTTCTACATCCTTTCTGCAGTGGCGGTCAGCACTGATTGGAGGTAGGGGACGGGGGCAGGAGAGGGGGATGATGCGGGAGGGCGGAGGACGTAGGGGAATAAAAAAAATAAAACTTACTGCCTTGCTGCACCGCCTGGGGTCCCGGGGGAGCGGTCTGTCGGCACAAGGCACAGCAAGGTAAACACTGGGACCCGCGGGCGATGTGGGCCACGCAGTCGCAGTGAATCGGCAGGAACACGCTGAGACGAGCCAGCTGGTTTGCCCGAGGGACGAATACGGGGGCCGGGTGACTTCCCCGCCTGAAGCCCAGAGCCGGGAGCCAAGGACCAGATGGGGGGAGCTCATCGACATCAGCGGTTGGGTGGAGAGAGACACCCACACCCACTGCATGCACCCCCCCCCCGCAATCTGGCTGGATGCTGTCGCTTTCCCCCTCGCCTACTAAATTCCAAGGGGGGGCAATAAAAATAGTCACCGAGACCCGCAGACTAAAGGGCCCACGCGGATGTGGTGTGTGGGCGAAGCTGCACCGCAATGAACCAACAAAGCCAGTGGCCAAACAAGTGAGATGGCTGCAGGAGCTCCCCTCGGGGCCCAGGATCGGAGGCTGGTGGCCATCCCAGGGAGGCTTGAGGATGCCGGAGGCCAGACAGAGAGAGGCGGACACGCTCGCCATTGACCCTTAGTTCGTGCCCTCCAGTCGGAGGGTGGTAGGGGTAAGGTAAGCAAGCAAGGAGGGTGAAGATCCAGGCACAGAGGGACAGCCATACAGACATGGCCTGATAGACAAGCCGCACACTGATCCGAAAAGAGGGCCTGGTCTGAACCATCCCAGACCAGTGAGAAGCACACAGTGACGCGACGTGGGTTGCCCCTGGTGTCAGATTAGCCACGAGACCCCACCACACTGAAAATGCATTAGTGACTTTCCTGGCAAACAAATTTAAGATATCCCTGGGACAGCTGAAAAACAGATGCACGACTAGCCCAACACCTGCCTCCACAAACCAAACCCGAAATAAGATTGTATAGACTTTGACCTAAACATCTGTCAGTGGAGGCAGCCAAGCGCACACTGGACTCACACCCTAATTATTAAACAAGACCAGTATATCTTCCCATATCCCCTGAAACAGGGTTGATATCAGATCCAAGAGGGAAAAGGCCCTGTGGTTGGTTCTTGCCCAGCGCCACAGAGCAGAAGTGAAAGGTAACATATACCCAACAGATAACGACACGATAAAACAAACCCGGAGAAACAGAAAACCCAATGTAGATATACTGGGACACAGAGGGTGGTGCACTGAGCCAGAAGAAGAGGAGGCACTGAGAATACAGAGATACACCCAGAGCAAGTAAGAGGACCCAACTGACACCCTCGCATGCATCCAACAATGGGAGGAGACAAAGAACCCACACCTCCCAACAAGGGAAAATGGATCGCTACACAAAACCGGTCACACCTCTTGAAACCACACAACCCCCACTGCCAGACGGATGTATGACATTACAACGCGTGTTATTACAACGCGTGCAGTTACATCGCATGCGTTACAACGCATGCGATGTTACAACGCTATGCCATTACAACGCAAGTCTTTACATTGACTTGCGCTAGATGGCGTGCTAACATTAGAAAAGTGTAATTTACTATTCCAACTCCAGTCCACTTAACAGTAGGGAAGGTGTTGGGATAGTAAACTACACTATTTGTAATGTTAGCACGCCATCTAGCACAAGTCGATGTAAAGACTTGCGTTGTAATGGCATAGCGTTGTAACATCGCATGCGTTGTAACGCATGCGATGTAAAAGCTGTGCGTGGTAAAAACCGCGTTGTAATGGCTGTTCCCCCTGCCAGACACGGCTACACTGCTGCAGGCAATACAATCTGCCAGAAAGGTACTGGAAGATAAAATAGGGGAAGTTCGCTCGGAGCTAACACTGCTTCGCCAGGACTTGGGCAACGTCTCCGAAAAGGTCATCACAGCAAAAGCACGTCACGGAAGCTGAAGAGGCACTAAGAGAACTACGTACACTGGTGGCGGCGCTTCGGGAAACCAGCCAAAATGTTCTCTGGCGCATGGACGATGCCAAAAACAGGGCCTGGCGAAATAACCTCCACTTTGTGGGCTTCCCAGAGGGAGTCGAAGAGGCGAGCGCATCGAACTTCCTGTCCACATGGCTGAAAAACATCATTTCACTGGACAAATTCTCTTTGTGTTTTGTGATTGAAAGAGCACTTCGGGCATTGAACGAAAGACCGCCCACCAGGGGCACCCCCCAGGCCAATTATAGCAAAATTTCTTAACGTTCCCAAGGAACCAGATGCCTGGGAGAAATAAGACATGAAAATTCTAAAATACTGAGTTTCCCAGATTATAGCAGTGAGGTACAGTGCCAACAGCGGATCTTTGACTAAGTGAAAGCCAAACTCAGGGCCCACTAAACACAGTATATGCTCATCTTTATGGGAAAAACACACTTTTTTCTCTGGAAGAGGCCTGAACATGTGTGGAAGAGAGGCCAGTCCTACATCCATCCAGACAGAGGTGAACCGGAACACACCCATTTGGCAGAATAATCTCTGGGACCAATGAGAAGCCGCTAAGAAGATGCAAAATGCAACAGTAACATCGGAGAGGCCAAAACATGGGGATCAGAACAGAGTGCAAGAGAACTCCAAATAAAGGGGACATCTCCCACACAGAAGAAAACAAGACCATCTGATGATTGCAGTCTGAGAGATTCCATATCAGAATCTGATGATCCCGAGATGTCTTCGGAAAACGAAACTCCACACCCACTAGTCACTGAAATAATAACAATGGAGCATAACATGGAACCGGATCACCTGTGACAACAAGAAGAAATCATCCCGCTCAGGTGAATGAACTGCAACAAATGCTCTAGCAATGGGGAAAACAGCGCTATAAATAATACATTGACCGGCCCCTATCTGACACCGCAATCCCAAGAACAGAGGGACTACTAAGGCCAAGGGTTTCCAGAAAAGACTGAACTGTTTGCATAACGTTTTAATAGTTGGGGGAGAGACGACAGAACTGTCCTTCTTCTCTTATACACAGTAACCCAATGGTTTGGACGTTGAGTGATGTGAGAAGGATATGCGGGTGGGGTGGGAGGTTGGTTGGGAGGGTTTTAGGAATGTTGTCCCGCAAGTTCTAATGCAGATTTTCCGCACCAGTTTGGATGGGCAGTGGATCTGGTGTTTGAAGCGAAGCCCCAAGTACATGACACATATGCGGTCAGCACGAGTGGGAGACATACAGCATCCTTGTCGACCCCCTCAGACAACTCGGCCCTCATGGGCCTCACATGGAATGTGAACGGCCTCAGAGACAGGATCAAAAGAGGGTTAGTCTTGTGCCACATTAAACGCTTACACCCGGATGTGGTATTGCTCCAAGAGACTCACCTACAAGGTACCAAATTTGGGTTCCTGGGCAGAGGAACATATAGTGTGTTGGCCTACACAGGATATACCACTGGGTCTCGAGGAGTAGCCATTATGATAAGAAAGTCACTCCTCTTTGACTCCTGTGGCACATACGTTGGGGCGAACACTACTCATATTTCTCTGGGGCACATAGGGTCTATTTGAGGCTGGACTACATTTTTATCTTGGCTGAAGAACTGGGAGGGGTCCGTGAAATAGACTATCTAGCAAGGGGACTCCATTATGGATAAAGGTGGGAGGCAGGGATAGGGAAACACAACCTCAAAGTATGCTCACAGCCTGGAGCCTACAAAAGGGAAATATTAGAGGAATAAGGGCAGACACTGAGATCTTCTTTAGAGAAAATGAGGGAACGGTCCGGTCCGGAGTCACACTCTGGGAGGCATACAGAGCGTTGCTGAGAGACAGGGCACAATACCGTCTGGCATGGGAAAAGAAAAAGGAGACAGAACAGATCTTGACGACAGGGGAACAGGCCATCACTAGGCCAGACCCACTGCTCATCCGACAGCTGGGTGCTTTAAGACAGGAGTACAGCGTCCTGGCACGTGATGCAGCCAGAGACCAACATGTAGCCACCCTTCATCGATTATACAATGTTGACGATAAGGCCGAAAAACTATCAGCCTGGCTTAGTAAAAAAGAAATAGAGAGTAGGTGTGTCCGGTCCATAGTGGACGCCCAGAGATTGACATATACCACTGATGAGCAGATAATGGCGGCATTTGCCACAAATTATAGAGATTTCTAGAGGCTAAACTCCTCTGCGATTCCCCCGAGATAGAGGACTACCTGACAGGAAAACAGACCTCGACCCTGGAGGAGACTGATAAGCAGGAGTTAGATGACGATCTGACATTAAAAAGTAAAAGCTGGGGGCGTGGCTAACCATCATGGCCGCGAAGACGTGAATTCACTCGGCTCTGTGAAAGAGCCCCGTGAGAATTTGAATAGCGGCGTCCAGTCCCGGGAAGATGGCTAAAGAAGAGCAGGGATTGGACTTTTAATTAGCAGAGACCTCCCCTGAACAATTACTGCGGGTGAGCAGTGCCCCGTAATGACTTTTTTGTAAATTTATCGGGACCGCAACCACCTAGCTAAGATGGCTGGTGGATCCAGTGGCAGCTGAACCTATTCATGGCTCGCTGGTCGAAGGAGGCGCAGACGATTGGGCAGCATACCCAAGACACCGGAGGCCTGGTGGTTGTATTGGGGACCTCAACATCAAGGAGGCGGTCAGTACAGGAGATTAGATCGAGCACCCAAGATCCTGCAATGGCGGCCATGCATGGCAGCACCACCCAGCTACCATAGGGTCTTCCCGGAGGCGCTGCCCACATCAGCTCCCAGGAGGGGACCGCTGGGTGAGCTTTCATCCCCGAGTGAGTACGATTGAGGCTGAGGGACCCCGAGATGGCAAACAGGCCCTCAGGCCATGGCAGCACAAGGAGGTGAGAGGGGCCCCTTCCCTGAAATGTGAGTAACCGCTGGGGCTGCAGGCAATGAGCTCGCAAGTCTGAAGACAGGCAGGAAAGAGGGTGTTCTGGACGGTCCGGTTCTGATGGGCCGCACTGCGCTTCCAGGGACAGAAGAGCTCCTGAAAGAGATGCCTGACCTTTTGCCTGACCCTAAGATGGTGCCTGCTGTCTTCCAGGCTGGATCATGTGCAAAGAGTGACAATAGAGCCCGTGCTGTATGAGGGAAGCGGGACACCATACCTCAACAGGCGCCAAAGACAAGAACTACCCACCTTGAGGTGCGGGGGGCACATTGAACCTGGTGCCATCACAGTTTTCTCTTACCCGAACTGCTCTCCCCCCTCTGACCCTGTGACTTTAGAGTGGAGGGCTGCGAGGTGCGATGCGGAGCTGCCCCTATGCCACCCAAAAATGGGCAGCCCAACAAAGTCCCCAGCTATTTCGGGGCACCCAAAGCAGGAGAGATGCAGGAGGAGGAAGACAGCCAGGGGAAGGGAGGAATGGCGCTCACCCGGGAGGACCTCCTTACAACCCTGAAAGACTTCAAAAGAGAGCTTAGAGAAGACATAGAGGTAGACATAGGAGCCTCCTTTGAATCCTTCAAATCCGAAATGGGCACCAAAATTATTGCACTTCAGGTGGACGTGGACTCGGTTGGGGCGCGCACCCTTGACCTAGAAGCAAAATGCCAAGATCTGGAAGGCCGAATCCAACCTTTTGAGGAGGGGGCAGAATCTCTTACTGCCCAGTTGAACTCAGCGCCGCTCAAGTGTGAGGGCTTGGAGAACTGCTCCCAAAGAGAGAACATAAGGGTGTGGGGCCTGGAGGAAGGGAAAGAAGGAACAGATATAGAGACGTACATGGTGGGCCAGTTCACCAGCATTATAGGTGAGGGCACACGCGAAGTGCTTTTGGAACGTGTCCACAGGGTGGGCCCGGCTTTACAGGGGAGAAATCAACTCCCGAGAGATATCTTAGCCAAAGTCACCTCCTTTAAGGTCAAGGAACTGGTGCTCCGAAAGGCCAGAGACAGAGACCTGGTAGAATACCAAGGAGCAACCTGAGCACTATTGCAAGATGTCGCCCAGGCCAAGCTGCTGAGGCGCCAACAATTTCGACTGATCACATCTGCACTGAGGGAGCGCCACATTAGATATAGGTGGACCTACCCGTTTGGCCTGACCTTCTCCTAAAATAACAAGCACCAGCACTTCACGGAGGTGGAGGGGGCAGAGGCCCTGGTCGGTCTAGGAAGGCCTTCGCCATAAAAAGAGACCTCGCCAAAAGACACCCTCAGTGAAAGGCCCGCAAGCCGGGGAGCTACGGTAGCTTGGCAGACTCTCAGGAAAGCAACCAAGAAGTCCTTGTAATGATAACCCATGCCCATCTCACACTCTGCTCAACATACAGACGCGTCTACCTACCTGCACAGGCTGAGGACATTGTAGAGCCCTCCCGAGGCGTTTTAATCTCCCCTCGAAAGGGGACAGGGATGATGAAGGGACTTCCTCCCCCTTTGTTTAAGTCTCGCGCCTACCGTTGCAGTGCGCAGCACTGCTCGCGCAGCGAGACTTCATGTAGGGGCTTTCAGAAATCGCTTCAGATGCTCGCACACGCTGCGTGTGTGCTTTTACTTTTGCCCCAGGCCATTGGGCTTTGCGTGCGTCTTTTTAACAAAGACAGCACGCAATTGGCCAAAGGCGGGCGCATTGCTCCGCCCATGGCCTATTGGTGTCGGTTACCCGCAGGCCCGACATCTGTTTGCAATTATCGTGCACAGAGGCGTGCGCGATAATAGGAAACAGATGTCTCGGTGTGGCACGCGCGCACACACTACTCCTTTAAAACGTTATTGCCTACTTCCTTGTTTTTCTCTAACCGTCTTCACTCCTCTCTGGTTCTCTATCTTGTCACTCTGCTCTCTTTCTATCCTTTCTCTCACTTTAGCCATATATACATTTGTTTCTTCTCTGCCTGCTCTGTCTTCCCTTATCTCTGCTCCTATTTCATTTCTCGCTACTCCCGCCCCTGCTCTCCCGGCCCCTTTCTCTTGCAGAAGAGGACGCATCGTCCTTCCAGGTGAGTGGCGGGCCGATGTCTTTGTTCACAGTTTTGTAAAGCGCTGCGTGGACTGCAGCTTCATTGCGCTATCATTGTTTTCTAACCCCCCACCCCTCTGTATTTGTTCACGGTTTTGTAAAGCGCTGCGTGGACTGCAGCTTCATTGCTCTATCGTTGATTTCTAACCCTCCACCCCTCTTTGCAACAGTTATTCATAACGTGTTACCTGTGCAGCGTGTAGTTATCAGAGTATAAAGCGCACTCATCAGCCCTGCAGCTCAACAGTTTGAAGAGGGCCAACAACACGCCCGAGTGAACGTTGGAACTCTCCTCCCCCTCCACTAAAGGTGCAGGGCCTCCCCTCCCCCCGCACTTCCCAGTGCTCAGGCTCAGGTGTACAGGCAACACTCGCGCAGTGCGCAGGAACCTGCTCTGCAGATGCCGTGGACTTGTCCGTGGAATTACAGGGCTGTGGGCAACAAGTGGGGGTGGGGGGTTGGGCGGGTGTGGGCCCCTGACTGCACAAAAGCCTGAGGGCGACGAGACTGGCAAGCGTAACCATCCGAGTCCTGGGCCCCTACCCCTTCAGGCAGTGGCGTAATAAAACTTGAGCCCCCCCTTTTTGAAAAGTGCATACAACGGGGCCCCCCACGCCCAGACCCTGTCAGGGGCTCTAAGGTTTGCTTGTGCACAGTGCCAGGGGGAGGAGAAGGAGGAGGGGGACTGGAGCACCCCCTCCCCCCCGCCCCCAGGATTGCAGGGGCTATTGTTACTCGAATACTTCTGGACCCCTTTTTAGCAGAAGGCCACCGAACATACGGGAGACTAAGGAGCCCCTCTCCACATTGTGCAGGAGAGTTGGACATCAATTTGTGTTACGCCATTACCCGAGTCAAGTGGCGTATCAAAGCCCCTAGGGACACTAATTAAAGCCCAGAAATCTGTCCCCCCCCTTCTCTGGTTTGGTAGTAAAAACAGTTATCAATGTTAGCAATTCGGGTCGAATGGGCCCCTCACATCCTTGCGCCTGGTGCCACTGCACCTTCCGCACTATTCACAGATACGACCCGCCAGGAAGAAGGCGTTGTCTTTACATTGTCCCCATTAATTTCTGCCTCACCTGACCCTCTGTCCCTCTCCTCTTTGCCACTTTATCTTTACCTCACCCCATCGTACCTTTGCCTCGTCCCTTCCTACCTCTCACCACCGCACCGCCCTTCACATTTGACCAAAGTGTTTGCTGCTGCCTCGCTTCACTTGTATGTAGATTCACTTCCTTCTACCTCAATCACATATCGCATAAGTGCCTCATACCTCTACCTCATTCTCCCTCTCATCTCTGCCTCATTTTTCTTCCTTTCATCTCAGCCTCAATCTCCCCTGATCTCGCCTCTGCCTCAATCTCCCTCTCACCTCTGGCTCATTCTACCTCACACCTCTGCCCCATCACTGCTCAGCTGACCTCCTCACTCAGGAAGAATCACAGCCACGTTATTTCCCCCTCACCTCTTTTTCATAATCCCACCCTCTCCCCTGCAACCCCCACTTGCTTCATGTGTTCCCGACTGCCTCTTCCCTCATCGCTTCCCTCCCATTGCAGCCCCCTCTGGCTCATCCCTGCCTTTCTCTCACCTCTAATTGCATTTCCCTCCCTTTCCAAAATCTCTCTCTGTCGTTTTCATTGGCCTGACGTCCCTTCTTGTTCGTGATTCCATTTCCACATAACTGCGCCGCCCTTATCTCTCCCCTCTATCTTGTATGTCGATTTATCCCCCCTCTGTCTCCACGGCTCTCACCTCTGTGGTCTCCTTCCTTGCTATTCTCTCTCCTGCTTTCTACACCTCTCCCTCCTTTCAGACCCCTCTTATGCTCCTCACTCACCTGGGCCCTCGTCCCCATCACTTCCCAGAGTGGATGGCAGGTCAAAGAAGATACCCCGTTAAAACCACACAGCTGCCTTGATACTCCTATGGATTGGTAGGGTCCCCCTTCTAGGGGAGCACATGTTGCTGTTTCCGATTGTGGGTTGCCTTGTGGATTTGTTTCCTGTTGTTATTTATATCAAAAAGAAACCGTTATATGGGGTCCGGATGGTGTGGCTATCAACGCTGCTAACTCCTGTGCATTTCCCTTTGCCGCAGCATGCGCGCTATTGTTTGTACCATATGCTCCTTCTGTTTGCTAGCGGCCGGCCTGAAGGTTGTAGGCCCATCTTTGTATATTTTTTTAATTTTGTAATAAACGGTTTAAAAAAAAAAAAAAAACCACACAGCTGTTTCATTCCCTACAAACAGCCCCTCGCTTTAAAACAAGCATTGGCAATGCAATAGGTCTCGCATTTACGCGAGTTTAAGCTATTGGCATTGTAAATGACAATGCCTTTTATTTCGGTTTTGAAAACAAAAATAAAAGGCATTGTTATTTGCAATGTCAATAGCTCAACCTCGCGTAAATGCGAGGCCTATTGCATTGCAAATGCTTGTTTTCCTTTTTCTATTGCCGCAGCCCAGATCAGATTAGCTGACAGCGCAGCATCGATGGCCGGATCTGAAAAGTGGCTATGCCAGGGACAATGTCTTCCAGAGATTTCTCATGGGGTTCTGGGAGTGTGGGAGTGGTCTTGCCCCAGTAGCCTTCCAAGGATACGGTCCCAAGGGACTTTGCAGACTCCTGAACAGTTCATGTTTTTCGTTTATGTCATTGTGTTGTCACATGTTTTACCCAGGGATCACAACCTAAACGTATTGGGGAGAGATGGGGGGTAACGGGGGGGTTCCCCGCTACTGCTTATGTCAGGGCGAAGGGGCGGATGGGGGTTAAATTGATGTCATGGAATGTTAGGGGCCTTAACTCCCCTAACAAAAGGCACCGCTTCTGGAAGTTTCTAGGGGATCAGGGTCCGCAAGTGGCGGCAGTACAGGAGACTCATCTTAAAAAGGGAGAGGAAGCACGGCTGAAGCATAGACACTATCCCCTGATATTTCGGGTAGCTGGCCCCAAAAAACAAAATGAAGTTGCCCCGCTGTTCCATACTTCAACTAATATTTACCTTGAAACCTGGAAAAGCGACAAAGAGGGGTGGTTTGTTATGGTTAAGGGCTTGCTACTGGGCAGGGCCTGCACGGTAGTTGCAGTGTACGCGCCAAATGTAGGACAGGCAGACTTTCTCTCGTCCTTTCTCGTATCCCTAGCGGGATTTGCTTTGGGGTAAATTATTCTCATGGGAGATTTTAATCTCATCTGGGACTCACAGATGGATGCTATGCATCCACACAGAGCCGGGGGGGGGGGGGATGTTCAGCAAAGCACTGAAACTATCCTTACAACAACTGGGTCTATCAGACATCTGGAGGATCCTTAATCCTAACATAAGTGACTATTCCTTCTTTTCACACGCTCACAGGTCATACTCGAGGATAGTTCCCATTTTTATTAGTCAATCACTTGTACATGCGTGCACGACCTCTCTCTTCCTCCCCATAGCTATCTCGGACCATGCTCCCGTGACCTGTGTATTAAATTGGCCCGCCCCACGCTCCAAACTGACCAGATGGTATTTTCCAGAGGTACTGTGCAGGGATAGATTACACAGAGATCACGTCCGTAAAGCTATTAGGGACTTCTTTACGCTTAAGGATCCTGGAGACACATTCGCCGCAAACAACTGGGATGCTTTTAAGGGGCATGTAAGGGGTCACTGCATCTCGCTAGTCACCTCCCTCAGAAAACTCCAGTCGAAGGAACGGTTAGAGCTGGACAAGAATTGCTCAAGGCAGAAAAAACCCATAGGACACACCCTCGGCATCGGCGCTTAGAACTGTCACAGCTCTCAGGGGGAAATTGAACGCCATCTACACTAATAGAGCGGAAAAGACGATATTGAGGCTCCAGGCCCATGGATATGAGGGAAAGGATAAGGTAGGCTCTCTCTTAGCAAGGCAGCTAAGGGTTAAACAGGAGAAAGACTATGTAAAGCAAATTATTGACAGGAATGGGGTCACACACACCAGTGAGGAGGGGAAAGCCAGAGTGTTCCACAATTTTTACAGCACACTATACCAGGCAGAACCACCTCGGGTGACGGATCAGACGCACTACCTAGATGCTCTGGAACTTTCTCCGGTCCCAGCATCAACCAACGAGGAGTTGGGCTGTGCCATATTAGAAGGAATTGCCATTGCCATTGACTCTCTCAAGCGACATAAAGCCCCAGTCCCAGATGGGTTTACGGCACAATTCGATTGAATATTTGCCGCTGAAATAACTCCTCAGATCACTGTCCTATTCAATGATATTGCGGCAATCCAAGTGGTGTCACCCTCTATGGGGGAAGCCCTGATATCGATAATTCAGAAGGCAGGTAAAGACCCTCAAAAATGTTACTCCTACAGACCTATCGCTCTGTTAAATCTAGATGCAAAACTTTACTCCAAAATCCTGGCTAATAGACTAGAGAAAGTCCTACCCACTCTTATTCACCCCGATCAATCAGGGTTTATTAAAGGGCGCCAGACCCACGATAACCTTCGCAGGGTATTTCACCTTATAGATAAGGCCCAGAAAAATCGGATCCAGCGGTCCTTTTATCGCTCGACGCAGACAAGGCCTTCCCCGGGATCTAGGGTTTTGGTAAACAGAGTGGCCTCTGATTTTTTTTACTTAGCTAGGGGTACCAGACAGGGCTGCCCCCTCTCCCCGATGCTCTTCGCTCTCAGCATCGAGCCTTTCGCTGTGAGAGTGAGAACAAACCCACAGATTAGTGGAATTCAGTTTGGGTCAGATTGACCACAAAATCTCGTTGTTTGCAGACGATGTCCTCTTGCCAATAACTAACTCGGTTGCCTCCCTAACCGAAATACATCAGTTACTGGGGCAGTTCGAAAAGGTTTCAGGCTTCAAGGTTAACCCCTCTAAATCTTTTTTTACTGAACTTAACTTTGCCCCCAGAGGTCCAGAGGTGCAGAGGGCGGTTGAGGGGATGTCTTCCTTTCAATGGGTATGCAAGGCAATTACATACCTAGGGGTATAAATTATCCCCAAATTGAGTGATCTATAGAGGGCCAATTACCCGCCGTTGCTTAGACAGTCTAAAAAAGAATTTAAAAAATGGAGTGCAGCCTATATCTCCTGGATAGGCCGAATCAACACCATAAAGATGAACATGCTTCCTCGCCTTCTCTATCTTTTCCAGGTCCTACTTACCCTACATGAAAAGGGGTTATTTCAAGAATTGAAATCCATGATTATTAATTTCACATGGCAGGGGCAAAGAGTGCATCTTTCCCACTGCCTCTTGACGAATGGCCCAGCCTCAAGGGGGGCCTGGCTCTCCCAGACTTTTTCATATATTACAGAGCGGCCCAGCTGCAGGTCCTGGGTGAATGGTCACTGAGGGCATCAGAGTAACTGTGGCTTCACATAGACAGGCAGGTGACGGTTAGAACCATTTGGGATTTGCCATGGAAACAGAGAGCGGACAGATCAGCCAACGCTTATATGAGAATACGTACAGAAACAACACTCCAGGTATGGGACACAGTGACAAAAACCCTACCGGCGACCACATTTTCACCCCCCTATACTTTCATTCATTTTAGCACTGCCTTCCCACCAGCGCTCCATAAGGGGCCCTTTGATCATTGGAGCGAGGTTGCCTCATGATTTAGACCTCTTTACTGGAGGGAAGATTCGCTCCTTCAGAGACTGCATAAACCACTTTCAGCTCCCACAAACTGAAGGCTTCCATTATGCACAGTTAGTACACTGGGTTCAGCAGCGGCAGATGCGACAGGCAGCCACTAGAGAACTGCTCCTGTTGGAAAAGTTCATCCAAACTGGCAACACAGGGATGGGGGCAACTCCTTTCTCTATTCACTCATGCTTACACTAGGTTCACAGCGCTCACTGCGCCACAAAGCATTTAGGGAGGGTATTCTGCCAACCGCGCCATCAGAAAAGCAAGAGGAACACCTGTGTAAAGATATAGCGAAATACAATCGATCCATGCTCCCGAGGGAAGCCCACTATAAAACATTATACGACTGGTACCTCTACCCACAAAAATTACATTCAATCTTTCCGAATATGACCGATCGCTGCTGGCGAGGTTGCGGCCTCCTGGGGGATTTTAAACATATATGGTGGGATTGCCCAGCTATACAGCCCTTTTGGAAGGAAATACTGTCCCAGATCAGGCTAATACTGGGGTACCCGATTGGCGACTCCATGTAACATATACTCCTGGAAGTTGGCAATCCAATTCTTAAATATCAGACACAGGGGGATCGATCCATCATGTGGCCATGTCTTGGTTCAGCCAAGATGGCTCTGGCGGCAGCCTGGAAGAAGCCGGAAGCTCCCTCACTCACACAATGGCACGCGTGCCTATGGAGTGCATTGGCCCTGGAAAGATTGTCTGACATCATTCATGACTCTCGTAAAGGCTTCGATTATGTTTTGAACCCACTAGTAAGCTTTTTATCTGAGGGGTTCCCTCTATTCGCATGTAGTTCCATTCTAAGGACATTACATCTCTTCCTGATTTAACAGGGGACTCCTTTCCACCAAGGTTGGGGCCACGGGTTTCTCCTGCCACATGTGAGCCCTCCTGCGCTGGTCGAGGGGGGTTTACTTCTCGACCCCTCTCCACATATCAGACTATAAGCCTATGTGTTTCCCTGGGATTGGTTGGGTTTTTGCCCTTTTTTCACCATTTTCTTTTCACTTACCCAATGGTGTTTTGTTACTCTACATATAAGGGCATTAAAATATGCTAGAGTTCTGCTTTTGGGCCCTGCGCTTTACTTATATGGAGATTAATATGTTCACATTCAGACTCTGCACAGGGTTCTCTTCTCAGATTTGTTCCGGGGGGGTAATCCGAAACTTGTCACTAAACTGTGCCAATACTATAACTATCTAATCCATGGATTATGCTCCTGTGAAGAAAGATTGAACGCACTATGGTTTTTATAAAATGTTTCTAACCTCTGAATAAAATTCAATAAACAGATTTTGACAAAAAAAGTAAAAGCGGCAATATCAAAACTGCGCCCAGGTAAGACCCCTGCTCCAAAAGGCTTACCAGCCGGGTTATATAAAAGATGTAGAGATCTCCTGTGCCCCATCTACTCAATCTCTTCCAGGGCGCATACGACGAGGGGGGTCCTTCTGTTGGACCTGGGTATAGCCACAATAGTAACTATACACAAGGAGGGTAAGCCAAGGGAAAAGATGTAAGTCATACCCCCCAAAATGCCACCTGAATGTGAAGGTGAAGGTCCTTGCCACCATTCTGGCCACAAGAATGCGGCACATCATAACGACACTAATACATTGCGATCAGTCAAGTTTCATGCCCAGTAGGGCGAACAGGTGGAACCTTCGCAGGACCCACAACTAGCTAATGGCGACCAGCGATTGAGACACCCCCCCATATATTCTTGTCCCTCGATGCAGAGAAAGCGTTTGCTGCTGTACACTGGCCCTTCTTGGAAGCTACCTTGACCAAGTTTGGATTCGGACCAAAATTCAGAAAGTGGGTGGCGTTGCTGTATAATTCTCCCAGGGCGACTGTATGGGTGAATGGCAGAACATCGCTGGACTTCCCAATAGGCCGGGGTACTAGACAAGGCTGTCCCCTATCCCCACTGCTGTTTGTGCTGACTGTAGAGACGCTAGCTTGCCGAGTTAGACAGCATCCGGGGATTCAGGGCATTAGGGTCACACAGAGAGACACAAATGAGGAGAAAATATCCCTCTACACAGACAATATTTTACTGTAAATAACGGATCCCGACAACACAATTCCCATCCTCTTCCAGACCATTGAGGACTATGGACGACAGGCTATAAGGTATGGCATAAGTCAATGGCATATAACAATAATAAATTTTGAATGGGGGGTCGGAAGGGAAAAATATTTAACGACCCTATGGTTACCAATCCCTTTACCTTAATGCAATATCAACATACGGAAACCAGGGTCAAAAACAAACCAGATGACCTAGTGGTCAATTTGAGTGCACGACCTCTCAATCAAGACGAACTCTCAGTTCTCAACCGAGGACTAGGCTTTGTACCAACGAATATAGGAGATCCCTTTGCGATCAGATGTGAATTGGCACGATTTTTCAGTAAAATTCGATTGCATTTTTTCTTCAAAAATAAAGCTGCTGACTCAATTGAGTCACCATTCACTAATACGGGTTTGAAGCAACCTTCGAGTTTTAATCCTCCTTTACATCAAATACTAGATCAAGTTCTGACGTTTGAAAAAGCTGTCTTAGAAGACATCACAAGTCTAGGAGGCTGCCAGTCTAAATCTTACCAGAACTTACCTTTGAGAGAGAAGAAAGCTCTCTCCATGTTAGCAAATGACACAACTATTACAATCAAACCCGCCGATAAAGGGGGGGGCCATTGTTATTCAAGATACAGTGGCTTATCGAGACGAGTGTTTACGACAACTGAACAACACTACTGCTTACCGTCTTCTTCCTCTTGATCCAACTTCGAGAATAACCAATGAAATTCAACTATTAGTGGAAAAAGCTAAAGCTGAAGGGTGGATCACTTCCAACAAAGCAGATTTTTTGATTACAAAACATCCTATTGTGCCCTATTTCTACACCTTGCCGAACATTCACAATGTACAAAGACCCCCACCAGGTCGTCCAATTATATCAGGAATAGGCTCCCTGCTGGAACCGCTGTCTACCTTTGTTGACTTCTTCTTAAAACCCTTAGTGAGAAAAATGCCAACTTATCTACAAGATACCAAGGATGTCTTGAGATTGTTATCAGTTACAACATTTGATGTTGATCAAGATCTCCTGGTGTCCTTTGATATTGAATCACTGTATACAGCCATTCCGCAATTGGAAACTCTAGATTCAATACGTGAACTACTGGAAATGACTCCTCAAAATCCAGAAACCATTACACCCATTCCGTTCATTATGGAATGTGCAAGAATGGCAATGACTGAAAAATGATTCAAGTTCGAAGAGAAGATGTACCTTCAAGTCTCAGGAACTTCGATGGGGAGTATTTTTGCCCCTTCGTTAGCCAATCTGTATGTTCATGTCTTTGAACAGAACCATGTACTCAACGTTGATAATCCATTTCGTGAACAAATAAGAGTGTGGAAACGCTATATTGATGACATTTTTGTCATCTTCAGAGGTATCACCCAAGCTGTCTCAGAATTCTACGATTGGTTGAATAACCAAAATTCCTTTTTAAGATTCACCATGGAGTACAGTAAAGAAAAATTACCTTGGATATATGTATATACCCTGTAAATGGTGGTCTAGGCAGCGAACTATATAAAAAACCCATGGCCAGAAACTCTCTGCTTACTTTTCAAAGTTACTACCCCAGAGCATTGCGAGAGAATTTGCCGGTGGGACAGTTTTTGCGACTTCGCAGAAATTGTTCGGATACGGAGAGTTTTCGAAAGCATGCCCTCAACCTTTCTGTCCAGCTACAACAGCGTCAATACCCCTCACATTTAGTGAAGAAGGCAATGAAGAGAGCGCTGAACAATAACCGAGATGCTCTGCTTGAACCACCTGTAACTAAACCACCACTGTCGAGACTTACATTTGTACACACTTTTTGTACTCAGACAAACAAGGTTCAAAAGAGTATACGTAGACACTGGCCGATTCTAAATATTGGGCAGAACACCCTACCAAGGCCCCTTTTCTCATATAAAAGAGGTACTAATTTGCGAGACACCCTTGTACCTACCAGACCAAAAACTGTCTCACCTGTCAAAATCAACACACTATGGGATTTACCGAGGGTTCAAGGACATTTTCCCTGTGGTACATGTACAGCTTGTCCACAGACCACACCAACTAAAGAGGTTGATATTGGGACACAGAAACCTTGGATAATTAAAAAACACACTAACTGCAACTCTGAAAGAGTTATATACCTCATTACTTGCCCCTGTTCATTGAGATATGTCGGGATGACGAAACGCAAAATAAAGCTGCGTATCAATGAACACAAAAGTACCATCCGGTGCAAGAAACAGGCGACTAAATTGACTCAGCACTTCCTCACCTATCAACACAAGGCAGAGGAATTACAATGGACGGTATTAGAACAACCGTTCATTCCGACACATGTCAGTGACATTACCCGCTTCCTATTCAAAAAGGAACAGAAATGGATTTACTTACTCCATAGCGACACACAAGGGTTAAACGACGATATACCTTGGACTAGCCTCTGAGTTCATGATGCAAATTTCTCCGTGGCCATATGATTAATACAATCTTTTAGTCCTTGTTCTCACCTTGGTGTTAGCGGAGTGCACTTAGTCAAACTGTGTCTGACGTTCCTTCAACGATAGGCTATATATCATTATATTGTTGTTTCCATAATATAATGTTCCTGCCTTACATTTATGAGCAGTTGCTTACACCACTTTTGCAATGCCTGTCTGTATGCTCATTTACATTTTAACTTTAAGCTACATTTCAACTATGTTGTGCTATCGACCCATATTGTTCTTTATTGGGTAACACTCCATGCATTGTGTGTGTCACTGTATTCGAGTACAACTTGGCACTCGAGAATGTGAATGCCTTTGCTGAAAGACTTCAACTCCCATAAGTCTCCTTCCTTGCTGACGCATCTGTCACGATGACGCGTATCTATTTATACGCGTCAGCTTCACGCGTCGGTGCCTCCCCGTCCAGCTCTACACAGCCGGAGGTACCGACGGATAGGTAAGCGTCCTTAGATAATGCTCCGCTAACATTTTGAATCTAAAGTTAGTGAGACTGGTTCGTCATGGCAGCATTCTCGTAGATAGCTGTTTGGAATCGATGCTTAAATCCTTATCGATGCATCACACTCCTTTAAGACATAGAACATCAGGGCAGCAAGCACAGGCTTAAAATTCCACCCCCTTGGCTCGATAAATTTCGATGCGATGTATTTTCATTTTCATTTTTATTTTTACTGAAGACTAGAGGAGTGACTCGATAGACAATAGAAGTAGTGTTATTCTTTTCAGCCTGTCTCTGTCGATATATTTATACATGAGTCAACATTTGAGAAGGCAGGTCCGTGGATGGTTCGCTGTTTTGTTCTCCATGTTCCTGTAGATAGGACAAGCGCGTCGTGATTTTTAACATTAATAGTAAAGATTGCTTGGCACACAATTTGTCATACCCGTTTATTTCAAATACAGAGCGGGGCCTCATTCATCTGAGCGGATGCCAGGTGGGGTGAGGAGAGACCCCCTACGTTGAGGGGTAAGCTTTCTACTAAATAAGTTTTCATTTTGGTAAAACAATTTTTGAATCCAGCACAATTTGCTATTGATCTGTCTATTTAAGTTAAATGAAAGACATTATTATTAATCAAGTGGAGCCTTGTAAGCATTTTTTTTTCAGAGATAATGTTGTGATAAAAAGCCTGTGAACACCATTGATATTTTCATTATAATTTTCTTTATTGTTATTTTTAGGATTTGAGTATTACTCCACGAATACTCGGGAGGGTTTCAGAACCTGCATTCAAGTAGGTTTTGTATTTTCATTTCTTTTTTGGACAACACACCATATAGCAGTAGCATGTTTATTCTGGTCCTGACGAAAGCCTGATTGACACCCAATCGATAGGCTGAAACATGTAGACCAACTCTAGGACACTAGCAGTTATTCTTTCAAACTGCTTTTGCACTGTTTTTAATCTCATCACTTGGCCATTTATTAATAAAATGGTTGTACTCACCCAGTAGATGTTTTTAACACTTGCACTCACTGATTTTTTTTTTCTGCACTGCTTCAACACCATCAACCACATCTAATTGCATCTTAGCGACATCATAGTAGATCTGGAGTTGTGAATTTCATTTCTTCCTCTCTGTTCATACACCACATGGTTCTCCTGAACTGGAGTCGAGTGTATGGTTGAATCCTAAATGATGATGTACGCTGCTTTTAGTGGCTGATGGGATTCAATATCAATGATACTGTTCACGTTTGTGCTTTTTTCCTGACTTTGAAGATGCTTATATAGATAGTATTGGCTCCTAAATTTTGACCCTGGTTTCCGTATGTTGATAAGTCAATGGCATACAGCCCCAGACCACTGAGAGAATGGCCTCCCCTGCCAAAAGACAATGCCTTTCAAATACTGAACCAATTCAAAGACGATACGGAGAGATGGAAGGCTCTACCACTCACGGGCCACAATTAATGTTTGAAATGATCACTCTACCCCCATTCGTATATGCACTACACAACACTTACCACCTCCTCCCATGTACAATATTCAGTGAAATTGTGCCGAGTTGCGCTGGTTACTGTGGTTTGGGAAACCTCCACAGACTGCGCTACGTACACTGCAATGAAATCCATACAATGGGGGGTTGGCAGTACCAGATGGCGAAGCATATTACTGAGAACAACACTTAGGTGCCGATTCCGATCCTGGAAAAACCGGGTACGAACCGTCGGTCGGAGGGTTTTCTCCGTCCGACTCGTACCCGGTAAAAAAACATTACAAACATGGAAGTACGATTCGCATGGAAACACCATTTCCGTACGAATCGTAAAAAACACCGACCGACGAAAATATACATACAAATGTGATCCGGGAAAGCGCCGACGTGACGTCGGGACGCAGTCAGGCTCCGTTTCACGAACAAGGAAGTACGATTCGAACCGACACCAGTCCGGACGGCAATATTTTTACGGCACCCAAAAAGTGCCGGAAAAGCGAAGTACGGCACGATGCGAACGGAATTGTGGGCCCGGTACGTGCTGAACCCCCCGCCCAGACCCCGCGGATGTATGTGCCGTACCCCAACCCGTGTATGTACACCCGTGTATGTACGAGTCGAACCCCCACCCCCGTGTATGTACGAGTCGAACCCCCACCCGTGCATGTACACCCGTGTATGTACGAGTCGAACCCCCACCCGTGTATGTACACCCGTGTATGTACGAGTCGAACCCCTACCCGTGTATGTATGAGTCGAACCCCCACCCGTGTATGTACACCCGTGTATGTACGAGTCGAACCCCCACCCGTGTATGTACACCCGTGTATGTACGAGTCAAACCCCCACCCGTGTATGTATGAGTCGAACCCCCACCTGTGTGTGTACACCCGTGTATGTACGAGTCGAACCCCCACCCGTGTATGTACACCCGTGTATGTACGAGTCGAACCCCCACCCGTGTATGTACACCCGTGTATGTACGAGTCAAACCCCCACCCGTGTATGTACGAGTCGAACCCCCACCCGTGTATGTACACCCGTGTATGTACGAGTCGAACCCCCACCCGTGTATGTACACCCGTGTATGTAGAGTCGAACCCCCACCCGTGTATGTACACCCGTGTATGTACGAGTCGAACCCCCACCCGTGTATGTACGAATCGAACCCCCACATACACGGGTGTACACACACGGGTGGGGGTTTGACTCGTACATACATGGGTGGGGGTACGGCACATACATCCGCGGGGTCTGGGGGGGGTTCGGCGCGTATGCGGGCACATGTCTCCATGGTTGCTATTGCAGTTCGGTCCGTACGGTGTATTTTCCATACCGTTGTAAAAATGGAAGGACGGGACGGATCGTACTTGCGCGGTCGGACTTCATTTTTCCGATTCGTAGGGTAAATCGTCCGAGGATGTGTCGGACACATTTTCCGACCCGAGGACGTGTCGGGGAATTTTCCCAATGCAATTCGTATGTATTTTTTCCCATACGAATCGTACTTGCCAGTTTGTACGGTACTTGTACGAATCGTACGGAAAAAAATCCGGATACGATTCGTACGGGGAAAATTTCTCCAGGATCGGAATCGGCACCTTAATGTCCATCAATGACTGGATACACGTAGCGGGTGACCATCCCACATACAGACTGGAACAGGAAACACTGATGCCACGCACATTTATCCATTACCTATATAGAGGGAAAGGAAAACACAGGTTGCTTCCAGCCACGCGAACTACCCTCGAGGTGTAGGAAAGGGCTTCCAGGGTATTAGGATGGGAACGTAAGATTACTAGGGCAACGCCGCTGTGGGAAGGTAATTGGCTGAAGGAATTAAGGAAACTAAAGGGATTCGGCCCCTGGTATTCTTTGGGAATCTCGACGGTGGGGGACATCACTGATAAGGGGGGCTATAAGAACCTTCTGTGCCCTCTACTCTGAATGCCAACTCCACAAATCCCACTTCTTTAAATAAGTACAATTAAGACATGCATGGTTAGCGGAGGGCTTGAAGGAGGACAACCTTCCGGAATATGCGCTACTAGATGGCCGGCTATTACAGGAGCCACTTACAATCAAAGAAGTATCACTTACATACAAAATGCTGAACACCAATATGCCTCAGAACCTAGATATCCTCAGGGGTAAGTGGGAGGGTGAGGTCGGAATACTGGAAAATATTGACTGGGAGGCTTGCACCCCAGGGATGTGGCAATTGGGGCATGTCTGCAATGTATCCAATACAAAATACTTCATCTGACCTGTTACGATAGGGACAGGCTCCACAGAATGGGACTAGCCGATAGCCCAAACTGCCTGAGATGCCACTATCACACGATATGGGACTGCCACACTATACGGACCTACTGGGAAGGATTACGCTAGAACTCAATGAGGTTCTGCAGGTCTCCCTCCCCCTAGAACAGAAATGTATCCTTCTAGGGATGAACAGCGAAGTCGATGTTCCACTACCGCAACTATTGATCAGCGCCCTAGGTCTAGTGGTTGCAAAAAGAGATATAGCAAGGTATTGGGGTGCACAGGCTGTGCCGATATTACATGAGTGGAAGACAGGAATGGACCTATTGGCCGCAGAACGGGTAACATACAAGAGTAGAGGGTCCCCAGAACGTTCCGCAGGGTATGGGGCAGCTGGATGCGCCACTATGGGTTGGACTCACTAGATATGCCCACACAAGCTACAAATGGGGAAGGCTAAAAGACATTCTTGATAAATGAGAAAGAGATGGGGTTCACTAAAATAAGAACTAGACAGGAAGAGCTATGCTTACCATGATGATTGATGAGTGTACATGTACAACAAACGGATTGGAATACTTGCAATGTGACTGTCCATCATATGTGCGATGTTATGTTATAAACAAACTAAAACCAATAAAAATATATTTTTTTAAAGAATATATATCAGTTAGAGAACAATAATAATGATCAAGAAGTTTGTCAGTAGTTTCAACTCCACCACCCAGAAATACTATACAACCATGACCAGAAGTCCCACCAGGCAAAACTTTAATCAATAGTTCGCAAATCTTTGATACACTTTATAGTAGGTTTACTAATTTTCATTATCCACAAACTATGTGTGGAGTTGCACAACTTCACACTCCCTATACTTATGTGTGCAGAGTTTTCTGCACCTGGAGACTCCACAGTCGGGGCAGAGAACTTCACACACATAAGTATAGGGAGTGCGAGTCGTAAAACTCCACACATTGTAGTACATTTTAGTAATAAAGAATCTACCACAAAATGCAATTCACAGAATGCAGATTGAGAATCAGGCCCATAGCCTCCATCTGTTCCCATACAGAAACATCTGTGATAATGTACAGCACGTAACTCAAATTATAATGCATATGCCACTATTAGTAGCCAACAGAAAGTACAGAACCACTCTATTCTTTTAAAACAAACGTTTGTTAAGCCTCCAACTGAGTGATTATTAACCCAGGTACATTAGTGGTCGATTTAGCCACCTCCTCGAGTACTTTACCAACTGGGCGGCATCCCATAACATGGAATCAGATTGGTAAAAATAGCGCAGGTAGGCTGGGGAGTTGCGCGCAGCATAAATGACCGGACCACGCACAGCCAGAGTGCCTTGAGTGGCCGCTCTGGTGTTTAATTATCCCCTTGGGCCACGCCTGGCCTGGCCCTTGGGCAGCATTTGCAAGATTATTAGTGTAAAGCACTCTACATCCCTTCCAGCTTTTATTAGATCAATACCTAACTTTATTTACACCCTGCACACTTAGTCTCGGAGCAAGTGGCTCAATGCTGGATTAGGGCTAAGACCATACCTCTGGCTCCGAGCACCATCATCTCTTGCGCCAGCCGGTGTGGCGCCCAAATTTGGTGGCGCAGGTGTGTCGCCTGGGTGCTGATAATCACAGGTGGGAACATTGCTGGCCAGCTACAGACATTTCTCGTGTTTACAAGGGCAGCCTCAAGCACCCTCGTCAGTAGGGCTAGATGCTACAGCCTCCTCAGACAACATGTAATCCTGCTCCACCTGGTCTACAGTTTGCTCCTCGATCACAGGCGACGCTTGAACCAGAACACATTCCTGGCTCTCATGGTGCGGCCTTGCTGGACAGTGACCATAGTCCCCTTGATGTTCACAATCTTCCAGATATCCTGCTCAAAAGGTGTATGAAATTTCCACCCAGGGTGGCGATACCCCATCACCATCTGGTCTCCCAGTGATAGTGCTGGGGCAGTGGACTGTTGAGCTGGGCTTGCATGTTTGTTGTTGTCCCTCCTTTTTTCCTGAGCTGCTTGCACATCCAGTATCGCTGGCTGCCAGATGGGCCCTGCTGGGATGCTATCACTAAAAGACCTCCCTAGCAGCAAATCAATAGGGCACAGTCCATAGTGCTATGCGGGGCCTGCTGATATGCCTTCAGTAATCGGTGGAGAGAGCATTCTGCATCCTCGCCATAGCTACACTCCTATGTGAAGTGCAAGGTTCAACATGCGCATAAAGAGCTCCACCTCCCTATTCACCTGGGGCCACTGTGGTGTCACCTTTCGATGCCTGACATTGAACGATAAGAGGCACTCCTGGAAGTCCTGCCCTTGGAACGGGGGCCCATTGTCGGTTTTTACTTTGTCTGGAAGCCCCAGCATGGTGAAGACTTTCTCTAGAACTGGCTTTCCCTTCGAAAAAGGCGGTGGACTGTGCTAGCTCCTCCACTGGATACTTTGTATGACTGTCCACTATCACCACCATAAGTCATCCATCAGGGAACCTTCTGAAGTCAATGCTGACTCAGCACCAGGGTTCCCTAGTGATTACTGGGGCAGGCCATGGGTGCCTGCTGGTGATTGTGCAGGAATGGCAAACTTTTCCTCTACCATGGTGTCCATTCCTCTGAACCATACTTTGTCTCGCAGTTGTGCCTTAGTCTTCATCACTCCTTGGTGGGCCAAATCAATGACCCTGGCCCACAGGCATTGGGGAATCACGAAGCACCTCCCCGCAACAGCAGTCCTTCACTACTGGTGCTCAGTTAATCCCTGACCTTCAAGAGCTAGGACATTGTCGTCTGTTCACTGAGAGTTAGCAACCCAGCACAGTCTAGGCAGTTCCGCCATTGTTTTCAGAAGAGCACCTCTTTGACTTTGGACAAGCTTGTGTTCGTCATGGTGGCCTACGTGATTTCTTCGACCGACAAGGCTTGGGGTTACGCCTCATGCACAACCATTTGTACATATCTCTCACCCCTTCGTCCTTCTCACACCGGTCATTGGCAGGCTGCTCCTGGGGGTGACGGGACAGGGTGGGGGGTTTTCACGCCAGTGCGGTACACTATTTCCAAGAAATAGGGCTGCAGCTGTACTGGCCACCACTTGATGCAGAGAGGGGCTGTTGAGATGTTCCACAAAGAGCGGGACAAGTGGCTTGTGATCCGTGATGACTTTAAATTTCTGTCTGCACAATTACAGATGGAAATGGTGGCATTGCCACCAGATGGCAAGCCCTCCTACTTGATTTGAGTGTATCGAGCCTCAGTGCCTGACAGCGCTCTTCTGGCATATGCAATTGGGGCCCATAACCCCTCACTCTTCTTTGCAAGAGGACAGCCCCCTGCCCAATGGGGCTAACGTCTGCAACAAGTTTCATCTTGCATCAAAGTACTCCATGGTGGTGCCTGCCAGCAGTGCCTCCTTCACATGGCAAAATGCAGTGTCCGTGCATTCTGCCCACTCCCAGGTAGCGTCCAACCTTAGGGATCTCAGGGGTTCAGACAAAGTGCCAGGTTGGGAATGAACTGACCACAGTAGGTCGCCATCCCAAGGAAACTCCTCACCTCCATAGCGTTCTAGTGAATTGATGCCCTTAGTACTTGTTCCACCTTCCTGAGATCAACTCTCAGCCTTTCTTTTGAGAATACATAGCCAAAGAATTCAATTGAATTCTCTTAGAACAAACACTTCTTCTTGTGGAGTGTAAGGCCATAGTCAGCCAACCTCCCCCAGTGTTGCTCTGAGTTATATGTGATGTTCTCCCAATGTCTCAGAAAAGATCAGGATGTTGTCATTGATGTTTAAGACACATATAAGGCAGGAGAGGGCCTCACAGATGGTTATTTGAAACACCTCTGCCACCAAGGATATCCCAAAATGTAGCCGCTGGTATCTCATGAGGCCCATTTATGTAGAGGTTGTTGTATAACGACTGGTTGTATCCAGCTGCAGCTGGTGGCAGCTGGCACTGAGGTCAAGTTTTGAAAACCATTGGGCACCGTTGAGGTCTGCCACAATGTAATCAATAGTAGGGGGATATGCCGTTCACGCCAAATGGCCTTGTTGAGGAGGTGCATGTCTACATAGAGTTGAATCGCCCCAAACTGCATTGGTTTGGGCATGATTAAGAGAGGTGAGACCCAGGGTGTGGGCCCGGTGACCTTTTTGATCACCGCTTGCTATTGCAGATTTCGCAGTTCCTCCTCCACCAATGGCCACAGGTGGAAGGGTACTCTCTGGTGTTGGAGCTCCATAGCCTCACGGTGTCATCAATGTGGTGCCAAACCTTAGTGTTCTTGAGCCGCTGCAGTGCTTCGAACAGCTGGGGGAACTCTTGTATGACCGCTGTGGCGTGCCACTCATGGATTTGCCTTGCAAAGAGTATGAGCCCCAGGGCCTCAGCCATGTGGGTGTCGGTGTCACCTCACGTGATATGGAAGTGGGCCCTTGTAGATCTCCCTTCAATTGCCACCACTACTTCCACTACTCTTACCCAGTAGTGGCCTGTACTCGTAGCAGGGAGCGGGGTGGTCAGGGCACAAACTTGCACAGAAACACTCACTCACACACACATACACACATCCATACATCCGTTCATAAAACTCACTCCCAAATATTCATGCACACACACATGCACGCACCAAACAATAAAAATAAAAGCATACTTACCTGTGCAGCTCTGCCTTCGAGATCCCAGGAGTGTTGGGACTGCTGCCTTCCCTCATTGGCTGACCTAGGGTTAGCCAGTGAGGGATGGCAGCAGTCCCTCACTAGTCACAGAGTGGGATGGGGTCAGCGTGATCCCAGACCCCACCCCACTCTGTGACAAGGTGACAGTGCTTGACACTCAGCCATGAGCACTTCAGGGCTTCGAACTGAAGCACCCATGTCTGAGGCAATCACCTCAGGCTGAAGAGGTCATTCCCACATGAGCTGTGACTTCTTCAGCCGGGCAAACTTCAGCTCAGGCAGCCAGGGCTTTTGCATTTAGCGCATGTCTAGCTCCTGGCTGCCTGGACGCCTGGCCTGAAAATAAAGAGTGTCTGTCAGACTGACATGTGCTCAGCATGACAGAAACTCATTATGGTGGCCAAAAACGTGAGGGGGAAGAGCTCCTTGGCCATAAGGACAGGCCGCAGCTGTTTCTACCAGTGGCAGAGGCTCCGTACCTCCGTAGGTGTATATCCTCACTCTGGTGGGAGCTAGCTTGGGATATGGGCCTATCCTGTCAAGCTGGGCAGTGTCTATGATGTTGACCGAGGCTCCTCTGTCAGTTACAATCCTCATAAAATGCCTCAGATCTCTATGGTGCATATGGACAGTGGGTGTTTCCGGTTGCCTTCTTTGCACTCAAAGGAGATACTCAACACCTTGCTGATATTGTCTTCATCGAGCAGTGGACAGGCCCCTGGACTGCTCCACCGTGGCTGACCTTTGGGCCCTTCCTCATCAATTGATAGCTGCAGCAAGGCCGCCCTCAGTCTGCCCCTGTTCGCTGCTCTCTGTCGTCTCCCTTCACTCCGGCACACTTTGGCAAAGTGGTTCAGCCACCCACAGCAAGAGCACGAGCTCCCTCGAGCTGGGCAAACATCCGGCATTCAGTGCTCATGGCTGCAGTTGCCGCACCTGCCCTCCAGTTGTCGTGAAGCATTGGGGTTGCTCGGATGAGCAGGCCAACTGTGTATAGCATCCACCTGGTCCTCTTTCACCTTCACAGCGCGAGGCCCGCAAGGCAGGACCAACCTTCTTGCCAGAGCCACCTCCATATTGTCAGCTCAACTGTTTTCCAGCTCATGCGACCATTCAAGAACCAGGATGGCATCCAGGGTGATTACCTGCTGGCATAGGATGAGCTGTCGCAGGATTGCCAACCTGAAGCCCTGTATCAGCTGCGCCCTGACCTCCTCGGGTTGGTCAGTGTTGATGTACGTGCACGCCAGATTCCTCAATCATGAGTAGAAGACATCGATGGCCTCATCCTCACTTTGTCTCGTCTAACGCAGCTTAAACCTCTTGTAGTCTGGGTTTAGCTGAGGGTTGAATTGATGGTTCAAAGTAAGCCCGGGCGGGTAACTATGCTCCGTCAGCATAGTTTACGTAGTTTTGCATACTCCGTGTTCCGTTGCGAGCGTGGAGTTTAAGCAAAACTACAAATCCGTGGCAGAGCATAGTTAGCCGGCCCCTCCGGCAGGTAAGTGCCTTTTTTCTTACTTTATAATTGTTTTGGAGGGGGGAGGGAGCGAAGCGGAGTTCCACGGAGTTTCTTTCCAACTCAGTGGAACTCCGTATAGAGGCACTCCACCTGCTCCGCCCGGGGTTAGTTCAAAGCCACAATGGCAGCATTAAAGTCATCACTTGTGTTGGGACGGTTTTTTTAACAGTTCATATAGCTCAAGCCCTCCGCAGTGAAGCAACAGTGATTTCTTCACTGCCCCATCCGTTTCGCATGTGGCACGGAAGTAGTGCTGCAGTGTCCTGACCCATAAGAACCATCACGCCTCAGCTGTTGCTGGGTCCAGTAGCTCAATGAACGATGGCAATGCTGTGACGTGCGAGTGGGCATATGGGGCAGCTGCAGCTTAGGTGGAGCCAGTTGCTAATCAGACATTGCATAAGCTTCACCCTGTGTACAGAGGACCTCCAACTGCTGTACGGGCCTAGTTGAGTGTGCTATCAGTCTCAGTGCGGGGATTAACACCAGTGTCCTGCGTGATTGTTCACCCCAAATGCGGCTTCCTTGCTGGGGACTGAAGCGTGTGCCACCGGCCGCTGACTGCCCCCCACATGGATATATGGGCAGCTGGATGCCAGAACTCTGGGCAGACAGGGGTGGCGACCAGAAGCAACCCCCCAGCAAGCAAAACATATGTTGGTGCTCCTCTTACACCCCAAAATAAGTCTTCTCCATAGATACGGAATCCCTAAGGGTTTAGTCCATATTCAGCCTTCAGGACATCCTCAAACCTAGAAATCTCCAGGTGGTGTGGTATTCCCTGATTACCAGCAGATAGTGCTGCATACATGCCTCCAGTTGCCCGGCCCTCTTACCACAGCAGAAAGAGACCTGGATGGTGCTGGGAACCTCCAGGCTTCGGCAGGCAGTAGGGGAGGAGACATGCTTGCGAGCCCATTATGTATAAACAAAAATAAGAGCGACCCGTATGTCCATGTGAATAGGGGTATCAAATTATCCTTGGAACAGAGGTTAACATGGAACTCATTCTTAGGAAGTTTTTTTAGTTTCACAGACCTTTCTGTGTAGAATTATTCATTAAAGCTAAAAATATATATATTTTACATAACCAATTAAACAATGTTATTCAATACGAATATATAGAGGGAAATAACAGCACAGCCAGTATTTGTATGATGATTAACTACGGTTTAGCCAAACCGAGTTTTATTAGATAAGAAATTGAACAATTTTGTGAGTGTCATGCATCACAAAAAAAGATGGAGAATATATAAATGAGTAGATCTGAGGAGTAAAACCAAAACCGAAATCAAAACAAGAGAAAGGTGAGGTGGGGAGTGAACATATATGGTGTATTTGTTGATTCATATCAAAAGACAGCAATTACTATTCAGTACATTTTCAGAAACAGGGAATAGATCATGGTATCATAATTATAGAAAGTTGTCTGTCTTTGTTGATATGTCGAGAACGTTTCGACCCTTGGAAGGATAAAAGGGTCTGATCAGGACTGAAATGGCCTGGGGTTGGCTGGGATTGTAGAAGCGCTGTACCCCATGAGAGAGAGCACTCAAAGGATGACAACCGAAATCAATCTTGGTCGGTGGAAGGCATCTAAAATATTCTGACCTGAATCACAGTCTCCTAACAGTTTCTTATAAGAGTGACTGAATTCAGCCGGTCTCGAGGGATAGGAGGGCGTAGATAATGCAGTATCCTCTGAATGATAAACCCTAAACGAGTAGAATAGTGATGGAGTTGATTAAAATTGTGGCTGATTGTTAACATCCAGAATATTTAATGTTTCCAATGCTGCTTCCCTATTTGGGAAATTACTGCTCCTATAGCGAATGCCTCGCAGTGCTATCCGCGGCTGTTCCTGTCTCTGTATGTAACAGAGACAGGAACAGCCGCGGATAGCACCGCTACTCATTTATATATTCTCTCTCTTTTTTTGTCATGAATGACACTCACAAAATTGTTCAAATGAAATTGTTTCTTGTCTCGGCTGAACCGTAGTTACTCTTCATACAAATACTGGCTGTGCTGTTATTTCCCTCATTCATTCATGATTAGAAATTAGAAATTCATTGTTCCGTGTAACAAATTATCACATGTTGTGTCAACAAAGGTGCTGGTGGATATCCTCTATGCATTTCGGGTAAAACCCTTCATCAGGAGGAATCCTGTAAACAAAACCTTGGAAATGGAACGACGCTTTGTAAAGCGAGGTTATCCATCACAAATATTGACAACAGCCATTGACAAATCGTCCAATAAACAAAGGGGAACGTTGTTGGAAAAACAACCAACAGCCTCAGATACAGCTACGAGAATGGTTATGGTTACAAAATTCTCAACAGAAAGTTTTAACATCAGGAAATCCATTCTTAGACATTGGCCTTTACTACAAATGGAATCTGACTTCAATCAGATCTTTTCGCAGCAACCACTGTTTGCCTACGAAAGGAGTAGAAATTTCATGGAGGTATTAAAATCAACGAGCTCCTCACAGCCATTTTCTGAATACAAGGGTAATATACCTTGCCACAATTGTGGGAATTGTAATAACATCATTACAGGCACGAACATACAACATCCAACTAAAGGTCACAACATAAAACTTTTCGTTTCTGCAACTTGTGATTCCAAAAATGTTGTTTACATGTTGAAGTGCCCATGCGGCTTGCCTTATATTGGCAAAACCGAAAGGAAAATGAAAACCCGATTAAACGAACACAAAAGCAACATCCGCAACAACAATCTCAATTCGACAGTAGCAGTGCACTTTAATGAACACAAACACAACGTCAGTCAATTACGTTTCCTAGTGTGTGAAACAGTTCCGCTAAGGGAAGGTTGTGACAACAGAAAATTTCTGATTCAAAGAGAGACCTTTTGGATTTACAAAATGAACTCCATGGTACCCCTTGGACTGAATGATCGTCTCGAACTGAGTTGCTTTATTTGACTTTGAATTGTTGCCCACAAGAATGCCCAAAAGCTCATATACATCTTTCATGTTTAAAATGTTATTTTTTTTTCTCCACTGTTTCTTTACCCATCTTCAACCTTTCTGCTTACATGTATTTTCCATCCATGTTTCTTTTTCTTTTTGATTTGATTCTTTACAACTTTATTTAATTTTTTCCAACACCGTTTTTTAGCTTTTATCTTACATTGGTGACCACAACTTATTATTTCAACTTTTATGTATTTTGCCTTGGTTACATTGTACTAACTCGGTTTCTTGTCGAGTCATTGTTTATTGCTTTTTGTCATGTTCTGACAATTTACATGTTTCCTATTCTAAGATGGCCGCCACTATTAGAGTCTTCTTTCTTTGTTCACTATCCGCATACTTAACATGGCTACACGTTTACTGACGGTTTTTCGGATCAGAGCAGTTTGGATATGCTCATTCGAACGGGTGAACTGAGGTAACTGTCACGATCTCAATCGACTTTGGTGCGTGGTTCTATCTTATGGCTTATGTTGCTAACACTGCATGCTTTACTTTGTACACGTGTTGGACTATCTCACTTGATCTCGGCACGCATACTTCATATAACATTCACGTATCTATTTAACACGCCGCTATCACCGTATCTATTTTACAGCACGATTCACACGCCGGAAATTTTCAAAAAAGACACCGGATAGCTTGGGTGCAATTTCTAATACGCCTTTGTAGTTCTCCTTAACAGCGTTTCTTGATATGCTTTCGTGCACTTTTTGAAGCTTGATATCTTGGATGGTACATGTTTTCACTTATTTAACTATGTTAACGCTTTAATGTGTAAGTGGAAGTTAAATCCTATGAGGGGACATGCAACATTATCTCCTGTTTTTGTTTACAGGATTCCTCCTGATGAAGGGTTTTACCCGAAATGCATAGAGGATATCCACCAGCACCTTTGTTGACACAACATGTGATAATTTGTTACACGGAACAATGAATTTCTAATTTCTAATCATGAATAAATGAACTTTGGTTTAACCAGAACGAAAATTGGTAACTTTGTTACCCCACAACGCTGTGCGCATAGAGGGACACCACCCAGGATGGGATAGTGCAACTCTTGTTATTTCTTCGACCTTGGTTTAGGGGTCGCTCCTCTAGCAGCACGCCACTACTTGTTAAAATTCAACACACTCAGAGATTAAACGGGAGTGCGCGATATTTCAACACTTGTTATTTCCCTCATAAAATTCGTGTTGAATAACATTGTTTATTTAGTTATATTTTTTCTTTTCTTTGCTTTCATGATTAATTCTACACAGAAAAGTCTGTGAAACTAAAACAACCTTCCTAAGAAGGATGCTTGCGACAGGGGCGGCTCTAGGCTCATGGTGGCCCTGTGCAGGGAGCGCAGGTAGGGGGCCCCGGAAGAGGGGGTCCGGGCGGAGCGGAGCTCAGGAAGGTGTTTTAATAAAACGTCCAGAAAAGGCGTTAGATGACCAGTAACATGGTAACAGAAAAGCGACGTTTACTTTTTGAGTGCTCATCACTTGGATACTTTGTTTTAGAATCTGGGTCTCTGGAGGGACCCCTTTCAACAAGAAAAACACGTTGCGCGTCCATTAGAGAGTTCGGCCACAGAGTAGGATCCCTCCAATCACATAAATCATATTCAGAACACGGGTCTGTAACATGGTCTTGCTCTTTGGCTTCCTTTTCAATACCAGCATCATCCGTCTGTAAACTCTGAACCTCCTTCAGAATGCCAGATGTTGATGGACCGATGAATGATGTTTCAGTTTCTCTGAGGGTCTTTTGTAATAATCCTCATCCTGAGTTGGTAATTGCTGCATGTTTGTATCAATTTCAGAGTCACCTTGTTCATTTTCATTGGTCTGCTCATGAGTATCATTCTGCTCATGGATATCATCATTTTTTTTGTTCTTCTTTATGGTCGTCAGCGCCTGTTTTACCTAGTGCATCAGCAGTACTCTGGCCAGAGGATTCTCCATCTTTAGGTTTCCCTTGGGTGATAAAGTTCAGGATTGATCCTTCCTGTGACACTACGAAAGCCTGCTGAGCCACCTTTCTCTTTCGTTTCGAATAACCAGATTTGTGTACTCGAATTCTCTTCATTTTGCTTGCAATGCAGCGGGCGAGGCTAGCAGTGGGTAGGGAAAAAAAGAAGACAGTCAGCAGTGGCAGCTGCTGAAAGATTTTGATGTGTCATTTTTATTTTCTTGCAAAAACAACAGTTGATGGACAGAATGCAGAACAATGTCATACATTCACCCCAGTACAGAGATCTGGGCCTAAATCCATCGTTTTTTTGCTCACCACACCACCCCAGTTCAGACATGGCCATATGCAAATCAGCCTTGACCCTGTGCCTCATGGAAACAGTCCAGCCTGAACTGCCAAGCCATGTCTTCCCTGGACTACACAATGAAGGACCAGCATACCTTAATGAACGAGTGAATTTCCACCAACCTACCAGGAAAATATGTTCCAGAACCATCTCCCTAGCAGCCACCCAATGCTGCCGCTGATAAAACAGTGGAGGCCGCTACTTCTCCCACCTGGCAGTGAAGACCTGAAAACCCTCCCCCTGCACCTCAGAGCCTCACCATCGCTCCAGCAGTTCAGGAAGGACCACAAGACCTCGCTGTTCAACCAACAAGCAGCATGATCCAGCAGCATGAATCCCACACCGCCTCGAGACCCTTATGTGTGAAGCAGCTGAGCTTTACAAACCCTGACTGATTGATAGTAATTACCCTTCCCACTACATGTATGACACATTATGAGGACTAGCCACATATGGAAGGTTTATTTGAAGAGTGTTATAAAACTATAGGGTAGATCATGTGACTTGGCATTCAAGGTCTGTTTTATCAGTCCACTGAGAACAGTAGAGCCTGGAGAATAGTTCATGATCTATTTGGGAAGTGACCTTAGCAGGAAGAGAGTAAGCTACCTTGAAATCATGGCACACAGAGACCTGTCTCAGTACGTCACTAACTGATCCTGAAGACAGCCTACAGGTAACCAAAGACTCGTCCACTTTACCACATTGTCAAAAGACAAAATACAATATATTTAATTAAGGTTTCTTGTATAGTGCCATATTCCAGCAACCAGTTCTGCTCGCTTTACAGAGCACCTATTAAACAAGGATTAATTACAGTGAGTTCTAAGGCTATGAAAAGGCACTAGAGGTTCACTGAAGCAAAATGAATGTGCAAGGAACATCCAGTCAGGAGACAACTTTCAAGCAGACGTACGAATCACTAGCACAGCGTACCAACGACCCCATGGGCCGTGGCATAAGCAAGGAAAATGGCCCCTTTGGCTGCTGCTCAGGAAGTAGAATATAGCAATTATCAGGGTTCAATGGGCCCCTGAGGGTTTTGGGTCTCAGTACCACTGTACTTGCTGAACCAATGGTAACTATGCCCCTAGTATGGACAGAGAAGGCTGCTTCACCAATTGCAAACTGAGGACTAGTTAAACTAGTTTTCTCTGCTAGTCACATGACAAGCACTGGAATGCAATTAAAGAAATGATCAAGAAGCCAGTCTCCTACCAAGGTCTCTGCAAAAGGGCATTAGATTGAGTTAACATGGGTAGGCACTGCCATCCTATTCCAGGCGTCCATCCATAGGTGCTTGCATTTCATGTCATTTGATCACAAGTATCAGCTTCATACTCTGTTTTCATGATTGTTGATAAGTAATTGTAATCATTTTAATGAATCCTTAACATTACGTCTAACACCTCGTACCCTGCTCTCCTCTTCCCCCCAATACGACCGTGCCTCCCAAGTTACACCTCCAAAAGTCACCATGCCTCCCCTCAGCCACAAGTAAACACCGCCCCTGCACTCCTGACTCACATTTCCCTCAACATACAGCGCCGATCTGTACCACTCCCTACCCCTGGCGCACAGTGACCACCTCTCCGACCCGCGCCCTCTCAGAGATGAATCGTGAGAGAGAGGATTCACGATTCATCATGCCCTCCCTTCCCATGACCACCAGAATACCTCCAGCTCGCCACCTCACATGGCTTACCTCCACCCAGACCCAAAGCACACACCATCTACAATAACATCCTCACCCAACCTTCCCCACGCCCCCGGCTCCTCACCCGCACGGGCTGGGATACATTCCTATGCCTGATCTGCCCTCCTCCCCAGGGCTCCCCACACCCTCATCCAATGGCTCACCTTCCCTCGGGTTCACTCTGCAGTGGCACACGCTGACCTCCTCACTCCCCCTCCCCATGCCCTGACCCTCGGGCTGCTCACCTCGCAGCTGGCACCAAAGGTTGCACACTGGCATGCTATCCTCTGCAAGGTGGCCTTTCTTGCCCAGGGTCTCTAGGCGCGCCGGTGCATGGCCTCGGCCGGTCTCGGTGCTGCTCACTGCACGCCGGGCACGGGTGCTGCCACCCCTCCTGCCGCCAGTGATGCATGGTGCTTCTGTAACCCCTTCGCTGCAGGACTCGCCGGCACTGCGCATGCGCGCGCATGCGAGCCTCCGGAGGTGCCAGATCTGGACTATTAAAACAAGCTCGATTCTCCTGGAAAAAAAGTTCTAAACAAGCTCAAGACCTACCAGAAGAGCCCGAAACAAGGCCGACCCCACACAAAGACGAGACTGGGTTAGAAAGGAAAGGAGTATAAGAACAACCATTCAGCGTGCATCACATTAGATTTAGGACGCCTCAGTCGTTCATGCGCCAAATCCCTGCCAGGGGCCGCCACGAATATGTATTGTATCCGATTCCTCGTGGTGGCCCCTGGGGTTTGGTGGCCCTGTGCAGGTGCACAGCTTGCACATGCCTAAGGCCACCCCTGCTTGCGAGCCCAACAGGCAGAGCAAGCTGATGCAGAGGCCCAATCGCAGGCCCGATGGGGACCGTCCCGAGTGCCGCACTGCGTGCGGCAGTGCAAATACTTCACCCACCGCAGGCGGGCCGTGTTGATGGCACCAGGATGGTCATGACAAGCCTCGCCGCCAATGTGGAGCTGCTGCAGCTACACAGCGCAGGTAGGCTGGGGAGTTGCACACAGCATAAATGACCAGGACATGGACACTGTGTCTGGGTGTAGCGGGAGTGCCTCGAGCATCCGCTACGGCATTTATTTATCCCCTCAGGCCGCCCCCAGCCCTCGGGGTGTATTTCCAACATTATTAGTGTAGAGGCCGGGTGGTACTCTACAGTAGTGATGGGAAGCAGAGACCGTCCCATCAGTTAAAAAATCTTCACACCCCAGCCAGAGTAGAAATGGCGCATAGCAACCAGGACTACTTGTCAGCAACAGATGAGTGTGCAAAGAGCAATGCACAGGAGTGAGACGGTGCTATCACTCGAGCCAGTGCGCGAAATTACCAGAATGCACATCCGGGAACAGAGCGTGTGAAGAACCTCGCTCACAGTCCGATGGTGCTCATGCGCGGGTCAGGGCGTGAGATGACGTGCACAAGCAGAGAATAGGCCATGCAGCCTAATGGTAAACAGAAATCCTCCCACAGAGATTAGGGAACACAGATTCATGAAAAGGCAGAAACAAGGTGCCCCTTCCACATTGAAGAGGGGGATTAAAGTACACAAGTGGCAAATAGGTAGATACACAAATATCCTTCTCAACAGTTTGAAAATGTTGGAGTTGAAGTCCACACGGTGATAGGTTCTCCTCGATCATTGGAAAATTGCAGTATATAAAAATCAAGGAATTCATGTAGAATTAAAAAGCAGAAGAAGTTCATTCCCAGAGAAAAAGACGTCCGCCTCCAGTCATCTCCAGCTAAAACATATTTTTAAAGCACAAACAATCTTAACAGAGCATTGAATACAGAACATCATGACGTAATATCCAAGCTCATGAGCCTAGAAAATATCAGACACAGTCGTGTCCCCTGGTATTGGGGGTGCTCAGTACTGTCAACATCTGCTTTCTTCCCATGGGAGATATAGATCAGCACGATGTCAAATTCGAAAAGAATCAGAATCATGGTAACGTCGACATCATATTTCTTCCCGAGAGATAGACCTTTAACCCTGTAAAACAAGCTCTTTTATTTCTTTGCTCCCACTCTTTTAATGGGGAAATTGGGGCATAGGTGGATTGGCAGCATGCCAGATTCCTGAATAGCAGAGAAAGCATGTTGGCGTGGACATCTTTTAGACTGCATGTGGAACTGGTCAGTCTTGAGTAAAATGATGTCTTGTAAAAACACATCTCCCCGGGTGATATAGAGATGCAATTCTTTAGATGCTGCTAACGAGGTACAGAAACTGAGAGATCCACATTGCTTGATAGATTGATTTAAAATCCAGTTTTTTTTGTTTGTTTGCTTGCCCAACTATCTGACCGCTCTGCTTTGCACATTTTGAAGTATTCTTGCTGCTATATTCTGCTGCTATATTTATCGATCCTTTTATTTTTGTTGATTTTTAAACAATTTTTATACCTTAATCTTAAAGGGATTTTTTTTTAGTGATAGGTTCTTTTTCGAGTGGCAGAAGCTACTGGGGGCCAATATTTGGGGGAACAAAGAAAACACAAATGATGATGGATTCAACTCACATCTGTGACTTGGGGTGAGTGTCTGAGAAAGTTTAAGCACTCCGTCCATCAATTCTTTGTGTTTGCTTTGCTCACTCTAAGTTGGCAGTGTATGCCGAGACATGGATCCCTTGCTCACTTTGCCACCAGATTTAAGCTAGCCTAGCTGATGAGGCGTGTTACCCCCAAACTAGTCCCAGGATGCATTTTTCTGGTACAGGGAAGACTTGACCTGGCAGTTCGGGATGGACTGCTCCCATGGGGAACAGGGTCAAGACTGATTTGCATATGGCAGGGTCTAAACTGGAATGGCGTGCAAAAAAACTATGGATTTAACCCAGATCTGTGACTGGGGGTGAATGTTTGATTAATTAAGCATTCCGTCCATCATCTGTTCTTTTTGCAATATTTGGGGGCAATTCAGATTCTACGCAGATGGGAGTTTCCGACCGCCATCTTGTGAAGTTGGCGGTCTAACCTTCCATGTGCAAGGGCTACAAATACAGGGGCACTGTGCAGCTGCGCCGCTGGTGCGCCGAAGGCATACCTAAGGCAAGCCCGTCTGCGCCTGACAGGGGCCAGGGGGCAGAGACCCTGCCGGTCTCAGAGCAGATAATCAGGGATTTAGTTATAATCGTGCTCCTCTTCCGTATCTGGGGCAAGCTTCAACTCACAATGCCCTCCTATGCAGGAAAAGGTCTCCAGGTATGACACAAGGGCCCATTTCATGCCAGCACTGCAATTTGCAGTTCTGTTAGCGAGCCCAGTTTGAACTCGAAAAAAAAATTGGCTGATCTTGAACTGAGTTATTTGTATTTTAATGCCAGGTCAATGTCTAAACACTGTTTAGAAATCTGGGATATGATCAAGGATTATAAGCCAGATCTGTTCTTCATCTACAGTGCCAGACGTTTTATTACTTTTTTATACTAGGGGAAATGCTAAAGGCCCAAAAATCAGCAAAAGACCTATGGGGTAATTTGGCCCTAGCATACCGCTGTTACAGGCGGTGCCCACACCTCACACAGTCGATGACCCCATACACGCCTGTGTTGCCACTGCTTGGTACACCTAGGCATAGGACCATCACGACAGGAGCAGGACTTGCATCCTGGTATGCGGCTGGGCTGCATACACTGAGTGACTTGTATGGAGATGGTGTCTTGTTAAATGACGAAGAACTAACAAGGAGCACAGATATATCTCGAGGCAATGTATACTGTACAATGTACTTATGGCCACGCTGACACAAGCATGGGGCGATTGGACAAGTATCACTACTAACACACACGACAAACCCTCTCATGTCATTGCGTGCCAAGTGGGAGGAAGACTGTGGTCGCCCCTGGACAGATAAGGAATGGACATAAATACTAGCAGGACCTACTCACATCCCATGAAATGTGAAATTTAGACTTGTACAGTTCTACATTGTACACAGGGCATGTTTAATGCCTGCTAAAATAAACCAATATTTTCGCCAGACAAACGCAGGTTGCCCTCGGTGTGCTAAGGTTGAAGTGGATCTCCTCCACATGTTATGGCACTGTCCTACACTACATGCATATTGGCAGGATGTCACATTCTGTTTGTCTACCTGTACAGACCGCCCAGAGTTGCACACATGGGAAGTGTGCGTGTTGGGACTGTTTCCTAGGCCTAATAAACATAAAGTTACCTCCAGATTCAATCGATCTGGGTCTTATAACCGTCAAGCGACATATTACTCGCAGGTGGAAGAATCCGAACCCCCCCTTTAACTGAGGCCTGGAAGCAATCGCTCTTGGTGTGGGTGCAGGAGGAAAGCCCAGCATTACTTAGGGAGGACACATTCGGGCTACAACAAACCCCTGAGGAGGACACACACACCTGAGAGAAAGGGCATATCTGTGGGGGACACATACACAATCTGTCAAATACATAAGCACCAGGATCAGGTATCACAGTGGCACAGGTGGTTTGCGTGTAGCAATGTGGTGTCGCTTGCACAGGCATGTTGTTAAAATAAAAATAAAGGTCCTGGGAGGTGGGGGGGAGAGGCGAGTCTGGGGCTTGTCACCACTATAATCAAAGCACATTAGCAGCATTGAAGATTTGTTCCTTTTATTAACTGTTAAGAATCTAATACTCTGTATTTAACCCAATTGTGGTCATTGACATCTGCACTACCGGAAACTAAAATGCAGGGCTGACTTAAGGACCAAACGGGCAACAGCCTTCAATGATTTTGGCTCTATGTAGTATAGGACATTAGTCACTTCTCATGAAGGAAATGCATATGTGGACGCAATGAAACGGATGACTGCTAATTCTTCGTATTGTTATGAGAGCTGTCAGTGTAGGAAAATAAAAAAAAATGCAAATAAAGAGATTCTCCCCTCCCCCCCAAAGTCCTAGCGGGTCATTATTATTGACGACCAACGCTCCTTGCAAGAGTACGTCAGGCTATATGTAGTAAATGCTTTGACACGCTTAAGCTGCTGAGAAGAATGTTTAAATGGATTCCAATAGCCTGGCAAAAAACCATAGACTAGACTCTAATAACAAGCAAACTGGACTATGGTAATGCATTATTTGTTGGAATGGCTGATTACCTCTTCCCAAGATTGCGGGTGATCCAAAATGCTGCAGCCAAGCTAATCTGTAACACGGATAGGTTTGTTCTGCTTCAGCCTGCTTAGCCTCCTTGCACTGGCTGCCGATGCAAAAGTGTGCAAACTTTAAACTATTAAGGTATGTGCATAAAGTTTTGCACAATGAAGGTGCTGAGATACTACAGCCAGAGTGGAATTCTATAAACCCACCCGTGACTTGAGATCTCGCAATATGGCCCTAGCTAAAACCAAGAGAATAAGGAAAGTGAGGCGTAGGGGCCGATCCTTTTTGTGTTTGTCTGCTGCTCAATGGAGTTCTCTTCCTTTGGAGATTCGCCTCATTGAGAATTATATCAGGTTTAGAAAGAAATTGAAAACCTGGGGGCAGATTTACAATAACTGGCGCATCCCTGCAGATCAGCAGGGATGCGCCAGTTATTGTGCGTCACGGCTCCGCCACCATGGATGCGCCGCATTTACAATGCGGCGCACCATGGGGCAAAAACGGGCAGATGTGTGATGCATCTGTGCCGTAAAGGCGGACGCAGCTCCAGCAAGGCTCTGGGTTGCCCTATCGTTACAATGCTGCGTCAATCCTTACGCCTGCTTCAAGCAGGCGCAGGGTTTTGACGCAGCATGGGCTCAAAAGTGACTGAGTGAAATCTTGTAGATTTCACTCAGCCACTTTTAGGAGGCGTTCCTGCGACGGAACACCACCCCCCCCGCGCAAGAACGCCTACTTCTGGCGCAGGGCTTTACAACGTGACGCATCTCCCAGATGTGTCACGTTGTAAATACCCCGCAGCCTGGCGCTGGTTTTGCGCCACCGCTGCGTCACAAAAGTGACTCAACGGCGGCGTAAAAGAGGCACAAAGCGCTTGTAAATCTGCCCCCTGGCTTTTTCTGGGCTAATGGATGATATGTTGTTTATTGTCCAGTGTCATTTCTAAGTGAATAGATAAGGCAACGACTCAGCGCCGTGACATCCCTTTGGGGATATGTTTTGTGCTTTGGAATAAAGAGGGAAAATAAAGGAAACAAAATCTGTACTCAAACGTTAATAGACATTATTTTACCCACTCTCCCCTGCTGATCTGGCCTTTCTACATTGCCTCTGTCCATTTTGCATAGTTACCCATCTTTTTGTCTCAGTTTCTCTCCTGGCTCCACACAGTTCCATATATCTCTTTCAACCTCCACTCCTACAACTTTCCCCCATCTTGCCCCAAAGCCTATAAAAATTCCCTCCCGTAATGGTTCAGTAGGTCCTACCTCCACTTCTTCACCAGGTCCAGAAACCTCTTTGGTTTATGCATGTCTCTGGACATGCAGGATTTGCTCTGCTATGTACATATTAGTTGGATGACAAGGAGAGTGGGTTGGTTTTTTTTCTTGTGAAAAAACTCTATGATAATTCATGTGGTTCCTGAGGTGTAGTTTCTGAGAGTTTTAGATACCGTTGGATCATGGTTCCTAAGCAAGAAGAGCTGTACTTTCTCCATGATATCCTCCTTGATCCTGTGGGGCTGGACCCCAGGGGAGCGGGGTGAAGGTCCAGGGGGAGAGGGGGTGAAGGTACTACTGTATTATGTTGGGCTACACTATGTGTACAGTCCAGCACATCATGTTTGTATGTCACTGCCTTCTCATGCAACTCCTTGGGTCTGCATATTGTTTCTTCTTGCTGTCAGGAACCAATTGCATGGTCTTTAATCTGTACCAAGGGAGACTCCACACATTGTGTTGGCAATAGGGTGGTACCACACAGGAGAGGTGAAGGGATGGTAGCTGAAGTAGACTCCCTTATCTCTGGTGCACAGGATAACCTTACTACAATATCTACCAGCAGAGCCATACCACCCTAAATAAAAAACGTAACCTGCTTTACAAGAGACCAGAGAAACACAAGGTCAGGCATCTGACTAGGAATCGATCGACAATGGAGAAAGATTGTTAAGGACAATTTAAAATGTGAACAGTTGGGCCCACCAGACACCAATCTGGCGCTGCCAGTCATCTACAACATAACATGAAAGTCAGATATCCTCTAGTGGGACACATTTTGGCACCCATCTTGAGCAACGTTAGAAAATTGAAAACCCAACCTAGACCTCCGAACCCCAGCACAAGAGCACAAGATCACAGGTGCAGCTGGTTCCTATTGGCAGCTCCAGCGGGTCAGCAGATTGGGTCCACTCCACATGTTGCACGTACATCATGCCCTGTATCTTGTAGGAAATGGTCAAGGCAAACCCTGATGAAGCTAAACCAAATGTTGATACTACCTGCACATGTTTTTCTTCACATTAGCTTTCACTCTTTTGTAGAACTTAGCTTTAAGTAAATCTAGTTTCCAACTAATTCTGGAGCGGTTCTGCTTCAGCTCAGATGGCGGAACCTGTCCCAAATCAGAAGTGGATGGAGTACCCCTGACAATCATGATGTCCGCATATAATGATATTCAAGCGTTGTTAGTCTCATTGGCATTTCAACAGGCGGGTACACAGGCTCTGTGGATATGCTTGGAATGCATGGAATGTTTCTTACAATAGTGGCTACCCTATTGCTGCCTAGACCCAGACAAAACGTAGGGGTATATTCTCAAGAACGTGTGATAACCATCTCAAAATTAGCTTAACGCAACTCTTCACATCGCAGTCTATCGCGGGAAAATAACTCCGTGTTGACGTGTTATTCTCAACTCGGCGGTACCATGCGATAGCCCCACAATAACGCATCAAATGAATGCGTTAAAATCAATGCAACGCCGCAAAAATGCGAAAATAGTGGCGATGACGCCAATCGCGATACAAAAATCTAAGAAAACCAGCCACAGGCCTGCAATTTCCAAGCGTCATGCGGGAAAAGGCACCATAAGAGCAGAACAAAAAAACGACACCAAAAACAAAATAAACTGCGTAGCACCATGGATGCACCCGGACCGAGTGCATAGGACAACTCGAACCCCCAGCCTGGGACCTCGGGGTCAGGGAAGAGCAAGGACAAGAAGAGTAGGAAGAAGCAGTTCAGTCCGCAGGAAAACAGGATCCTGATAACGAAGGTGGTAGAACACCATCAACTACTGTTCGTCACCTCCACTGTGTCACTGGCAACTAAAAATGGAATATGGCAGACCATCGTTGACAAGTAGAATACAGTCGGAGTGCTGAAGAGGACAATGGAAGAGGTCAAGAGTTGCTGGAATGAAGTGCAAAACCAAGCAGAAACTCGCAAACAACCGGAAGGCAGCAATGCAGACTGGAGGTGGGAGTCCAGCGCCACAGGAGGAACTGGACGAGATGGAGGAAATGGTGTCCACAGTCATCAGTGGGAAGACGGTGGCAGGAGTTGGTTGCCCGGACAGAGCTCAACATGACCGGACACAACAGCAACAGGGTGAATAACGACCAGTGGCTGGGGGGGCGGGGGACGGGGGAAGATGGGCACAATGGCACACATGCACAAGTACGCATTGCACATCTGCGGACAAACCATGCCCCAGGCCCACAACTCCCACCAAGAGATAATGCACCCAAGTATGCAACATCTCAGCACTGTATAGGCACAGAAGTCAGAGGCACACCGCATGTAAGTGATAAGGGGCAGCTAAATCAGAGCTGCAGTGGCGACTCCCCCAAAATGCGGCACACGAACATTACATGCAGAGCACATCAACATTGACAACGATGTGGCACAAACCACAACACGTCCACAACAGAACAGAGAACACTACTGGTGCCGCTTGTGTGTAGAAACTGGCCAATCACATATGGCATTACAGGGAAATGTGCAAACACACATCCGTGATGTTGTCGAAATGTTTACTGTCCCGCATCAAATAGGCACCTCCCCCCAAACAGTCACAATGTACACTGTCATGCAGTCTGAATGTAAACATGTACAATGCGTCAACATACATGTGAACACAATGTTAAACTGCATCTCCCCTTCACATTGCAGGAGGAAATCCAACACTTCCTACAGAGCAGGCCGTACCTCTCTTCACTGATGATGAAGAGGACCACCAAACCTTTGACTCTGACACCCTCCAACAGCTTGTGGAGAGCCTCCGCAGCCCAATTCCAGGAGCAGGGCAGCCCAGCTGCTACGAGGAGAACCCACCAACTGCACAGAACACACAGCAGGCAGCAGGCAGCACCCACCACCATGGTTGCCTCCCAGGACCCCCACGACGAACACATGGCCTTCCAACGCCGTGTGTTGGGGTGCCAGGAGAACCTGACTGAACAGGTGCAGGTGGGGTTCGACCGCATGGCAGCCAAACTAGACGTCATACGTGGGTGTCTAAGTCTCATCAGGGACCACTCACAGTCCCTAACAGACACCCACAGTCCGCTCCATGCTCTCCAATGAACCATGGTTGACATCACCAGAGTCCTGACTCTGAGACAAGAATGGCTGTCTAGTCAGAGTGGCTCCAGCGATCTCGCCCGGGAGTTGGGACACATGCGGAGGATCATGGAGAACATGGAGTGGACGCGGGTGGAAAGAGCGGCTGCCACGACTGCACACCAGTGAGAGGTAGCTGGGTCCCTCAATGCCCTAAAGACCATCGTCATGGCATTGCTGCCACAAGGCCTGGCACTGATGAATGCTGCTGCTACCACTCCATCCACATCTCCGGCCCCTGATGTGTCCGTGCCACACAGTGCGGCAGACATTCCACCTCCGGCCCCTGAGGTGTCACTGCCACACAGTGCTGGAGACAGAACACCACCACCCACATGTGAGGCACATGCAACAGTAGAGGACGAAGATGCGGATGAATCTGCGTCCGTGGTCAGAAGGACGCAGTAGCATCCATCTCCGCCATATGGCCTGTTCCTGCTTGGTCCTACCCTCTGCATCATCACCTTCCACTGTCCCCCGATGCACTCTGCGACACTCACCTTGGACCTCGACATGGACTGCTATATTCTGTTTGGTCACCAATAACACAGCTATCAGACTGAGGACTGAACTGCTCCTCTTCTGATATTACCTGTCATTCTGTCATTCCCTGAAGGACTCTGGCTGGCCCTCCACGGGCCAACAATGTAAAGTGGGGTTTGCATGGCCCTGCACTGCTCCAGCTGCAACACTCAACTGAATGAGCAATAAACATTCATATTCACACAGATGTGTCATGTCTATGATCTTTCAAGTGTGGAATTATGGATGAATGTAGGGTCAGTGATTTCCCCTTACGTCCATGTTGCTCATGTTGTGGGACTTGGGTCACGGGTGACACATTGCCGACTGCCGTCCGGGTGACACTACAACGGAGACACACGCATTCATTACTTCCTTGTCCAGCCCAGGACGGAAACACGCCCAGTGCCCCAGGGTCATTGTTCACACCCTTACGCTGGACTGGCATACACTAGGCCAGTCCAGTCCACTCCGCTTACGGTCACGGGGGGGGAGGGGGCGACAACGCTACATGTCCCAGGTCTTCCCTGTAGGAATCAGCTGCTAACAGGTCTAGTTGTCAGCATGCCACAGCCACTCCCTCACCGCTGGTTTACACCCACACCACACCCATCCAGCACAGCCATCAGAGGACATGTGACCCTGCCAATAAAAAGGGCCTGGCGCACGTGCTGGGCGCCATTCCCAGTCTCTAACTGATTAGTGTGAACCCTGCTGGATCGCAGTGTAGGCCTGAGCCAGCGGGCAGTGCGGGCCTACCGCCACATGGCGTTGCCTCGCGGTTCACAGAGTTAGTGGCACCTAAAGAGCTGGGCGGGTGTGCAGCCTGCGGTGAGGCCGTGTGCACTGATGTGATCTCTGCCATTGTGAAATCAAGACCCAGAATCAAGTGTGTGACCTGGCGGCCCGCGGTGCGGGGCTGTATGATGTGGAGGGTGCCATGGTCGCGGGCCCCGGGCTTGGGGCTTGCACCGGAATGTGGTGGGCCCTCTTTGAGACATGCCGGTGACGGAAGGTGAGCAGTGGGGGGCAAGCGATGATGGCATGTGCAACTGTATGGACTCTGCCATTCATGTCTCTGGCAACTGTTTCAGATAAGGTACCTGGGGGACTGCAGTGTATACCGACACGTGGTTGGAGACACACCGGTGGCAGCAGGTGAGCAGTGAGGCCTGGGTCCGAAGTGTCGGCACTCTCGCTCCTTCTCCCCCTCTCCCTTTCTTGACCCGCCATGGCTCTTCAGAATTGTTGTTTTGGGTTTATTCTGTAATAAACTAATTATTTAGATATTCTAAGATGAATGTATGATTCTCCATTGTATGTCCACACATGTATGTTAGGTATTGTGATTGTGCGACGTCATGCGAATTGTGTGGTTCGGGATTTCGTAGAGTTGGTGTGCAATATCTTTGTCCATAGGAGGTGGTGGTGCCCGGGGTAGGGCCCCGGGAAGGGGGGGGCTGTGGGGTCCTGGGGGGGTTGGTGGTGGCTGTCTGTTGTTGCCCTCCTGGGGCTACGGGCTGAATGTTCAGTTGCTCCAGGGCATCTGTTGTTCTTCATGTGTGGCTCTGAGCTGTGCTCCCTTGTCTGGTGCTGGTTGTCGTCCGACTTTACACCAGGTAAGAGCAGGTGTTAAAATCCTACAGCTAACGTCCCTTATCGCATGTTTTGTGTTCTTATCACCGATCTGGCTGGTCGTTGAGAATGTTGCCGAGTGGTGTTGTCGTGGCCTTTGGCACGGGAACGCCCACTCTTCATCTCATTAGCGTTAGTTGCCAGAGTCATCTGTGACGATGTTTTTTGCGACTGCTATCGCAGGTAAACTGGTGAGTGTTAGCGCCAGCTTGTAAATGGGGCAATAAATTTATCGCGACTTTGGCTGCGATAATGTGCCGATAACTCGGCTATAGATCCTTGAGAATATGACCCGTAGATGCTAGTGGTAGTGGTTCTACATGTAAAATACACAATACAATTAATGTAAACCAGAAAGAAAGAATTCATTATTCAGGGAGAAATATATGACACCTGAAAAAATACACCGAAGTAGCACAGGACAGCCACATAAGGAATGCAGTTAAAAAATTCAGGAAAGCACAGAATCGTATTTAATATATTTGCGAAAAGAAGAAACGTGTACAGTGCTCAAGTGATCACACATGGGTAGTGTTTCGAGACACCCTAGTGTGTATATATACAAAAGGTGATAAAGGATCCTATAAGTTCACCGCTAATGGTTCAAAATGGATTCTTTGTCAGACATTAATTATTAAATGTTTTTGTTGGTCCAATTATTGTCGGTGTCAAATGCCTTTCGAGAAAGGTTTTCTGTGAGCTCGTCATCAGCAAAACATAATTATAATTGATTTTAATTGATGAAATCCACTTAGAATTGTGTGGCCTTAGGAGGTAACCAAAGGATTCACGGGTATGAGAAAAATCCCAGTTAAAGGTGATCATGTATCAAACTAGATCAAAAATATTACCTTAAAAATTGGATGCGGGAAGAATAAATTTAAGAGCAGTTAATGAACCACCTTAACAAGAGCTGCTTTCATCTAAGAAAGTAGAAGTATATAGGACACTACCTTGTATCTCAAAGTACGGATTCTTTGTCAATTCTTAGTAAACCACAAACAATGGTCCAGTGGGTTACAGTGTACATAATCATTTCCCCTTATGTAATAATCAATTTCTTGGGACAATAGTGTATAAATCAACACATAAACCAGGGCCAGTTTTGGTATGCAAAATCAATTTTATTATTTCACAATAATACTGCTCTCGGTGATATAATGAAATGCAGACGGCACAGTGCAATACGGATGATATACATAAATACACAGAGAAAACACTCTGGCCTATTTACAACTATTTAGCGCAGGGCAGCGCTGCACGGCTTCTTGCTGAGCTGTCCTGCATCAAAAGGAAAGGGCAGGAATGCGTCCTAGTGAGGAAAGACGGCGCATTCCTGTTCTTTTTGCCTGTGCACAATGATGCAAGGGTGTTTGCGTTGTTGATGATTGTTTTTGTGCAGGAATGGACACCTTCCTGCACAAAAACAATCAGTGTAGGCGTTCTCCTCATTCTATGAATGCAGAATGCAGCACACATAGAAAGAGGAAAAAACTAGGAGAAATAAAGTTCATTCTCCTCGTTACACCTCCTCTGGGGAGGCGCACAGTTTTGACACATTCCCAGGATTACAGATCCTTGTAAATCTAGGAGTGTGTCAAAACCCATGGGTGTTGATTGGGAGAACTGACCACAATGCCCATAGAACTCCTCCTTGACGTAGAGTGCTTTGCGCTGCCTTGCCTTACTCCATATCTGTGAGGCCACGCAAAGCCACGCAGGGTGAGTTTGCATCACATCATAGATATGATTGAGAGGCCTGCGCCACCTCTTGTAAATGAGGCCCTGGGTGTCGTAGTATATAATCTTTATGGTTCAATCCAAAACATAGGAAATCCAGATTCTGACAACAGTTTATCAGATACACCAACAAGTTTGTGTCAATGTTTGAACCCCATGGAATGACGCCACTGGTCTCATCAGGACATGGCTATCTGTCAAGTCCACTGTTAACTCCTTCCATACTCATGACGAGCTCAGCTCGTCATGAGTCACAGTGGAGCTGTGCTCATGACGAGCTGAGCTCGTCCTAACGGCCGCGGCCGGCCCACGCGCGATAAATTCCCCGCCTGTGCGGGAGAATTAATCAGTGGGCGGGGTCGTGAGAGGATCAGCTCGTCATGAGCACAGCTCCACTGTGAGTCATGACGAACTGAGCTCGTCACGAGCACAGCGGCGCCGCCCCCCCCGCACCGTGGGGGAATTACCCCCGCAGGGCAGGGGTTAATGAAAAGATAAGGGCCCTTAAGTATACATGATATAAAATGACATACTTTCCAGGAGATCAGCTCATGGTCGGTACAAACCTATGACGAAGTAAAACCGAATTTCCACAAATTCCTAAAATGACATCCAAGTGGTGTACCTACAATAATATAGGGTTCGGATAACTAAATCACTCATGATCTAGGGGCCCATTTACGAGAATGTCACACAGTGCAGCAAGTCACCTTACTGCACTCCACTGTAGGACAGGGAAAGGGCAGGAATGCACCGTATTGAAAGCAATTCGGTGCATTCCTGCCTTTTCCTCTGTGATGGCGCCCATTTGGCAGCCTAGCAACAATGCAGCCATTACAAAAATGGGGTAACCCAATAGTCAAGGACCTGGGTGTAATTACGATACAAAAAACAATGGTCCTGGACCTTTATTACCAGAAGAGGCTATAGGTTCTTACTCAGTGATATCATTCACTTAATTATGAGCTAAAGAGAATAGATTTGGTAGCTCTCGGTATTAAATACAATATTCAACATGAACAAGAAGTGCAACAAGACAAAATCAAAATCACCATACATTTATTTTCTTATAGTCTTTACTTTTTTTTTGTCAAAATTGTTTTTATTATAATTAAATAAAAGACACAAACAAAATAACCAAAGAAAAGGGAAGACATGCGACAATTCCGCCATAATTCCCACGCAGGGGAGGTGCACAAGATGAGGGGGGCCGCCATGACTAGCGAAGGTCCTGTTGTCCGGCCCAGCAAGGTAGTAGCGCTAAAGAGGATAATGAGGGGCCAAGACCGGGTCGCCAGATCGGGTGCTTTACAGTTGGACAAAGTCCGCTCTACGAAAATGTACACCTACAAGTGAGTCTCCAGGGCCGGATCAGCCAAGTCCAGTATCTCGGGCCCGTCCCTCTCGGATTCCGGACTGTCACAATTATCTTTCAAACAAAAGAAAAGACAACCAGGGAAACTCCCCCCCCCACCCTCCAACAACCCCCCCCCTCTCCCAACCCTCCAGTGGTGGAAGCACGCACTCACACCATTGCCAGCTCCCCCGCGGTATTCACACTTGAAATAGATGTAGGGCTCTAATCGACGGTGGGCACACTGCAGCTGGTAGACCCCGAGAAAGGAAGCGCACTAAGGGCCCCCAGCGGAAAACAAAGTTCTGAAAGTCCCCCAAAAATATGTCCGCCATTCGCTACATGCTCAACAACTTCCACAACCTCGCATGCCAGAGAGAGATCGCTGGGGCCTCCCTCTTTTTCCAGGCCGCTGCCAAAGTAATTTTAGCCGCCCCAGTGCAGAGCCAGAAGATTTTTTTGTCCGCTCGGGTCTGATGTTCTAGAAGCGGGTCCCTAAGGCCCAACAGCACATGTTCCAAGGAATCCACGATAGGGTACTCCAGGATGTCTTTAATTTGGGCCAGAATCTCTTCCCAATAAGGGCGGATGATCGGGCAGTCCCACCAGATGTGGCGGAAGTCCCCCAACAACCCACAGCCTCTCTAACATCTATCCGAGGTGTTAGGAAAGATGCGATGGAGCTTGGCAGGGGGGAGATACCAGTCCATCATAGTTTTAACATGTGCCTCCCGCAGCTCCATCGAGTGATTGTGTCTGGCCAAATCCCGCCATAGATGGGACCACTCCTCGTTCGTGATGTCACGCCCAATTAGGCTCTCCCAGTGACCCATATATCACGGCCTAGGCGTGACGGTTGTGGCAAAGAGGTGGCTATAGATGAAGGAGATAGCCCCACGCATGGTCGAGGTGCGGGAGAGAAAGGCTTCAAAGGGGGTAGGTGGCCGAGTGGCCGCCTCCCGTACTGACGGGGATAAGGCCCAGTGTAGCAACTGTCCGTGGTGGAACCTTTCCGTTTCAGCAATCCCGTAATCCCGCCCACAATTCGGGAAAGTCAACGGGGCAGAGCCGTGGAACAAATGTGTGAGGGCCAGGCAGCCTCCCTCTCTCCAGGTGTCAAAGGGCCCCTCCTTAAGCGCAGGCGGAAAGGCCGGATTGAAGTGAATGGGAGTGAAGGGCGATGGGAAGGTGGTCCATCGCTCGTCCCCGGAGACCGCATTCCAAACCTTAAGGATGGTGCCGGTAGGGGTGCTAAGATAAGCATTTTTGGGCCTATCCCCCTTAGGTTTCCACACCAGGTCCCAGATCGTGCGGCCTGCAACACTCCTATCCATGTGGAGCCAATGCTTTTCCGAAAGCGGCTGGGTCCACTCCACCAAGACTCTCAATTGCGCTGCTTTGTAGTAGAGGTGCATGTCAGGGAGGCCCATCCCTCCCTCCGCCCGTGACCGCCGAAGAGTGGCAAAGGAAAAGCGAGCCCTGCCCCCCTGCCATACAAAGCGCAGCATAAGCGTCTTTGTACGACGAAAAAAGTCTCTGTCTAAGACAATAGGAAGAGCCTGAAAGAGGTATGAAAGCTTCGGAAGGAGTATCATCTTGATCGCATGATTCCTGCCCATCCAGGAGATAAACAGCGGCTTCCAGCGCTGCAGCTCTGCCTGAATAGTTGCCAAAAGCGGGGGGAAATTAACCAAATATAGCTTGCCCACTGTGGGGGTCAAGCGGACCCCCAGATACATCAGCGAGGAGTGAGACCACGGTAGGGGCGAGAGCGGGCGAAGCCGTTCCACCTCCGCCGAGGAGAGCGTAAGGTTGAGGATATACGATTTGCTATAATTGACCCGAAACCCCGCTACGTCCTCAAAGTGCGCCAGGGCAGTCTGCACATGAGGGAGAGAGTGCACCGGATCCGCAAGGGAAAGGAGGACATCGTCTGCGAACAGGGAAATCTTATGTTGTTCCCCCGTGAAGGGCAGGCCCCGGATGTCTGTCTGTTCCCGGATTGCCATTGCGAGGGGCTCGATACTCAGGGCAAACAGCAAAGGGGAGAGAGGACAACCCTGTCGCGTTCCCCGCGAGTGCGAGAAGAAAGGGGACAGGTGCCCATTTACCGCGACTCTAGATCGGGGGCTGCTATAGTTGGCTTTAAGCATGGTCACAAACTTGTCCGAGAAGCCAAAGGCCTGAAGAGTGCGGAACAGGAACTGCCAATCCACCCGATCAAAAGCCTTCTCGGCATCCAGCCAAAGCAACACCGCCGGGATACGAAACCGGTTGGCCTTCTCAATAAGGCGGACCACCCTTCTGATGTTATCATGGGTCTGCCTCCCCTTAATGAAACCGGATTGGTCCGGGTGGATCAGTGCCGGCATCAAATCCTGCATGCGCGACGCCAAGATAGAAGAGTAGAGTTTAGCATCGAGGTTGAGAAGAGCTATCGGTCTGAATGATGAACAAACAGAGGGGTCCTTACCCGGTTTGGGGATCACCGAGATAACCGCCTCCGCCATGGAGACTGAGGACACTCCCGCCTGGGCCATTTCATTAAACAGGCGAACCAGAAACCCACTGATTTCCACCGCAAATGTCTGGTAGAAAAGGGCCGTGAACCCGTCCGCGCCAGGCGCCTTGCGAGGCTTCAAAGACTTAATGGCGTCCAGCACTTCCTCGCTAGTGATGGGGGCAGATAGCAGGTCGTTCCATTCGGGAGAGACCCGAGGGAGCGGGAGAGCGCGTAGGTAGTCCTCCTGGGCAGTGGGGTCCAAGTCGTCCCCTGTGTAGAGTGCGGCATAAAAGTCCCCGAAGAGTGCTGCTTTGGTTACGTCGTCGTGTTGCAGCAAGCCGGCGGCATCCCTCATGCCCCCTATGTATTCCCTCTCCCGTTTGTGGTGTAACTGATGGGCCAAGTGTCTCCCCACCTTATTCCCCTGGGAGTAAGAGTGATGGCGGAGCTTCAAAAGGGTGAACTCAGCCCTGTTGTTGTAGTGGGCCCGAAGTTTGCCCCTGATAGCCGTGAGAGAGCGCAGCGTCAGCCTGGACGGGTTGGCTTTATGCGCCTGCTCCACTGTTGAGAGCTCCCCCTCCAGCGCCTCCCGGTCCACTCTCCGCAGCCGATTAAGTGCCGCGTTGAGGGCCAAGCAGCTCCCTCGGATTGACGCCTTGAAGGCGTCCAAAGTAGTGAAGATCGATGTGTCCCGCACCGGGTTGAGCCAAAAGAATTCCCGGATCGCCTTGCAGAGGTCGTTACAAGAAGACTCATCCCGCACCACTGACGCCGGAAAAAACAATCTACGCGGCGCAGACCCCTCCGGAGCCCACTGAAAGCCCAGAGCCAGTAAGCTATGATCAGACACAGAGAGGGGGAATATCTTCGCGTCTCTCAGGGACCCTTGTAGGGATTGGCTGTAGAAAACATGATCCAGGCGGGAGTAAGAGTTGTGCACGTGGGAAAAAAAGGTGTAATCACGGGAGCGGGGGTGTAGCGAACGCGACCCGTCCCGCAGACCAAGCTCCTCGAATCGCCGTCGTGTCTCCTCAGCGAAGAGGCCGGCCTCGGCCCTCCGCTGGTGAGAACAGTCCAAGTCCCTGTCCCATACCAAATTGAAATCGCCCATCAGAAAGAGGCCGCCCTCCACAAAGTCTTCCACCGAACGCAACAGATCCAGGAGGAACCGATTTTGCCCAGCATTGGGGGCATACACCACTAGGAACGTGCAAGTTCTGCCAAGGAGCACTCCCTTAACAACGAGCCATCTGCCCTCCTTATCGGATGAAACTGAAGAGTCGAACGAAACAACAGGGCTACTCCCCTGTGCTTTGACGCCGCCGAGGACCTGTAGATAAGAGGGAATTGCCTATGCTTGAGTCGGGACTCGTCACTCCGGGTCAGGTGCGTCTCCTGGAGCCCCACCACATCCAGGTGGTGGTCCAGGATGTATTTCCAGACCTTCTGGCGTTTCTGCGGCGAGTTCAGCCCCTTCACATTCCAAGTACCTAAGGTAACAGGCATCCTACCACACTCCCCTCTCTCTTCTCCGCCAGATCTCCCCCTGCTCTACACAGCAACCTCACACCTCCACTAGCACGACCAGTACTCCCTCTCCAAATTCGGGCCAGCAACGCCCCTCGGGGCCATCGCTCTCGAAGCACAGCACCAGAGACTACCAGATCACATCCCGGGTTGTCATGCTGCTCATCGTGCCTATCAGCCAGTAATTGCCTCACGCCTGGACATGGCAAAAAGACCAAGGACCCAAACCCATTCTGCCCCCGACTCCCTCGTCTGCAGCCGAGAAGAGCACTGTCACTCATGCCAGGGCCTCTCTCCATACCCCACCCAACAGACATCTCTCACATCGCTCGCACACTCTCGCCCTGGCCTCCACCACTGGACCCTCCCATCCCCAAGCCCAACCAACCCAACCCCCTCTCCCCCCCTCATCCCGGGAACCCCCCCAACCAGGGACCCACCAAAGAAAAACAAAACTAACCTGAGTATCCAAGAACCCCAAAGCCGGGACCACTGTGGTTATCCCCCAAGTCCCTGAGGCGGGGTCTCCGCCCTCACCCCTCCAGTGAACAGGTCCAGGGCGTCTCCTCACAAAGTACATCAATACCCAGTGGTACCTGAAAGGAGGACGGCCCTTCGGCGCCGATCAAACTGAGGTCTCCCGGGTGGCTAGGCAGCAGAAGAAGAGTCCTGCAAGGCTGCCTCCGTCACGTTCACCACCGAGGCCACCGCGGCATCTCTCTCCTGCACGCTGGTCTCAGGGTCCGGCCGACCCGGGGCAGCAGAGCGCCCCACTCGTTGCCAAGGGAAGGAGCGCCGACGTTGCCTCACAGGCGAGCCCCCATCTCCCTGCGAGGGGGACCCGTCATCCAAACCAAGGAGATCCTTGGCAGCCTGCAGAGAGCGGACCTGAACCAGCCTGTTTTGCCACCGAAAAATCAGCCGAAACGGGTGCCCCCATGAGTAGGTGATGTTCTGGCCTCGCAAGAAAGACGTTACGGGGCGAAAGTCACGGCGTTTCTGCAGCGTCAACGCCGCTAGATCTTGAAACAGCTGGGGATGGTGGTCCCTATAAAGCAGTGATGAAAACCCTCTCGCCTTCCGGAGTATACGCTCTTTAAGCTGATAGTCGTGGACGCAAACCAAAATGTCCGGGGGAGGAGCCCCTGTCCCTCTTGGCAACCCCACTCGGTGCACCCTGTCCATCCGGACTTCGCGGATGTCATCCTCTCCCAAAATCTGCAGAAACAGGCCCTCCACATAGCCCCGCAGGTCCCCAGCCTCTCCGTCCCAAGGTACCGAGCGAATGCGGATATTGTTCCGTCGGGACCGATTTTCCAAGTCCTCCGCATGGGCCTGGAGGTCCAAATTCTGTTCCGTGAGCCGGAGAACATCTTGCTGAAGCTGATGGACGTCGCCTGCGAGCCCCAAGTCGTGCTCTTCCAGGGTGGCCACCCTCTCTCCAAAACCATCCAGCCTTGGTGACAGGCGCATCATCATCAGGTGGCTTAGAGGAGGCACTAGCGCCAGGCGGCGTCGAAGGGGCGGCTCCCCGCTGCGGACCGTCTCGTCCGGTTTTGCCCCCACGGTTCTTGCCAGACATCGTGTCCTATTCAAGGTAGTTCGGTGCCACCCACTGGCAGATTACGTGTCACCACCGCCGGTACCGCTCTGCCACGTGCCCCCCCGGTCGGGGGAGATCAGTCTCCGGACACGGCCACTCCGCAGTTCGCGCCCAGCGTGGGGGAAAGTCAGACACCGCCCAGCTCTCAGCCGTAGGCAGAATATCCCAGCAAAAGAGCCGCTCCACCGCACCACCGGCCACAGGGCAGCTCCCCGATCGGCCCCGCGTCTTCGGGCCCCCGTCTACTCTCCGCCTCTCGGGCCACACAACCAACCGGGAAAGTCGCGGGGCGATGGTCCCCCCAGAGATCGCCGGGAGGAGCCCCCAGAGGTATCGCCCACACCTCGGGCCCCAGCACAAGCTTACCGGGTCCTCACGGGGAGCGCCTGGGTCCAGGTGGAAGCCCTACAGTCCGCGGCTCCTCCAACAGTCCGACTGGGCCAAAGAAGGCCCTCCAGCGTCACTACGGCGGAGCGTGCTCAAGCTCCCATGCCTCCAGGCCTCCCAGGCGCTGTTAGGCGATGGCCTCCTGTGGCCGCAGCCCCACTACAGTCTCCGCTGCTTTCAGAAGCCCCGGGGAGCCGGACACCTCCCCGCACACCGCGTCCTCGGGCTGGCCCGGGTGGGGCAAACTCCGGTTCCACAGCTCCTCGGTCCGGTAACTCCCTCAGGCTTCGCCCTCCTCGCCGGGGCGGGGATCCGTGCCCCCCAGGCGCCCACAGCTGCGATCACTCGTGGGTTAGGGCGCTCCGCTTCCGCCTGCTGGGTGACCGCTTCTCCTCGCTGCCGCCAGCATAAGCTCCACCCTCGCCGGGAAGCCGGGCTCCACAGCGTCGGCCTCGCGCCGCAGGCGAGGTCCCGGCTCCTCCTCCGCCAGCCGCCCCACAGGCCTCAGATGCTACGGGACAGCCAGCACCTCAGGGGAATCCGCCGGCGACCCCAGATTGTCTCCGCCGCCACCGGACATCGAGCACTACCGCCGCCAGGTCTTGGAAGTCCCCGGGAGGCCGCTCACACAAAGCTTTGCAGGTTCGGCGCCGGAGAGACCTAGGAGAGAGTCCTACTCCGTCGCCATCTTGACCATAGTCTTTACTTTTGACAATTATTGTCGTCAAGGTTGCTCCAGAGGGAACGTGCATGTAGCAAGGGTGCTTAAGGGTGAATGAGTGAAGAAAGAAATAATTCAGAGGGTAGTGACATAGGGAAATTGGCAAAATTCAATACTAGACTGGTTATCAATCACCGTCCTATAGGGCCTGGTCACGTTTACGAGTATGCAAACTGAATTATACATTTACAAATTGAACTAGAAGACAATTCTAGTATAGCACGTGGGGGAGTGACGTGTCCCAGGCTAATAAACTGGGGGCGTCGACGTTTCGACCTGCCTATATGGCCTTAAGGATGGTTTAAACCTTGGCCGTGCGGATCTTCATCAGGACAGAAGGGGCAACCTGGATAGGTGCTAGACCTGTTCGTGTGCCTAGAAATGATAAAAAGCGGTGATAAGGATGTTGCACTAAGAAATATACTAATTCCAATTAAGGGCCTGCAAGTAGGCTTACCCGCTGTTGTTTGTGGGGCGGGATTCCTTTAATGAAGGACATAAGGGATCAGGATTTGTTTGTTGTGACCTAAACCTCACGAATTTATCCAGCCATCATTACAGCTACAGCTATACCTTTGACCAATAGTACACACATTATGTCTGATAAGGAGACGCTGTCTTATAGTGAAGAATACATAGACAAACTTCTACAAGAACAAGGAGGTAGCACCTTCTTGTGTGGAACTACTACCAATATAGATCTGACACTTAATGAGAAAGTATCTAAACTAGAACGTTTGGGGAAGAAACTCATTAGAACACGCCTGCATGGACATGCCCTAGCGAAATACCTTAAATCTAATGTCATCCCAGTCGGGTTGCAAGTAAGAAATGAACCTGCTATTTTCCTTGACAACCCCAAATTTAAAGAAAACTTTAGTTTTGTTTCCAATAACTGTTCCAGGCACTGGATGGTGCTTGGAATTGAAACTGCAGTTGAGGAAGTACAACGTTTAACCAAAAAGAAATCATTGAAGACAAGGCGCTGCTCAATGCTAAGGAAGCACTGGAAAGGTTAGAAAGAACAATTCATGAATTTGATATCTACACGCAGGCAACCAAGCTAGATAAAGTAGCCAAGGATATTAAATTCTATGACAAAAAGACCACTTACCCGTACCTCCAAGAGGGCTACTATATAAGGGAGCAACAGGGAACATTTGCCAGCAGAGGTAGGAGTGGATTCAGGAGATACACCACTTTCTCTGGATCATCACTAGGAAGTAACTCAGATAGTGACACAGACCGCCCAGGCCCTAGCGCAGGTACACCTACTACAGGCCCAAACTACACAAATCAGCAGCCTTTTTTAGTAGAGGAACCATGGTGGGGTCAGCGAGGACGGGGACGCCCCTTTGGCAGACCCAGGGGTACCAGAGGTCCAATGTGGAACCAAGGGAGAGGACAGACGAAGAAACAGACACACTTCCAACAAGAAACTCATGGGGAGATACAGACATGACGACAACACTACAGATGGTAGACTACACACCAGAGAATCCTTTAGTCAATTTATCTGACTATATACTTACACCCAATGAGCAGGGAATTCTGGAGAAGGGACTTTCCTTTGTTCCGACCTCCATGCCCAACAACTTTAATCTGAAAGTTGAATTACACCAATTCTTTCGTAAAGTCCGTTTGAAACATTACTTCCTTAAGACTCCTCATAACCCGACCTTTTCGGGCAGCGGACTTAGACCACCCTCTAAGTTTAATCCCCCGACCCACCTCATGCCGCATAAACTTTTGGCCTACGAGCAAGTGGTCATGAGGGACATTGACAGCATACTGACCAATCGGCAATATGTGAAATACAATGTGAGCAAACAGGAACGTGATGCTCTAGAATCTCAGAAAAGGAACACAAATATAGTGATCAAACCCGCGGACAAAGGCGGTGCGATTGTGTTACAGAATGCAGAAGACTACAAAAAAGAAATCTTATCACAACTGTCAGTCGAAGGTAATTATGCAAAGTTAAGTAAAGACCCCACTAGAGAGATAAGCAACATCATAACCGGTGTGACCAAGGAGGCATTAGAGGCTGGATATTTAAGTAAACTGGAACATGATTACCTTAATAACAAACACCCCAGAATGCCTACCATTTACACCCTCCCTAAAATACACAAGCGCATGCAGGATCCACCAGGGAGACCAATAATTTCGGGATGTGGTTCAATTTTAGAACCATTATGTAAATACATTGACGTGTTTTTGAAACCGATTGCAGAGAGCACCGCGACCTACCTTAGAGACATGATGCAAACGATACAATTAGTGGACGAGCGTCCATTTGACTCTAACACCCACCTACTAGTCACTATGGACATAACGGCTTTGTACACCAATATTCCACAACACTCTGCACTCACTTGTATCGAATCAGTACTTAATACAAGACCTGCACCACATATGGTCCCCACAGATTTCATTATTACGTTACTTAAGATTGTTATGACCAGGAATTACTTCACTTTCCAGGGCCATTTCTATGTACAAACTAAGGGCGTGGCGATGGGGGCAAGCTTCGCCCCTAATCTGGCCATTATCTATATGAATGAGTATGAGCATCGCTTTGTCCTCAGTGAGCTCAACCCACATAGGGCTTGCATAGCACTCTGGCGACGTTACATTGATGACGTCCTAATTATCTGGCAAGGTAATGAGGAACAGCTTAAAGCTTTCCACCATTGGCTTAACACATGTTCAATTGACATTCAATTCACTATTGATTTCAACAGAGAAGCTATTAACTTCCTGGACATCACCATAAAATCAGAGTCTGGCAAACTACACACTAGCCTATACAGGAAAAGTAGTGAACGGAATACGCTCTTGCGATACACTAGCCATCACCCCCGCAACCTCAGGGATAATTTACCCTTCGGCCAATTTCTGAGGCTATGTAGAAACTGCTCCAAAAAGGAAGACTATTTTGAAGAATCGGCAGGCCTCTTAGCCAGACTACTGGAACGTGGTTACCCAATTAGACTCTTGAAAAAAGCACGTAAACGCGCTTGGCATAATCACAGAGAGTTCTTACTAGTCCCTAAACCCAGAACAAGTACCAGTGAGGAACGTCTAGTATGCGTCACCACCTTCAACACCAAAAGTAACGCCATCAAAAAGGTCATTAACCAACACTGGCACCTAGTAGCTGATGAATTGGGTAATATGCCAACCCCCTTACATGCCTTTAGAAAAGGCAAGAATATAAGGGATCACTTGGTCAAGTCCCTATTACCTACACCACGGACCACTTGCCAGACCACCCTATGGGGCATCCCTCCTATCAGGGGTCACCATAAATGTGGATCATGCAAAGCCTGTTCATTAACTAAAGACATCACTGAATTTTCACACAACAACCAGACACATACACTTAAGGAACATAGCAATTGCAACACGACTGGTGTCATCTATGCGATCGTCTGTCCTTGTGATTTTATGTATGTGGGCCAGACCATTCAGAAAGTTAAGTGTCGCATCCTACAACATTGCAGCCACATACGTTGTAAGACACAGGGTGCACCTCTGGTGGAACACTTTACTACATTTGAACACACTGCGGAAAGTTTAAGATGGTGGGTTATTGAGAAAGTCAAGCCTAACCCAAGAGGGGGCGATTTTACCAATATACTCAACAAACGCGAATGTAGATGGATACATTCTTTAGATACGATTGCGAGGGGCCTGAATGAATTTGAAGAAATTAGTAAGCAGGTCTCTATTATGAGTAATGGATGAATCCACTACTGAGGCCATGTCAGTAAGCTAGTTGTTGCGCTTTACTGGCTTTGATCACTAGGGCTCTAGTGTTCTGCACCCACAAGGTGACGAGTGTTGGCCTTTCCACATGAGATCGCTTGCAATCCAATCACATGAACACCTTGGCTCACAACCTCGTATCCACGCTGTATTTTAGCAGTTGTCATTGCCTTTTACTCCCCTTTCATAATCGAACTGCCCGCCTGTTACAGTGCACTATTTTAGTCTGAGGTTCAGCATTACTTATCACAGCAGTGAACGAGAGTCTATATTCTTCACAGACTACCAATATTATGGCTTTAGTGCCCTGCACCTGCATATTAATCATAGGAATTTTTCTTGCTCGCAACTGTTAATACATACTGCATCGTATTGTCTATTACTATTGTTAACTTTTTACCATTCTGTAATAACCGATTTGCTCACACAGTACAAGGTACCTATTGTAATTGTGGCTTAGCAATGCTTTGTTAACCTCTTGGCTCGGAATTGTCCATACATGTTGTTCTGTAAATGTTTGTACTGCTTTTAACCCCTTGACCATCCTTCATTTAATGTATTGCCCGCATAATATATTGAATTGCGTTGCCACAACACTTCATAGACCACCTAGCCCTTAAGCATACAGTTCTTCCCTATCAAGGGTTTTCCGAGTAACTTGTCCTCAATTCAGAATAGCTGCCCGGTTCGAGTCTTTTAACTCTGTCTCCTAAACGTACCGGAGCCGTCAATCTCACGTTGACGTTTCACTCTAATTTAAGCGTCCTCGTGGTGAGCGGCAAATCTGATACCAGCGAATCGAGACTCAACACGGATGCCGAAATAGAGCGGTCCCAGGTAAACACACTCCCCCCTCTCCTTACACCCTCACGCTTTTGCATCCATTGATGCCGAGCTAGACCTTAGACTTAATTATGCCTCCCCTTGTTTCATTTTATTCCAGCTTGGCTTGACTTCCAGCTGTTAGAGACACGTACACGTCCTTAAGTGGATCCTGTCTTCTACTTGAAGGTAAATTGTCGCCCCCCACCCCCCCTCCTAACCCTTCCGCGCATGTTTTGGAACGCATACTTATGTATTCTAATGGAATTGAATGAGATGTCCTTCTTAATTTTTCAGCCACTGATTTAATATGCATCCATAAGCGGAGTATCACGCTTGGACACAGGAACCATGATCCTGATCCCTTATGTCCTTCATTAAAGGAATCCCGCCCCACGAACAACAGCGGGTAAGCCTACTTGCAGGCCCTTAATTGGAATTAGTATATTTCTTAGTGCAACATCCTTATCACCACTTTTTTTTTATCATGTCTAGGCACACAAACAGGTCTAGCACCTATCCAGGTTGCCCCTTCTGTCCTGATGAAGATCCACACGGCCAAGGTTTAAACCACCCTTAAGGCCATATAGACGGGTCGAAACGTCGACACCCCCAGTTTATTAGCCTGGGACACGTCACTCCCCCACGTGCTATACTAGAATTGTCTTCTAGTTCAATTTGTAAATGTATAATTCAGTTTGCATACTCTGAAACGTGGCCAGACCCTATAGGACGGTGATTGATAACCAGTCTAGTATTGAATTTTGCCAATTTCCCTATGTCACTACCCTCTGAATTCTTTCTTTCTTCACTCATTCACCCTTAAGCACCCTTGCGACATGCACGTTCCCTCTGGAGCAACCTTGACGACAATAATTGTCAAAAGTAAAGACTATAAGAAAATAAATGTATGGTGATTTTGATTTTGTCTTGTTGCACTTCTTGTTCATGTTGAATATTGTATTTAATACCGAGAGCTACCAAATCTATTCTTTTTAGCTCATAATTAAGTGAATGATATCACTGAGTAAGGGCCTATAGCCCCTTCTGGTAATAAAGGTCCAGGACCATTGTTTTTTGTATCGTAGCAACAATGCAAGCACTATTGCAGCATGGTTCAAGGGTGCCTGCATTGCATGCAGGGTTTTTTGTGCAGGAAGGAAAACCTTCCTGCACTAAAACAATTCTGAGAGGTATATTCCTATTTCTGTGTGTGCTGCAGAATACAGAATGCAGCACACATAGAAAGAGGAAATAATGAGGAGAAATAAAGTATTACCCCTTGTTGCGCCTCCCCTGGCAAGGCATATCTTTTTGGCGCATTCCCAGGTCTAGCAGTTCTGGTAAATCTGGGGATGCGTTAAAAACATGGGAGTTGAGTGGGAACACCCTCTCAACGCCTTCACAGGGCAAAGTCAGGCATCGCAGCGATTTACACTGCGTTGCCATACTTCAGATTTATGGAGCCACTCAGGGCCACGCACAGTGGTCTTGCGTGGCTTTATAAATCACATGTAAGGTTTGCGTCACTCTTGCACCATGTCGTGTGGTGCAAGAGCGACACAAACAGGCTCATCAATAGGCCCTCAAGTCTCTTAGAAAGTATGCTATTTTATATCATGTGTACTTAAGGGTAAGTGACAGTTCCAAACTGCTTGAAGAGGTGAAAGAACTGACAGTATTGAAGGCAGCTTACCTCAATCAATATTGCAACAATTGCAGGAAAAAGCTTTGATCATGGTGCACCGTCAGTATACATTTGCGGTGAGTTAAAAATGCGTGAGCTGGCTGCGAATGTAGAAATGTCTGACTTGCATTGTGATAACATGTCCAATGTAACCATTGATCAGGGGCTAGTGGCAGTAATAAAAGTGAATCTATAAAATACAAAAAAAAATTAAAGTCTGGTAGTGTAAATTTAAATTAGGAGATTATTTTCATTTAGAAGAAAAAAGGGAAAAGTAGGTGGCTATGTAAACAACCCAAAGCATATGTAGTCTCATTTTATTTATTTTTATTTATTTATTTATTTGAGTCTTATATAGCGCTGGCTAGACCCGGAGGTATCAGAGCGCTTTACATAGGGTTCCACAAAGTTACAAAGTTACATCAGTTACCAGTTACATCAGTTACTAGAAAAACATTTCAAGAGCGTAAAGACAAGATAAATGGAGCTTAGAAGGGAGAGGGAGGGGGGAGGGTAAAGGGGTAGGAGGGAAATAGGGTGGAAAGAAGAGGGAGAGTCTGTCAAAAGTCCAGCTGGGTAGGTGACGACCGAGGGGGAAGTCCACAGCCCATCTCCTCTATAACTATCAGGTAGCTTCACCGGGCATCGGCCAAATAGCTAGGTCTCAACAGAAAAACATTTAAAAAGCATATTGGGCTAAAAACAAAAGGAGCAAAGAGGGGGAAAGGGGGTAGGGTAAAGGGGTGGGAGGGGGAATGCAAAGGCGAGACGAAGGAAGGTCTGCCCAAAGTCCGGCTGGGTAGGTGACGGCCAAGGGGGCCATCTCCTCTACAGCTATCAGGCAGCTCCACTGGGCATCGGCCATAAAAACCTAGGTCTAGCGCTTAACATAAGGAAACAGTGTGTTACAAATTACAAAAATGATCACATTAATTACAGAGAGGGTCCAAATTCAATACAGGAGTTATTAGCGACCATGAAAAACAAGATCCACAGAAAAAGAGGGGAAAAAAAGAAAAAGGCCAGGGAGAGCAGGGAGTCCACGGGAGGGAGTCAGCAGCGGAGAAAGATACGAGACATAGGTCCAAGGTCCAGCTGGGTAGGTGACGGCCATTGCGGTGTGCCAGAGCCTGTCTCCCCTATAGCTGTCGGGGCAGCTCAACCGGAAATCAGTCATACATTTCGGACTCCACCGGATAAAAATGAGAATCAAGAAGGGACCAAGAGTCAGCAGCGGAGAAAGAGATGAGACTCATGACATTGCCATTTGAATAGTCGATCAAAGGGTAGTTGTATAGAGCAAAAGAGTGCTAGCATGTGTTATAAGGTCATGCATGTATAATAACAAAGCCTAAATTTGAGTAATACGGTTGAGTTGTTTACTGCAAAAAAATGAAATTAGGAGAAGATGGTATGTGGATTGATGACAGGCAGCAGAAATACACATTATAAAATGGCTGATGTTTAGCTTGGCGTCTGTGTCTGCAAGTACATTTGCAGAATAAGAGTGTGACTCACTATTGAATACGTTAATTGGTAGATGTGGTGTATAATGAAATTCCACATAAAGACAAATAATGAGACACTCAGAAAAAGGGGCTTGGCCCATACCAAGAAGTTAATTGCAATCGTTTCAATTTTGAGAAAAAGCAAAAAACTGGTGATATATGGGTGCGCTATCGCTTAGATAATCTGTAAGGTAGGTCCCAGTGATGACCGGGGACAGTATTGTCCTCAAACATAAATGAGGCAATGTTTCCCTAAAGATAAGATTCAAACCAATGTGCTACTGAGGGCCACCTTCCACAGTCGCTTTGTGAATTATTTCTGGTGTCCTTGCTCAAGCCCGACAAAGATCCGATCTAAGTAACTTTTACCGTCTGTTATCCATATTGGGAACAGATTATAAAATACTCAGTATGGTCATAGCAGTTCGCCTATGGGAACACATGCCGTGTCTGGTACATCCAGATCATAATAGTTTTGTTCCTGGAAGATCTACCACCCTGAATGTCCGACACTTGCACAGAGTAATGGTGCTGGCCCCAGGCCGGTGGCCGTATGCGCCTGTCTAGTCTTAGATTTAGAAAAGGCATTTGACATAGTGGACTGGGGTTAACTTTTTTCTGTGCTAAGTGCGATGTATCACTGGTCGATTCCAGAGACTCATCCAGCTCTTCTACACAGAACCCATGGCCCGTGTAAGACTTGGACAGTGTATTTCACCCCCGTTTAAGGTGAGAAGGGGTACCCGCCAAGGATGTCCCCTCTTGCTGCTTCTATTCGCTCTGGTGGTGGAGCCATTAGCTCAGTGGCTCCGACAACGAGGCGAGGAGTGGGGAATTCTTCTGAATAAGGAAATACATGTTGTTCCACTATATGCAGATGATTTACTCATCTATAACTATGACGTCCGAGGTGGGATCACTGGGATCGCAGAGATCCTTGTGGAGTTTCAAAAGACCTCAGGGCCAGAAGTTAATTGGACTAAGTTGTGTGTCTTCCCTGTCCATGCGGACTGCCCTCCCCAACAACTAATAGTAGACACCCACTTATTAAAATGGGGGCCTCGCATGTTTTGTTATCTGGGGATCCACATCTAGCATGATACGCAAGATCTCATTGACGGAAACCTTACTAGAGCCATACCCTCCCTGTGCTCTCAGGTGACATTTTGGAACGCCCTCCCTCTCACAGTTCAGGGGCAAATATCAATATTCAACATGGTGATGGTCCCCCCGCCTCCTGTATTTCTTTCATAAGCTCCCAGTGCATAATCCATGATCCACCTTTCAAGCACTGTGTATCACGGTTGGAAACTTAATTTGGAATAGAGGTAGGAGACAAGTGGCACAGAAAAAATTACAACTGTCCGCAGACAAAGGGGGCTTGGGAGCACCCAATTGTGAGTATTATTATCTAGCAGCACAGCTGCAATGGCCAGCGAGATGGCTGGCAGGACGTCTGACAGAAGAAATGGGTCTGCGGGCTGTAACGCGGGTGCAGTGATTGTTGGAATGTTGCTCCAGCAAGCAAAACTCCCCCAAGAGTCTGATAATTTACAGTGCATAGCACATGAAAGCTACCGTAGGGGATTAGTACTCATGCTCTCTTTGAGTAACATTGAACCATTCTGTGCACTAATTGGGCCGGAACATTACAGACATGGACCTGAAACAACACCGCTCGTACATACCCTCCACATTATGGGCAATGGACGGAGGCTCTTTACTTGGTTCACAAGGGCACTGGCAGACACCACACTAGACCCTTTACAGGCGATGCGCCAATGCTGGGAAAGGGCTATAGACCAAGTTTTAACACCCAAAGAATGGGGAAAAGCCCTGCATTATCCTAGGAAAGTTTCCCAGAATGCATACAGCATAATATTCTTCACAGAGGCTACCTCACTCCTGCAAGCTTGCATACAATGTTTGGATCTTCTCCACTTTTCCCTCAGTGCCGAGCACCAAATACCAATATGGTGCACATGTTTTGGAGCTGCCCAGTGGCTGCAACCCTCTGGAGGTAGGTTACAGAGTGACTATCAGAAGTGATGGGCTGAGAAGGGTTTCTCACCGTTGGAGGGGTGTTACTGGGTACATTTAAAGGGAAAAAAGAACAAATGGCAACAAATCGATTCCTAGACCTGCCTCTACTCATTGGCCAGCGGTACATAGCAATGCATTGGAAGGCAAATATCCTCCCAAACCTGCAACACTGGTGTGCTGCGACACTCAAGTGGAGTAAGGCTAAAGCGGTGGCACTGAAGTGGGAAGAAGTCCGGGGGTTGCGCAGGGACCCCATAGCAGCCTCGTGGGGTGATCTGCAGCACGAGCTGCAGACATTCCAAGATGCCTTCGTGGCCTACATAGTGCGCATCTTACATTTAAACAAGCATTGGCATAGCCAATAGGTCTCGCCTTTGGGACCTTATAAGTGTTTAGCCATGCAACAGTTGATGTTGTTGCACCAAGGATATTGTGCTGCATAACTAAAAACTTATAAGGTCCCAAAAGAGAGCCCTATTGGCTATGACAATGCTCTCAGATTTATATAGCGCGAACTCGACTCGAAAGTATTGGAGCGCTTTACATGAGCACCTGTTACGTTACACAAGGCCACATTAATTTTTTAGGTAGGCATGGGTAGATTTCGTGATTTGCGCATTATCACAGGATGTGGAGTCGACCCCAGGCTCAAACCTTGGTTTCGCAGCTCCAAAGTCGGCAGTCTAGCCGTGAGACCACATGCTCTCCCCTTTACTTGATCAGAGAGGCAAAGCTGGCCTCGAAAGGCTCTTCCTCTCTACACTGCAGCCTGGGTGAGCTGGCACGGTGTAGCTCAAAGGACGTGATGTGAAATTTAGGACACTGTATAATGCAGCTGTCTAAAGCCGAAGCTGTAATTTAGGGAAACGAACAACACTTCAATGATATCAGGGTGCAACATGTCGATTTGTAAACTACTATAAAGACATAAAATAACTTGCAACCATTCTAGCCTTAGGGTTATACAGCAAAAAAAAACGTAATGGTGCCCAGGCATTCCTACCCTATGCTATTAAAGTGTATGACATAAATTAATTTGTGCAAGCACTTTCAAACCAGGTCAACAAGCTAAGTGCACGCTGCTAAGCACTGCAATATCTCAAAAGTCAATAGCTCAAATACCAGCATGGCATGCTCTGACGTTCATTCTTCAATGGTGATAAATAAAGTCTTCCAGCAGTAGAAGGGCCATGACACACACAACAGAGCGTGCCCTTTTCTTACCTTCAGAGCTTGTGCTATGGGGTAGCATCAGACTCACTTTGTGTTGGCAACAGATTTCATTTTTGTTTCAGTTACTCACAAGCTTTATTTTAATTAGACTAAGAGGCGAGTCTGCAGAGTTTCCATTTGTGTTTATCGTTACAAACAAGGAGGACTTTGCTGTATATTCGCCACGCTGTAGCGGTCATCTGTTTTATATAAACAAGTTGCCATTATTAGATAGCTCCTAGAAAGGGTTTCATGAAGGCCTGGATATTATCCCTAAGGCCTACTGATGTCGGAAATTGGAGGCTCAGAAGGCCTCAACCACAACTACCAAAATGTTAGTAAATCTTTGGAATTTTGCACCCCTGCAATACCAAAACAAGCAGTAGCCCGGTAACAGACGAGGAGGGAGGGGGAGAAGGGAGGGGGTAGTAGAAGGGAGGGGGTAGTGAGAGCAGAGAGCAGGGGGTGGAGGAGCATAGAAGGAAAGAGAACAAGTTGTAACCCGGTAACTGACGAGGAGGGAGGGGGAAAAGGGAGGGGGTAGTGAGAGCAGAGAGCAGGGGGTGGAGCAGCATAGAAATAAAAGTGATTCGCACACTGTAAGGGTTGTAAGGCTTAATGAGCCATGACAGAAAGCCAGATGGCGGCTCTGCGCGTAACCGCGCATGTAACCGCAAGCTTGAGGCCAGCAAAAGCATGTGGTCGGACTTTTAAAAGCCCACTTACTAAATGTCTCGCCAGAGCAGCACATGCGCTGGCTCAGGCGAGACCTAAAAAGGCCGGCACCAAGTGCCAGTCCGTTTCACACCCCTATCATCCCCCTAACCGGTCTTACACTGATCTCCCTCTCATGGGCTTTTGTTATTTCTCTTCATTCGTAATAATGTAAATAGCATTATCAGGAAGTGGAGGTAGATGAAGCAGCACAATTTCTGTTATGCCAACTATGTAGGGGTTCTGCAGAGCCATAAGCATCAAAGAGAACGTTATATCGCTGCCATTGAAATATGTACTGCAAATTTCACTGTTGTAAACTGAAGTTTGTTACTCTTCTTACTCTATTATGTCGAACCAGCTACTATACTGTTTCTGACTTGCTGTCTTGAATTTGTTAATGATTTCAAACAATACAGTATTTAAAACTAGGTAGCACGATGAAAATAAATAAAATTGGTGAAAAAACAAAAAGAGATAAGATTCAAAACAGCATTTTAATATATAGTCAATATTAAGACTGATTTGTAAAAGGAGTTTGAGATCAGTAAGTTAGAATAACCAGAAAGGAATTATTAAAATGCCAAAGGCAATGCATGAAATAAATCAAGACTCAGTTATATCAATAAATCAAACATAAGGCATAGAAATAATTTCCCATGAAGTCATTAAGCAATTAAAAATAGATGCAGAAATAAGCCCAAATTGGAAATCGACTAAATCCAGAGTGAGCAGCAAATCAACAGTGAATCGAGTAGCATCTCTCGTAGAAACCCAAAAAGATTAAGAAAGTTCTGCCTCACATCTATATGTAAGGGTCTTATATACCATTTTCTAGGAATTAAAAATGCAATGTTAGCATCGTATAAGCAAATGTATAATTCTAGCCACAAATCACAATTCGACATTATAAAACGTCGTATAATCCCACTATCCTAGCACAATCCCTCTACATAAAAATTGATTTGCCCTACTGGCCTAATGTTGCTGAGGTCTCAAAACAAATATGTTACCATAAGCAATGGAAAGTCTCATATTTCAACGAGTGAGCAGGAAGAGCCTTGAAAGTAACAAAGGGCTTCCTCCAGGGTTCTTCGAGAACAACAAAATAATTACAAAACAAATAGTGTGCATTTTGCAGTGTGAAGTGTCAAATGTGAAATATAAACACACAATGAATATTATAGAGTCGGCAGTCATGATTTTCAAGATGGAGACAGGCCCACTTGAGGCCTAGTTAAGCAAAGGTCAGAAAACACACTTATATACATCCCAACATTTCAGACACTCCCTTGCCCAATCCTGGCGCAGCTCATATGCAGCTTGTAAGCATTACCCTAATTGGAGGGAGCGGCCTCATTCGGCGCTCCACAGTGCTCTGGAGGCCTCCACTTACTCTGAACCCAGCAGTCTTAACACAACTGACTTGAAAGGTTTAAAGTGCCCATGTGTGGCTGGCCTTTGCAAGATGCCTGGCCAAAAAGACATGCGCACTTTAAACAAATGAAAATGGTAACCCACCCTCCTCCCTGCTTTTGTTGCTCAGCACGCGCCCCGTCCCCGTCCTGATACTCTGTTTGGTACGGGGGAGAAAAAATAAAATGGTAATGAAGTACCATTTTATTTTTCATCTCTGGGGCTTTGGGGGTAATGTAAGTTGGGCGACGCTCCTCTGCTCCAAAGGAGGAGCCGCCCCTGTACAATGATTCATGCCAGAAAATAACACCAATAGGTGTACGAGGTGGAGGGCAATAATCAACTATGCCTAATGTAACCATACATAGCAACATACCGGTTAGTACTTGGGCATGTACTGCTAACTATTCATTTGTCTCACAGAAGAAAAACTTTAACACTGTTTTAGAGTCTAAGAGACACAACGTCTAGGAGAGGATTGTAAGGGTTAGGTTCACACTGGATGTACAGACAAAATGGAGTTGTGTTTGGATAATCGTAGTCCACTCCTCTATAGTCTTCAGAATATGAGGTCTGAAGAATATGGAGGAGTAGAATACGGGGGGTGGAAGATTGCAATACTGTACAATGCCACAGTACTGCATACGTCCACTCCCTGGTTTCTCTACTACCCACATAACCTGCCACCTGGTGTCATTTTCTGAATTGTTTAGTTCAACAGAACTAGCCAAAACGACAAAATAGTGAGGGTTAAAAGAATGGACAACTGTTAAAAGGCGAGAAATAAGTTGCCAGTGGAGAAAGCAGTATGGAAAACGTACTGAGGCCAGATTGTTATTGCCTCACAGTAGGGGCATGCAGTCCTATAGGCAGATGTGAGAAAACACCTAGTTAAAGGAGAGCATGGCTCAATCAGGATTACTCTAAAAATTAGAAAATTACAAAATTAGGTAAGAATAATTACAGGAACACTCAAGCAGTTAATGGTCCCGAAGATACCCAACTAGAGGGGCATGATCAAGAATGAAAGTAGACAAAAGAAGTCGCCTGTCAGAAAAAAACTATGAGTAATTTCAGGAGCCCTAGCTTGCCCTTTGCTACACTTGGCACTTCAGTTTTAAGGTCTCGCCTAGCGTTGCAGCGCGCATGCGCTGCACACTCTACGAGGCATATTGTAGTACGGTATGATTTAGAAGTGGAGTGGAAGCCCCGCCCATCTTTTTCATTGGCTGGTGTCATTGTCTTTGGTAAATGCTGGCTTCCCATTGACAATGAGGCTTCTTAGTCCCTGTCTCCTTTTGTGACCGCCCATCAGGACTAGATTTTTTACGTGCAGTGTTACACCGTCTCCTTCATTAGTCTGTGAGCACTTTTTTTTTCATTAGGCGGCTGCTTCTTGGCATTTGGATTTCTTTTAAACACGTTCCTCCCTGCACGTAAAGCGGCTTAGACGCTTCCTCCTTTTTTATTTCTTCTGTTTTTGTGTTTTGTTTATCAGCATGGCGTCCTTCACGGGCCACCATGCACACATCTTTAATAGGCACGGGCGCCACGCTATATGTTTTAGTAGCACGGAGCCGGCTTTTGTGTTTCTTTACAAGGGTAAAGCCACATGTAGGAGAACCGCAACCATATTAAGCTTTTAGTGGGGAAGCAGCCAGAGAGCTGCGTGACCCTGGCTGAAGGAGACTGCTATCCCAGGCCACTGCGGCTGTGGTTACTTATTTGTGCTGCACGACTGCTGCTTCAGGGACCAGAGGAGGCGGCAGCAGGGAGAAGCAGCAGCAATGCCTGGCCAGCCCTGAAATGGCCATTGCTGGACTGGAGGATCCCTGGCCCAAAATGGAGGTGTATACCAGCGGTTGCGAGGTGGGTGCTTAAATTTGGTTCATGGGGTAGGGCTGTTTTGATGCCCTCCAGCTCCTGCTGCTACAAACAAGTTGCGTGTGTGTCATTGTACTGGCCTGTTTCACAGTGTAATTATAGCTCACAAATATGTAGTGTATACAAGCAGCCATAACACTGCTTATTTTTTAGTACATTGTTGGTGCCCCCTGGGAGTCACATGGACATGTGTTTTTCCTGGTTTTATAAATGGAGCAGGAACACACAATCACATTCTTTTTGTGGGCACAGGGAAAATAAGTGATTTGCCCAGAATGTCGACACTGACACGTCAACCAATATCTCTATTGTAGTCAATATATGTGTGTTCACGTTCACGAGCCAGTGCTAGGAACATCAGGTAGGTCCTCGGTGGGGCTCTGGTAAGAAACAAAAGCACCCTTAATTCTGTCATAGATCAGTTTGAGGTCATCTGCACTCCAACGAAAACAAGCATTTGCAATGCAATAGGTCTTGCATTTACGCGATTTTGAGCTATTGACATCGCAAATGACAATGCCTTTTATTTTTTTTCGGTTTCAAAACATAAATAAAAGGCATTGTCATTTACAATGCCAATAGCTTAAACTTGTGTAAATGCAAGACCTATTGCATTGCAAATGCTTGTTTTTTATTATCCTTCGGACTAGTCCAGAAAAAAACGTTTAATGTTGAATTTGCCAATGCGTACCTTAACAGCAGGCGAAATCTAGCTCTACTCCACAACAGCTGAACGAGAGCTGATTATCACACAGCACAAAGGGCATAACTACCGCAGAACAAACAAGAAGACACCCACAAGCAAGGGAGCTTTTCTTCAAGTTGTTAATTACTCTCCATTTTGCACAACAAAATTGCACTCGAATCTGTTCCATATGAATACTATTTAGCCATTCTTCACAACGTTTTCCCGTCTCGTCAAGCCACAATAACACTTCAAAAATAGGATGTTTTTGAAAACGTTAGTATGTTTCACTAGTTTGAACAAGGTAAATATAATGTGAAAGAGAATCTACTTTCAAATAAGGTCATACTTTCATCAGGCGTTCACAGTCCTGATGTTTTACTTTTTATTCATTGAAAATGCTGAGATATTAAACAGGCAGATGTTTTCTTACGCTTTGACGTAACAAGTAACAATCATTTAAAGACTATACCTATATTAATGTCTTGGTCTCCAAAACTAGTCTGTACATAAATCAGCTTTTTTACAGGCATCCTTGTGTGATGTGAGTACTGCACCCATCACGCCTAATACACTAGCAGGTGGCATAAGTGTCTTTAAGAAAACGTGCCGGTGAGATGCACTTCAAACTTTTACGTTGATTAAATGGTCACCGCCAGTGCAGCCAGCAAAAGAGAAAGAAAGGGATCAATGTCCTTCCAAACAACATTCCATAACATTAGGCATGCATGTAGCGCACAAGCCTACATTTTTACAATCGTATTCGGTCACTGTAAAAGAGGCACAGTGATGATGCCAGACAGTAGCACACATTTTACCTCCGCTGTTGGGCTTGATAAGTAGCGAATTTCCCAGAAGAGGGTAAGTAGGACTAACACCTGGAATCCGCCTCATAATGTTCTATTTCCTGATGTAGTCACGCCGCAAAGGCAGTGTGAAACAACGAGACACTCTAAGAACTTGGAGCCGCAATAATAACAAGCGGCAGTGAAAGTGATCGCGAAAGTGAAACGATCACTATTGTAAACCAAACAAGCCCGCGAGTGGTGCGCACGCGTGCACCACAGCGAGACATGTGGTTTCAATTATCGCGCCCGTGTCTGGGCACGATAATTGAAACCACATGGCGGCGGTGCGGGTAGCCGACACTAATAGGCAGGCCATGGGCGGACAATGCGCCCGCCTGTGGCCAATTGCGTGCTGTCTTTGTTAAAAAGATGCACGCAAAGGCCAATAGCGTGTCCCAAAAGGAAAAGCACATGCACGAGCGTGTGCGATTCCTAGGTCAGTTTTGAAACCCACTACAAGAGTTCTCTCACTGTGCGAGCAGTGCTGTGCACTGCAGCGCTAGGCACGAGACCTAAAAAGGCTTTATGCTAATTAGCTAATTCACAGGTAGCCAACACATCCTCAAGCAAGAGGCGCCTAGCAATGGTTCAATGTGTGGTGCTGCAATATAGCGATTCAAAAGGTGATAAACTGTTAGCGTGCTTGTCTTCATTGGTATCTTTACCTATGTTAGGAGGTCAAATAAAAGATCGCGAGCGCTGCGCTAAACACACAGTGACGTAAGAGCAATTGAAAGTGTCTGCATTGATTTACTCTGTCACGTATGCACTAGTCCAGTCATTCCCTCGCTCTTTCATTCACTAGCTCATCGCTCACTCACCAATTGACTCAACCATTAACACGCCCAGCGGCTCACTCATCACGTCATTCCCACGGCCATCTTTTTGTTTACTCTCCGCTTTTCGATTCGGTTGGGCTTGGTTGGACAGCAATTTCTATGCCTAAAGCATGATACATTAGTCCACGTTACGGGTTAATTTGACTTTCCCTTGATGGTGGTCCTCACGTTTATCCCTCCCGTCTCAGTCCCTTCGGCCTGTTTTGGACTCCACTCGGTACAATAAACTCCTCGGACCATTCAGGTCAGGTGATAGTTTTGCTCAGCAGGGTAATCGCCTGCTGCAGTGACCCACGTGTCATCCTCACCTTCGAATACTACTGGAAGCCAATTTATAGGCACTCTCACTGATTAATACATATGGGTGTGGCTCACGCAGGCTCACTGTGTTTTGGGAAACAATGTGCAGAATTTTAAAGTATTCATTGTCTTTACATAGTCTTTAGAGGTACAAAATATGAAAGTCCTGATGAGTTAATTAGGTGAGGTGTTAAAGCACTCGACTGATATAAACACTATTCATTGTGTAGAAACCTTTTGGGAACTGGTGCTTTCACATATGTGTACGAGTCACAGACAACATAAACACTCAAGATTCTTCTGGCAAAACACCTTTGATAGGTTCAGCTGTACAGAAAAGACAGCTGTTTCTCGCTTTATGTCGACGTAAGACGACCACACCTTACATAACAGAGGTAGCCTTTATGTTAGGCAGGCCTGACAGACTCAGGTGGCATTAAATAGCAGAGCCATCCCTCGAGTTACACAGAGATCGTGCACGCTCGGTATTTAGACAGTGAATGCATTCTGCAGGTTACAAACATCGTAGACGTGTCAAGATAGCTGCGCCAGAGGTTACACAGATGTTACAGGTGCCAGCATCAGGTCATGCAGAGCTACTGGTGGCAGCCAGGTTGCATAGATTTTAAAGGGCTGTACAGCTGTCCTACAGGTTACACAGACTTCACAGATGTCAGTCACCAGAGCTGCACCTTGGCTAGTACGCATCCTACAGCCTTTGGCAATGGGACATTCCTTCTGGTTACTGTTACACAGGTTATTCTGGTGTTAGGCAACACAACAGTGACTCACTTTAAATAGATCTCACAGGTGCCAGCGACCATAGCAGCATCTCAGGCTTCAGAGATCTTACAGGTGTAAACCTGCATAGCTGCTTCGTACATTCTGCATATTGCACAGACTCAGGCATTGGACTGCAGCACTAGTCTTCAAACTATATAGATCTTCCAGGCGTCAGTGAGCACAGCTAAGACTCTGGTGTACAGTTCTAATACACTCTGACCTTTGTCTCTGTTTTTGTCCCACAAGGTGGTGCAGGTGTCAGTGAGTGCACAGCTAAGACTGGGGTACAGATCTAACAAGGCCTGCCCTTTGTCTGTGTTTTTATCCTGTATGGTACCCAGATCGTACAGGTGTGAGTCAGCACAGCTAAGACTGGGGAACAGATCTAACAAGGCCTGCCCTTTGTCTGTGTTTTTATCCTGTATGGTACCCAGATCGTACAGGTGTGAGTCAGCACAGCTGAGACTGGGGAACAGATCTAACAAGCTCTGCCCTTTGTCTGTGTTTTTATCCTGTATGGTACCCAGATCGTACAGGTGTCAGTCAGCACAGCTAAGACTGGGGAACAGATCTAACAAGCTCTGCCCTTTGTCTGTGTTTTTATCCTGTATGGTACCCAGATCGTACAGGTGTCAGTGAGCACAGCTAAGACTGGGTACAGATCTAACAAGGCCTGCCATTTGTCTGTGTTTTGATCCTGTATGGTACCCAGATCGTACAGGTGTGAGTCAGCACAGCTAAGACTGGGGAACAGATCTAACAAGCTCTGCCCTTTGTCTGTGTTTTTATCCTGTATGGTACCCAGATCGTACAGGTGTCAGTCAGCACAGCTAAGACTGGGGAACAGATCTAACAAGCTCTGCCCTTTGTCTGTGTTTTTATCCTGTATGGTACCCAGATCGTACAGGTGTCAGTGAGCACAGCTAAGACTGGGTACAGATCTAACAAGGCCTGCCCTTTGTCTGTGTTTTTATCCTGTATGGTACTGTTCCAGCGGCGCACCAACGACAGATACTCCAATACCATACACTCACCTGGGCCCATAAACACACACACACACACACACACAGTTGGGTAACAGCTGGAGTCAAAGTTTATGTTTTCTAAAATCAAGATTAGTTACCTTTATTCCTTAACTAACATTTCACTGATCAAAAAGTTCTTTCCTCTGGTCGATGGACCATTAGTTGGAGCTAGTTGATGGCGAAATGACATAGATTAACCCTCTTCTATTATAATGAAATAAACCACAGACTCGGGAAAAGTTTAAACCTTTATCTAAATTAATTTCATGTGAACCATTTCGAAAATACAGTGCAGTCACCGTCACTCATAGGAAGGAAGATTCAATTAACCAATCTATCAACACATACTTCAAATTTGCAATGACTTATGCTCAGAAAGGAGAAGATAGAGCGAAACGAACATCAGCTAATACACAAATATATAATTACCGCGGATGGTGTGAAGACCAACCCCTGGCCAAAGGGCTGGCAAGGGTCCCCCGAGATAGATCAGGAGACAAAGGCTTCAGGACAGAAATCAGGACAGGATAGATGACCTCTCTAACACCGACGGTCGCTTTGCACTCCTCTCTGACATTCTCTTCCTCTTTGAGATTCTTCAGCGATCTTCTTTCTAATCCTAAAAATTTAGGATATCAGGCTCAGCATTCTATTCTTCATTAGCATCTCCCGCTACTCCGACAGCACTCACGGCTCACAGCATCTCAGCATCGACATCTCTCCAACTAACTAAAACTACCTCAGTTATACCTTTTGCTATTCAATGTTCCTCCCCCTAAAGATACAATATCATAAAAATACTAATTCTGATTGGTCAGACAAGGGGGGATGATCATCACATCATGCTTACATATCATTCTTTTCAGTTAGCTCCTTGTTAACAAACCCATCCCCTTAATTTTTATTCATCTTTATTTTCCCATCCCCATTCACATCTCATTTGCAACAAATGTGTCCATTCGATCATATAGTCTTATTCATTCAGGTTCTCCACTGCCGGTTCCCAGGCTTAGGCAGGCTGTGTCCTTGTCCTCTTCTTGACTCACGTAATTCTCCCGGGCTGACTTTCAACAGACATGTGCGGGGGTCACATGTTTAACAAACTGGACACACACGAGAGGCCCAAATGCCCACTAATAAGAAAATCAGAAAGACAAATGTTACTTTCAGAAATAAATGGTTTCACTGTATACCACCCATCTCTACTCTAATCCCCTTTATTTAATAATACTTTCCTCGCATTAGCATTAGTAATATAGCTCAATTTTGTTTCAGCTAAGGAGTTGCCATGCACACGAGTCTTTAAGACTCCATGTTAGTATCTTCTGCTCATGCGCAAGAATTTCCCTCCAAGTGACAACTCGTCATACTACATAGATGCAGTTGATGCATGTGCAATAAAGATTTCCCGTTTGCAGCCATTTTAGAAATTCGTTCGAGTTACTTATATTAGTAAACACATAGGCAAGCTTTTCTAACCCTCAATTTGATGTGGTGCGCATTAGTTTTACACAATACATAATTAATATCATGTTAGAAAGTTAAAGTAGAAGATTGCTTCCGAGCAAGTGTCTTCCACGAGTCCTTGCTCCATCAATCCCCTCTCTGATGGCATTTTGAGCCATCACAAAATTACCCATCCCAATCAGATGCCAACTTTATCATATCTCATTTTCTTTCCCTCCCTCTTCGTTCTTGATCTCATCTTTGTTTTTCAAATCCTTCATTCTTTTGTATAACTTCTCTTTCATTTCCTCTAACTGAATTTCATCATATTTTCTTTTCTTTCCCTTTGCATTTACTTCATACTTTCTTCTCTTCCCTCTCTTTCTGCAACATTTAAACAATATCATTATTGTTAAAACTATTATTGTTATACCAACTAATGGAAAAACTACTTGACCTAAAATACCTTTTCCTAAATCAGTAAACCAAGTCCCTATTGATAAAATACTCTTTGTTAGTCTTTCCCATACACTGTCAACCTCCAGTGGTTTCAAATCTTCATGAAGATTTGTAATATTCTTAATATACCCTCTTATTTCCCTACTCTTATCAGGTATGTAAGTGCAACAATGTTGAACTTTCAGCATTTTACAGACTCCGCCCTCTTTTGCTAATAATATATCAAGCACGAGTCGATTTTGTAAAACCATAGACCTAATCGCAACCATTTCTGTATTAGTCATCAAGAAACCCCCAGCAGTATCAGTCGAGAGACGATCAACTACTGTTGACAATTAACAGATTCTATGTGAATTTAGAATGACTCCCACTGAAGATATCAATGCACCAAATATGTCACCTATTATTTTTGAAAAACTAGCTCTCTTTCTTCGTGTTAGTTCATTCGTTTTTTCATTGCTTCCAGTGATTCTTTTTACGTGATATATCTTCGGAAATATAATCCCAAAATAGCAACTACCGTACCACCGTGCAGGCAGTTTATAGTAAGCATTATTCCCACACACGTAATAAACCCCAGGAAATACCCCCTTTTAGTCCCCAACCTCCCAGAATCAGGAAGTTATGTTCACATTTACTGGAACCAATAAATACGTTATTATAGTCTGTCTTTAATCTATGGAGGCAGATTTTTCATGTCTTTATAAAGTCTAGGGGCATCGCAGCATGAGCTTTGCCAGCTGTATACATTCCCTCTTTCTCAGCCCATGGTGGTATATGGGTTTTCTGTTCAGCAGTTTTTCTTTGGAAATCCTGTCTCCTTTCTTCAACTAAATTCAAAAACACTTTCTCTTCTTCACGAAAAGTACATGTTAAGTTATTCTTATGTGCCTTTTCTATATCTATAGACTTCATTGTTAAGAACAATTCACCCATAAACTGTGCGTCTGGACTACTAAGCACTGGATTCATATTCTTTCGAATAGGAATTTCTGAAAATACTACAACTAAGTTTGAATAATAATATTGAAGTTTTCCTGTTCTATAGAATAGACTTGTCAGTATACTACATGAAATACCATATGTTAAAGGCAAATGATGGTATGTGACTACTTCTGCTACTGAAGCTGGTAGTTTCATACAGACATAACAATCACTAATCTCCATGGTATCTACATACTGAAACAACAACTTTGTGAATACATTTAAAGACGTGTCATTGTCTGATACCGTGTGATGTAAATGTACCTCATCCACTGCTTCTAATTCTATTCTATCTCCTTTCATGGTAGCTGTCTTTTCATTAGTGTCTGTATCGTTCTTATTGTCTGTTATCATGAGGTAAGGAACTGCTATTGTTAGGAATAGCCATACTGTGATTAATGATAATATGCTACATATGCAAGCTCTGCAGCATTTTTTAATGCAACTTCGTTTTGGTCTTTCAGCAACCCTGCCTTCAGCCATTTTAGTCCAAGAAGATTCCTCTTTTTTTCTTTTCTTTACTTGTAAATTCAAATCTTTGGTTCTTCAAGGAGGCCTTCCTTTCCCTTCATCAATCTGTGCAGCATTTACTTCTTCTTCATCTGACTACTCATTCAAATCCAACATTTTAAATTCCTCTAATATTAGGTAGGTCCACTCAGGATCCTTGAACTTATTGTTCAAGATTCTAAGACTTGCACTTCTTCGTGTGTTTTTCACAGTCGGCTGCTTAGACTGAGCTTGACTAGTAACTTCATTTACTTGTTCTGGTCTTTCGTTTGTTTTTCTCAAATAGTATTTTAATCTTTTGACTTCACCAGTTATCACCTTTTCTGACCCTTTTAACCTTCTATGTCTTTCTCAAGAGCTCTTTTGTTTTCGTTATGTTGTGGCACAATCCGTTCTTCCTCTTCTTCAGAGTCACTCACTATCTGTTCTTGTTCAGGTCTTTTTATTGTGGCTTCATCTGCCTGAACTTGTTCTTCTTCCTCTATCTGTTTCTGTTCAGGTCTTATTTCAAATTGATCTTCTTCTGCCCAAACTTGTTCTGTCTCACTACAATTTGTTCTCCTACTGCCTGAACGTGTTCTTCCATTCCTGTCTGTCCCTGCTCAGGCCTTTTGATGGGTCTGCTTGCCTGAGTATGTTCTTCTTTCCCTGTCTAGTCCTGTTCAGGGTCTCAAGTTACTCTGTTCACTTCTTCCTGAGCGTGTTCTTCTACACCTATCTGGTCCTCACTAGTTTCTTGCCTTTCTAATCTGGTTCTGCTTCTTGTTTGAATAACAACTTCAGGTATGTCCACCACTGGTATCCAGCCCTCCTGACTTGTGCTCGGTTGTTCCTTGTCTGTCACTCTAGAATCTGTCACTCTAGATTCTTCGACTTGACAACCTTCAGCAATCTCAACTGTTTCCGTCAGTTGCGGTCTTTTCACAATGGAGCCTGGAACCCTTTTTGTGTGACTTGCATGAATCCAATTGGGTAAACCTGCACACTTCACTGCTGTAGTAGTGACCAGTATGACTTGACGTGGTACATCCCACCTGGGTGCTAGGCACGACATTCTGGTGTGTTTCTTCACTACCACCCAATGTCCAGGATTCAAACCATGCGCTTGTGCTGACTGCCTGGCAACTGCGTCTTCTCCAACCTGATGAGAGACAGAACTCACGAGGTCAGCCAACCCTTTGCAGTAGTCCAATACCAGATCATCAGTTATATTTAGCAATTTATATGCAGGAATAAATGCTTGTCTCATTGCCCTTTGAGGAACTTCGATTTTCGATCGTGATCATATCGACCCGCCATTTTGTGCTCCGCCACCATTTTGTGTTGCCCTCACTCAGGCAGCACGACGATCGAAGTCTTTTTCTGCTTTTCCTGCAATAGTGCGTCGAAATAACCTTGTGCCTCTGTTTACAAAAGCTGGTGTTAGAGACTGGCCGAGTACACTAATCCCTGTCTGGTTTTCCTAATCCCTGTCTCAACTATCTGTTGGTTCACACTATTCTCTTCTGATTTTATCTTATCGTCTGTCCTTCGCTGTCCTCTACTTGTATTCTCTTGTTTCACAACTATCCTCCAAAACACACAAACGTATCTTGTCACCTGCAAGTCAGCTACAAGTCAGTTAAAGAATTAGCTCATGGGGAGGGGTGACAAACACAGTAAGAGGAGAGGCTTCTTCGAGTTACTCGATACTTTATTTTCAAACCTTTCCTATTGGTTCTGTTCTGTTTTCCAACTTTCCTTATTGGCTCCCTTTTATATGTTTTAGGTGTGTTCTTAGTTAATGTATATGTCACATATATACTATATAAGATTGTGCGCCATGGAGTGAAGTGGCAGTCTCCTGAGAACATACCGTGTGTACTTCTAGCACAACTGTACTAGCTGCAGCTAATAAATCTGATCTTTTACGCCGACAGAGTGTCCCCGTGTCTCTGTGTAGCTAAGCAGGAGAACCCAGGAGATTAAGGCGTACCCTGCGCCGCCAGGTCCAAAAGGTTCTGGTTCTTCAACTGGCGCCCAACGTGAGGTGGCTTCAGTGGTACCGGTTCTGCCCGAAGGTCATGAGGAACCCCGCAAGAAAATTCTGGAGGAATCGCGAGCCACGTCAAGCAACCCCTGTATGTCGAAAGTGGTCTGAAGGTCTTTTTCAGCGCGGTTACTCCTTCCTGACGGCTACTAACGACTGCTGCCCTGACTGCCGCCCTGCCTTGGCCCTTCCTTTGGTGATGTATGGTAAGGCGAGACGATAGACGGGCCTCCGTTGGCATAAGAAGACGTCCTTAGCTAAGTATTTCGTGGGTCGCGCCCACAATTTTGGTCCTTTGTTCCTTAGTTTCTTTGGTCCTTAGATTCGACTATTGCAATAGCCGAAGCCGAGGGTAAGTGCATTTGTGCTGCGTAAACTGAGTTTTACCCCCTTGAAGTTTGTGAACAGTCAGGTGAAATCACGAGATGCCTGGTCTGACTAAGTTTGGAAAACTTTGTTGCTTTGGTTGTAATAGGGATTCCCGGCTTGAGGACTCTTGTCCGATTCCTTCGGTTGGAACTCCCACATATGAGCTCTATTCTAAACATGGTGTTGGCCCCATTGCCTTTAACGAGGCATGGACCCGATACACGAAGAAGGATGGTGTTTTAAAATGGCCAGAAAATGGTAGTTTTGATTCTGATGTGCTAGATAATTTGGAAGCAGTTCTATTCAAAAGAAAAGCCCGGCCGGCAATGTTTGACTCTTTCCGCCTTTGGCGTAAGGAAGCCAAACAGAGAGAAATTAAACAAGCAAAATGAGATAGGAAAGCACAGGGTATGACAATTATACAGGCTGCCCAACAATTCAAAGATGATGAAATTAATAATGCAATGGAAATCTCAGAAAGACAGCATCGTATGGCGATAGATAAATGTTATCCGGTGTTGCCTGTTTCCCCTTCCGATAACAAGAAAGATTTAGAAAAAGATCCCCTAATGTCCCATTTATTGAGGTTGCCTCCGCCCTATGCACAAGGTACTAATGCACCCCAGTTGTTACAGCCTGTTCAGCTGCCAGCAGTACCTCCGCCTGTTCCGCTCTTCTGCCTTTGCCCCTTTTAGTATCTCCGCCTCTACCAGTTTTGCCTTTAATTTAAACTTCTTTGCCCTCATCTCCTGATCTTCGATCTCCTTTGCCTTCTGCTCCTCCTGCAATTACTGGTTCTCCTTCCACTAGTTCGCCTAATACCTTGTCCCCTATTCTTATGTCTAATTCTCCGTCTGTGCGTAAGCGTCTCACGGACACCGTCACTGGTATTCTATCTCCTTTCTTTGAAGCTTTAAATGTGTCTCCGGCTTTTGCTCGAAGACAATCTCGTAGTCAGTTCCCAGATTCTGAAGAACGAGAAAGGTTGGACTCTCTTGCACGTAAATGGATCAAGAGGGGTCCCCAGTATAGTGTGCCTGATATTATGTCTACCTTCTCACAATGGAATGCGCCTACGCAAAGATATGTTTTTAATGTAATGTGTGATACTCTCATTTGGGAGGATGTGAATTCGAGTTTGATTCCACAGGATCTGTTAGATGTTCAGACTGATTTCGACAAAGGACTTGTTGTGGGTTCTAAGGTTGAGAAAGCTGTAAGGACACTTATTTCCTTTAGATCCTTGTTGTCCTCTCAGACTTTCCTTGATTCCGATCCGTCGGTTAGACTAACACTAAAAAATTATCCCATGAGAGAGGTTCCTCCAGTTTGGAAGGAGGAAGTTGCGGCTCAAGGTAATATTCCAGCTATTCCTGCTCATTTTCAACGTATATGGGTACATGTCCCTTGGAAACGATCTGAAGTTTTAGCTCTTAAACAGACTCTACCGGATCCTCGAAAGAATCCTGCCGGTTATTATAAAGAATTATCACAGACGGTTGATGCTTGCATCATGAATCTAGCTGATATCGATATGTTGATGGGAAATGTTGTTCCGCAAGCATTATGGGCTAAGATTCGTAGAGAGAATCATGATCAAGCATTAGGTGGTGATTGGGCTGCTAGAATTGCCGCAGATGCAGCTCAAGTGGGTGGTGCTAAGCCTGATGCTTTAATTTCAGAACTCCCTGGTAGGATTATTACATTAATGAAAACGATGATGCCTGCCTTGAGAGTTAACTGGGATAAATTAGCAGCATGTAAACAAAAGAAAGATGAGAGTGTCTCTGATTTCTTTACTCGTTTCGAGGAGACATTTATTGATCACAGTGGTCAAGATATGGCTACAGAGGGTGGTCAGCGATTATTTGTGGACAAATTTGTATTTAATTTGCTTCCCGAGTTGTCACACAAATTGAAAGATTCTGAAAGTTCATGGGCTGTTTCTTCTTCTGCCCAGATATTGGCTACTGCACAATATTATGAAAATAGAGATAAAGAAGAAAGAGAAAAGCAAGAGAAAAAGACAAAAGAATTGAAAACAAAGGTTCTCTTGCAACAAGCTTATCCTCCTCGCTATGTTCAGCCTCAGTTTCAACAGCCTCCGCAGTTTCAGAGGTTATATCAAAAACCTGAGCCATATATATTCCGCGACCTTTGTTAGGACCTAATCAATGTGCTTATTGTAGAGAGGAAGGTCATTTTAAGAGTAGTTGTCCGGTTTTATTGCAGCGCAGTGGAGTATTATCTGCTCCACGAGATCGTGGTGGCCTCCAGTCAGCAAACAGAGGTAGAGGTCGAGGTATGTCGACTCAAGAACAGCATTCCCTTCCTCCTCCTAATTCCGTGAACTATTTTGATCAGCAAAATGTTAGGTCTACACAGTATTACAATGAGGATTGTTATATTGAAGGCGAGAATGAAAGTCTTCACACTAACTAGGACAGCCATGGACAAAGTAAGGGAGTTGTGTCGATTCCAGTAGATCAGAATGGACCCTATGTTAATGTCACTACAATGGGTGTTTCAGAGCCATTTCTCCTAGATACTGGTGCGATGAGAAGTTCTATCATTCATTCCAAACTCCCTGGGGCACCTTTGTCTGGCTTAACGAATGTTTCTGTAGGATTTTCTGGCGCCCCTGTTCGTAAACCGGTTTCTTGCCCTTTGCCTATTTCAGTTGGCCCTTATGATTTGGAAGCTCCGCTTCTTTTGACGAATGGTTGCGGTGAAAATCTGCTGGGTTTGGACTTATTGAAAAGAATGCATGCTACGATATATTGTTCTCCTTCTGGTATACATCTTACTTTAGGACAGAAACTGATTTCTCCAATGTATTTGTCCAAAGATCAGTTTCCACCTGAATTGCTTTCTCTTCCGGCAACGCTTTGGGCCACGGGTCCGAACGATGTGGGCTGTCAGGAGATTCCACCTTATGTTGTCACTCTTAAGCCTAATGTTGAATTTCCACGTATTCCGCGGTATAGAATTTCTACTGAAGGTGAAAAAGCACTTTGGGAAATCATTCATGATTTGATTCAGAAGGGTGTGGTTGAGGAAACGAGAGGTAACATATGCAATAGTCCTATTCTTCCTGTTCTTAAACGCACTGATCCTTCTCAGCCTCCTGTATATCGTTTCGTAATTGATCTTCGGGAGGTAAACAAAATTGTTGTACCACAATTTCCTGTAGTCCCAGATATCACCGCTTTGTTGACGATGATAACTTCCACAGCGACTTGGTTTTCTGTTATCGATCTAAAGAATGCCTTCTTTAGTATTCCCATTGCTGAAGAGAGTAGGGATATTTTTGGCTTCTCTCTTGGAGGCCGAAGCTTCCGGTTTAAGCGCGCACCTCAGGGCTATTGTGAAAGTCCCTATATTTACAGTCAAGCTTTACAATGTCATCTTGATGCTTTTCATTTGCCGTCTGGTGCTGCTCTTATTCAATACATGGACGACTTGTTGATTGCCGCTGATTCAGAAGATATTTGCAAAGATGTGACTGTTGCATTGTTACGTCATCTGTTTAATCTGAATCATAAGGTTTCACCTTCAAAACTACAATATGTTCGTCGAGAGGTTACCTACTTGGGTCATCTCCTATCAAAGGAGGGACGACGATTAACCCCAGAACGAATTCAGGCGATTGCGCAAATGTCTGTGCCATCCACACAAAGAGAGGTACGTGCCTTTCTGGGTATCACTTCTTACTGTAGGCAGTGGATTCCGAGCTTTACTCTATTGGCTAAACCTCTGTTGGCACTTTGAAAGATACGCCTTAGCCCCTTCCATGGACTGACGAATGTCAGAAGAATTTCACTGACTTGCGTACTGCTCTGTGTTCTGCTCCTGTATTGGGTACTCCCGATTACAGTAAGCCTTTCATGCTCTACGTTTATGAAAGAGAAGGGTGTGCGTTGTCAGTTTTAACGCAACGATTTGGAGATAAACAGCGGCCATGTGCATATTTTTCGGCTACGTTAGATCGAGTAGCTAAAGCATTACCTAGTTGTCTTAAAGCAACAGCAGCAGCAGCAATTTCTATTCGACAGTCTGCTAGAGTAGTATTAGATAACACACTTATTGTTATGGTGCCGCATGCAGTAGATACCTTACTAAACCGAACAAAAACACATCTTACGAGTGCTCGTTTGTCTGGATATGAGTTGACACTTTTGGCTAGTCACGTGCACATCAAACGATGTAATACTTTAAATCCAGCTACTTTATTGCCTCTTCCAGTAGACAAAGATGACCAAGAACAACATGATTGTTTCCTCCGTACAGAGGAAGAGACAAAAGGAAGAATTGACTTGAAAGATAAACCGCTAGAAAATCCGGATGGAATTCTATGGGTGGATGGTTCTTGTTTCAAGCTTCCTAATGGAGATACAGTTTCAGCCTATGCTGTTACTACTTTACATACAGTTGTGGAAACCGCACATATCAGACACAATTCAGCTCAAGCAGCAGAACTGATAGCTTTGACGAGAGCATGTGTGTTGTCAAAAGGAAAAAGAGTGAATGTGTACACTGACAGTCAAGACGCCTTTGGTGTGGCGTTCAATTTTGGGCGTCTTTGGAAAGAGAGGGGATTCCTTACTTCACATGGCACTAAAATACAACATGGTCAATTAGTGACTGATCTTCTTGAGTCACTCTCTTTACCTACCTAAATAGCAATTGTGAAGTGTAGTGCGCACAAGAAGATTACTGACGATGTTGGTCGAGGAAATGCATTTGCAGATGAAGTAGCGAAAAAGACAGTGAGAGATGCTACAAATCGAATGTATGTTGCGGGTCCTGCGAATTGGGTTAGAGAGAGAGGAATGTATGAGGATATAGTAGAAAGTGTAAGATCGATTCAGAAAGAGGCTACAGAGAAAGAATTGAGCAAGTGGAAAGAAAGTACGGGAATGTTGGATGAGATGGGATGTTGGGTGGAATTGTCTGAGCACCAACGTTGGCTGTTACCAGACGCCTTTGTACTGCCAGTAGTCACTATGGCGCATGGTCCAGCCCACTTAAGTGCGAAAGGTATATGCAAGCTTCTGGCTCCAGTGTGGCAGAATGAAGGAATCCCAAAGTGTGCAGACAATGTGGTGAAACATTGTATTGTTTGTTTGATGTACAATCCGGGAAAGGGAACCCCAACTCCAGCAGGTCACTTTGCTCCTCCGACATATCCATTTGAGGTGTTGCAAATCGATTACATTCATATGGAGCGATGCAACAACCTCAAATACGTTCTGGTGGTAGTATGCGCCTTTTCTAGATGGATAGAACCATACCCTCTATAAGACAACACAGCCTTATCCACAGCTAAAGCTCTACTAAAAGAATTTTTCCCCAGGTTTGGTTTGCCGCGCATTGTCTGGAGTGACAATGGGAGCGAATTTGTGGGCCAAGTTATGCAAAAAGTTTGTGCGGGTCTTGGTATCAAGCAAAAGTTCCATGCGGCAAACCATCCACAGTCAGCGGGTTTAGTAGAATGCTACAATGGAACTTTAAAGCTAAAACTAGCGAAAGTTCAGGCTAGTACAGGACTTAGTTGGCCCGATGCTTTACCATTGGCTCTTCTGTCCACCAGAACTGCAGTACACTCTCGTGTGGGACTTAGCCCTTACGAAGTGGTTTTTGGACGCCCAGCTAATGTATGGGGAGTCCCTCGCCCTAAAAAATACTCAGACTTACCATATCCAATGTTAATTGACTACTTGCATGACCTTACGACTAAATTGTGTGTTCTCCATCAACAGGTTCAGAGTGCTTTGCCGGAGGTTTCCACAGATCCAGGTCATTCCATTCGGCCAGGTGACTGGGTCTGCACAAAGAACTTCCAAAGGACGAAAAATTTGGAACCCAGGTGGAGAGAGTCCTGAATGGTTTTGCTCACCATGAGAACAGCAGTATAAGTCGAAGGAAAGAAAAATTGGATTCACGGTGTGCATTGCAAGAAAGTGCCTTTGCCTCTTCCGTTCGATCAGTGGGTACGTAAGGGCATTAGAGACTCTGAGAGCGAAAAGGTTCCACGATTTGTACCTTTTAGTGATGCACGCCTGAATGGAACATTGTCTGAGAAAGAGGACGACGACATTCTTCAGGAAGCAATACCACCACATCGTCGCTTGAATACGACCAATCCGCGAACAATGTTCCGAGACCAAACTGTACCTGATAAAGAACACTATAACCTAAGGCCTAGACTAAAGAACACTTAAGATTTCTCTCTCCTATGTAGTATTCTGTCCCGGTTGCAGGGTCACGGTAGGAGTCTTGGTTGCGATCTGAGTAGTGGCAATAGGCCTGCAGGACTTGCAGTGTCATAAGACGGCAGACAATCGTGATTAAGTGATTGAGGAAGATTACCGTGAGCATCCACTTAGAAAGATGGAAACTACATTAGGCGAAAAAGAGAGAAAGGATAAGATGAAGGAAAAACATCACAAATCAATGTATAGTCGTTGTGGTATTGCTTTATGTATTATTATATTATTGTGTATTTTTTTGGCATGTATAAATTGGATTGTTATTGCTCTGCAGCGAAAAGTTGTCTCTCCTTCTACCTCTTCGTCTTCTTCTACTGTCTCTCCACATCTATTTCATACACTTCCTCAACATGAACTCATTAGAAGAACCGAATATTACAACAATTCATTTGTCCAGTTATTACATCAACATCAATTAGTGATAAATGCAACAAACTGTTGGGTGTGTGGACTTATGCCACATACCGTAGAAAAAGGAATGCCATATTTAGTTCTTCCGTTCTCCTATGAAGGTTCTGCTCGGGCTTATTTTGTTATCTTCTCCAATGCCTACCAAAGCAAATTCAGACGATCCGTTAGTTCATATATTGGTGATCCAGATTTTAGTCATAGTTCATTGATAAAGGGAATGGTAGCTATGGCTAAAATCATGCAAAATAGTAAGATTTCCATTGACGAAAGAAAAGCGTATACTAACTGGAACGTCACCCATTATGTCACTAGCCTTAGTGATAAAGTAAAAAATGGAAAATCTTCACCGATTTGGACTATACCACATCAGGGCAATTTCTGTCTACAGATAAATGGTCAGTCTGCTGACACCGTACAAAGAAATAGCTGTTCCCACACATACGTCTACACCTCTCAGAATTCACCGCCTCTAGTACCATCTCAGGGTACATATTTCATCTGTTATAATAGGGCTTACACGTGGTTGCCAACTGGTTTTTCTGGTACCTGCTATATAGCTTTCCTTCTTCCCCCTACATACACTGCTTCTGCAAATCATCATCGAAACAGATATGGCAGAGGGATTATTAATTCCAAGGACACAGCAGGACAAGAGGGAGGAGATTTCCTCAAAGGATTTCTTCCTTTTTGGGGTCCAATGGCCAACAGCAGAAATATCAGGCAACTGGTTCGTGTCGTAGAAACCACCATAGACATCACTGTAGGAGCCTTAAGTAATATCACGGCAGAACTACAGGCAGATCGTCTTATGACTTTACAAAACCGAGTTGCCTTAGACTTTGTTCTTGCAGACCGTGGTGGAGTGTGCAAATTGATCGGGTCAAGTTGCTGTATTTTCATACCTAATGACGCTCCGACAGTATACCAAGCTATCTCTAAATTACATATAATCTCTGAGTCGATTCATCAGGACGAAGGAGATTGGTCATTATTGGAGGGGTTTTGGGGACTACTGTCCAAATGGGGTTGGAAGATATTGACGTTCCTTGGAGTAGTTTTAGCCATCGTATTCTCTTGTTGCCTTTGTATGCACTGTGGCCCCGCCATCTGCGACCTTTGTGCTACTATGTGCATCCCTAAACCCAAGTCACAAAGAGCAGAGAATATCAGAATGACGCTACAGCAACAGCTCGATGACCTCATGGCCATCGACATTGACTCAGATTAATGTGAGTCTGAGTATCTTGCCTGAGTTCTAGCAAAAGGAGGGTCTGAGGAACTTCGATTTTCGATCGTGATCATATCGACCCGCCATTTTGTGCTCCGCCGCCATTTTGTGTTGCCCTCACTCAGGCAGCACGCGATCAAAGTCTTTTTCTGCTTTTCCTGCAATAGTGTGTCGAAATAATCTTGTGCCTCTGTTTACAAAAGCTGGTGTTAGAGACTGGCCGAGTACACTAATTCCTGTCTGGTTTTCCTAATCCCTGTCTCAACTATCTGTTGATTCACACTATTCTCTTCTGATTTTATCTTATCGTCTGGCCTTCACTGTCCTCTGTTCGTATTCTCTTGTTTCACAACTATCCTCCAAAACACACAAACGTATCTCGTCACCTGCAAGTCAGCTACAAGTCAGTTAATGAATTAGCTCATGGGGAGGGGTGACAAACACAGTTAGAGGAGAGGCTTCTTCGAGTTACTCGATACTTTATTTTCAAACCTTTCCTATTGGTTCTGTTCTGTTTTCCAACTTTCCTTATTTGCTCCCTTTTATATGTTTTAGGTGTGTTCTTAGTTAATGTATATGTCACATATATACTATATAAGATTGTGCGCCACGGAGTGAAGTGGCAGTCTCCTGAGAACATACCGTGTGTACTTCTAGGACAACTGTACTAGCTGCAGCTAATAAATCTGATCTTTTATGCCGACAGAGTGTCCCCGTGTCTCTGTGTAGCTAAGCAGGAGAACCCAGGAGATTAAGGCGTACCCTTCGCCGCCATGTCCAAAAGGTTCTGGTTCTTCACCTTTCCATTAGTATCTCATGAGGACTCAATCCTGTCTTCCTGTCAGGAATACTTCGGAGTCCCATCAACACAAGAGGCAATGCATCTGGCCAACTCAGTGATGTGGATGCACACACCTTCGCCAATCTTGACTTGATTGTGCCATTCAATTGCTCCACCATTCCAGAAGCCTCTGGGCGGTATGCAAGATGCAGTTTTTGTTCAATTTTAAATGCATCACAGATTAATCAAATTATTTCATTATTAAAATGAGGTCCTCTATCTGACTCCAAAGTAACTGGAAAACCAAAACAAGGAATCAACTCCATCAACAGCAATTTTGCAACTGTAAGACTGTCATTTCTTCTAGAGGGGTATGCCTCCACCTATCGTGAAAACAAACACACTATGACAAGGATGTACTTCATTCCATTGCTTGGGGGTAAATCTATGAAATCAAGCTGTAGTCGTGTGAATGGTCCTTCTGCCTTTCCAATTTTTCCTGAACTGACTACTGTCTTCCTGCCTGGATTTAGTTGTTGACAAATTAAGCATCTCTGGCAAAGACTCTCTGCGATTACCCTGAACCTTGGATTATACCAATTTTATCTAAACAGTGTGATCATTGCATCCCTGCCTACATGGGTGTCTCCATGATACATTCTTGCCATTTGAGGGAGTAAGCAGTCGGGCATGACTGGTCTGCCATCAGGATACACCCATACGTTATCCTTTGCCCTCCTTTCACAACCTGATTTTATCCAATTTTCCTTTTCGCTTACCTCCACCTCATCCTGCAATTGTCTTACCTCATCCATGTTTCTAAAGCTGAGAATAACATAAGTTGGCAGCTGATTTCACTTGTTTCAATTTTTCTGTTTAATGACATATTATTTCTCGCACAATATTGAGCAATCTGGTCAGCATATCGGTTACCTGCCATCACATAGTCATTTACTGACTGGTGAGCAGCACACTTGACCACTGCTATTTCCTTTGGCAATTGTATTGCTTCCAACAATTCTTTCACATTTTTTCCATTCCTGATGGGGGATCCTGAAGAAGACAGAAATCCCCTCTGCATCCATAGCTGGCCAAAGTCATGCACAACCCCGTAACCATATTGACTGTCCGTAAATACGGTTATTCTCCAATTGTTTCCAATTTTGCACGTCTTTGTTAAGGCCACCAATTCGGCTAATTGTGCAGACTTGACTCCCGGTAAACAGGATGCTTCAACAACCCCAGATATTTTACAGGTAGCATAAGCTGAACTAAGTCCTCCTCCTTCAATCCTTCGACAAGAGCCATCGACAAATAATTCATGGTTTGGCTCTTTCAGGGGCTCTTCTTTCATATCAGGGCGGGGCTTAGTACACATCTCAGTCACATCAAAGCAATCATGATCCACTTCATCTTTTGTTTCTTCACAACGTGGATCTGGCAATAATGTAGCAGGGTTTACCATTTTACATCTAATCACTGTTACATTTTCTGCTCCAAGAATTACTCTTTCATACTTAGTCATCCGACTAGGGGTAAGATTCTGTGTTCGAGTTCTTGTTAAGAGAATCTCGACTGAATGTGGGACATAAACTTTAACTGGATGTCCCATCACAATTGCTCACTTTGCTCCAGACTCATACAAGTAGCAGCTACTGCTTTTAAGCAGCCAGGTAAAACTGAAGCCACAGCATCCAAGGTAGCAGAAAAATATGCTACCGGATGTCGGTTTAATCCATGTCTTTGGGTCAAGACTGAAAGTGCACAACTCTCTCTCTCTCGCAACAGAACAGTGCAAATTCTTTCATATTATCAGGCATACCTAAAGCAGGGGCCTTGCACAGACAATTTTGCAATTTCACAAATGCTTCCACACTTTCATTATTCCAGACAAGGGGAGCCTTCACTCTTTTCCTTGTCATCTGAATCAATAGCTTTCCCAGCAGGGAAATCCCAACAATCCACTGCCGACAGTATCCAACCACTCCGAGAAACATTCTTATTTCTCTTTGCGTCTGTGGCAACTGCATTTGCTTGTTTATTTTAACTCTTTCAGGGGTCACTTTTCTCACTCCTCTTTCTATTTTGTGGCCTAAATATCCAACTCCTGTTTGACAAAATTGCAATTTCTCTGGTGACACTTTGTGTCCTCCGTCAGCCAAATGCTTCAGCAATGCAATCGAATCAGTAACACAGTCTTCTCGTGATTTTGATGCCACTAGCAAATCGTCGATGTATTGTACTAGGACTGAATTTCTGGGCATAACTAACTTTTCTAGTAATGCACAACCCCGTAATCATATTGACTGTCCGTAAATATGGTTATTCTCCAATTTTTTCCAATTTTGCATGCCTTTGTTAAGGCCACCAATTCGGCTACTTGTGCAGACTTGACTCCCGGTAAACAGGATGCTACAACAACCCCAGATATTTTACAGACAGCATAAGCTGCACTAATTCCTCCTCCTTCAATCCTTCGACAAGAGCCATCGACAAATAGTTAATGGTTTGGCTCTTTCAGGGGCTCTTCTTTTATATCAGGGCGGTGCTTAGTACACATCTCAGTCACATCAAAACAATCATGATCCACTTAATCTTTCATTTCTTCACAACTTGGATCTGGAAATAATGTAGCAGGGTTTACCATTGTACATCTAATCACTGTTACATTTTCTGCTCCAAGAATTGCTCTTTCATACTTAGTCATCCGACTAGGGGTAAGATTCTGTGTTCGAGTTCTTGTTAAGAAAATCTCGACTAATTGTGGGACATAAACTTTAACTGGATGTCCCATCACAATTGCTCACTTTGCTCCAGACTCATACAAGTAGCAGCTACTGCTTTTAAGCAGCCAGGTAAAGCTGAAGCCAGAGCATCCAAGGTAGCAGAAAAATATGCTACCGGGCGTCGGCTTAATCCATGTCTTTGGGTCAAGACTGAAAGGGCACAACTCTCTCTCTCGCAACAGAACAGTGCAAATTCTTACGTATAATCAGGCATACGTAAAGCAGGGGCCTCGCACAGACAATTTCGCAATTTCACAAATGCTTCCACACTTTCATTATTCCAGACAATGGGATCCTTCACTCTTTTCCTTGCCATCTGAATCAATGGCTTTGCCAGCAGCGAAAACCCAACAATCCACTGCCGACAGTATCCAACCACTCCGAGAAACATTCTTATTTCTCTTTGCGTCTGTGGCAACTGCATTTGCTTGATTATTTTAATTCTTTCAGGGGTCACTTTTCTCACTCCTCTTTCTATTTTGTGGCCTAAATATCTAACTCCTGTTTGACAAAATTGCAATTTATCTGGTGACACTTTGTGTCCTCCGTCAGCCAAATGCTTCAGCAATGCAATCGAATCAGTAACACAGTCTTCTTGTGATGTTGATGCCACTAGCAAATCGTCGATGTATTGTACTGAATTTCTGGGCATAACTAACTTTTCTAGTAATGCACAACCCCGTAACCATATTGACTGTCCGTAAATATGGTTATTCTCCAATTTTTTCCAATTTTGCATGCCTTTGTTAAGGCCACCAATTCGGCTACTTGTGCAGACTTGACTCCCGGTAAACAGGATGCTTCAACAACCCCAGATATTTTACAGACAGCATAAGCTGCACTAAGTCCTCCTCCTTCAATCCTTCGACAAGAGCCATCGACAAATAATTCATGGTTTGGCTCTTTCAGGGACTCTTCTTTCATATCAGGGCGGGGCTTAGTGCACATCTCAGTCACATCAAAGCAATCATGATCCACTTCATCTTTTGTCACTCCTCTTTCTATTTTGTGGCCTAAATATCTAACTCCTGTTTGACAAAATTGCTATTTCTCTGGTGACACTTTGTGTCCTCCGTCAGCCAAATGCTTCAGCAATGCAATCGAATCAGTAACACAGTCTTCTCGTGATTTTGATGCCACTAGCAAATCGTCGATGTATTGTACCAGGACTGAGTTTCTGGGCATAATTAACTTTTCTAGACAGTTTTTCAGTATTTGATTAAAAATTGAGGGACTTTCTGTATACCCTTGAGGAACTCGGCACCATGCCAACATACGGTCTTCATACTTAAAGGCAAAAAGATACTGGCTGTCTGGGTGCAAAGGAATAGTGAAAAAGGCGTGGCATGAATCAATTACTGTAAACCAGCCTGCATTCCAGGGTATCTGATAAAGAATCACTGCTAGATTTGGCACTACAGGACAACAAGGCACTACAATTTTATTGATCTTTCTTAAATCCTGCGCTATCCTGTATTTTCTGCTTGGCTTTTCAAGTCCCATTATAGGCGAATTACAAGTACAACTCATTATTTCTTTTAAAATGCCCTGTTTAACCATTCAGTCAATTTCTGAAGCCACTCCTGCTTTCACTTCTGGACTCATTTTGTATTGTCTGGTGTTGGGATAGAGTGCACCTTCTTTCACCTGTTGTTCTCAGTTCTTCTGGTAAATCATTTACTGTCATCAAAGAATACATTTCATCGACTTCTGTGCCTTGTTTAGCTAGCATTATCTTATATACAATATCTTCATCAGGGGTTTGAAAAGCAACACCATCCAGTGTGCAGTAGATTGTGCAATTCATTTTGCACAATAGATCCCTTCCTAATAGATTTACTGAACTCGAATCACAAACTACAAATCTGTGCATATCTTTAAAATTTCCAATGTGCACTTCCATTGGTTCTGTGATTGGGGTTCTAATTTGTTGATTTGATACTCCAATAACTTGGATGGTCTCTCCCGAGAGGAGTAGGTTTGGGATGTCTGCTGTTCTCACAGTAGAACGGGTAGCAATAGTATCCAACAGAAAAGTGATATAATTACCTTCCACTTTCCCATCAATAAATGGACCTGACTGATCTACCGGCAAGGATGCGCCAAGTACACACTCCTCTAACTCCCCCTTCAGGCACCATCATTGCAGGTGACTAATTTGATCATCATTATTCTGTAATAGATATTGTGAAATCACAGAATGTTTCTTACCACTTCCTCCTTGAAATCCGGCGTCAGCACTGTACTTTGGCTGGTTCACAAAATTTAGCAAGTGCTTCATTCTGCGTCTGTGGATTTAAATTTTGGTTTGGCCCGTTATTATTCTGAATACTCTTACACCCGTTCTTCCAATGTCCAAGCTTTCTGCACCCAAGACAAGGAAACATTTTCTTTGCATCCTCTCATCCTATTCATTCGTCCATTTAATTTACTACCATTCGCCGCATTATCCCTCTGATTGTGTTCTTTCATCTGATCGTCAGTCTGACCATTCAACTTAAGTTCCTGTTGTTCTGTCAGTTTCACTTGTGCCCACATCCTTTCCTCTTTTAGCTTTCTATGCCTAGCCTCAATATTGTCCCCACAATATTTTGTGTATTTCAGAATGTCATCTATGAGTTTTCCCTGCCGACACAACATGTGCTGCTGAATCATCTGACTAATCTCTGGTTTCAGAACAAGCACAAACCTATACACAAAATTTCCCATATCCTTATCACCAATGTTCTCAAAACCACTATACTGCTTAAACACTTGTAGCAGTCTTTCATAATACGCATGTACAGACTCATTCGGTTCTTGAGTTGTTCTATCTATCTTTACCCAGTCTGTTTCTATGGGAGGTATTTTTCCTTTCAGAAAAGTAATTACTTGATGATATTTCTTCATCACCTCATCTGAGGGTGCTCCTGTTTTCGAGTCCCTCGGATATTCCTCACTTGGCCAGTCAACTGTGATTTTACACTCCGTCCATAAACCAGTTGGTACCACTATGTCAATACTTCAAATCCTTTAGCAAAACCTTTGAGACTTTCACAAATCTTTTGACCTGTTTGTACCATTCAATTGGTTTCTCTCTTAACCTAAATGAGAAAATATCCTGACAACTCCATGGAACATGAACATATCCACCACCAGGTACCTCTCTCATGGGACACAATTTTTCTACCTTTTCTGATTCTTTTAACAAGTATGCAGAGGATGCTTCTCTCGCCTGCGCTTCTTCCTTCTTTCTTGTCCATCTCGTCCTCCACTTATCAATGTCTCCCCATTTTTGTAAAATATTCATCAACTCCTTTACCTGTAGTTTCTTTCCAGACACATTCATATTTTCTAAACCTTTATCTGTAAACTCCACTTGATCTGGTTTCTGTAACACTTTCTAGCTCCCTATGTCTATTCCCATCTCTGAGGCAAGCTCTGTCAAGTTCTCATGAAACAATTTCGCATTTCTAGTTATACTCCTGCATACAAACAACAACTCTTCTTTATTGTAATGGTTCAATCCTTCTATTCCCACATTTCCAGGTATCATCTCTTCCAATTCTACTTTCAATTTTAAATATCTAAAAAAAAATTGGGGGTGAGCTTTGTTTTTCTATTCCCTGTGCCCATCTCTCCAAATCTTCTGGAGTTACCGCTGTTGAACTTCTTGTTCCTGAAGGTCCTACAGACCTTCTCTCTTTTGAACTACTGGGTGTAACTCTTTTCGGGGTTTCACTTACTGATTCTCTTATCAGTAGATCCATTAATGAAATTACTGAATCGCACTCACTGGCTTGATCATCAGATATTATAATCTCTTTTCTAGGATTACTCAAGGGAGTTGTTACAGCTTGCGGTTTTGGGCAACTTATTTTATCTCCATATAATGGAATAACAGGACCTATAGTTACTGGCACTGGCAATGCTTCACGGTTTAAATTCAATTGGCCTATTTTCTATATTAATTCCTCTCTGTTTCTACTTAATGCTTCCTTTTCTCTGTCTTGAAGCACCCTATTAACTGATGTGTCATGTAAAATTTGTGGGATTAAGGGCGTTCCCATTACTGGTGAACTCGGGGTGGCTCTACTGGGTCCTTCTTGATACGGTGGAGGGTTTTTAGTTAAAATGCCCTCCAACAATTCATCATCTGATTCACCACATCCTGTCACATTCATATGTTTCGTTTTTTCTTTACACTTGCTCCCTAACTGTTCCTCAGCCATTAACACTGGATATAAACCTTCCGATACCATTGCTCTTCTCCATTGCTACATTTGACCTTCGTGTGACTCATATAAATATCAAGGAAAACGTCCCATATATCTCCCATTTCAGTTTTTCTCTCTTTCATATGACTCAGTCTCCCATTCTTCTAATGCCTCATACTCCGTTAGCCTAGGTCTTGGATCTAAATCATTCATCCTCATTCTCAAATTCTGAGGAATTCCCCCATTAAATGTACCATTTTCAGGGAAAGCTAGAAGACCATCACCTTTCGTATACTCTATCCAATTCTCCATCCATACACAAGTATGATATCCTCTTTCCATCATCATAAATGAAGCAGGCGTCTTTGGTAGCAGAATAGGTATTCCCTCTCTAGTCAACATAGGCTTATCTTTCTTAAAGAAATTCTTAATTTTCTTTATAAATAAAATTTTTCTCTTTTCACCATACATTCTAGAAACTCGATGTAGGAATCAATAATCCGCAAACCCTCGAGCTTTCCTGTCAGGGCGACTCACACCAAAAGGCAAATCAGAATCAAACCTACAAATTCTCGTCGACCAATCCTAAAGCAGCTTCTATTCAACCACCCACTCAGATTCTGGCTCACGCTCTTGGTCTGACCAATGCCAGCGCGGCCCTTTTCAATGTTGTCAGTTCTGCTCCTTACTACTGACCCCTCCTTTACAATCTGCTCCTGTCTCAAGCCTGCTATTTCAACCAATCCCAGCGCTGCGCTCTCTAACGTCAGCGCAACTCCGGCAACTCGCCCTCCCTTCACAAGGTAATACGAAAACTTATTTCTTTATACTTTTCATTAAAATTCTTTGTTAATAACAACATAAAAACATTCGCTACTCTGCCTGTTCCGCTAAACAAAGGATAGATTTCCGACTTGTTCTTGAGTCTCAGAATTGCTCCTCTTCTACTGCGAGTAAAACCCTCTGTTTACCCTTCATTCAAGCTCATGAGAACCTGCTGTTCCTTCAGTCTTACCCTTACTAGGTGATATAAGACCAAAGTTTCACCAGCGAACCTTTTGCTTTCACTCACGCTCGACTTTTATACGAAATAGTCCCTAATTTAAAATTGCCAGCCCTGCGTAGCTTCTCAGTGCTATTCCAACAGACGAGTAACCTCACTGCAGTGTGGCTTCTATCTCCACCCACTATTCATTCCCCCGGGAATTTTCCAGACAACAAAAAACAAGACGCTAACTCTTTTTGTTGAACATAAATCAATAATCAATACTTATCACCAAACTGGTCAATAATAACCATAACTCTGCTATCAGAAAACGGATCCAGAGGTGCACCAACAACAGATACTCCAATACCATATACTCACCTGGGCCCATAAACACACACACAGTTGGGTAACTGCTGGAGGCAACGTTTATTTTTGCTAAAATCAAGATTAATTACCTTTATTCCTTAACTAACCTTTCACTGATCAAAAAGTTCCTTTCTCTGGTTTATGGACCATTAGTTGGAGCTAGTTGATGGCGAAATGACATAGATTAATCCTGTTCTATTATAATGAAATAAACCACAGACTCTGGAAAAGTTTAAACCTTTATCTAAATTAATTTCATGTGAACCATTTCGAAAATACAGTGCAGTCACCGTCACTCATAGGAAGGAAGATTCAATTAACCAATCAATCAACACATACTTCAAATTTGCAATGACTTCTGCTCAGAAAGGAGAGGATAGAGAGAAAAGCTAATACATGAAATTTATAATTACCACGGATGGTGTGAAGATCAACCCCCTGGCCAAAGGGCTGGTAAGGGTCCCCCGGGATAGATCAGGCGACAAAGGCTTCAGGACAGGAATCAGGACAGGATAGATAACCTCTCTAACACCGACGGTCGCGTTGCACCCCTCTCTGACACTCTCTTCCTCCTCGAGATTCTTCCGCGATCTTCTTTCTAATCCTAATAATTTAGATATCAGGCTCAGTATTCGATTCTTCATTAGCATCTCCCGCTACTCTGACAGCACTCATGGCTCACAGCATCTCAGCATTGACGTCTCTCTAACTAACTAAAACTACCTCAGTTATACCTTTTGCTATTCAATGTTCCACCCCCTAAAGTTATGATATTGTAAAAATAATAATTTTGATTGGTCAGGCAATGGGGGATGATCATCACACCATGCTTACATATCATTCTTTTCAGTTAGCTCCTTGTTAACAAACCCATCCCCTTAATTTTTATTCATCTTTATTTTCCCACCCGCATTCACATCTCATTTGCAACAAATGTGTCCATTCAATCATATAGTCTTATTCATTCAGGTTCTTCATTGCCGGTTCTACCGGGCTGACTTTCAACAGGCATGCGTGGTGGTCACATGTTAAACAAACTCTGGACACACACGAGAGGCCCAAATGCGCACTAATAAGAAAGTCAGAAAGACAAATGTTACTTTCAGAAATAAATGGTTTCACTGTATACCACCCATCTCTACTCTAATCCCCTTTATTTAATAATACTTTCCCCGCATTAGCATTAGTAATATAGCTCAATTTTGTTTCAGCTAAGGAGGTGCCATGCACGCGAGCCTTCAAGACTGCATGTTAGTATCTTCTGCTCATGCGCAAGAATTTCCCTCCAAGCGACAGCTTGTCACACTACGTAGATGCAGTTGACGCATGCGTAATAAAGATTTCCCGTTTGCAGCTATTTTAGAAATTAGTTTTGTTACTTATGTTAGTAAGCACCTAGACAAGCTTCTCTAACCCTCAATTTGATGTGGTGCGCATTAGTTTTACACAATACAAAATTAATATCATGTTAGAAAGTTAAAGGAGAAGATTGCTTCCAAATAAGTCTCTTTTCTACGAGTCCTTGCTCCATCAGTACCCAGATCGTACAGGTGTCAGTCAGCACACCTAAGACTGGGGTACAGATCTAACAAGCTCTGCCCTTTGTCTGTGTTTTTATCCTTTATGGTACCCAGATCGTACAGGTGTCAGTGAGCACAGCTAAGACTGGGGTACAGATCTAACGAGCTCTGGCGTTTGTCTGTGTTTTTCTCCCTCAAGGTCATACAGGTGTAAGTGAGCACAGCTAAGGCTCTGGTGTACAGTTGCTGCATCCTTTGGGTGAAGCAGTAAGGTGTCAGTCAGCACAGATGCGGCGTGGTTATAAGATGCAGGCTCAGTCACTGAACAGTAAAGCTGCCCATCACGTCACACAGATCTGAGAGGTGTCAGTTAACATATTTCGCAGTTCATGCAGTTGTCTGCCTTTGTTTTAACGCATTTAATGAGCATGGGTTATGATTGAGAATGCCACTGGCTCCTTCTGTACTCCCTTACATGGCACATACTTAGGCTGTCCGGAATTCGGTTTAAACCGACTCTGACCGACAGTACACCACAGGATGAAAATCAGCTGATCTGGTTTAAACCGAGTGTCACTGATTTTCATAGTTGACGGGGGAGAGGAGCTGTTGTGGTCTGCCGTCTGTCTGACTGCGGCCGCACCTGAGTACTTCACAGGTCTTTAAAAAGACCATTTACATAACGAGGCTTTGTTGTTCTTTCGCCCATTCTCAGAACCTCTGGGGGCAGGGCTGAGCGCAGAAACAGTCTTCGTTGCTTTCTGTTTTGGCTTGTCTGGCAGCCGGCCCTGCACCAGGGAGATGTTTATTTTCCGCACCCATAACTTGTATGTACACAGGTGCCGGCTTCGTTTTAGCATTGTGGAGCCTCGTATTCAGCTTGCCTATGTGTGCTCACATTATTTCTAGATAAACGCGTTCAGCTGCTAGGACTACGCGCAACGGCCCCGCCTCCCGTATGGGCATTGCAGCCTCAGGGTTCCTTCTGGTTCTCTTCAAATGTGTTAGGTAAGAGAGCGGACGGCACCAAGATAAGGCTGCGGGGGGGGGGGGGGTGGCCAGATTGGGACAAGGGAGCGTGTCATTGCCAGGCACATTACATTAGAGAAAGTTCCTCTCTGTGTGAGCCGAAGATGCAGCTGCACAACAGAGATGCATCCTTTACACTCATGGGAACGGCTGGACCAGCCCCCTCGGGATGGTTGGAACCAGGAGATAGTTTGTAGGCTTGAACAGGGTGTGTCATGTGACCCTGGGTTTTTCGTGTGTTGTTCGGGATTTTGTGGCGCCTGCAGTAGTTAGCTTTGCTCCTCACAAGCTCCTCTTCAGTGCACAGCCTCCTCATACCCAGGCTAGCGCTCTCAGGGTTTGTGACGCCAAGGCGTAGACTGTGCATCCTACCAAGAGGGGGGCGGGTGACGGCTCCGAGTCACAAGCTGGAAGAGCTTCACGCACCCCCCTCCTTCGGGCTTCAACTGGCACTCCCCGTAGGACGTTGGGCTGCTTCATCTGGTCTCATAAATGACCCTTGCCCTAGCCTTCAGCTCCATTGACTTTTCTTCGGAGGTGTTTTTTACCACTTCACTCAGAAGTTTCCACACCTCTTCAGAGTCCATTTTCATTTCTGACAGGTACTGAGATCCCAGGCATTGATCATTCCTTGCCGTAGAGTCCAAGCCTGAAAATGTATCCGAATACCAGCCCTTCCATAACCTGCCTCGTAAATCTTAACTTCACCCTTGCTAAGCTGTTAGATATTCCGCCTGACATTGCACACATAGTTGATGCCCTCCCCGGATACGACATATAATTTCCTCACAGTTCCTTATCCTTCTTCTGTGTGACGTTGTCTCATCCTTCCAGGCACGCATTCTACCGACGATCCCAACTAAAACGTTTCACCTGCTAAACTGGACAGGAGTTCCTTTCCAATAACCCTGAATAAAAAATCTCCAGGTGTGAAACCGGCAGGACCCACTATTGCACGATGGAAATAGTGAAAGAAGAAAGTTCTCAGAATTGTTTTGGCACGCAGTAGGTGACATTCACCAGCGCCTGTTGGAGGGGATGTGCGGGAATCCCTGCGATGGGATATGCGGACAGGCTTGAGGGAAGGCACCGCGCGCACACTGGTCACCTTTGACCACACCAGTAAATTAACAGTAAATTGTACCGCGGCCCAGTGGGCTCGGCTGTGGTAATAATTGTTTGGCCCCGACGGGCTTAGCACTAAAATTATTTGCAGAGGCTCAAGGAAACCCACAGAAGCGCCACATACTAGATACAGGAAGGGGGAAGAAAACAAGCCTCCTCTGCTGATTTATTATATATATATATATATGTTTCAAAATATCAGCGGAGGGTTCAGCAGTCTGGCGGCCCGGCCGTTCTGATAATTGTCGCCTTTGACTTTATTGATACTCATCTATCAGTCAACAGCACCGTTGGGATGGGATGTGCGGGAACCCTTAAGCCGGGCAAGGCACTGTGGCAATGCACCACTAGCGCCGGCCATAAGGGCACCCTAGGCGCAAGTACTGAAGCACGATCCTGTCGGCAGGGAACATATCATTGCAGGGTAAACAAGCCGACCGGCGCGTGGGTAGATACTTTAGAACTTTAGCGCTGCCAATTCCCAGCAGAGAACAGCAGGTTTGTCTGCATTTTTACACCGAACTCTGTCCTGTGGGGCCATATGGATGTAGATGGTTAAGAGAACTGAATCATGTGTTCTTAAGGGACAACCTCCCGGATACACCAGGATCTTAATGGGGTTTTCAGGATGCAGCAAGACCAGTTCGGTGTCTGGAAGTGGTGCAACCCGGCCATCCTTCACGCCGAGAGTGGTGCTGATGTCCAGCAGGCGGGGGCTGGGGTAGATGACGGGAGTAGGAGTTTGATTTGTGGTAGTGCTTCTTTCTGCTCGCACTTTGTTGGCAATTTTCGGTTGTATTTAACTGATGATGTTGATAGGCACATACAGCTGAAATAGCAAACCAGTTATTATTCTTTTACAAAACATGTTTTTGTAATCATTGTGATACTGCAATGGCAAGATTTCCACTTCACAAACTCAAACACTTAAAGCATAGACTCTTCCATAAACCTTGAAAATAACAGCAGGAGAGGATGTAGTCTAATGATTAGGGCGGTGGACCTCAAATCAGGCGAACGGGGATCGAGTCTCGGCAATGGCGCTCAACAGCCTGTGATTCTGGGCAAATCATGTAATCTACCCGTTCCTAACAAAAATGAATGTGCCCTTGTGTAACGCAACAGGTGCTCATGTGAAGCGCTTCAATACTTTCAGGTCGAGTTAGCACTATATAAATCTCAGAGTGGAAAAAAACAGCAGTGAAAACCAGCCTACCTTTACTCAGAGCTGTGCCATCATGCTACATGATTTGTGAGGAGTGCCCAAAACCATGAACATGTCACCCAGCTCTAACTTTCTTCAAATGACAACACATTGATTCTAAATGAACTATGAGAACTGCCTGCCTTGCCTACAACGCCCAACACCCCCAGAAATCTCTCATTTCCAAAAAGTTCACTCTGTACCCCGCAGTTCAAGAGGTGTGGCTTGCATAGAGCCACCCGTTTCAGGCAAATTTCAGAAAGTGCTGACTTAACCTTCGACTTGTAAAAATGTATTTGGACCTCATATACACTGTACGTACACTGTCTATATACCATGCATCAATGAAGAAAGCAAGCAATGATAACACACCAGTAAAACACTGTTTCAGTTGTTTTTTATGGCGCAAAAATGAGTAACCACTGAAAAGCACTGTTTTTTTGAGGTATTGAAATCACTGGAAAACACTGAAAAAACACCACCAGAATTCACCCAAAATAGAAACTGAAAACAGGAAAGCCTACACATACTATATATACCTTGTTTAATATAAGCGTCACTATCTCTGGCACCAGCCTCGCCAATAGAGGGGCAGTGCTTTTATAATGGAGTTTGCCTTTCAAGGAATCCTTTACCGGGCCCATCTGCTGTGTATCGAGTTGGGTGACATTAAACATCAGCTTCAAGATGCCCCTCGAGGTACGCAGTCGCTACATCTGGCGGGCGACTCCTTATTATCGCAGCTGGAGCTCACTTTTTCTCACACTCTGTTGGCATACATTGTTCTGCGAAGCATGCTGTATTCAGGTAGGGACTTGCAGCTCCACTCTCCGGACATATTTTTCATTGGCTTGTGTAATTGTCCACTATAAACTGTGGCTGTTCATTGGTCAATAGGCTTAGTATTCACTCCTTAATACCACCTTTTCTCATTTTGTAACCTCCCATGGCGACACTCCCTGTTATGTGTGTTGTTACTCAGTAGACTTTAATTACAGCCTCCGAGCACTATTTTTTCCAATAGCTTTGTCCTGCCTGCTGTTGCAGACAGAACAAGCTCTCTCCTAACCCTTAAAAAAACTAATTATAGCAAGGGCGCCAAACACATTTGCAATGCAATAGGTCTTACATTTGTGAGAGTTTAAGCTATATACATTGTAAATGACAATGCCTTTTATTTATCTGGTTTAAAAAAAACACATAAATAAAAGGCATTGTCATTTACAATGCCAATAGATCAAGCTCTTGTAAATGCAAGACCTATTGCATTGCAAATGCTTGTTGCTCTTGATCTCAAGAATCATGAAAACAGCAGTGTGAACAAAAGGTAAACAGTCCTCTCCTAGCCTCTCAGCAGTGAAGAGGAGGCTGTCATACTGCTAACTTTCATATGAAAGAGCTATCGTGTGAGGCCAGTCAAAGGGCTTGCGGTGTCATTTTAGTTTCCTCTGGATAGAGCGCGTGGGAGGCAGGGGACTATGTGAGACTATGTGAGAGAGGAAGATATGGAGAGAGGGAGACAGAGAGAGAGAAAAGGTGTATTACAGGCCAATGGTGGTTCCGCAAAGAGCCAACTCTCAAACTGTTGCTGAAGGCCAGGGAGAAGAAAATTGAACTCATGTTTCTACCACTCCTTCCGCTACCAAGTTCAGGTGATTGCAGTGTAAATGTGTTAAAAAAAACGCATTCTAATTAATATGTGGGAGTAGAGTAGCTCAGAGGAATTATAGCACCACACATAGAAAGAGGAAAACACTTCTCATGATTGTTTTTGTTGAGGTGGGTGTCCCTTCCTGCACAAAAACAATCCTCCCCGCAATACAGGCACCCTTGCACCATGGATCAAGGGTGGCTGTGTTGGCACATGGACCCCAATTGTGCGCCAGCGCAGGAGAGAGGTCAGGGATACCTCATATTGTTGTAAATATGATGCATCGCTTTGCTTCGGAAGTAATGCGTTGCGGAGCAACCAAATGGCTTGCAGCACTGCACTGCGTTACTTCCTCGTAAATATGGCCAGAAGTTTCTTCATGATTGTTTTTGCAACCTGTCATGTATGTTTTGTATTGTACACTTTGCATCACCTGCACGTTTATTGAATGCCCTATTTATAATTCCTATTCACGTGCTCTGATGTGAATAGTGGCATTGGTATCACATGCGCTTATTCCGTGTCTCCACTCACCCAAGATAATAGACGAGGGAATTATTTTGCCCTCTTGGAGAAACCTTTGTACTATAACATACCAATTTTGGGGATCAATAGTTTTCCAGGAATACATCTTAGGAAAGGATTTACTCCTACCATTGACAGCCATAAATCTCTTACCATCTCTACGGTGGGAATGGGATTAAGAGAAATTTGTGAATACCTAGAAGCATGTCATTTTTGGGTGTGCAGAAACCCTTGAGCCTTTCCAGCGCTTAGAACACCCTGTCACTGTTCCTGAAATATATTGACTACCAAGTAAGGGGCATATCAACAAGGCGGCGATATAAAATTATCGCCGCTTTTGCGGCCGTTTTCAGCCGAAAAGTGGCGATAATTTTATCGCTTTATCAGCAAGGTCACGCTGTCGCGTGAATCCTTGCCTAAGCGCCCTTTCGCGTAACGCCCAGCTTTGCATCTCTAATGAGATGCAAAGTGGGCGTACCGTCCCAAAATAACTGGAGAAATGTCGCTAACCGACATTTCTCCAATTATCAATGGGCACGCTAACAAGCATAGCGATAAGAAAAGTAGCGCTAACCTTGGTTATCGCTACTTTCCTTACGCCTGCTTTTGGTTTGACTTAGCCATGATATCCAATGGAAGGTGGATATCATGGCTAAGTCTGCTCTGCCCTGTCAGCAAGCTATCACCAAATGTTGTGTGATTATCGCTGGATTTCCAGTGATAATCGGACATTTGGCAGCTTGCGCCAGGAATTTTATCGCTTTTGAGATAAGCGTTGCTAATAGCATGCTATCCAGCGATAAAATTCAATGATAGCCGGCGATAATTATCCTAGCGCTAAGTGCGCTTAGCGATAATTATCGCCGGTTGTTGCTGATATGCCCCCAAGTCTTTTTACTTTAACAACTTTTGAAAATTAGAAAAATTATCTTAGACTCACAAAGCAAAGCTATTTGTTTAAATCAACTTATATGTGCAAATAGCTTTGTAAATTTGTCTGTATCTACCTATCGCTAAGAGTTAGTGCATGAGCTGCTGAAAGCACAACTCAGAAATATGACAGTGGATCACCAAAAACATTTCTGACTGGTGCTATTTCATGTCCTTATTGGTAAGGTAGGGGAATACTTGATGCATATATCTTTTACCATCATATAAGGAAATCATGTTTCTCGAGGTGGTAATCAGGGCCGGACAGGCCTTTTATTCCACCAGGCATTTTCCTGGTAGGCTGGAGCCCTCAGAGGCCGGTTGTGAAAGTCCAGGGCCGCCCCAGGCGCCTCTGTCGCTTTCCCCATCTCCCCAAGGTTATTTGCAGCAGGCATGGGGAGGCTTCTAGAGAGAGAGAGAGAGAGAGAGAGAGAGAGAGAGAATGAGATGGAGGGAGGGGGAAGGTAGAGAGAAAGCGATCAGAGAGGGAAAAGAGAGTGACTAAAGCGAAGGAGAAAGAGACAATAGATGGATGGAAAGAGAGCGCAGGGAGATGAAGGGAGCGGGGCTAGTTTAAGAGTTTTTGTCAGGGTTGCTTTTGATGCCCCAGTCCTGCCCTGGTGGCAATTTGTGACAAGACTTTTCTGTGCATATTTGAACTGGGACATTTTGTTGTGTTTGTGATTTGTTCTGTTGCTTTTTGTGCTACTGTGTTTTTGTGGTGCAGTGTTTTATTGAGATGCTGTTTACTACGGTTGTTGTCTTACATTCTGTTTTGACTGTTTAGTTGTGTGTTGCCCGGTTTTTATGTTACATTGCTTTCTGCATGTTGTTGTGTTTTGTTGTTTACTTTAGAAATGCTAACAAATGCCAAACAAATGCATTTCCAGCCAAAAGCAGCACATTCCTCAAGCTGAAGCCATAAGTCAGATCAGGGTTCTAAGTGACATCATAGTCACCTCGAGCTTCGCTCTCGTTGTCTATTTGATGTCACTCAAACTCCTCAGTGAAAAACATCCGTGTAATTCACTGTTACCCATCTAAAATCCTTCATGTTCTGTTTGAAAATGGCTGCATGTCTAAACCACCAAGCCAAGTACTACTACCGAGACTTCCCTTAATGTGACCAACCACATCTGTTTGAAAAAGCTGAAAAAACTGTCTGTAGCAAAAATCTCGAAGCTTCACCCCTGGTTAGAATCTCTCCACACAATCAAAAGCTTGTTAGCAGTGTCTGTGCCCTTTGACCTGCTGATATCCAGCTGTGGAGCTCAAGTGAAATTGTACACTGCAGGCTGGCCCTGCGGTCCTCGCCTTGAAGTATCCATACCACCTGGACTGTGAACGGTATCACTTTCACCTCCTCAAAGAAGATATTCGTCCCAACAGAAATAGTCGTAGAACTGATGAAAAAGCTGATGCAAAATAAGAACTCTGCATCACAAGAGCCATGCGGTATCTTAAACATGGTAACCCATAAGCAGAGAGTCGTCATGCTAAAGAGTGCAAGTTAGGATGTCAATTTAGTGCATATCGTACTCTCAATAAAAAGACTTCATATGTTCAGCTCCACTGGTACAAGTCTTCCTCCTTTTTCCCATCCGTAGTCATCCTGGTTATGTGTAACTCCACAGCTGTTGACCTTTCCTGTCATTCTTTACATCAAAGGTCACCCCCAGAGCAAGCGTTCTGCAGCCAGTGAACTGCAATTCAGAGCTTGACCAGCAATAGACATACAACCCTCTTTTAATTCTGGCCTTTGAGGCAGCTTCACCAGACTAGTGGTTTTCTACACAAAAAAAAAAAAATCATAATATTCTTACCTAGATGGGCTGTTGATCAGTGAACTTCATTCATTGGTCTGTTTAGTTGTCATTAAAAATGTGCTACCGTCCATTAAAGCATAATGCATGGGGCTCCCTTCATCTGATGTGACTGCACAAAGTCTGTTCCGATTTGCTAGAAATTATTCCTTCCTCTTCAGTGATAAATCTGTTTCAAAGTATGTTTTTTTTTTTTTTTTTTACCTTGGTATAACAGCAATTTATTTTGCTTGCACTTTGGACGCTCACTTTTATGGTGATTTATTTTCCATCTTCCTCATAGGTCTTGCATGAGACAGTGCGCATGTGCTGTCACTTGCTACAATCTTTTGTTTCTTCTTCTTCAAAAAAAAAAAACACTAGAAGGGGCTTTTATCCTGCCCATTACTTACTATTGGTTGGCTTTATTGTTCTCTCATTTTCTTGCTTCTCATTGGTCCCGGCTTGGGGTTTCACTTTCTGTTTTCATGTGTTTTTGCCCTTTAATGGAGCATTGACCAAGTATTGATTAATTGATTTATTTAGTGTTCTTCCACTGCTTGATCTGGGCTTAAGGTACTTTTTTGCCTCCTCGTCGTTGCTTTCCTTGTTCTTTTTGCTAGTCTCCAATATATTCCCCAACTGATCTCTGTCACCACTCCATACCCCCACTTGCTGCTCCTTCTTTGCAGCCTGCATCCAGGCCCCTCCTGCGCCTCCTTCCCTTCAAAGGGTTCATAGAAAGCTCCCTGACCAGGGAGGAGGGGCGTCATGGCACTCCTTTGGCAGAAGGCACAAAATGACATAGATAAAGGTATGCACAGCCCCCACCACACGACCGCCAGTACTACCTCGGTTCTTCTGAGAAGCATGCAAACGCAACGTTAAACTTTCACAGCTGAAATAGCGATGTATAGGAGATCGCAGGGGATGTTAGTGGCTGAGGTGCTGGTGCATCTTGTCTAAATGTACTTTTGTCTCACCCTGCCCTTAAAATAAAATCTGTTTGTAAACATATTGAAGTATCTCTTCACACAGACACCAGGCGCCTCCATGACTAACTTACTCTTTTTTTATTTTACAGGCTTTGGAGTCTTCTTTAGCCCTGCCACCCTTTCCATCTCAATTGCCTTTATTTCACTTTATTACAGGTTTTTCGAAAGCTCAAGTTCAAGTTCAAAAATACTTTATTCGTATAAGGCCATATCCATAAAAGCACATCAGACATGACAGTTTAAAAAGCGCAAGTACATAATCACAGTAAAAGTTCACTGACATGGGGCATAGGTACACAATATTTAAAACACATATGTTAGAATAAAAGCTCATACATAAATAGAAAGAAACTTTCAAGGATTGCACATCATATTGCGGGCCCGCACAGCAATTCTCAAAAAAGTGCAGACGCGGAAAACCAACTCTTTCTCTGCTAATCTGAGTGCCCTCCTGTAAGCATCTGCCAGCCTGATGGGCATATTTCTTTAAAAAACCAATTAGAATATTTTATATAAAACTTGCAGAAGGATAAAAAAATGTTAATGGTTTGGCCGCTCTGTCTATCACACGGGCAGGGTAAGGAGTCATGATTTGCGTTGTAACCAAGAGGAAAACACGGCAAAAAGTTTACAGTACCTGCCCTTAAGTGAAAAAAGAGGCTTCTCTTCCAGTGACTCAGGGGCAGGGTAAGGTAGCTGGGCAGGGGATGCACAACATGTTCAATGGTCATAAAAATAAGAACAGAGGATTTCTTAGATTCCCTCTCCATCCTTTCCGTGCCATAGAGTGTGTAAAGTGCATTCCTGAGAACGTTTTTATGTATGGTCTCAGCTGTGCTTGGGCTTAGAAAAAGCCTTCCTAAATTAACACTGCATAGGCTCTGTTTCACTCCGGACAGCCACGGGATGTCCTGCCCTTTCTCGCAACCAATACAATCACCTATGATCTCTTTTGTGAGAGACGCTGCCAGATTTTTCCATATGGAGAGCAAAAATAGGGCGGGTCGAGCCCTTATAAAATCCTCAATATAGTTTAAATTGAGTTCTTTATGGCAAACGTGCTGGGCGGTGGAGATTGGTGCACCTAATAATTTCCTACAGAATCTATTTTCTTCTTGTTCGATACTAGGACTCTTGGCGATACCCCAAACCTCTGCACCATAGGTGGCTGTTGGTATGCACTGGTATTTAAAAAAAAAATTAAAATGGCACCTGTTCTCTTGGGCCATGGGAGGCTAAGAATAGAATCGGAGGGCTTGAGAACTTGCTCCTGCAAAATGCCATGTGCTCAGACCAGGAGTCATTTGCAGCAAAGACCAGCCCAAGGTAAGGAAAAGTGCTAGTGCTTTTTAGTTTCTGCTCTCCCACAGATATAAAATGTAATTGGTGTTTCCTCGGCCCACAGGACATTATAAAGCTTATATAAAGCATAGATTTGATAGGGCATGTCAGTACTCTTTATAAGTACATATCACTAATAAATCATAATTCCATATATGCAAATGAAGTGTATTATAAAGTCCATTTACTAATAAATTTATTTGAATTGAGTTTTAAAAAGTACCTTTTTTTGTCAAGATGCTCTCATGCAGTTCTGCTGTCGCATGGACTAGAACGCCTGAGTGTCGCAGCTGAAGTGAACACAATTGGAGAGAAATTTTGTGTGTACATCCTGTTCTCAGGTCCTATTGTTTACAATTCAGTGGGCTTATAACCCGCCAACAGCATACCATTAGTTGTTTTCATTGTCACTCTCATTTGCAACCTTCTTTTCTTGTGTTAGCTCCTCCCTAAAGCACAGACCAAGTACGGGTTTGTTGGACTTACCCCTCTCTGCAGGTTCACCCCCAAGTTATTTGGCTTCAACCCTCCGATTTTTCTGGAGGAGTTTGATTTTGCCCTTAGGACTCTGCGCACTTTACCACTGATAATCAGTGCTAAAGTGCTTGTGTTCATTCCCTAAACCATAGTAAAATTGGCTTACCCCTGATTGGCAAATTTAATTTACTTATAAGTCCCTAGTAAAGTAGTATACAATATACCTAGGGCTGGTAAAATATATGTTACTAGTGGGCCATCACCACTTATTGTGCCACCCACTTATGTAGCTCTTTGAGACATATCTCAGACCTACCATTGCAGCCTGTATGCAGTTTTAAAAGGCCAGTTTGACTTGGTAAAATAACCCCCTTGTGAGGTAAAAAAAAACCTCCCTTTTTATTACATATAAGTCACCCCTAAGGTAGGCCCTAGACAGCCCATAGTGCAGGATACATTGTAATTAAAAACTAGACATGTACTGGTAAGTTTTACATGTCCTGGTAGTGTACAATTCCCAAATTTGTTTTTCACTACTGCAAGGCCTACCTCTTCCATGGGATAACATTGGGTTACCCTTTTACATTTCATGAATGCTAACGTTTGTTTGTGAGCTGGTGGGAAAATCATGTTTGGTATCTGAAGAATTGTAATTTAAAATCGTCTTCAATAGCAAAGTCAAATTTTAAGTCACACGACTGAGCCCTGCTCTCACACAAAGAACATCACACTAGCCTTTTGTGCCTGTAGCCAGGGGGCAGTCAGGGCAGTGAGGCAGAACATTTCAGACACCTCTGTGAGGAGAAGCCTCCAGAAGTTTCTCAAAGAAGGCACCAGGTATAAAATAGAACCCTCAGATCCAGAATTCAGTTCGCTCCTGGATCTGTGGAAAGACTCTGAGAGGGCTGCCTGCTGCTGATGCTTGCTGTGTACTTCAGAGGAACTGTACCAAGAATAACTGCTTTGTTGCATGAAGCTTACTCTAAGTCCCATGCCTTCCCTGGTGTGTGTGCCCTGCCCCCACGCAATGCCACTCTACGCCACAATACAATGTCAGTCTACTCTATACCACTCCACTCTACTCTAAACCACTCCAGTCCACACAATGCCATTCTACACCATTCTACTCAATGCCACTCTAGCCCACTCCACTCTATTTTATCCTACTCTACTCTATGTCACTCCTCTCCACACAGTGCCACTCTACAGCACTCTATGCCACTCTACACCACTCCACTCAATGCCACTCTACTCTACGCCACCCCAAACAATGTCACCCTACTCTAGACCACTCCACTCTACAGAACTCCAAGCCACTTGACTCTACACAACTCTACTCTGTGCCAAGCTACTTTGCTCCACTCCACTAACTGTTAGCCATACTTTAAATTATTTCAGTGGCAGTGTTACCATAGCTCGGGCCTGTACCCCGGGGTTGCCATGTGTTTTACACAGAACATGGAAGTATTTACTAAGTGATGCAGAGTTTCCTGGTTCAAACCTGTGTCACATCCTATGATAGTTCATTAGGGGGATTCTAGGGGCTCGTGAAACCAGTGGGGGCTAAGTAAAGGGCCAGCTAGCATCAATTTGTGAAAGCCAAAAACACTGAACCTCCTCCCGAAATTGATGGAGGTGGGATGACGCTGTTTTCTTGTTTAATTTAATTTCATAAGACTGTGGGGTGGTAAGATGTGGGCTAAGGAATGTAGAATGTTATGATACTATGACATCAGAGAGAAGGGTGGATGAATCTGGGGAGGCTGGGAAGCTGGTAGAACGACAGGAAGGTCAGCTGGAGATGTCATATGAAGTTACAATTAAAAACGTGTAGAATTAAAGGTGTGCAGACCTCTTCTTTATAGACAGTTTGTTTGCAGGCTGTCTCCCCTTCTCCTCTTTGGCTCCTTACCCCCTCGGACCGTGCATTGTTGCTTTAAAGCGCTGTTTATTTTTGCACCCACCCTCCCTTCCTGCCGTTCGTGAGGCCTACCATCCTCCCTCCCAGCAGCAATAGGTGTCACACACTTTTTATAATGAATGTAGAAAATTGAGAAGGCCTGCTTATGTCGATGCAAGCATCAGCAGAAAGACGTGCACAGGTGTACGTGTTGAAGGAAAAATACAGGCCTAAGCTACCTAAAATAGCAGAATTAAGAGCACAAATGGAGTCAGGGTGTGGGGGAAGGGAAGCAGACATGGGTTTTTAGTAGAATAGAGAATTATGTAGAAAAATATATATTCAAGCAAAAACAGCAGAATGGAAAGTTGCAGTGTACACCACAGTCACGCCTCTGAGGAAATAAGAAAATGATCCTCAATGAATAAGGAGGATGACATAAAGAGTTTACTATTTCATAATCACAAGGGACAAAGATTGGAGAAGTGGCAGTTGTCATACAGCCTGGTAAATGTATAGGCAGAAGTTGATACAAAACAACAAGATAAACAGGTGACTTGGTTACAGAACAGTAGACGAGTAGGGAGTAGTGCATTGCCAGGCTTCAAAGCACAAGACAAGCCAAGGACACCAATAGTGGAGCGGTGGCGTGAAATGTAGCAATAACATTGAATCACATGCCATAAACCTGCGGATAGATGTTTTTGCAGAAACGACTTCGTTTTGCTGAAATGTTAAAAGATAACAATGTGCTTGAGCAAACACTTAATTTGATATGCTAATAAAATATGACATATTTGTGGCTTCAAAATCATATAATAAAGTGCCTGCTACATTGCAAGTTCAGTTTCCCAGTTCCACGGAGCTGACTGACCTTCCGCGAACATTTTATAAGCTCTATACTATATTGCCAACAGAAGTCGTGTCGTTTTTTTCTTTCATCCAGCAACATTTGGCGCAGCCATCCAGGAGTTCATCTCAACTTTCTCAGACTGCGGCCAAGGGAGATGCTGCCTGCCCTGAATTGAAAAGAATGCTCCCTGCACAGATATATCAGGTAAGCATTTGCAGAGTGTTACACTAAAGTCTACCTATTCAGATAAGGGGTTAGGATCCAAGACCTTCGTCAAAAGAGGGAAGGAGAGATTGGACTTCGTATCTTAAAATTCTAATAGCTTGATTCATTGGCAATTATAATATGCAAATCCATGCATGGGTTTTTTCTTTTGTCAGGATGCAATGATATGTTTAGAGAAATGAAATGTGATGATTCCCGGTACACACCAGAAGACTAGCTAGCGTGAATTCCCCTTACAAGGGAAGAAAAACAGGCTGTAGCGCATTACCCAAGGAGACACTCCTGAAAGAGACATTCCTTCGGGGAGTGGTCTAGCAGGCAGTAGTGCATTTCCCAGCGGAAAGCTCCTGGGAGAGACATTCCTTCGGGGAGTGGTCTAGCAGGCAGTAGTGTGTTACTCTGAGGATACTTCCTAGTAGGGACATTCCTTTGGTGAGTGCCCACAGATATCCCGGTTAGATCAGGAGGGCTAGTATAGAAATAGTGAGAATGGACTGGGTAACAAGTGTGTGAGGTCTGACCTGATTAAGAGATGCACAGTTTGATGCGTCATCCTTCAACAACATCCATCAATAGGTCTGGGATACGCTCCGGTGGACAATCCCAGACAGATCAGACATTGGAGCCCTTGTGGTAAGGGGCATAAAACCAAATGAAATATTGCAGAATTCCTTACCAGAGTGAAAGACCGATGGGCACATGAAGTAGGGTGTAACTAGGAAAGCACAGGAGGGAATGCAATACTATTTTATGATGTATTGAAACAGGGCTTGCCCACGGATATACAAGTAAGCCTAGCCGGAGTAGTGGGAATAGGGGTTAAACCGTGGCCAGAAATATAAGCATATATAATACATTATTTAAAGCAAAACCAAGTAAAGGACAAGAAAAGGACAGAACAGACAGAGAGGGCCAACATTATATTGGTGTAACTTAAAACTTAAAAAACCAAGTACAGAAGGGGCATTTGTAGCAGCACAACAAAATGGCTGTTGCAACACCAGTGCCAGTGCAGGCACCATGAGGGCAGCCAGTAAGTAACATGGGGAAGAGACAAGGAGGTTTTTCAGGGGCCCAAGGGCCAGTGAAGGGAAGACGACAAGGAGGATTTAGGGCGGGACAACAGTGTTATTATTGTGACAATATGGGTCATTTTCCAAGGGAATATAGAACGATGAGCAAGCGCAGGGAATGATTATTATGCAGAGGCAGATGGGGATGCAACAGATGCAATGGGCTCCCCAACAAGATGTAACACAGGGATCCCCATAGGTCACTAGGGTTCAGTGGACCACACGGCAAGGCCAAATGCCACAGAATATACCCATGATTGTCAGAAATACTACAGGAGGACCAACACAGGTCCAGATGGAAGGAGTAATGGTACAAGGAGGCAATCCCTTTCATGCACAACCCCAAATGTCAGGAGGGACAACAACCAACAGCTATACACAATGAGAGAGCCCACAGACAACAATTATGTGTCCAATACTATCGGTATCCGACAGATCAGTTGAGGAACCCACTGTGTCAGTAACCATAAGTCGCCCTCATAGTTTTTTAATTGACACTTGAGTCACCAAATCTTGTATGAAGGAAGGTACACTACCACTTTCTCACAAGTCAATGGACACACAAGGGTTTTCTGGGGCTGTCAGGAGGGTTCCTTTTACTGAATCAGTGAGCATGACAGTAGGAGACAAGCAAATTGAAGGACCATTGTTATATTCCACAAAGGCACCGGGCAGTCTTCGCAGAAGAGACCTGATGAGTGAGCTGAATTTGTCCATCTCTGTTTTGGAAGATGGGTCGATAGTATGTCACAAACCTGGTATCATACCAGGGAGGATGTTGTTACTCATAGCTCATGAGGACTTGGGACAACAAGTCAGAGCAATTCCTGTGGATACAGAGGCTTTTTTGCGTGGCATATATGTTCTGATAGCGCATACACAAGCGCTACTGGGGAAGACAGTGCAGATACCAAAAGAACTATTGTTCAGATCCGAGAGACGTGTGAATCCTATAGAAGAACTTGACATGGTGTTAGAAATAATGGCCCTTGAAGTAAAGCCACGTTATGCATTATTGATAGCATTTGACAGGAGACAGGCAATGTGGGCATCAGTAGTATTTACAGATCCAGAGGTCAAACTTAGAGTCATATCAGATGAAGAAATGTTTGATGATAGCCAATCAATTGAGGCAGTGGTATTTCAAATGGATATTTTCATTAGAGTACAGTTGGTATACAGTATGGTGCCAAAACACGCACATGACAGTACAAAGAGAGAAAAGAATTTGGCAATGATACCAGCGATGTGGGACTGATTAAAGGAGCTGAGCCTGTGAAAATAACACTGAAACCTGGGGCGATACTGCCCGGGGTACATCAGTATCCTTTCTCCAAAGAAGCAGAAGAAGGCATCTTTCCCACAATAGAGGCATTACTTGAGCAGGGAGTAATATGTGAGAGAACAACACCCTGTAACACCCAGTTTTTTTCTGATAAAAAAAGGCTAAGGCGGCACCTTGGAGGATGATTCAAGATTTTTGCCCCTGAACGATATAGTAATACCAGAATTTCCAGTGGTACCAGACCCATCAGTCATACTGACAAACATTCCTATGTGTGACATCCACATTTTGGTGATTGATTTGAAAAATGCATCGGCTTATGTACGGACAAACTCAGTACTGCTATAGAAGGCTTCTCCAAGGCTATTGTATGTCCCCTAGTATCTTTAACAAGACAGTGAAAAAGGGTTTAGCAAATATAGAATGCAAAATCACCCTTTTACAGTATGTGGATGACATTTTGGTGTGTAGTTCCACTGAAAACATATGCAGAGATGATACTATTGGTCTCCTTCACATGCTTGCAGTAAGAGGATACAAAGTGGACCAAGACAAATTACAATAAGTACAGACAAAAGTTCACTATTTAGGGCAGATAATATCCAAAGATGAGAAGAGGATGACACCTAACAGAGTAGAGAGCATCGGAAACATGCCCAAGCCCAACACCACAAAACAAATGCAGTAGTTCCAAGGACTTTGCAATTACATGGGTATTTGATAATGTCACCCTGACTGCACCACTTATGGCCGCGCTAAAAGAGTCCCATACCAGTGGAAACAAAATAAACTGTCATGCAATGACAATGATCGCAGTACTGACTCAGAAGACATCCATGGGACACAAACTAATTGCCTATTACAGTGGGCTGCTTGATCCCATCATAAAAGGTCACTACTTATGTGAGCAAGCACTGGCTATAGCAGCATTTGAGGTCTAGAAATGCTCCACCATAGTGATGGGATCACCTTTAACACTGTACTTAGAGCATGCAGTATTTGCTATTTTACCAAGAGGCAAGAGCACCCTCACAACTCAGAGAGCACCTGGGTGTGAAGTAACACTCTTAGCATTATCATTGCCAGTGGATCGCTATCATACGGTTAATCCAGCAAAATATTTTGCACACCCAGTTACTGACGATAAACAAGTACATGACTGTGCTAATTTCATACCAGATGAAGGAAGTAAGGTGGGAGAAGACCCCATCCCATGGAGCATGTTGCTCCTTGTTGAAGGGTCCACTTTCATAGATCAGGAAACTGGGATTAGACATTCAGGAGCAGCAGTTGTAAGAGCTGCACAGCAGGGATCATCTGATACATTACAAATCATTAGCCAGATGCCACTACCTTCTCATTTTTCAGCATAGGTGGCAGAATTAGTGGGCATCATTGAAGCATTGCAGCGAGCTGAGGGACTAGAGGTCACCATTTATTCAGATTCAGCATTCATCACCACCGCTGTACATTCTAGCATTCACAGACAGGAAAAGGGGGGATTTATTCAATCTGATGGGTCCCCCATGATGCACAAAGATTTATTGGCACAATTAACTCTTCCATCTAAAGAAGCAGTGATAAAGTGTGCCGCGCACACCAATCAGCAAGATCTTATCTCCAGGGGTAACGCTTTGGCAGATTGGGCAGCAAAAAAAGCAGCTAAAGCCTCCCCAAATTACAATCAATACGATGAACACACATTCAGTATGATGACAAGCAGGAAACAGGATGCTATGGAATTATCACCCTCATATATAGAGACAGCAAAAAATCATTTGTGTAAACTGCAAGAACAAACACTACCTCACGAAAGGGTGCTGTGGGAACAGCGAGGTTGCATTGCATTCAGTCACCAAGAGATTTCATTTACAGGCAAAAGAGGACAGGCCAGCCAGTAATGCCACAAACTCTGTTGTACACAGCTCTAAAGCAACTACACCCCAGCACACTCCACAAAAGAGTATCTTCTTGCTACATTACAGGAAGATTGGTTTATTCCACAACTATCTGAAATCCTCACTATGTACATTGCAGAGTGCATGCATGGAATGTCAATAGTGTAGCACCAAGTCTACAATAAAAGTGATCAATTCAACAATACCACGCCCAACAGGTCCATTTCAAAATCTACACTTAGTTTTTGTTGGCATGATAGAAAGATGTAACAATTACAGATATCTAATAGTAATTGTTTGTCCATTTTCAGGATGAATTGAAGCAGGACCCTGTGTACATAATGATGCTAAAGCAGCTGCCAAGTTTTTAATAAGAGAGGTAATACCATGGTGGGGCGTGGTAGGACGCAATCGGCTCTGATAACCGCTCACACTTTGTTAACCCAGTATTTCAACATATTTGCACTGTCCTAGGAATAAAATATAAACTGCCATCTGTTTATTGTCACCCCCAAAGTAATGGTATTGTGGAGCACCAGAACGGCCTCCTCAAGAATAAAATAAGCAAAATATGTGTTACTCTGCAAAAGAAATAGATGCACTGCCTACCAGTGGTTTTCTACGCCCTCAAAAATCAGCCATAAAGTAAACAATTGGTTCTGTCGGGTGTAGATTATTTCTTTAAACCATTAAACCAGTCATTGGATTATTCACATGGAAAACAAATTATCATAAACAACACACATAGAGACCATAGAGGGTATTCAAAAGTTTTATAAATTAAGTCATTTATAAATACCCACATTAATTTGCATGGCTGTCAAAGCGTAAACAGTACACAGTAATTTGTGACAAGGTGAATGTAGTGCTCAGTGCTGTGGTGAAGGTGCGCAATATATACAAAGTGACTTTCGTGGTATTGTCGTTTTTCAAAAGGCCAGGAAAAAACACAGATGTTTGAATAGTTCTGGAGACTGAATGAATAAGTCTTGATACAGAGTCTTTCAACTGGTCCAGGGGATATGTCGACGTTTCAACCCAAGGGGCATTACTGTGTTAGTCAATGCGGGTCTTCATCAGGACAAGGACAAAAGGGACAGCCTACGGGATAGTAAAGGTTATGGTCAGATGTGTTGCGGTGGTGTGTGCTAAGACTAATCAAGGCAGGTACGGTGGGAGACTCACCTAAAAAAGTCCCAAGCAGCTCAAAGGGCGTGTATATCCTCAAAGGTTCCAACAGTAGCATAAGTATACTGTGCAGCAAGAAATTCTTCCCCACAGGGACCCTATTAGTGAGATGAAGCGTAGTAAGGAACCTGGAGGCTGTAAGTTAAATACATGCATGCGCTAATTAAAATGCTAGTGACGACTCACCCAGTGAAGTGAATCGACTCCTATCATCCAATGATTCTAGAGATTTACGATACCAAAGGTAAAGCTGGTAGGGGGAGGAGGAGTACGGACAGCCGTCCTGTCTCCTATGATTATGTAGCTCACTTGTACGGTTCTGTAGGGAAAAGGTTTAAAAAGGAATTAGCCTCTTCTGTGGATCGCATCTAGACTGGGAATGCATTCATACTATATAGCGTGCTCACCTTGCAAAAGGACCCGGGAAAAGCAAAGTTATTCCGAGCAGGCGAACGTCCTGTCTCATCCGTTTCAATCTACGAGTGTGCCGATGAGCTGTCGGTTATAGAGCTAGAGCGCGTGTACGTTGCGTGTGCCCTGGCGTCTATTGCTTGTTGCTAAGCGACGCGTTACGTGTGTAGCGCGGCTCCGTCATGGGAAACCACAATGGCGTCCTTGGCTCGTTGCTAAGAGACTCATTGCGTGTTAAATTAGTCTTAATCACACGAATGAGTCATAGTTAGTAATGTCGCAGCTGAAAACCCGACTCTTAAGGTAGATAAAGAGCCTGGTGGACCGAGTCAGAGACGGCAAAGATGACGGCAAAAATGCCGCGTGCAATGCCATTGAGAATCAAAGCGGCTCCAATGCGTGAAGTCAGTGCCAATGCTAATAAAGTATTTGGAATTGATGCCAGGTATTCGATGAGGCGAGGCCCAGAAAGGAATTGAACATATGTGGGTGAACAATTGGAGTGAACATATTTCCGGTTTATACAGATTACAACCATTCGGAATATATGCAATCAATGGTGAATTTTCACAAGATATGTAAATATGGGTACATTCTCCACTAGTAACGAGATATCAATAGTTATGATAAATGGCTAGAGTTACCACAATTGCCTCTGGGTCTCTTCTATCATATTCAGCCCGTTCATGACTAGTTGGGGCGAATGAAACCCTTTGGCTTACATGTTGTGTTAAGACCCTGAATTTGCATCATTTAAAACTTTTATAGTAAAAGCACAAAATTCACAGGTATTTATCAAAAGAAAGTTTACACAAAACTGGTAGCATTATATGCAAGTTATATACAGTGTATTAAATAGGTACAATCAGAATTGGGAACGCCAAATCTCGTGCAGAATATGTACAGTGAGTTAGAGATCATGGTATGGGCCATTCAATCTCCTGGAAGAATATACAGTGAATTAAATAAAACCAAACATAGTTGGGATTAGGACATGAGTGGCTAACTGGCTAGGGTATGTCCCATTGGTCTCAAGATAGGATATGTACAATGTGTGAGATTTTGGAACAATCCTAACCGAGTGAAAATAAAACCAAACATAGTTGGGATTTAGGACATGAGTAGCTAGCTGGCTAGGGTACGTCCCATTTGTCTCAAGATAGGATATGTAAAGTGTGTTAAATATGGGTACATTCCTAAATGATTGTGGGACATGAGTAGTTAAAGGGCTAGAGTTGCCCCATTTGCCTTGCGGTCTCTTCTATTTCGTTCAGCCCGTTCTGAACTGAGTTGAGCGAATGAATCCATCTGCATTCCTTGTAGTTTAGGACCCCAGATATTGCACCTCCTCTTGGATTGGGACTGATCTTTTCTATAATCCACCATTTTATGCTGTCAGGAGAGTGGTTATGTGTAATGAAATGGTCAACCATGGGTGCACCCTGTACTTTGCATCTTATTCTGCTCATATGTTGAAGGATTCTAGCTTTGGCTTTCTGAATAGTTTGCCCAACATATATCAGGTCACAAGGGCAAAGGATGGCATATATCACATGGGAGCTATTGCAATTGGTAAAGTGTGGTTGTTTATATGTTTTGTTGTTCTACGTAAAGTTCGTCACTTCTTGACATTGGTCACAGGCTTTGCACTGTCCACATTTATGGTGTCCATTCAGCGATGGTAGTCCAAAGTAGTTCCTTAGATCTGGTTGCTTGGGTGGTTCTAGGAATGCTCTAACGACAGTGTTCTTGATATTTTTGCCTCTCTTGAAGGCGAAGATCGGATCTTGCTTAGTCATAAGATCGCTCGCCACCAGGTTCCAATACTTCTTGACGATTCTTTTAATGTCATTGCTCCTGGTGTTAAATGTCGTGACACAGACGATGTTGTCTGACTTAGTATCTTTGGCCTTGATCTCCAAAAGTTGGTCGCGTGGGCAATACCAAGCGCGTTTTTTGGCTCGTTTCAGAAGTCCAGTAGGATATCCTCTTTCTTTCAGACGACTCACGAGGGTATCAGCCTCTTTGAAGAAATCTGTTCGCCTGGTGCAGTTCCTTCTAAGTCTGAGGAATTGCCCGTATGGCAAGTTATCCCTCAGGTTGCGGGGATGGTGCGAGTTGTACATCAGCAAAGTGTTTCTTTCCATGGGTTTTCGGTAGAGATCGCAGTACAGAAGACCATCTTCAACACGAAACGTAAGGTCCAGGAAATCTATTGATTCGTTGTTACTTGTCATTGTAAATTGGATGTCATTAGATCTGGCATTAAGCCAGACATGAAATTCATTCAGCTCCTTCGTGTCGCCAGACCATACCATTATGACATCGTCGATGTAACGTTTCCATACTGCAATCTGGTTAAGGTATGGATTCTCATCACTGTACAAATGTTCCTCTTCATAGTGATCCATAAAGATATTGGCCAGACTCGGCGCATATGTAGCTCCCATCGCCACACCTTTACACTGATAGTAAAATTGTTTCTTAAAAACAAAGTAGTTCCTCTTCATAGCGATCTCTAGAAGCGAGATCAGGAAATCAGTGGGGATCCAGTGGGGTCTCTGTCGTTCGTCAAGTGTGGTTCTGATGACCATCAAAGCCTTATCCTGGGGAATTGATGTATAAAGGGAAGATACATCCAGTGTTACAAGAAGTTGTGTCTGCGCATCGAACGCCTGTCCCTCCAAGAGTTGTATGATATGCATCGAGTCCCTTACGAAGGATTTGGTTTTTGGGACCCATGGCTGTAAAAAATGGTCAATGAACTGGTTCAATGGTTCCAAGATAGAACCACATCCAGATACAATCGGTCTGCCGGGTGGTTTAGTTATCCGCTTGTGCACTTTAGGTGGTGTGTAGATAGTTGGGATCCATGGTTCTTTTTTGTTGAGGAAATCATGTTCATGTTGACTGAGGAATCCCGAAGTCATTCCTTCCTTCGTTACGTTTTCTATCATAGATTTCAGGCTAGACGTGGGATCACGTGGAGTCGGTTGGTAGCTTTCCCGGTCGCTCAGTTGGAGTTCTATCTCTTCTACATAGTCAAAGGAATTCTGTAATACCACGGCACCACCCTTGTCTGCAGCTTTAATAACAATAGAATCGTTATTGCGCAGCAAACTGAGTGCTAGTTTTTCTTCCTTGCTTATGTTATGCTGTATATATTTTCTTTCATCCAAGAGTTGCATAATTTCTTGGAGGACGATCTTCTCAAATGCCAGTATTTTTTCACTTATCAGATGTGAACCTGGTGTAAAGGTGGAGGCAGGTCTAAAGCAAGTAGCAGTTGGTCTTGGACTGTAGATGTTTTTGCTGAAATAGTATTTCAGTCTGATCTTACGAAAAAATTGTTGAAGCTCAAGTTTAACTTGGAATGAGTCAGGTATAACAGTTGGCACAAATGAGAGCCCCTTGGCAAGGACATTTCCCTCGGCAATCGACATAATGTGAGTTGACAAATTGATTATAGGTTCACTCTGATTTAACATTTTGATATTATCAGATGGGGCTGTCTGTCCAAATGCACCATTATGTACCGTCTGTGGTGTAAAGATGTTAGTGCCGAATGGGATGGAAATTATCTCGTCATTGGGAATGGTCATTGCCTGCTGTGTTGCCAAGGTGTTGGTACTGTATAAATTGACAGACATCCCCTCAATGTTGGTCATAGCGAGAGTGTCGATGATGTTGTTGTCAGTGGTGGTAAGCGTAAGGGTAGATCTAATCCGTGTCTCAGTGTTGTTACAGTTCACTCTCTGGATTTCTACCATCTGTAGGTTTGTCTCTGGGTTGAGATCTCGCCATGTGTTTCCGGTTGGTAGAAGCGAACCCGCGATGCTCCTTGTTGTGTTTTCCTGCCTCTGTTCCAACTCCTTGGTCTTTCCCAGTTCTGTGACCTCCCTGCTCCCCTGTTGGTATGGCGGTAACCCTCCCCTAAAAAATGGGGGCCCTGATTACCTTGGACTCGGTCCACCAGGCTCTTTATCTACCTTAAGAGTCGGGTTTTCAGCTGCGACATTACTATCTATGACTCATTCGTGTGATTAAGACTAATTTAACATGCAATGAGTCTCTTAGCAACGAGCCAATGACGCCATTGTTGTTTCCCATGACGGAGCCGCGCTACACACGTAACGCGTCGCTTAGCAACAAGCAATAGACGCCAGGGCACACGCAACGTACACGCGCTCTAGCTCTATAACCGACAGCTCATCGGCACACTCGTAGATTGAAACGGATGAGACAGGACGTTCGCCTGCTCGGAATAACTTTGCTTTTCCCGGGTCCTTTTGCAAGGTGAGCACGCTATATAGTATGAATGCATTCCCAGTCTAAATGCGATCCACAGAAGAGGCTAATTCCTTTTTAAACCTTTTCCCTACAGAACCGTACAAGTGAGCTACATAATCATAGGAGACAGGACGGCTGTCCGTACTCCACCTCCCCCTACCAGCTTTACCTTTGGTATCGTAAATCTCTAGAATCATTGGATGATAGGAGTCGATTCACTTCACTGGGTGAGTCGTCACTAGCATTTTAATTAGCGCATGCATGTATTTAACTTACAGCCTCACAGGGAGATATTTACTGACCTGTGAGCGCGAGCTCTGTCCTGCGAGGTCCTTCCTGTTGGGCTGTTTGTTCCGCTGCTGCACCTCGCGGAACCCGCTCCGCGGGTCCCGCTTCGCCCGTGTGCCTGGGCGCATCGTTGCTGATTCCTGACAGGGGAGCTGCCTGAATCTCGGGGAGCAGGGCTGCGAGCGCCAGGTGAGGATCAGGGACTCCATTGCCCAGGAGTCCCTGTGCTGCCATCATTTCCTGCACCTGGACGCTCTCCCTGCTGGCCACGCCCCCTAAGCACAGCTGAAAAGAGCCTGCTTGTCCCTAGCTCTTTGGGAAACATTGACTGACCTGTGAGCGCGAGCTCTGTCCTGCGAGGTCCTTCCTGTTGGGCTGTTTGTTCCGCTGCTGCACCTCGCGGAACCCGCTCCGCGGGTCCCGCTTCGCCCGTGTGCCTGGGCGCATCGTTGCTGATTCCTGACAGGGGAGCTGCCTGAATCTCGGGGAGCAGGGCTGCGAGCGCCAGGTGAGGATCAGGGACTCCATTGCCCAGGAGTCCCTGTGCTGCCATCATTTCCTGCACCTGGACGCTCTCCCTGCTGGACACGCCCCCTAAGCACAGCTGAAAAGAGCCTGCTCGTCCCTAGCTCTTTGGGAGACATTGACTGACCTGTGAGCGCGAGCTCTGTCCTGCGAGGTCCTTCCTGTTGGGCTGTTTGTTCCGCTGCTGCAGCTCGCGGAACCCGCTCCGCGGGTCCCGCTTCGCCCGTGTGCCTGGGCGCATCGTTGCTGATTCCTGACAGGGGAGCTGCCTGAATCTCGGGGAGCAGGGCTGCGAGCGCCAGGTGAGGATCAGGGACTCCATTGCCCAGGAGTCCCTGTGCTGCCATCATTTCCTGCACCTGGACGCTCTCCCTGCTGGCCACGCCCCCTAAGCACAGCTGTAAAGAGCCTGCTTGTCCCTAGCTCTTTGGGAGACATTGACTGACCTGTGAGCGCGAGCTCTGTCCTGCGAGGTCCTTCCTGTTGGGCTGTTTGTTCCGCTGCTGCACCTCGCGGAACCCGCTCCGCGGGTCCCGCTTCGCCCGTGTGCCTGGGCGCATCGTTGCTGATTCCTGACAGGGGAGCTGCCTGAATCTCGGGGAGCAGGGCTGCGAGCGCCAGGTGAGGATCAGGGACTCCATTGCCCAGGAGTCCCTGTGCTGCCATCATTTCCTGCACCTGGACGCTCTCCCTGCTGGACACGCCCCCTAAGCACCCTCCCCCTATATCAGGTGCAGCTTCTTCCGCGGCGCGGGAGCGCGCGGGAGGGCGCCAGGAGAAGCCCGGGACAAGGGCGGGACCGTCTGTGGCCGTCCGGGGCCGAAGGTGGCCGGGCTGGGCCTACCCTCTTGGATTGTGCTTCCGACCCCTGGTCTCTTACACTCGGTGGAGCCGCCCGCCGAGTTTAATTTATTGTGAACATTATGCCGTCCCCTGCAAGGGAGAGCACCCCACTAAAACCGGGTGGAGCAAAGAATAGGACTCTAGAGAATTATTTCTCCCGGGTAGTGGGGGAGGGGGACAAAGAGTGTAATCTGTCCAGGTTAAGGGCAGAACGGAGACGCTCAATAGATAATATGAAAAACACGCCCCTCGGAGACCAACTTATTTTACCAAGGGAGGAGTTGTCCCGAATTGATGATGTCCCACTATTGCTGAGGGATTGCACTAACATGTCACCAGTTGAAGCCTTGAGTATAGCCCCAGAAATTAGTTCTAGCCCCCCAAGGGTGACCACTGATTTAGTGTCCCAACCCCCTCCGGCCCCTCCAGCCTCGAAGATTAGGAAAACTAAATCTAAGCCAACTAACACACAAGTAGCCTTTGGACCTCCTCCAAATAAACGCAGGAGGAAATCGAGGGGAGTTCTAGGAAAGAGCAAACCCAAGGTTCCACACTCGGATTTTGGGAAGTTTTTAAAAACCCCCACATTAGTAGAGAAACCATTGGTCGATTTACACCCTAAACCCATTGCTCATGAGGATCCAGCTCCTACTATGATAAAAGACACAGGAGTTGGTATTGCTAATATTCCCTTGTCTGTTGTCCCGCTGGGAAACCAAGAATTTTTGCTAAGGTCCCTGTTATTACCGATCAGCGAGAGTATTAAAAAGATTGAGATCAGACTAACCATTTTAGAGGCCACATTGGGCAGTCTGAAAACTCCAGCTGACAGACAGGGAAGGCAATCAGAGTCCACTCCCTCCACTGTAGCCCCTAAGCAGTCGGCAAATAGTGTCGCCAATCCAGTCCCTCCACAAGCTGTGAATGTGGCACCCTCGCAACAACCCACAAGGCCAAAGCCTGCAACAGCTAAGCCCCCTAATACCAATATGCCCAACCCTCCTTTAGGATCTGTACCCCCAGCACAGCCGGTAGACAAGAGCACCCCGACCCCTTTAATGAAGCTCACCCTGAGACCACGCAGACCCAATTTACCTCCAGAGACCAATGCTTTTACTGTCGTTATGGCAGGTGTCCCCCCACTTGAGGAAGGTGAAACGGAGGACTTTTGTGCCCTAAAAAGTAGGGTAATCAAGTGGTTAAACATAAATAGACCCCTCCCGACACATTTTAATAACGAAATTATAATGGTAAGAAGGGTACCATGGGTGGGAAGAACACAAAAATCCATTAAAGGGGACTGCATACTGGTGAGTTTTAGGGACACAGGAACGGTGTCCCATATATGTCAAGGGAAAAACAGATCTAGGGAATCCACCATCCAAACCCTCCATGTGTCTTTCTTTTTTCCCATCATCCCAGTCCTATCTCAGCAACCCCAAACTCATGACAACTGGGAGAGGGTTGGCAGGAGGGGGAGTAACCAGGCCTTTAACCCTAGGCCGTTTTCTGGCCGACCTGAACAACCCTTTTTTTCCTATAACCGGTTCCATTGCCTAAATGGCCTTGAAGGGGTCGATTGACAGACAGACAATGCCCCCCAGGGTTGTATAGAAATTGGAGGTACGGTAGAAAGACTGGAGGAGCAAAGATCCAAGGCTCAGCAAATCCTGGTGGTTGGTGAGGGGGAACCAATCTGCGTTGTGCCAAAGGAAATAGTTGTAGACAAGACAGGAGGGGGACATGGGCAGGGAATGCAAAGATCAATGTGGGAAAGAAGACCAAGGGCCCAGGGGGGTGCTGAATGGAGTGGAGAGGGTGTGAGACTTATTTCATGGAATATAGCGGGTATAGCGGGCAAATTCAACAATAAGGAATGGGTGGACTTCATTAGAACATTTCACATTATATGTGTACAGGAGACATGGGCTGTGGAGAATAACTACCATCTGCAGGGGTACAAGTGTTTTTTTGTTCCCGCCGGAAAATCTAGCACAGGGAGAGCAATGGGCGGTTTGTCCATCTATGTAGATTTAGACCTGCCAGGCACCTGGTCCTTTCCAGACTGGTTCTCATATGGGATACAGGCGGTTCGGTTCCAGGGAAAGGGGTTACGTTTCTCTGTTTTTAACATATATAGCACCGAGTTAGAAAATAGCCACACCCCGGTATTAACTGAACTCGATCAAAGGTTAGGAAAAGAAATCATATCCCAGAATAAGGGACCGTCTGGTGGACTGCTTGTGGTGGGGGATTTTAATTGTCACCTTTGTCCGGCACTGGTCAAAAAGAACACAGATTGGGCGCAATGCCCAATTGAGAAGGGACCGCATTTTTCTCACTCGCCTACTGGGTCGGCTCTTAGGTTGCTTCGGCTTAAGTACGACCTAGAGCACACCATTAATATGGTAGACCCACAGTCGGATGGTACACTCCCACCAACTTTTAAGGGCAGGGGCTGCTCGTCTATTATAGATTATATTCTGGTCTCGAGATCCCTGGTTAATAAAGTAGTCAGTGTAGGGATAGACTGGAACACTTTCAGCTACCATAACCCGCTTGTTTTAATGCTCGCATATAGGGCGGGTATTGGCTCCAATGCCCATCGTTCAATCGTGGAGAGGGTCACCGATCAAGGCAGGAGACTGAAATGGTCCAAAATAGATGGGGCAAAGTTCTATAAAAACCTGAGCGATAAGGGTCTGCTGGCCATAAATGAATGTTTGGATCTGGAAGTCCAGGGACCAAGGTTATTAGAAGCATTTAACCATATTGCCAACCTTATAGACGGATTACTAAGGTCCAGTGCGCCCACGCGTAATCTGGTCAATCCCCGGTGGTTTGATAAAGATTGTTCCAAGGCACTGAGGGAACTGAAATGCTCCCTTAAGTCAAAACCACGAGATCCACAAGTAATCAGGGCATGCAGAGAAAAATATAAAAAAGAGACCAAAAGGAGGAAACTCACCCTGCAGGCAGAAGCTTGGGCAGATCTGAGAGAGGCAGGGGAAAGAAGGGACCTAGCGGGGTTCTGGAGAATCATCAATAAACCGACCTTTCAAGAAAATGATTCTCCGGAGATAGGGGCTAACATCCTCCCGGAGCAGTGGGTCACACACTTTAGGAGCCTGTATAACCATGAATCGGGTCCCCACGTAGAGTCATCAGTAACCCCAAGTCAGGCCCCTCCGGTAGTATTTACCCTTAAGGAGATCACGGCAGGGATGGAGAGTCTAACTAAGAATAAAGCCCCGGGCCCAGATGGAATTCCCCCTGACCTTTTTCTTAGTAATATAGATCTTTGGGCCCCACTGATGACCAGGGTCCTAAACACTGCTATCACCTGCGGTCTCCCTCCATCATGGTCTAAAGCGATCATTGTGCCAATCTTTAAAAAGGGCAACAAGGACGACCCCAAGTGTTATCGGCCTATTTCCCTGATTGACGTCTCGGCTAAACTTCTGGGAAGGGCACTCCTGAACAGATTGTCCGAGTGGACCGAAGAGAACAACATCTTCTCGGACACTCAATATGGGTTCAGGTCAGGGAGGTCCACCAGCGACCAATGCCTGAACCTATATATGCTGACTGCCAAATATACTCTGGCCAGTAAGGAACCCATTTATATGGGATTCATGGACCTGGCAGCAGCATTCGATCACGTCAACAGAGGGAAGTTGTGGGACATGATGGCAGGGATGGGGATCGAGAGCGGCCTAATTACCATACTAAGAGAGCTGCATAGCGACACCACGGCTAGAGTTAGATTTAACAGGGAGGGAGGTTTGACGGACTCCTTTCCATGCAAAAGTGGAGTCAGACAAGGTTGTATTCTTGCCCCTTTTTTGTTCTCCCTTTCCATTAATAATTTGGAACAGTTTCTTTTGGGCTTAAAGGCAGATTCCCCAAGGGTTGGGACGCGGCAAATCCCTGTCCTGCTTTACGCAGACGACGCGGTCTTGCTGGCGCGTACACCACGAAGCCTACAGATTCTGATAGATGGGTTCGTCAAGTTTATGAGCGATCTGGACTTATCTGTCAACCTAAGCAAATCTTACGTGCTCCTGGCAGGCAAAAAACCTTCCTCAAAATTTTCTTACACAATAGGCTCCCATTGTTTAGAGGAGGTTAAAACGTTCTCCTATCTCGGAGTAACCTTTGATGGTGCTCTTCAATTTAACTCCTTGGTGGAAGAGCGCTGTAACAAAATGATTGCCTCTAACGGGGCAATAGCCGGATATGGCAGGAGGTTGGGCAGATGGAGTCCGGAACAGGTGATGAACCTGTACGGCTCCATAACATGCGCTAAAGTAAGCTATGGGGCAGAAGTTTGGGGCTTCGTGAATACCTCTAGAATTGACCAGGAAGAGAACAAACATCTGAAATCTATCCTGAGGGTACCACCCAGCACTGCTGGACTCATAGCTCACAGGGAGCTAGGGAGGCCATATCTGGTCGATTTGTTAAAACTTAGGCCAATTGTGGCGTGGCTAAAAATCTGGGTAAATCCAGACGCGCATCTAAGTAGAAAAATCTTACTGGACTGCCTAGGTAGGACCCACTGCATGCGCATCCCATGGCTCAAATATGTGAGAAACACTCTTGAGGAACTAGGGTTTGGAAACCTCTTCAAGAACCCCACCACCATTTCAGCACAGCACAAGAAACAAGTAGGGGAAATTTTCCTAGAGCGGAAAACCCAATGCCGTGCTCTGGCTGAAGGGGAAAAAAAGTCAATAAGGGCTCATACTTTGGTGAAGAGTGTGGAGGGTATGGAGCCCTACCTGTATCTTGTACACAATACACAGGACAGATTTCTTATGTGCCGTTTCAGACTGAGCCTACTTCCTTTTATGTTGGCCTCGCCAGCAGGTTTTACCATGTCAATCGAGCAGAAGGGACCCTGCGGCTGCGACAATCGGTCTCCGCAGGACTCCCTTCATTTTACTTTGCTCTGTCCCTATTATTCAATGCCCAGGCGTAGATTCCTAGTAGACATCCTAAAAAAGGCCCACCTGGAACATGCCAGAGATGCATTAATCTACTTGCAAAAAGCTTCTGACCCGCTAACCTTGTGTTGTGTTATGAATTTTATCAAGGTTGCGGTCCGACTAAGGAAGACGAGGGGAGAGGATTAAAAGACTTGTGACTCCCTGTTTTAAATTTACAGCCTTGTATGTTACTATTTTATTGTTATTTATGCACAAGGATCTTGACTAATATTTAATGCTGTTTTATCTATGTATATGTATGTGTGCTTTTATGGTGTTTTTTAATCACCGAATAAAGATTCTTGAATTGAATTGAATACTACGCTTCATCTCACTAATAGGGTCCCCGTGGGGAAGAATTTCTTGCTGCACAGTATACTTATGCTACTGTTGGAACTTTTGAGGATATACACGCCCTTTGAGCTGCTTGGGGCTTTTTTAGGTGAGTCTCCCACCGTACCTGCCTTGATTAGTCTTAGCGCACACCACCGCAACACATCTGACCATAACCTTTACTATCCCGTAGGCTGTCCCTTTTGTCCTTGTCCTGATGAAGACCCGCATTGACTAACACAGTAATGCCCCTTGGGTTGAAACGTCGACATATCCCCTGGACCAGTTGAAAGACTCTGTATCAAGACTTATTCATTCAGTCTCCAGAACTATTCAAACATCTGTGTTTTTTCCTGGCCTTTTGAAAAACGACAATACCACGAAAGTCACTTTGTATATATTGCGCACCTTCACCACAGCACTGAGCACTACATTCACCTTGTCACAAATTACTGTGTACTGTTTTCGCTTTGACAGCCATGCAAATTAATGTGGGTATTTATAAATGACTTAATTTATAAAACTTTTGAATACCCTCTATGGTCTCTATGTGTGTTGTTTATGATAATTTGTTTTCCATGTGAATAATCCAATGACTGGTTTAATGGTTTAAAGAAATAATCTACACCCGACAGAACCAATTGTTTACTTTATATATGATTGCCCAGGTTCTGAGGAATACTGGGTTACCCCATTGTTACTATACTCAAAAACCAGCCAGCAAGCGATCACCATTGAACACCACATCAAATAGTGACAGGACGTACCATGCCCTCCCCTTTAGCGATAGCGTGGCAAAAGACAGATGCACATAAGACAGCTGAGGTTTTGAGGGATGAAATGAGTTAACTGTCTGAGTTAGTGAAGTCTGCTAAGTTCTTCTCCAAACAGGTATTATGAAAGGAGAAGACCACCTCATGCCAGCAGACCAGTCTGATACCCAGTGGCCAAAACGTTTATATGTGGAAAATCATCTGCAAATGGATGGATACAAAGTTCGACGGCCCCCTCTCAGTGCCAATGAGTAACCCCACTGCAGTGAAAGTGGAAGGCAGGAAGCTATGTATCCACGTGATAGATGTGCGACTGGACTCTGGCTTTCCTCGGATACTTCCACAGACAGAAGGGGTATGAGAGGGGGAAAGAGAGACACAGGAGTAACAATGCTTCCCTTCAAAGTGCAAGTGGAGTATTTTGTTAACTCTACTAGCAGACAGTTGTGTATTGCCGTTTTGTTTTTCTTTAATGTCTTCTTATGCTGGAGGCTACATTGCAATAGTATTTTAACTAGTGTATGGGACTAGGCCAACATATCAAGTGCTTGCAGAGAGCAGTACCCAAAGAGAAAAATACATCCCATAGTATTCATGCTGGCTTATTATATAATATGTGGCATCAGCATATGATGAAGACTTCTAACACCTCTTGCTTTGTTTGTTCCTTGATTACACACCCCACTGACTCAGATAGGTTACACTCATTCAAAGAGGTAACTCAGAATAATACCATGTGTCTTTTACATCTTTTCCTTTGTAGAATACGAGTGCAGATGCAACCACTGCAGGTTAAACAGGGAACGTTCTTGGTAAACACCACACAATAAGAGAAAGAGTTAGCAGATGTAATGAACATCCAAACATCCCGCAAAGTAGTGAAGTTAGATGTGTAATGGCCAAGACAGGGATTAGGAGATACAAGGATGAAACTTGCAGCAGGGATTTGTTTGGGGTATCCTGATCTACACTTTTCTGCGAGAATTACTGCGCAACACCCCCCCCCCCCACCCCACCCAGACCCCATTGTTGTCAAGAGAAGCCATATTTCCACATAAATGGATCAGTATATGTTCATGGTCACTGGCACCATGGAGCTACATTTGAGTGTAGGGCCCTTTCTCTATGGAAGGGAAACCAGAAGTGTCAGGCAGTATGGGATGAGAACATATCTAGATTAACTTTGGTAGAAAAACCTACAACTCTTCAAGCAGGTACACACCCCATTCTTTTTTCTTTATGTTTCAGGGGGAATGGATGATTCCCGGTGGAAAACAACATCAACTGCAATGCTCAGTCTTTAATCCTGTGTTACAGCAAAGTTCGGGCTGGACTGTTCCCATGAGGCACAGAGTCAAGATTGATTTGCATATGGCCAGGTCTAAACTGGGGTGGCATGGTGAGCAAAAGAATAATGGATTTAACCCAGATCTCTTGACTGGGGGTGAATGTTTTGATTTGTTCTGCATTCTGTCCATCAATTCCGTGTCTTTTGCTTTCTCGCCCTAAGTGCGCCAGGTATGCCCAGACGTGGGCCTGGGCTCACTGTGCCACTGGAATTAAGCTATCCTGGCTGATCAGGAATGAAACCCCGAAACCAGTCCTAGGATGCTTGTTTCCGGTCCAGGGAGGACCTGGCTTGGCAGTTCGGGCTGGACTGTTCCCATGAGCCACAGGGTCAAGACTGATTTGCATATGGCCAGGTCTAAACTGGGGTGGCATGGTGAGCAAAAGAATGATGGATTTAACCCGGATCTCTGGGGTGAATGTTTTGTTTGTTCTGCATTCCGTCCATCAATTGTGTGTCTTTTGCAATCTTTAATCCTGGCATACAGTAGGGCATCTCCAGCCTAATGAACTACTACTGGAACTGTGGGGAGTGTCTGTATAACCAAATTCCTTCAGATTAGAGTGGTTTATGTTCTCTACTGACAGTGAACATCCCCTCCCTGGTGATTCCATGAGTGGACATCTCTCAACTACATGGCCCTCTCATGAGCCGTCCAACGACCTTGCTGCACAATCATCGGAGGGAGAGAGCTGCATAGTGTTTTGGTACTACAGCCTGGGAAAACTTCCCACAGGAGCATAGGCTATTCAATGATGCACAGCTCTTTTACAGGAGCCTCCTTTCATTTGTTCAAGCAAAAACAACTGCATGTTGGCTGCAAATCACCCTCTGAGAGTTGATAAAAGTCATCAATGCTACTGAGGATGGTTTAACTGCAGTCAAAGAAGAGTTGCGAGCTATAAGATTAATGTTTGTGCAGCATAGATATGTGTTGATCTTAATGATGGCCTTGGAGGGGGGAGTTTGTGCCAAGATTTAAACTGTGTGTTGTACATACATTTCAGCCAATTATGCAGATAACGGAACGCTAACAGAGGACATACAAACTCTGCATACCTTGCAAAAGAAGATTGTGGGCGAAGGGGGTGCCCCAGACGAATAGTTTTCAGGATGGTTTAATTGGATACCATCTTGGATGTCAGGACAACTTAAGGCCTTGTTGCCTATTGTTATTTAATCCAAACAGTGGTTCAAAGTGTTTGAGAAATTACAATAACACAAACAAATGTCAACAGCAAACAATTAATTAAGACAAAGAATATATACATCAGTGCACACATAGAAGTGAAATATGGAGAAACGGCCCATAAAGGAGAAATCTAGAAAAACATACAAAATGTATTCAATAAAAATATATAATATCATAGAGCTCAGAGGTATAAGCTGGTACAAATAACATTTGATGAACGTTCAATACCAGAGAGGTGGCAGACAAAAAGAGGTTACATAAAAGAAGGAGTTTCAGAGCAATACTGAAACTACACCAAACAAAACAATGTGTCCTCCATTAATTGAGGCCACAATCACATCGACAACGTTTCGACCTTTGTTATTAATACACGGTCATCTTCAGGACATAAAATTTAACTGAGCATCCCAACAGACAATTTCTAATCCCATAAAGGAGAGGAAGCATTGCAAATATCAATGCATAAAAGAATATATTTTTGTAAAAGAGGTGATTAAGCTGGAAACAATTTTATATTCAGTTCCAATCGTTTGATTGCCTCCGTGACTGCTTGGAATTAATCAGGCGAAGAGAGCCACGGGGTAATTAAACCTTTCTCCCTTCATTTATACTCCCTTCATACGCACGGTCGAAAATATTCCCGTAGCGCGGCAAATTAATTAGCAAGCCTATTGTAGCCATGTTATTGATGTTCTGGTTCTTCCAGGTAGTGCTAGGATGTTTCAAAGGGATTAGTCAGCAGTTGGGAGGGATGTTTATCACTAGATTGGTCAATAAAATGCAGGACGTTGAGGAGAATGTATACACATTAATGACTCCAAGCAAAAGGGAATGTCTGAAAATAGTTTAAATTTCAACTAAAGGGGGGAAAATTTTAATGAATGTAGAAAATGGAGAAGGCTTACTCATGTCAATGCAAGCATCATCAGAAAGACGTGTACAGATGTACATGTTGAAGAAAAATACAGGCCTAAGCTGTCTACAATAGCAGACTAAAGAGCACAAATAGAGTCAGGGTCTGTGGGGAGGGAAGCAGACACGAGTTATAGTAGAATAGAGAAATATAATTAAGTAAACACAACAGAATGGAAAGTTACAGTGTATACCACAGCCATGCAGTGCAACACATGTCTCTGAGAAAATATGTAGGTAGGAGTTGATACAAAAGAACAAGATAAGCAGGACGCTAGGTTACAAAAGAGTAGACACATTGGGAGTAGGGCATTGCCAGACTTCAAAGCACAAGACAAGCCAAGGACACCGGTAGTGCAGTGGAGGCGTGAAATGTAGCAATTGCATGTGCACTTGAATCGCATTCCATAAACGTGTAGTTAGATGTTTTTGCAGATACTATTGCTTTTTGATGAAATGCTAAAAAATCACAATGTGTTTGAGCAAACACATGATTTGATATATCAATAATGTATGACATATATGTGGCTTCAAAAGTATATAAAAAACTGCCTGCTACATTGTAAGCCTGAAGTTCAGTTTCCAGTTCCATGGATCTGACTGACCTTCCCTGGGCATTTTATAAACTCTATACTATATTGCCAACAGAAGTCGTGTCTTCTTTTTCTGTCGTTCTGTAACACACTGACCCAGAGTTCTGGGGCTAGAGGTTCTCACTTGCTTACTAGGTGACAGGATTTGAAGTTCATGCTGGAAAATGTAAATGTGGCCCCTTTTAAAGACATTGGACACCCACAGAGCCAACTCAGACGTTCATCCTTCAGAGAGATAAAAATCCGATCCATTAAGCAGAATAAAGATATTTATCACAGTGCATCAAAACAGCAACAGATGTTAGGCAGCTCTAATGCTAACAGCCACCATTTAGCTATTAGATGTGATGCAGTATATTAATTTAGTCAATAAAAAAAAAACATAGATCCCATTGTGAAGCGGCTATTGGGATCAGTTTGACTTTAATTTTACTCACAAATCAACAAGCTTTTGTATTTATCACAGTGCTGGTATTAAATATAAATAAACCTGGGCCATATCTGAAGGACGTGCACTCAAAATACACAATTCAGGAGGTAAAGCGGTGATGAATGCAAGGAACGCAGAGGCCATTTCTTTCCAATCGAACTCTAAACTTGTTATTTTTTTTTTTTTTTTTTTTTTTTTTTTTTGAAACCGTTTATTGCAGTTTGTAAAAGTTACAGGTATGGGCCTACAACCATCCGGCCGGCCGCTAGAATGACAAAAGCATATTGCATACATACAGTAAAAGTCTCTCGGCAGTGCAGAGCAGTGAAACAGGAGTAATCAATGGTGCAGGCCACACAGCTCCAAGCCCACAGTACGGTTCCCTTTTCTTGAAACAAAACAACACCAAAAAACCACACCCGCAAGGCAACCCGCGATCCAAAGTGACAGCACGTGCTCCATAAGTGGGGGATCCAAACCAGCAGCAGAACTCTGGAGAGGGGAATGGGAATAGATCAGGGACTGGGGGACCGCGCGCCCGCAGCCGAGGGAGGGGGGCCGTCTAGGGAGACGGAGCAGGCGAGGCAGCCGGTAGCAGTGGTGGCTCACAAATACCCCCGCGGTAGGCGTTCCAGGGGCCCCAGAGTTTCACCCACGCCCCAGGCTTACCTCTCGCCACATACACCACCTTTTCACGAAACATACACCAATCCATATGCTCTTTCCAGGCCGACACCGCAGGGGGCCTCTGGGATCCCCACAATTGAGCAATGTCGCGCTTGGCTATCATGTATCCCAGAGTCACCCACCGCGTCTGCGGGACCGAATAGTCATTCGGTTCCCATACATTCAGCAAGCATCTCCTCGCTTCAGGCAGCAGCGCGACACGCGTAACCACACGCAGGACCTCATGCACACCACGCCAGAATCGCTCCACCTTCGGGCACTCCCACAGTATATGCATGAAAGTCGCCAACGCACCACAGCCACGCTTACACATTCCGTCACCAGCAAAACCCATACGCAGAAGCCTTGGCCCCGTCACGTAGACCCGGTGAAGGATCTTGAGCTGGACGAAACGAAGGCGAGCCGGGATGGCCACCTCTTTCGGAGAGGCCACCGCGGAAATCCAATCCTCGTCGTCCAGCTCCAGCCCGTCGGCAACCCAAGCCACGCGGAGACTAGTCAGCAGGCACGATCTATCGTTGATCAGTTTTTTGTATATGAGGGAGATCGTGCTGTCCGGGACATGGCCATCTAGGACTCTGTCCTCCAGGGGGGAAGACTCCGGAATGGATGCGACATCCGGGAAGACGGAGCCCAGCGCATGGCGGACCTGTAGGTACCGAAAGTACTCACTGCCCTGCAGCTGGAACTCCGCCTGCAGCGTCTCAAAAGTTTTGAATCCCCCCCTCGTCCAGAGATCTCCCACCGTGCTGATTCCGATCGTGTCCCACTTCTCGAAGCCCTTCGACGTCCACAGGGAGCCCAACCTCTCAGACGCATACAGCGGTGACGCCCGGGTCAAACGGTCCTTCCACCCCATAGCTGCATTAGCCGCGTGCCAGACACGCACCATGACACGCGTCGGTCCCGTCAAACGGGAGTCGGGCGCGCCAGCGTAGAGCGCTCGATTGTAATCGCCACCGGGCAGGAGCATCTTATCCATCTCAAATGCCGGGTTCAAGGCGGGCCCGTAAAGGCCATGATTAATTGCAGCTAGTTGGGAGGCCCAGTAATACCGTTTAATGTCAGGGAGGGCGACCCCCCCATCGTACCACGGGAGCGTCAATTTAGCCAGAGCAATGCGCGGCCTCCCGTCCCAGAACAGGCGCCGCTGGAGGCCCTCCACCTCACGGAAATAGCGTGCCGGGACCAAGTCCATAGTATTCTGGAGGGCGTAGAGGAAGCGTGGCAGGGACATCATTTTAAACAAGGCCGCTCGGCCGAGAGGCGAGAGCGGCAGACGCCGCCAGCGCACCACGTCCTCCCTCAAGCGCCGGAGGGGGGGTAGCAAATTCCGCTCATAGCGGGCCTCCGGGTCAAGAGTGATATAGATACCCAGGTACCGAAAACCTTGGGAGGCAATCTGGATCGGACAGTCCCGTGGTAGGGCCGGAGCCTCCCCGGAAAGCACATAGACACAGGATTTCGCCCAGTTGATGACCAGGCCTGAGTTGCGACCGAATGAGCGCAAAACATCAACCAGGACGATCAGTGATTTACGCGGGGAGGCGAGATACAGAAGGATATCGTCAGCATAGAGGGACACACGGTCCTCATGCTCGGGGGTCCAGCGGAGACCACGGATAGAAGGGTGCCACCGCAGCCACTCCGCCAGGGGCTCCAGGGCCAGGGCAAACAGGAGAGGCGACAGGGGGCAACCCTGTCGCGTACCCCTCCCCAGCGCGAATGGGGCCGAGACTCGCCCATTCACTACCACCTGCGCCAATGGGCCCGAATATAGCAATTTGACCCAGCTAATGAAACCCGGGCCAAACCCGAATTTCGCCAGCATCGCCCAGATGTATGGCCATTCAAGCGTATCAAACGCCATGGTGGCGTCCAAGGACGCCAAGATGGCCGGCTCCCGCACAAATGGGACACGCGCGAGCACCCCGTGCAAGCGCCGCAGATTGAGCGCCGTGTTGCGGTGCGGTATAAAGCCAGATTGGTCTTGGTGGACCAAATCGCCCACCACGCCAACCAACCTGTTGGCCAACACCTTGGCGAGGATTTTGGGCTCCGCGTTCAAAAGCGAAATCGGCCTATAGGATGTGACCCGTTCACGGGGCTTCCCCTCCTTGTGGATCACCACAATTGTGGCCAGACGCTGGTCCGGCGGGAGGGAACCCCGCGAGTGGGCCGCCAGGAACATCGCGCGCAGGTGGGGCGCCAACACATCCGGGCGTAGCTTGTAGAGCTCGATGGGAATACCATTGGGGCCCATGGCCTTGCCGGATGCAACCGAGCGAATAGCCAAGGCAATTTCGTCCGAGGTGGGAGGGGCGTCCAGCGAATCCCTGTCCTCCACCGTTAGGGAGGGCAGTGCGATGTCCCGAAGCAGGGCATGGGAATCTGCCTCCGAGCAGGGGGAAACCGGGGAGTAGACTTCGCGGAAATAATCCGCGAAGCAGGAGACAATGGCTTCCGGCTCAGTGACACACGCACCATCAACACTCTCAATCAAAGGCACCACGCGGCTCGCTCTCTCCCTCTTATCCAACCACGCAATCAATTTGCCAGCCTTATCACCCACATCATACAATCGCCCCTGCTGCTCTCTACTGAGGCCCCTGGCCGCCTCCGTGACGAGGGCCCGATAGGCCGCCTGCTTTAGGTGTAGAACATGCAACTTGTCGTCTGTTACCCCGCTCCCCAGGTCACCCTCCAGTTCTGCAATCTCGGCCTCTACCCGGGTCACCTCCTCCCGCTCGCGCCGCCGGGCATGGGAGATAAAGGAGAGGGCCTCCCCTCTAAGGACTACCTTGAAAGCCTCCCACAGGGAGATGGCCGAAGAGACCGACCCCACATTCTCATCGAAATATCGCTGTAAGGATTTAATCAAATCGGCACGAATGGTGGGGTCACGCAAATACCATGCATTGATTGGGGCCACCCTGCCATCCCCCCTCGGGAAGACATCGAAATGCAACAACAATGGGGAGTGGTCTGAGATACCCCGCGCCAGATGGCGCACCTCCCCCACCCTCCCTGCATGGGCCGCCGGGACAAGGATGTAATCAAGCCGCGAGAGGCTACCATGGGCACCCGAGTGGAAGGTGTACTGTCGCAATGCAGGATGCTTTAATCGCCAGCAATCCACCAGGCCCAGCGTGTCCAGAAGGCCGGGCAGCCACGCCTGTGCCCGGGGGAGGTCCCTAGGGGGATGGCGATCCATAGACCCAGAGGCTACCGCATTAAAATCCCCTCCAACCACCAGCAGGCCACTCGGAAGGTCCAGAAGGAGGCGCCCCAGTTCCGCGAATGTGGTGGCTTGTAACCCAGGCGGGACGTACACTGATATAAAGATAAACACTCTACCCTCCATTCTTCCCACCAGAACCGTGTAGCGTCCCCTCTCATCATGGCGCACCTCATCAATCTCCAACGGGAGCGAGTTCTTGATCATAATACCCACCCCCCGCGAGCCCGAGGTGAAGCCGGAATGGGCCGCTAAACGATATCCCCGCCGGTTCATTGCATGAAAGGAGTTACCTATAAGGTGCGTCTCCTGCAGGAAGACAACATCTGGTGAAATACGTTTTAAGTACTGCAGGACCACACCACGCTTAATCCTATCCCCCAGGCCGTTAACATTCCATGACAACACAGTCAAATCCCTACCCCCCATCATACGTCGAAACAATCGGTCGTCCCCCATCGAGCATCCTAAAAACAACAACATAGTAGCGGGTTTGCCCTGCGGTGCTAACAAACAACACACCCCCCCCACCCCCCGGTCCCAACAAAACTCCCCCCTCCCTGCACCCCTGCATGAGCCCAGACAGCCCCCCCAAAGTGCAGTGTGCCTGTCGCCCCATAGCTAAAATACTAACTAGTCCCCCAGAGGAGGAGGGAAGCCCCCAACAGACCCCGCAAGACCTCCATATGAGGGGAACATACGCAATCAATAAATGGTGAAGGAACAACGTCCAGAGCAAGGCCTATTCAGTCACCCCTCAATTCTGATCCGGCGGGCCCTCCTCGCCAGCCGCGCCCCCCCTGCCCCCCCGGCCCCGATCTCCAGGCAGAGTGTCCAGCCAGTCCCCAGCCGCCCCGGGCCGGTCGAAGAAGTGCGTGCGACCATCCACCTCTACCCTCAGCTTAGCTGGAAAGAGCATTGAGTACTTGAGGTTCAGGTCCCTTAGGCGACGTTTAACACCAAGAAAGCTCTGTCGCTGCTTCTGGACCGCCGGGGTAAAGTCTGGGTAGAAATGTACCTCCATGTTGTCAAGCTTGACCGGTCCCTGTTGTCTGGAGGTCTGGAGGATAGCATCTCTGTCCCGAAAATTAAAAATCCGGGCAATGAGAGGCCGCGGCGGGGCACCAGTCTTAGGTCTGCCCCCGGGGACCCGGTGAGCACGCTCCACCGCAAAAAGCTTACTCAGCCCCCGGGGCTGGAGATGGGTCAGGATCAACTCTTCCACGAAAAGATCCGCCGCCTCCGCCTCTCGTCCCTCCGGCACCCCCACAATACGGACATTATTCCTCCGGGCCCGACCCTCGGAGTCCTCCAGTCGCCGGTCCATCAGGGCGCTCGCCTGGCCAAGCCGGCGCACCTCCTTCTGGAGGGCCACCACGTCTGTCGTGAGGCTCGTTGTGGTGTGGGCCAGGGAGTCGACTCGGTCGTTTGTTTTGGACAAGTCTGCCCTCACAAGGCTCACATCCACCAGGACCGAGTCTATTTTTTGCGCTAAGGTGTCGAAACGCTGGTCCACCGAGACCTTCATCTCTGCGATGGCGCCCATGACGTCCCGGAGGGTCAGATCCACCGGATGAGCGGACGCCTCCGTCGGGCCCACCGGGGATGCACGCGATGTCTCCGGAGAACCCTTCTGGAGCGTGTAGCGGTCCATACTGTTGGCCTGGTGCGCCGTGCCACGGCGGGTCGTCTTCACCTTCGCCCGGTCGCCATCTTGTTTGGTGGACATGCTGGCTCTTCCACCGTCGTGCCAAGCTCCCCAAACGGGCCGCTATACCAAGTCACGGGTGCCAGGGGGGGGGCAGGGGCGACCACCGAACCGCGGGTCAACCCACCGCCGGCGGGTCAGCCGGGCTCCTGGACAAGGCCACACCACCGCACCCCGCTCCGCAGTCCGACCCCGCTTGAGAGCTAGGAGGGCGCAAAAGCGAAAGTGAAAGTGCGGGGTACGCCAGTCGCCCAGCCCCGCTCGCCGCTGTTATTCACTTTGTCCCCGGATCGCCCCACTACTCCAATCCGGGGGGCCGGCGAGGAGAAGGCCGCAACCTTCGATCGATGCTCCCACCGGCGTCCGGGGTCCGATTCGAGCCCAAAAAACGGGTGGCGCCTCAGCTCCGGTTCCCCAACACAGTCCCCTCAACAAGGACAGGATATCGCCAGGATTAATTCAGGAGGTCGCGGAGGTCCTCGGGAGCCTCGCACCTACGCGGCCATCTTGGTTGCGCGCTAGGCTCCTCCTAAACTTGTTATTTTTGTAAAGATTCCACCTGCAGGGCTGTCTCGTCGCCTATCCCCTTGCAAAGTTTACACGGATGGCATCAAGCTCGCTGGAGTCAGCTCACCACAGCTGCTCAGTGAGCTCCAGTCACAGAGGGAATTGCACATGGACGTCTGGGCTTGACCTCTCACAAGTCAGTATCTGCTGAGATGCCTCAGAGTGACACAACACAGGAATAAAACCTCAGAAACCATATTCAGTTGAAAATATTGAACAATGTAGGAAGTCGATTACCAGCCTATCTTATCCAGTGGAGGCACCTGTCCTCTGCAGGTTTCTAGAGTCCTATTTTCACTTATTATTATTTTATTGCTTTTGTGTGAGTGAGCGCAGCAAGAGGCAAGACAGGAAATCCCGCTGTGTGAAAAGCTTTTAAAACAAGCTTTGGCAAAGCCAATGGGTATCGCCTACGCAAGATCTATTGGCTTTGTCAATGTTTTGTATAGCTATGTTGCACAGCACCATGGCTACTGTGTAGCATGGCTGAAAGTAATGAAAAAAAAGCGTTATATCTCGGCGAGACCTATTGGATTTGTCAATGCTGGTTAAAGATGCTGTTCTAAAGTATTGAAATTATATTGTAACATTGTACCTGCATTGCACCGGCGCATGCGCATTTCTAGCGAGAAATGTGCATGCGTGGGATCGCGCACATGCTCAGTTTTCTTAAGTATTACCGGTACGGCGAGGAAGAGGAGCACGGCAGCCCAGGGACGCCGCAGTAAAGAGATAAGTGGTTTTAAGTTTATTTTTAATTACTGTTAACTTACTTCTTAATAGGGGGGTGGAGGCGTGCAGCGTAGCGGAGCACCACGGAGTTCCACGGAGTTTGTTTGCTACTCCCTAGACCTCCGCATAGCCCTGCTACACCCACTACGCCCAGTCATTGCCAAATGGGGTATATTTTAGATGAATTTTGCACATTGTGAGAAAAGTTTAATGAACAGGCACAAGTCACTTTCATTCTGTCTGAAAAAGTATGCACTTGTCACTTTAATTTATCAATTAATCACTGTCACTTTAAGGTTGTTGAAACTTTATGTGGGTATATAAAAACAAACAAAAAATGGCGACAACATTAACTTTGACAAAGACCCCGTTTGCAATTGAAAAGCAATACCTTGCTATATGTAGCCCCAATAAAACTCAAATGTGAACCCAAGCGTGCGGGAGTCTGTTCGAATGCCGGAGCAGACATGTTGAGGATATGGATATATGGATATATATATATATATATATACGCGCTAGGATTCAGAAGGAGAAGGATGGGAAGGCTTCCAGCCTGAATGGAGACCTTATCAAGGGGAACTTAATAAATTAAGAAATACTGACAATGATGAACGTAGAACTTGGAGATTAAAATCGTTATAAGAATTCTTTTTGTGGAAGTACAAGTGCTAACTTTAGAAGATGAAAAAAGAATAGCAAAATCAAGAGACGATAAAAGCCCTGAAGAAGCGCAGTGGAGCGCGAAACACGTGTTGGCTTTGTACAGACTGCGGCTATGTTTTGACTGCTTAAGAAAAATAAATAACAACAAAAAAAAATTAACTAAGAAGATTTGATTTTTATTGATGTCTTATCTCAGTGATGATTTTTGATAATATATATATATAAATATATATATATATATATACACACATATAGATATATATATACATATATATATATATATATATATATATATATAATAATTCACAAGAAAGATGGCTCGGTAACAGTTGCGCAGAATTGTGTAATAGTAAAGCAGGGCTCTGAATGTGAGGCACATGACAAGGATAAGAGCAGCCAGGCTTCCCGGGGCTCATTGAGAGCTTTGAATTTGCATTTTATTGAAAGTGCATCCAATTGAATGGAAAATAAAGGACTTCACCTCCCAGAAAGCAACGTACTTACCTCATACAGAGAAGTCCAATTTATGGCGTACGATGTCGCATATAAGGAAGGTGACGCCCACACATGCACTGAAAAAGAGGAGAACTCGAAACGCGTCAGGGCAGCGGTCTGATGCTTTGAAACTGCTGGAAAGAGTGGCTGTTCGTACCGTAAATAAAGCTGTTTTGGGGAAAGCTGTCCTGTGTCCGAGTGCGGCTTGCCTGTTGGATATCCCCAGTGAGCTATGATGTAACAAGCGGCCGTCCTGCCGCTAAGCCTGCACCACTCTGAACTATGGGGGTTACGGAGCTCGTGATTCACAGGGCTCTGAATGTGAGGCACATGACAAGGATAAGAGCAGCCAGGCTTCCCGGGGCTCATTGAGAGCTTTGAATTCGCATTTTATTGAAAGTGCATCCAATTGAATGGAAAATAAAGGACTTCACCTCCCAGAAAGCAACGTACTTACCTCATAGAGAGAAGTCCAATTTATGGCGTACGATGTCGCATATAAGGAAGGTGACGCTCACACATGCACTTTCTGACTGCTCCACCCTTTGAAAAAGAGGAGAACTCGAAACGCGTCAGGGCAGCGGTCTGATGCTTTGAAATTGCTGGAAAGAGTGGCTGTTCGTACCGTAAATAAAGCTGTTTTGGGGAAAGCTGTCCTGTGTCCGAGTGCGGCTTGCCTGTTGGATATCCCCAGTGAGCTATGATGTAACAAGCGGCCGTCCTGCCGCTAAGCCTGCACCACTCTGAACTATGAGGGTCACGGAGCTCGTGATTCACAGGGCTCTGAATGTGAGGCACATGACAAGGATAAGAGCAGCCAGGCTTCCCGGGGCTCATTGAGAGCTTTGAATTCGCATTTTATTGAAAGTGCATCCAATTGAATGGAAAATAAAGGACTTCACCTCCCAGAAAGCAACGTACTTACCTCATACAGAGAAGTCCAATTTATGGCGTACGATGTCGCATATAAGGACGGTGACGCCCACACATGCACTTTCTGACTGCTCCACCCTTTGAAAAAGAGGAGAACTCGAAACGCGTCAGGGCAGCGGTCTGGTGCTTTGAAACTGCTGGAAAGAGTGGCTGTTCGTACCGTAAATAAAGCTGTTTTGGGGAAAGCTGTCCTGTGTCCGAGTGCGGCTTGCCTGTTGGATATCCCCAGTGAGCTATGATGTAACAAGCAGCCGTCCTGCCGCTAAGCCTGCACCACTCTGAACTATGGGGGTCACGGAGCTCGTGATTCACAGGGCTCTGAATGTGAGGCACATGGCAAGGATAAGAGCAGCCAGGCTTCCCGTGGCTCATTGAGAGCTTTGAATTCGCATTTTATTAAATGTGCATCCAATAGAATGGAAAATAAAGGACTTCAACTCCCAGAAAGCAACGTACTTACCTCATACAGAGAAGTCCAATTTATGGCGTACGATGTCGCATATAAGGAAGGTGACGCCCACACATGCACTTTCTGACTGCTCCACCCTTTGAAAAAGAGGAGAACTCGAAACGCGTCAGGGCAGCGGTCTGATGCTTTGAAACTGCTGGAAAGAGTGGCTGTTCGTACCGTAAATAAAGCTGTTTTGGGGAAAGCTGTCCTGTGTCCGAGTGCGGCTTGCCTGTTGGATATCCCCAGTGAGCTATGATATCTATATATATATATATATATTACCTACTGGCGGTCGCCAGTAGGTAGTTATAGTTAGGACCGTGTTTCCATAGGAAATCCATAACATTCTATTTTGAATAACTTTGGCGCCGATTGACGAATCCTCGCGAAATTTTCAAAATAGGTGGGGCGCTCCGCTCCTTCCTTGAAAGTCTCTGGGGGATTCGTCAAGTGGGGGCTGAGAAAAAGGGGGGGTCCCAAAACGCGTTTTCCCCATGCATTTTTCCATAGGACCTTTAGTCCAAGCTGCAGCAGCCCGAATGGCTGAACAGAATTATTTGAAATTTGGCAAAGAGGTGGTCCTCAGGTCAGGGATGTGCCTTTTGTAGGTCTGGTGTAAATGTGTTCAGTATTTGCTGAGAAAATAGCATTTGAATCAATATATATATCTATAGGCGCGCTCCGAGCGCTTACGGTAAGCTTACCGTACGCGCACGGTGCCATGCGCGAGCTCAATTCTGATTGGTGGTTACATGACTGTAAACATTCGAATCGGTCGAAATCAGGAAGTGTCGGCCTCCATTTTGTGTGTCTCACACTGATAAAAAAAGGAGGAGAACGTGGAAAGGGGGCAACGAAGAGAGTTGCAGACCCCCTAGCGTTTGTCTGGGGGTCCAAGAAGGCCATAAAAGTATGAAAAATACATTAAAATGTTTTTTTTTTTAAATCACGGGGTGCGCGTACGGTAAGCTTACTGTACGCGTACGGTAGAAAATAACAAAAAAAGAAGAAAAAAACTAATTTAAGTGATAAGATATTAGGGGGCTCTAAAAAGAGCCGTTGTGTTCATTGAGTGTTTTTTGGTACCTACAAGTAAGTACCGATGCAGAGTCTAAAGTTTAAGAGGAAGACTCTGTTCCCTTCATCATTGAAATGTACACCGTCTCCTCTATAAATGTCTTGCATGTTGTAACGCAAGTTGTTGTGGTATATAGAACCCATACCATAGTCTCTGAGGAAAGCAGAAACAGATTTGTTGACGTGCTTTCTTGCTTTGTCAATCTGCGGACAAAATTGGTAGGACCAGTTCCACTTTTGCCTTTGGCATATGTTAGAATATACAAAGGCAGAATGAGGAAAAAGCGACATCAATTGCACAAAGGTGTCCTTAATAAGCATTTCCAGACCTACACCAGTTAAAGTGCCTAGGTCATTTCCACCACAGTGCACAATAATAAGGTTAGGGTGTGGGAGATGTAGAAAGGTTTTCACCAAAGGCATTAATTGGTGCCACTTTAACCCTCTCTGACCAATCCATTTAATGTCTACATTTGGCAAAGCAAGGTCTCTCACCATACCTCTTTTTTCTGCAAATTTTTCACTCCAGAAGACATAGCTGTGACCTACAATCCACACTTTGAACATCTTTCAAGGAGATCTGGATGCACTCTGAAGGTGTCTTTCAGTAGAATGGCAAAATGAAATGAAAGACAGTTTGAAAATGGAGGCATACATATTTTTTTTAAATAAAAAGAACTCATTGGCTGTTTCACACCATTCTACACTAAAAACTAGGCTGTATGTGTACATTTATAGAAGCATGTTTTGTATTGGTTTAGAAAATTGTGTTCCCACAGAAGAATAGTTTGGATTTGCTGTTAGGTTGGACAGGTGAAGCACTCTTGGTCTTTCGATTTGAAACATTGTGTGGTGAACTTCTGACCTCTCTCCTCACAGCAGTGTTCCATGAGCTGTTGCTATGGTAGCAGGCAAAAGTCAAGTTGGGGGAAGGGAACATTTGGAAAAGGGTTGAAGTTTTCAACCAATAGAAATGTATGATTTCATTTAAAAAAAAGTGGGAAGCACAGAGATTTGTAATTAACATGTATAAGTGTGAAAAAAGAGAGGGAAACATTGCCATTAATTGGTTCTGCTCAGAGGAGAGAGGTGTACAGCTCTGATATTCTGACTGTGATAGTCTGCTGTTTGAGTGCCACATTTCTTTCTCAACTAACAAATTTTAAAGGTGAGTTATGAGTTTGAGAGGGGATGTATGTGGTGAATTTTGCATGAGTCTGTGAGCATAGAGGAATTGCTGTCAGAGATGTATTTGGTGTCTCTCTGGTTCTTTTGGGAAGTAACCATGCGTATGTCTCTTGCAACTGAAAATACACAGTCTGCATAAGCAGACTGTTAGCACACACCCAGCAGTTTATCCTGTAGAATCATGCTGAGTATTCACAAGTGACTGGTGTTTTATGGAAGCAGTGAGTAACGCTAATACATTCAACATCACTAAGGCTGATTTCTTTTGCTGGAGTGTAGTCAGTCACCAAGGTCACACATGTTCATGGTCAGAAAATGCTGTTTGGACATGTGCTGTTTTCTGTGTCTGAAAACTGTAATGAAAATGTATGCGACAGTTAGAGTAATTAACGCTTGCAGGAAAAAAACAGTAGTAAGGGTGCTTTGAAATTGGCAAGCAAATTTCGTTTTCTGCCTAAAAACACAGAAAACAGTAGTAAGTGTGCTTTGAAAATGGCAAGCAAATTTCATTTTACGCGTAAAATCACAGCATGAGTCTGTGAGCATAGAGGAATTGCTGTCAGAGATGTATTTGGTGTCTCTCTGGTTCTTTTGGGAAGTAACCATGCGTATGTCTCTTGCAAATGAAAATACACAGTCTGCATAAGCAGACTGTTAGCACACACCCAGCAGTTTAACCTGTAGAATCATGCTGAGTATTCACAAGTGACTGGTGTTTCATGGAAGCAGTGAGTAACGCTAATACATTCAACATCACTAAGGCTGATTTCTTTTGCTGGAGTGTAGTCAGTCACCAAGGTCACACATGTTCATGGTCAGAAAAAGCTGCTTGGATATGTGCTGTTTTCTGTGTCTGAAAACTGTAATGAAAATGTATGCAACAGTTAGAGTAATTAACGCTTGCAGGAAAAAAACAGTAGTAAGTGTGCTTTGAAATTGGCAAGCAAATTTCGTTTTCTGCCTAAAAGCACAGAAAACAGTAGTAAGTGTGCTTTGAAAATGGCAAGCAAATTTCATTTTACGCGTAAAATCACAGCATGAGTCTGTGAGCATAGAGGAATTGCTGTCAGAGATGTATTTGGTGTCTCTCTGGTTCTTTTGGGAAGTAACCATGCGTATGTCTCTTGCAACTGAAAATACACAGTCTGCATAAGCAGACTGTTAGCACACACCCAGCAGTTTATCCTGTAGAATCATGCTGAGTATTCACAAGTGACTGGTGTTTTATGGAAGCAGTGAGTAACGCTAATACATTCAACATCACTAAGGCTGATTTCTTTTGCTGGAGTGTAGTCAGTCACCAAGGTCACACATGTTCATGGTCAGAAAAAGCTGTTTGGACATGTGCTGTTTTCTGTGTCTGAAAACTGTAATGAAAATGTATGCGACAGTTAGAGTAATTAACGCTTGCAGGAAAAAAACAGTAGTAAGTGTGCTTTGAAATTGGCAAGCAAATTTCGTTTTCTGCCTAAAAACACAGAAAACAGTAGTAAGTGTGCTTTGAAAATGGCAAGCAAATTTCATTTTACGCGTAAAATCACAGCATGAGTCTGTGAGCATAGAGGAATTGCTGTCAGAGATGTATTTGGTGTCTCTCTGGTTCTTTTGGGAAGTAACCATGCGTATGTCTCTTGCAACTCAAAATACACAGTCTGCATAAGCAGACTGTTAGCACACACCCAGCACTTTATCCTGTAGAATCATGCTGAGTATTCACAAGTGACTGGTGTTTTATGGAAGCAGTGAGTAACGCTAATACATTCAACATCACTAAGGCTGATTTCTTTTGCTGGAGTGTAGTCAGTCACCAAGGTCACACATGTTCATGGTCAGAAAAAGCTGTTTGGACATGTGCTGTTTTCTGTGTCTGAAAACTGTAATGAAAATGTATGCGACAGTTAGAGTAATTAACGCTTGCAGGAAAAAAACAGTAGTAAGTGTGCTTTGAAATTGGCAAGCAAATTTCGTTTTCTGCCTAAAAACACAGAAAACAGTAGTAAGTGTGCTTTGAAAATGGCAAGCAAATTTCATTTTACGCGTAAAATCACAGCATGAGTCTGTGAGCATAGAGGAATTGCTGTCAGAGATGTATTTGGTGTCTCTCTGGTTCTTTTGGGAAGTAACCATGCGTATGTCTCTTGCAACTCAAAATACACAGTCTGCATAAGCAGACTGTTAGCACACACCCAGCACTTTATCCTGTAGAATCATGCTGAGTATTCACAAGTGACGGGTGTTTCATGGAAGCAGTGAGTAACGCTAATACATTCAACATCACTAAGGCTGATTTCTTTTGCTGGAGTGTAGTCAGTCACCAAGGTCATACATGTTCATGGTCAGAAAAAGCTGTTTGGATATGTGCTGTTTTCTGTGTCTGAAAACTGTAATGAAAATGTATGCGACAGTTAGAGTAATTAACGCTTGCAGGAAAAAAACAGTAGTAAGTGTGCTTTGAAATTGGCAAGCAAATTTCGTTTTGTGCCTAAAAACACAGAAAACAGTAGTAAGTGTGCTTTGAAAATGGCAAGCAAATTTAATTTTACGCATAAAATCACAGCATGAGTCTGTGAGCATAGAGGAATTGCTGTCAGAGATGTATTTGGTGTCTCTCTGGTTCTTTTGGGAAGTAACCATGCGTATGTCTCTTGCAACTCAAAATACACAGTCTGCATAAGCAGACTGTTAGCACACACCCAGCACTTTATCCTGTAGAATCATGCTGAGTATTCACAAGTGACTGGTGTTTCATGGAAGCAGTGAGTAACGCTAATACATTCAACATCACTAAGGCTGATTTCTTTTGCTGGAGTGTAGTCAGTCACCAAGGTCACACATGTTCATGGTCAGAAAAAGCTGTTTGGACATGTGCTGTTTTCTGTGTCTGAAAACTGTAATGAAAATGTATGCGACTGTTAGAGTAATTAACGCTTGCAGGAAAAAAACAGTAGTAAGTGTGCTTTGAAATTGGCAAGCAAATTTTGTTTTCTGCCTAAAAACACAGAAAACAGTAGTAAGTGTGCTTTGAAAATGGCAAGCAAATTTCGTTTTAAGCGTAAAATCACAGCATGAGTCTGTGAGCATAGAGGAATTGCTGTCAGAGATATATTTGGTGTCTCTCTGGTTCTTTTGGGAAGTAACCATGCGTATGTCTCTTGCAACTGAAAATACACAGTCTGCATAAGCAGACTGTTAGCACACACCCAGCAGTTTATCCTGTAGAATCATGGTGAGTATTCACAAGTGACTGGTGTTTTATGGAAGCAGTGAGTAACGCTAATACATTCAACATCACTAAGGCTGATTTCTTTTGCTGGAGTGTAGTCAGTCACCAAGGTCACACATGTTCATGGTCAGAAAAAGCTGTTTGGACATGTGCTGTTTTCTGTGTCTGAAAACTGTAATGAAAATGTATGCGACTGTTAGAGTAATTAACGCTTGCAGGAAAAAAACAGAACTAAGTGTGCTTTGAAATTGGCAAGCAAATTTCATTTTGTGCGTAAAGTCACAGCATGAGTCTTTTATGGCATTTTTGGACCCCCTGACAAATGCTAATGCATTCAACATTACCAAGGTTCATTATCTTTGCAGGAGTGCAGTCAGTCTGCCAGGTTACACATGTATATGCTCGAAAAAAGCAGATTGCACATATGCTGTTTTCTGCCTCTGTAAACTATAAAGAAAATGTGTCAGACTGTTAGAGTAATTACAATTGCAAAAAAAAAAAAAAAATAAGTGTGCTTTTGAATTGCAAAAGAAATATTGTGTTCTGTCTAGAATTACACCAAGAGTCTGTGTGCACACAGGAATTGAATTTAGAGATTACATTCGTGTTGGTTTTCTTGTATTTTTCACTTGTAGGAAAGGGGTAGATAGTGTTATAAGAAAAGAAATGATCATGACAAATATAGTAATATATATATAAATTACAAAAAAGGTATTTTTTTTTAGTTTCTTTCAGGTATTGCTGCAGAGCAGTGAAGGAAATATAAGATGCCTATAAAATCAAGACAAAGAAAACAACAGGAAAAAAAGGTTTATTTGAAGACAACTGGAGGACCTAAATTAGTTGAAGATGCTCATGTTGGGAAAAAGAAAAAGTCTTCTGGTAAGCAGACAAAAGAATTTTTTAAAAATATATTCAAAAAAAGGAAAAATTTAAAAAATGCCCCCATTGGAAAAACTGTTTCAAGTAGAAAACAACAGGAGAATAGTGAGAATTTACTAAATGCTAATGTACAAGCAGAAGCTATAATAATTAATTTGAAAAGAAAATCAGCATTTAAAGAGATCCGTAGGAAAAAGAGTGATGTCCAATTTGCTAAAGGATGTGAAAAAATATAAGAAAAGAGCAACATTTTTCAAGAGAAAAAAAGATATTGAAGCCATTGTAGCAAAGGCTTTAAATTTAAAAAGAAAACTATTCATTTTAATTTTGAACAGGATGTGTACATTAGACCAAATAGTTAATGTAATGAAGTCACAAAGCAAAAAGAAAAGAGTAGTAAAAAGAAATAACTTTTGTAAAGTGTTTTTAGGAGAATGGATGCATAGTTCAAGTACTGAACCATTTTTTAATGAAGAGAGTTATCTTCAAAGTAATAGTTTGCTGCATGCAGTTGACACCAGTGGTCGAGCATATGAAGTTAAGGATGGGTGTATAATGGAAAAGGAGAAAATGGTTCCAAGAAATGAGGAAGAAGTGATTGCAGATGAGGTTATGGGGAGACGTCCTAAAGCCCCAGTGTATACTTGGAATTGTAGTAGTATTTGTACTTTGCGACAGGAATCTATTGATAAATTATGTGAGTTTTTAAGAGAATATAGTAAAAAGAGTGTTAAACAGAAGATTAAGGTGCTTCAAGGACTAGATCCATGCAGAGTGAGAGAGAATACTGGTTTGCAAGGTCACTCTCTGGCTTGTTTATCTAGGAAAGTTTGTCAAAGTGTTTTTCACCATTTTAGGATGCTGGCAGTTCATCATACTGAAATTAGGAAATTTGTGAGAAGATTGTATTTTGCTAAAAGTCCAGCACTAAAGTTAAATGAGTTGAATAAGGCTCTGTTTCGTGGATCTGTATCAGATGTTGAGAAGGTTACTGATGAGATTCAGTTTTGTTACTTTGGGCCAGAACAAGAAAGTGCAGGGAATGACACAGTTATTGAGGAAAATGTGGAAGAGAATGTAGAACCCTCCGTAAATAAGAAATTTGAAGATCAAATTACAAAATTCGCTATCATCTCTAATGAAAGACCAAATATTACTTGTATTTGTTGCCGGAGAAGCCATTACAAAATCCAAACAAGGAATGTTGATCTCTACAAAAAAAGTGAAGAAGAAGATAATTATAAGTGGAAGGATTTTGCAACATATATATTTCTTGAAAATTGTTTTGATTTGGGTGAAGATCATCGTATTTGTAAATACTGTTACAACAAGTTGGAAGAAAATAAAATGCCAGCTAGAGCTGTACATAATAATTTAGAATTGGTTGAAGTTCCTGCAGAACTTTCTGATTTAAATACGTATGAGTCTATACTCATTCAATGTGTTCATCCGTTCCAGACCATAGTACGTATGGAGCCAAAAACAGGCAAATTACCTCCTTCAGATTTACAGAGAGGTTTAAAAGGAAGAGTTGTCTATTTGCCGTTGGATTTGAAAAAAAATATGGAAACTATTGACACAGATACTTTGGAAACTGAACCATTAGTTATTCTGGTTAATGGTGTACCTACAAAGAATAAGAAAATTTGGCAGGAATTGGTAGATGTACGGAAAGTACAAAGAGCAAATTTATATTTGAAAAGGAATAATAAATGGTATGAAGCCATTTATATGGATGAAGATGAAGAAGATTTAGAAGGAGACACAGACACACCAACTGGGCAAATTGAAAAAGTTGACAAGTCAAAAGAAGAAGAAATTTATGAACATTTCAGCATACATCCTCTTCATTCAAAAGAAGTAATGGCAAACACCATTGATCTGTTTCAAATGAAAAAAGCACAAGGAACTCCTGTGAGTGTATGGGAGGAGAGTTTGGAAGCTTGATGTTTTCCCCAGCTGTTTCCTACAGGAGAAGGTGGACGATATGATGAACGTCCAGTCCAGATTCCTGCTTCTGAGTATCGGACTACAAGATTATATGCAGAAGATCCCAGATTTCGTCAAAGTATTCCTTATTTGTTCCATCTGTTATTTGAAAGTGACTTGTCTGCATTATCTTATGCAGTAAACCACATTTTAAAAGTGGAACACATCTACATAATGTGTCTGCTAAGGATTTTATGAACAAAGTGCAGCAGCGAGATGATCATTTGGAATCACAATTGATCAATCTGATGGCTTGTCAGCGTGGGACGAATGAATATTGGTACAGACGCCATGGAGAATCGAAATGTATGTTACGGAATTTAGGAACTCCAACATGGTTCCTAACCCTAAGCTGTGACGAATACGCTTGGGATGATTTACTGGATTTTCTACGAGAGGCAAATTCAAACATTAAAAACATCGAATAGGGGGGAGGAGCCTAGCGCTTGACCAAGATGGCCGCGTGAGCCCTGAGCTCCCGCTACCCTCGCGCCCTCCTGCACTTATCCTGTCCTAAATCCTGATTTTCATGCACGGAATCCTGCAGATGAGTCACAGCTGGGGCGACTGACGCTGTCCGGGCGAAGATCGCCCACCGGGGACCGAAGTTGTGCATGGCGGAAGACTACGGCCTACCTCCGAAGGATGCCAGGGGCTTGCGTTGGCAGGATGCCCGGCCACTAATTGAACAACAGCGGCCCTGGGAGGTGTGAACTGACGGACGGATGCCGCTGCACTTTCACTTTCGCTTTCTCGCCCTTTGTTTGCTCTGGCTTGGGAGCGCTTCACGCATATCCTCCTCTGTCTGGAGGACTTCCACTCGGTCCTGACTGACTGTTGTAGTCCTATTTGACCCTGTTTCCTCTAGCTGCGTGAGGGACGTCCTTTGGCACTTGATTGTCCTGCTGTTCGGGATGTCGACCAAATCGGAGGCGGACAGGTCGAAGTCTAAGACTACCCGGCGGGGAGGCTATACCCAATCCAACAATATGGATTGTTATGCCCAGCAGAAGGGGTCGCCTGGTGGATCGGGACAGTCGCTGGAAGCGCAGAAGGCCGATTCATCCCCTGCCTCGGAGCTATCGCTGCAGGATATCAAAGGTGCGATAGATGGGATGCAATCTTCGATTGGGCGACAGTTTGAGACCCTGGCGCACAAGGTGGACATGATTCTGATTGATGTCAACTTGATTCGCGCGGACCTGGGCAAAACCAATGAGCGGGTCAAGTCCCTGGACCTCAAGACCACTGGTCTCGCGGACGATGTCTCGGAACTTCAGGCTGAGGTTCGTAAGTTACGAACCGCGAGTGACCTCTCCGCCCGCCGGCTCGAGGACTTCGAAGGTCGGGCCCGGTGCAATAATGTGCGCCTTATTGGGGTCCCGGAAACTTCAGAGGATCTCTCCGTGGATTTACTCGTCGAGGATTTGGTGGTGAATCATCTTGCGCCTAAGGGCCTCAGCAAGTTCTTTGCGGTGGAGCGGGCTCACCGAGTGCCTGGAGGACGGCCCAAGGTGGGAGCCCCCCCGCGACCGATTGTAGCCCGGATCTTTAATTTTCGGGATCGAGACGCTATCCTGCAAGCATCGAGGGTGACAGGCCCGGTCCCTTTTCAGAACGCCTCTGTGAGTTTTTATCCTGACTTCACCCAGATGGTGCAGAAACAGAGGCAGAGTTTCCTGGGGGTGAAGCGGCGGCTCAGAGATATGGACCTGAAGTATGCCATGCTTTTCCCCGCCAGGTTACGTGTGGTGTATGAGGACCAAACTTTCTTCTTCGAATCACCGGACATGGCAGGGGACTGGTTGGATGCGCTCCCTCGGCGGCAGCCCGGCCGGGACAGCGTGGACGGAGCGGAAGGCGATCGTGATGGACAGAAGTGATACCTCCGGTGTTGGCACGTATTGACTCAGCCCCGGACAGTGACTCGCACCTTCCTGCAGTAATGGGAGGGCGGCGGGGGGAAGATAGGAGCTCTTTCCTCCCTTGGGGTACTTTTTGTAGATTTGTTTTTGATAGGGCGACAGGCACACTGCAAGTTGGGGGGCTTTGTAAGCTGACGCAGGGGTGCAGGGAGGGGGGGGATTTGGGATGTTGGGGTTGTTGTTGGGGGGTGTGTTTTTTTCTTGCAAGGCGTAGCAATTGTTGTCAGCATTGTCCGATCGTGGTTCTCCGGGGGGGGTGGAAGTCTCTTTGTGTTCGGGGATGGGGGATAGGGGCTTAAGCATAATCAGCTGGAATGTTAATGGCTTAGGGGATCGTATTAAACGGGGGATAGTCCTGCTGTGGAAATATGGATTTTTCTGATCAGTTATGTCCCCTATCTTGGACCCCAACGGTTTCATGTATGAATCACAAGTACATGTATGCTCCCTCCAGTTCCAGTTATGAAGACGCAAACACATGTGCGTCCACCGTCAACATGTCCTCTTTCAGATCCGCCATGAATAGGCCGGATATTCCATTCCTAAGTATGAAAGGCCACCGGCTTTATATGGTTCACTTATGCCATTTTACAGTCCAGGCAAGTAGGCCCTGATTCTGTCATCAAGCTCTTCTTGCTTTCTGCCTCTGAAGCTCCAGTCTGAGCCTGCATCTGTGACCATGAACTTTGTCTCATTCCCTGCGCGGCTCACGAAGCCTGACATCAGCCTGTTGCCTGCCAAGAAACTGTATTTCACCTTCGAAATTATCTGCTCCACTCCCTGCCCGATGCATTCCTGTCTAGTAGTTTAAGTAAACATTCTTCCAGCTACCGAGCAAAGGCCCGGCTTCTCCGTCTTTATGCAAGTAATTCATAGCCCTATTATTATGGAAGATTTCTGCCCTCGCATCTAGTGTAGACACTTAGACGCTTGTACACGTACTAACAGTCAGTATAGTCAGTATAGAATAAGATTCTACTCTAAGAGACCTCTCTTTTGGATAACATGGTTCTTTAAACATAGGATGTTAGATATGATTTGGGGATTAGGTTGACTTGACCCTCCAGACTTCTGTCGCCACATGTAGAGTTAAATGTCAAGTCCCCTTCACCCCCTAGTTGCACGTCAATCACACGTCATACTGCTGCGCGCGCATCTCTGCCAAGTATTTCTGCTGACATTGCGAAATTATTTCATAGGTCCACCCATATGTGACATCATAACCAATGACGTTTTCCTTGTTACACCCAATTACGCCTCCTTCAGCTACGCATGTGAAATGTTATCTTTGCTATCAATTGTTACGCCTCTTGCATTGGCTTCACTGTAATGCCTATTGTATAAAAGTGAATAATTATCAATAATGTATGTACTTCACTTCCTGAACCTTCGTGGTGAAGGAACTTGGAGCAACCGATTATAATCGACCATTGGAATAAAGCCCATTCCGAACCTCTAATACCACGGATTCTGCCTCTTATTTACTGAGCTATTTTATTATGTTTCTGTATCAAATTAAGTCCCGGTAATTAAATTATTTACCACATGAATGGCGCCCGAACAGGGACACTTTCTCATCTCACGCGCCGGTGGTGCGTTGCAGGCCCGGTCTCCTGTCACAGCTGGACGGACAACAACGCGTACCAGCAGGATTTCCTGTATCTCCCTCCGGTCAAGCGGGGGCGACTGAGGCTGCGATCAACACCCAGACGAGGCGGTGAGAAGTGCGAAGTATCCCGACCAGAGCCTAGCTGAGAGAGCAAGATCCGAGGTATACAGAGGCCCACCAGTTTCCGAAGTCCCGAGTCGAGTCCAGTTTCCGAAGTGTCGAGTCGAGTCCAGTCCGGTCCAGTTCAGTTCAGTTCCGTTCCGAGGCCTTCCGTTCCGAGCTACCCGGTGAGTACCATTACTGGGGAGGCGTTCTGGCGTGCACATAAGTTGTGCCGGTCCAGACGGGTTTGGGTACACAAATCCGGTCTGCACTGTTTTAGCAGTGTATCTGTACTGTTTAGCAGTATATCTAGTATATCTAGTATATAAATTCAGAATAATTCAGTTAATGCCGAGTATTATGTTCAGTAATTAAGTTTCCTTAGATCGTATCATCATTGTGCTCACTTAAATGTTAAATGTTAAATGTGTTAATACGTTCTGCATATTGTGGTATGAATGACTGTTCATTATCGTGTTTATTGTATTAAGTTTGTTCAAGATCAAGTATCAGATCAGTTCTCAATATGCCGCTCTTTTCGAAATTAAGACAGATCACAACTAGAAAAGGGGTACTCGAAGAAGCTGTTCCTATTCCTCCTAGGGACACTCCAGGGTACTTCATGTATCATAAACACGGCTTAGACGCTATATTATTTCTTGATTTATGGGTAGACTACACTAAGGAATTACCAGAAAATCAGAGGTGGCCCGCGGCTGGGACCTGGGATGCAGAGTGCATCGTGAAAGTAGAGGAAGAATTATGGAAAAAGAAAGCTAGACAATCACAGAAAGACGCCATTGAATTGTGGCGTAAAGAATCGTATAGACGTACAGAAAAAGCACGTAGACAGGAAGAGAAGAGTAAAGAGAATTCAAATGAAGTCCGAGAAAATCTATTAATTGAAGAAGGTGCACGAGTGAAATCAGAACAAGTAGACAGACAAAGACATGCCCTTATGAAGGGTATGTATCCCCTTCTGGCCGAGGGATTACCTAAGGCTACTGCGGGGATACCAAAAGACTTGCCACCCCCATTATTTCCAATAAAGGTACATCCCAAGGGGCATCCTAGAACCGCAGAAGATGTTTTTCTTTCCTCATATTTAGATGACGCAGCTCCCGAGTATGCTAACCCCGCCCCACATAGACCGTTGGCCGGGGAGGTTCAACGCCAAGATCCTGTATCTGTATCTCTACAGCACCAAATCCTGACACAAGTCCCGGCAAGCACATCTGTTTCCACATCTGTTCCTACAGCTACTTCTATAGCTGTGTCTACACCTATAGTTGCTGTATCGCGTTCAACGAATCCTTTCACGCCCGATACCCCAGATGGGGCTACGGGAGGTGCTACCAACATTTTTTCTACGCCACCCAGAATAAATAAACTTACCTTTCAAGAATCTGTACATTCACGTACCCCCAAACTCATAAATGCCCGTACGCTTAAGGAACTTCTTATAGATTGTAGATATGACCCTGTGCCCGGAAAAGAGGACGAAATGACCCTGGCATCATTACGTATCAGACGAGCTGCGGTGTATTTAGGGAAGTTACCAGGAATGACTATACATCTAGATAATATATACCATTTTGTCCAAACAGGGCGAGATTCTGAATGTATTAACAGAGCTATGGAATACCAGAAAGTGGAGATACAGGGGGAACTGTTACGTTTCCTTATAAATTGTGTGATCAGAAATCAAGACCGACCGGGGGTAGACCCGGAAGCAATGCAAACTCTTACCAGATGGAGCCAGAATATATCAGAAGGGAGACATGATAAGCAAAACTGTATAATAGCCATGTGCCGAAAGATCCGTAAAGAAATAGAACGCCTACACGAAGAGAGATTAGCGGTAGACCAGTTTGAACAAAATGAGGAGGAGGAAGGATCAGGACTGCCCACAGGACAGTCAGAAACCATAGCCTACGTAGGTAGAGGAAGATCTTGTAATAGTACTAGATGTCTTACTGACCCGATACGTCCGATATGTCTAGAAAATAACAGGAATTTTCAAACACCTATAATAAATATAAGGTCCCCCGAGCATTCGTTCCAAGCCGCTGACAAATTACTGCGAGAACGAAGGGGTTATCATTTTCTCGATTCTATGGATGAACAAGAATTAGCCAGGTCAGCCGTTCATTGGGTTGACACTCCCGGAAAGTATGATGATGATACAGTAGCACACACATTTTTGAATCTCACCCCAGATGAACAGCGTTTAGCTGGGATTTATATGATTCAACAACTTCTTATACTATATAAAAGCCAACATTCAGATCCTGGTCCCTTACCTGATATATTGACTGAATTACTCACGAATAGATGGAGAGGTTCAGGTACTAAGCTAATTAAAGAAATACTAGAATCAAGAAAGCAGTACATTCTTTTCGTATGTCCAGAACATGTCTCACTGCCCATTAAGGAAAGAACCACGTATTACATGGACAGACAGAATCCCTTACGAGAAGTACACCCAATAAAAGGCGAGGACAATGAGTTTAAACGTGTATTTGTATATACGCCCATATCGAAAATAGAATTGTTAGAAATGAAGAAAGTGGTACCCAGTCATGACAAAGACCCAGCGGGTTTCCACCGAGAAATTAAAGACATGTTACTCATGGGAGAGTATACCTATCCCGACATCATGACCATATTAAAGGTATTGATGCCTGCTGGCATTTATGAAAAACTCAAGGAAAAAGAGTGGGAGGTGGGAGACCAAAAGATAGACTGGACAGCATTAGAAAATGAAGAAAAGGCCCGAGGTCCAGGTTCGGGGCTTGGGGACAAAACTAAAGCACTACCAGGTTTACTAGTACAGGTACTGCCACGTTTATTAACCACGAAAAAGGAAGACTGGGGTGCAATTTCAGCCTGTAAACAAAAGCAAGATGAAGACACTAGCGATTTCTATGCACGATTTGAAAAATGTTTTGGCATAAATAGTGGCATAAAAGCAAGTAGCGAATCATACCCACATCTGTTTGTGACAAAATTAGTTGAAAATTCCTTGCCCCAAGTGAAGAATAGAGTATTAAAATTCGAGAGTACCTGGCAAGGTAACACCCCATCACAAATGTTACAAATGTTACAGTATCATCACAATAGAATTAGAGAGGAACAAAATCATGAACAAAGACGCATGAAAGACACGAAAATGAAAATGCTAGTCTCCCAGACAGTTCCAGCTGAAGGACATAAAAAGGGTACGACACATTCCGGTGATTCAGCAGGACCTGTAAAGGGGACATGCAACTATTGTAAACAACCAGGTCATTATGTACACGATTGTCCAATCCTGAAGCGTAATATCGCCACAGGTATTACAAAAGAAAGACCACGGCAACTTAGACAGGATCAGAATGAACAAGGAGCCTCGCAGCATGCACAGTCCATGCCAGCTCCACAACAGTCTATACAGTTTGTGCCAGCTGCACCTGCGCTGCCTGTTGCTGCCACACAAACCACGACACGACAGCTGTACCAGACCGCACAGTATGACTATCCTGATTATCAACGATATGCATGAAACAGCCTAGAGAGGGAAGTTGACTTACCCCTTATCGAGGTCCCTGTAGACCAAGAAGGACCTTATGTACATAGTGAATTATTAGGCCAAGATAGAAAATTTTTACTTGATACAGGGGCAAGTCGAACAACCATAAAACGTAGTGAAGTTCCAGGGGCACCCCTCTCAGGCTCACAGAATATTTCCCTTGGTTTTTCAGGAAAACCTATTGTTAATGAAGTATCACAGCCTCTTCCACTTACGATAGGACCTTTGACCCGAACTACAGATTTATTGCTCACTAAATCCTGTCCAGAAAACTTGTTAGGTATAAAAACACTGAAAGCTCTAGGAGCTATAATATGTTGTTCTCCGGAAGGAGTAAGATTGTTTTTACGTGATTTTAAAGGTCACTATGTGTCTAGAGACATGGATCCCCGACTACAGACTTTACCTACACATCTATGGGCACAAGGCCCTACTGATGTTGGTTGCATGAATATTACACCATATCGAGTTACACTAAAGGCAGGAGTGGTACTACCACGAATGCGACAATACAAGTTACCACCAGATGCTGTAGTGGCTTTACTGCAAATCATTGACGAGCTCATTGCCCAAGGAGTAGTTGTGGAAACAGACTCCAATGTATGTAATTCACCGGTAATTCCGATTCTTAAACGAACAGATCCTAAGGCCCCGCCAGTATATCGATTGGTTATTGATTTGCGCGAATTGAACAAATGCATTGTGCCACAATTTCCTGTGGTCCCAGATATCTCGTCATTACTGACAGCTATTGATTCCGAAGCAACATTCTTTACTGTAATTGATCTCAAAAATGCCTTTTTCAGCGTCCCAATAGATCCGGAAAGCCAATATTTGTTCGGATTTAGTTTAAATGGACGTAGCTTCAAATTCTCACGCGCACCTCAAGGATTTACAGAAAGCCCCAGCATCTATAGCCAAGCACTGAAACGAGAACTCGACAGTATCCACATGCCAGTTAACACTGCCTTGCTTCAATATGTCGATGATCTGCTGATCACCGCTAGAAGCGAACCCGAATGTGAGAAAACATCACTGACAGTTTTACAATTTCTAGCCGAAAAGGGGCACAAGGTGTCCCCTTCTAAGCTGCAATTCTGTGTCCAGCGAGTTGTTTATCTTGGACACTCGCTGTCCAAGGAGGGAAGGCAGCTTACACCCGACCGCATTCAGTTAATAGCTAACATGCCAATACCCAAGACACAAAAGGAGGTACGGGCTTTCATAGGCCTCACTTCATATTGTAGGCAATGGATCCCTCAGTATGCATTTCTAGCAAAACAACTCATTCAGTTGACAACACAGGAGGCAGCCACATCGACTGTTCTCCCTTGGACTCAGGAACATACACAAGCTTTTGAAAGCTTAAAGAAAGCTTTATGTCAAGCACCGGTTTTAGCAACACCATGTTACAATAAACAGTTTACACTTTTTGTTACAGAACGCGAAGGTACTGCCTTGTCAGTACTCACACAGGAACAAGCAGGAGCACACAAACCATGTGCTTATTTTTCTAGTACATTAGATCCAGTAGCTCAGGCTTTGCCTGCATGCCTAAAATCAGTGGCAGCAACCGCTTTAGCAATCAGACAAAGCGATGCTATAGTATTAGGACATCCATTGACAGTTCAAGTACCACATGCAGTAGAGGTTCTTTTGAATCGAACGCAAACACAACATTTGACTATAGCACGACTTACAGGGTATGAACTAACATTGTTTCAGCCACATATAGAAATCAGACGTTGTAACACATTGAATCCTGCTACACTTTTACCTGTAATCGGAACAGACCCACTAGCCCATGACTGTATTGAAGTTATTACAATCACGACGAAACCCAGACAAGACTTAACCGATGTCCCATTGTCAGACCCAGACCTGACGTTGTATGTAGATGGTTCATGTATGAGAAAAGGTACAGGAGAACTAGTGGCCGCTTACGCAGTCACAACAGACACTGAAATCATTGAAACAAATTGCATAAATACCTTGTCCGCTCAAGCAGCAGAGCTCGTCACTCTGACACAAGCCTGTATTCAAGCCACAAATAAAAAAGTCAACATATACACTGATTCACGTTATGCATTCGGAGTTGTACATGACTTCGGCGTGCTGTGGCGAGAGAGAGGTTATTTAACTTCTCACGGTGCCCACATTCAGCACGGACCCCTCATTCATGCTTTATTAGATGCAATACATCTACCCACTGCAATATCAATTATGAAATGTAAAGCTCATACGAAAGTTACTGATATCATTTCTCAAGGCAATGATTTAGCTGACAGAACAGCTAAACAGACTGCTCAAACTCAAACATCCGACATGACAAAGACAATAGTCCCGACGCCAACACATTGTATGACGGTTAAAGATCCTACTCTTGACGTAATTGATATACAGACACATGCTACACCAGACGAAATAAAGAAATGGACTGAATTAGGAGGGATCCAAACGGATCAAGGATGGCTGATGAAGGAAAAGTCTGTGTGGTTCCTTCCTGATTCAATGGTCCAGGTTATAATTAACACTGTACATAGTCCAGCACATCTAGGAGAAAAAGCTATGCTAGACAGCATTCAACACATTTGGTTCAATAAACATTTACGAGCAGCAGCCAAACAAAAAGTTCGTACCTGTATGATCTGTTGTCAGTTCAACCCAGGAAAAAGCGTTCCCGTAGAACAGGGTGGATTTCAGCCTCCTGATCACCCTTTTGAAGTCCTCCAGATGGATTATATCCAGATGGAACGATGTCGAGGATTCAAATATGTTCTCGTAGTTGTCTGTGCTCTTTCCCGTTGGACGGAGGCATACCCGGTTTCAGATTACACGGCCCCGACTACTGCCAAACAGTTGGTTCGAGAATTCTTCCCACGATACGGTTTACCACGTGTTGTTCACTCAGATAACGGCCAGCCGTTCTCATCCGAATTAATGAAACACGTTTCACTTTTGTTAGGCTATCAGTGGAAATTCCACTGTGTCCGACACCCCGAAGCAGCAGGTCTCGTAGAAAGACATAATCAGACCCTGAAAATTAGATTGTCCAAGATATGCAGACAGAAAGGTGTCGACTGGGTAGTAGCGTTACCAGTTGCACTCTTTTACACAAGAATGGTAGCACACTCTCGAACAGGGCTATCCCGGTATGAAGTGATCTTCGGCAGACCACCAAATATGTGGGGGACGCCTATACCACGCAAAATAACTGATATTGACTGTAATATGCTGACAGATTACTTGGCTTCCTTGATGTCTGCACTACAATCTTGTCGTTCACAGGTAGCTGCAGCTTTTCCTGACAACACTGAGGTGAAGCCCCATGACGTAATTCCAGGCGACCTGGTCCTAGTGAGGAACTTTGATCGAAAGACTCAGCTGGATCCTAGGTGGAAGTCGCCGCAGCTGGTCTTGCTCACCACAAGGACAGCCGTGAAGATCGAGGGCAGGAAAGGCTGGATTCATTCAAGTCATATCAAGAAATTTCATGGACTACCAGCGGATGTGAATACCACACCTCGTGTGTCTTCACCCATTGACTCAAAACTTCCTTTTGTTGAAAAGAGTAATTCCGAACTTTATAAACTAAAACTCAGGTCCAATCAGTCAAGCAATTTGATTGTTTAAGTCCTCTCCGAGGTGAAGCGGTTGAATTGTCTCTGACATGTATCCCTTGGACCTGAATAGAGAATGCACCCGAAAAATGTTGAAACGACAGGCGTACTGTAAATCACTGCGTAGTCATTGTACAGTGACGTTATTAATTTTGTTTTCCTTAAGTCTCTTAATAATTACTGCAAGTATATTGTTGCATATATATTATCCTATTTTTAGACACGTTTATAATGTTACTGCTGAACATTCTTTTAGTGAATTACCTCCGCTTGAGTTGTCTTATAGATTTGCGCTGCGCAATAACACGTTTATTAGTATGTTACATCATTCCCATCAGGTTAACAATGCTACAAATTGTTGGATATGTGGCCGACTCCCTCCCTATCAGAATTATAAAGGAATTCTACCTCTCTTTCCATACCCGTTCACACACAACGGCTCCTGTGGAGCATGGTTTAGCTTAATCAATTCCCTAGATTCGAATTCTGCAGTTTATCAAGATAACTGGGTATGGGGAAATTTGAATTTAGTTTTACTTAAGGTCTGCTATCCTAACAAGGAGGGATTTCCCCAGAGAACAGGAACTGATCTAGAAAATGAAGTGTATGGATTAGGTAATTTTACGCTTAATCTTATGATCCTAAATGTCGAATCCGAAGCTACTCCAATTTTGCCCGCTATGTCAATATTTCCAGTAAAAGGTGAATTATGTGTAAGAAAGAATGGTTCCATACATATGGGCCATAGTAGATGCACCACTGTAGTAGAATTTAGTGATCAAGGCAAGTCTACATTTAGAGCTTCCCGCCATTCCTATTTCATATGTGGTCAGACGGCCTATGTACGTTTGCCTCTAGATTGGGATGGTACCTGCTACATTGGATTTCTTTTGCCACCTGTTTTCCTAGCTCCTCCTGATTATCACAGAAATACTCATTTAGTATATACTAGAGTAAGGAGAGATCTCCCGATAGTCGATTACACTGAAACAGCATGGGAAAAATACACAGATTTCAATAAAGGTCTCTTTCCCTATATAGGTACAGTTACTAATAGTAAGCTGATACGTAGATTAACCAGAACCCTTGAAGCAGTAGTGAACGAAACTATTTCCGCCTTAGGCAATTTAACAGAAGAGCAGTCTGCTATGCGGATTGTTGTGCTTCAAAATCGTCTTGTCCTTGACGTCATCCTGGCCGATAGGGGCGGAGCTTGTAGGGTCATCGGATCAAGTTGTTGCATTTTCATACCAGAAAATTCGCCATCTGTATATAAAGCCATAACTCGCCTTCATAAGATTGTAAGCCAGATACACCAGAATCCAGGCACCTGGACTTGGTCCGGTTGGTTTTGGAGTGTATTATCTACCTTTGGATGGAAGGTCCTATCCTTCCTAGGTATTGGCTTTCTCATACTATTCAGTTGCTGTCTATGCCTACAATGTGGACCAGCGATTTGTGGTCTGTGTGCCACATCGTGTGTCCCATCACCAAGATTTCATTCGTCCCAGAAGAAAAAAGAAGAACAAATGATGTTATATGAACAGATCAATGGATTGATGAAGATTGATATCTCTTGACGGGCAAGTAGGGGACAAGGAGGGAATGTGGAAATATGGATTTTTCTGATCAGTTATGTCCCCTATCTTGGACCCCAACGGTTTCATGTATGAATCACAAGTACATGTATGCTCCCTCCAGTTCCAGTTATGAAGACGCAAACACATGTGCGTCCACCGTCAACATGTCCTCTTTCAGATCCGCCATGAATAGGCCGGATATTCCATTCCTAAGTATGAAAGGCCACCGGCTTTATATGGTTCACTTATGCCATTTTACAGTCCAGGCAAGTAGGCCCTGATTCTGTCATCAAGCTCTTCTTGCTTTCTGCCTCTGAAGCTCCAGTCTGAGCCTGCATCTGTGACCATGAACTTTGTCTCATTCCCTGCGCGGCTCACGAAGCCTGACATCAGCCTGTTGCCTGCCAAGAAACTGTATTTCACCTTCGAAATTATCTGCTCCACTCCCTGCCCGATGCATTCCTGTCTAGTAGTTTAAGTAAACATTCTTCCAGCTACCGAGCAAAGGCCCGGCTTCTCCGTCTTTATGCAAGTAATTCATAGCCCTATTATTATGGAAGATTTCTGCCCTCGCATCTAGTGTAGACACTTAGACGCTTGTACACGTACTAACAGTCAGTATAGTCAGTATAGAATAAGATTCTACTCTAAGAGACCTCTCTTTTGGATAACATGGTTCTTTAAACATAGGATGTTAGATATGATTTGGGGATTAGGTTGACTTGACCCTCCAGACTTCTGTCGCCACATGTAGAGTTAAATGTCAAGTCCCCTTCACCCCCTAGTTGCACGTCAATCACACGTCATACTGCTGCGCGCGCATCTCTGCCAAGTATTTCTGCTGACATTGCGAAATTATTTCATAGGTCCACCCATATGTGACATCATAACCAATGACGTTTTCCTTGTTACACCCAATTACGCCTCCTTCAGCTACGCATGTGAAATGTTATCTTTGCTATCAATTGTTACGCCTCTTGCATTGGCTTCACTGTAATGCCTATTGTATAAAAGTGAATAATTATCAATAATGTATGTACTTCACTTCCTGAACCTTCGTGGTGAAGGAACTTGGAGCAACCGATTATAATCGACCATTGGAATAAAGCCCATTCCGAACCTCTAATACCACGGATTCTGCCTCTTATTTACTGAGCTATTTTATTATGTTTCTGTATCAAATTAAGTCCCGGTAATTAAATTATTTACCACACTGCAATTCTTGAAACGGACCTCGCCAGATGTGGTCCTCCTGCAGGAGACCCATCTTATAGGGAATACGTGTTATGCACTCAACAGAAAGGGCTATAAATTCATTGCTCACTCGGGGTTCTCCTCGGGCTCCAGGGGTGCGGGCATACTTGTTAGAGCTTCCCTACCATTCGAGGTTGATTCCACCATTGCTGATGACAGGGGGCGCTTTGTGGCTGTGGCGGGGAGATGGGAGGGCAGAACGTTGGTATTGGTTTCTGTTTATGTCCCTCCTGCCCTGCAGGCCTCGACGTTTGCTGATCTGGGCAAGGCCTTGTTGGAACTCCCCGAAGGGATGCTGGTGGTGGGAGGAGACTTCAATGCGGTTGGTTCTGGAATGCTTGATAGGTGTCCGCCCAGGGACACCGGGGGTGCTCAGAAGTGGCTTCCCGATTTTATAGACACTTTTGGTCTGGTAGACTGTTGGAGGCTACGGCACCCCACTCAGAGACAATATACCTTCCATTCCGGGGCCCACGGGAGTCTCTCCCGGATTGATTACTTGCTCACTCTGGCTGCGCACGCCTCTTTGGTATCTGAGGCTAGGCACCTGGCACGGGGCATTTCTGATCATTCACCGGTGTGGGCCCGCTTGAATATTGGCCGGGTGGCGGGGGGCAGGGTGGCTCCCATTAACCCCTGGTATTTTCGTGACCCCAAGCTGCGCAGTGCGTTGCTGAAGTCAGTTGACCGCTATTTTCAAGAGAATCAGGGTTCAGTTGAATCTGCGGTGTCCTTGTGGGAAGCTTTTAAGACTGTATTGAGGGGGGAGGCCTTTTCCCTGGTAGTGGCCGCCAAGCGGCGGAGAGATGCCGAGGTGACGCAAGTAGAGGACGAGATAGCGGCTTTGGAAGTGGCCTTGGAAGAGGATGTTACACCGGCCACACTGCATAATTTGAGCTTGAAGCAACTGGAATATAGGGATCTGGTGACGAACGCTGCTAAGACCCTTCATAGGGAACAGCAGGGTCGACTGTATGATGTCGGCGATAAGGCCGGGAAATTGCTGGCGTGGCTGGACAAACAAGAGCGTGTCAATCGAGTGGTGCCGGAGTTGTCTACGGATGGGGGAGAGGTTGTTACAGACCCTGACGGTATAGTTCAGTGTTTCTCGGACCATTTTCGTACGGTATACACCTCGGTCTCGGATAGGCCGACTGAGGATTCGTGTGACCTGTTGCGGGATATCGCTCTGCCCTGCCTTTCTGCCATTGATAGGGATGACCTCGATGGTGATATAACTGTCGACGAAGTGGCGGGTGCCATTCGCGCGTTGCGCTCCGGTAAGGCTTCGGGCCCAAATGGTTTGCCGGTTGAGCTGTATAAGCTTCATCCGGATAAGTTGGCTCCTCACCTGCGCGCCATGTTCGTGGAGGCGCGGGTGAATGGGTTTCTTCCGCTCGACCAACGGCTGGCGACGATTGTGGTAATACATAAAGACGGTAGGCCCCGTGACAAGTGTGGCTCCTATCGACCGATATCACTTCTCAATGCCGAGCCGAAAATCCTTGCTAAGCTCCTTGCTAACCGCCTGGTCCGGGTGCTTGGCGACTTGATCCACCCGGATCAGTCGGGCTTTATCCCGCACCGTAACACTGCACTGAATCTTAGACGCCTTCATGGTGTGATTGCCAGGACGGGCACGATGCGGGAGCCGGCTGTTGTGGCGTCCCTCGATGCCACGATGGCCTTTGATACGGTGGAGTGGGCGTACCTGTGGGCTGTGCTAGCCAAGTTCGGCTTTGGGCCTGGATTTGTGGGCTGGGTGAGGTTGCTCTATGAGGGACCTCTCGCCAGCGTCGTGGTGAACGGGCGGGCATCGGCACCGTTCGAGCTCGGGAGAGGCACCCGGCAGGGTTGTCCCCTGTCGCCGTTATTGTTCGCTCTTGCTCTTGAGCCGCTGGCGGCGTGGATACGATGGCACCCAGACATACGTGGGATTCGCTGGTCGCCTGATCACGAAGACCGTATTTCACGTTACGCCGACGACATTCTGCTATACCTCGCCTCGCCTAAGAAATCTCTGATAGTGGTTTGTGACGTCTTGACTTCTTTTGGTAGAAACTCTGGTCTTGTCATTAATTGGGGGAAGTCATACTTGTATGTCCTGTGTGGTGATGTCCCGCCTGTCCCGCGCAACTGCCCGCTCCAGATAGCCCAGCAGGGCTTTTTGTATTTGGGGATCTATATTTCCATCGATCCCATTTTGCGATACGAGAAGAACTTGCTCCCTCCCTTGGCGCGTCTGCGGCGGGACGTGGCGGGCTGGCGGCGGTTGCCGCTTTCCCTCCTTGGCCGTGCCGCTCTATTCAAGATGATGTCTCTTCCCCGTTTCCTCTATGCCCTGCAGAATACTCTTGACTGGGTCCCGGCCAGTTACTTCCGTGAGGTTGAAAGCCACCAGCGCGCGCTATTGTGGGAAGGGCGTCCGCGTATAGCGATTGCTAAGTTGACGCTTCCGTGGTACGACGGGGGTATTGCGCTTCCGGACATCCGACGTTATTACTGGGCCACCCAGTTGAGTGCGATTAACCATGGTGTATATGGTCCGGCGCTGAGCCCTGGTTTCGCCATGGACCGATGGTTGCTACGTGGGGGTAACTACTCCAGAGCGCTGTATTCGAAGTCGTTAGACTTAACCCTAACGGGGCCCACCAGGGTGGCTGTGCATGTATGGAAGGTTGCGACGGATTCACTGGGCTGGAAGGGTAAGCTTACCCTCGCCACCCCTCTGTTTGACTCCGATATTCTGGGTAAGCTTTGGCATACAAAAGGGTTTGAGAAATGGGACCTGATCGGCATATCCAGGGTTGGAGACCTCTTGGTTAAGGGTAGGATAAAATCATTCGAGGAGCTGCAGAAGGAATATGAGCTGGGGAGCAAGGAGTTCTTCCGATACGCTCAAGTGTTCCACGCCTTGCGGTCAGTTCTTGTAGAAGGGGAGAAGGTGCCTGAGTCCTCTTCGTTAGAGGACTGGATCCTGGATGGCCATATGCCAGAGAGTACGATCTCGCTCATTTATAAGAAACTTATTAATGTTCGGGCAGATCTTCTTCTAGGGTTACGTGCTCAATGGACCAGGGATGGCCTTGAACTAGATGACGAGGACTGGCAGTACGCAGTTTCCTCTCCCAAAGAGGTCGCGATCCCCGCGCGCCTGCGGTTGGTGCAGCTTAAAATACTCCATAGGGTCTACGTGACGGGGCCCAGGCTGGTCCATATGGGTTTTTCTGAGGAGGGCTTATGTAAGAGAGGCTGTGGTATGGTGGGCACCTTCCTCCATATTATTTGGGAATGCGGTGCGATTATGGAGTTTTGGAGGCGCATCCACGAGGTGATGGGGGAGGTGACGGGCATCGTCATGCAGCCTGAGGCGCGGTGTTGTCTTCTGAATGTTTGGGGTCCTACTGACCACGACGCGGCACAGACTCAGTGGGTGACCCTGGGTAACATGATTGCCAAGCGCGACATTGCTCGTCTGTGGGGCTCTAATGGGCCTCCTACATTGACAGCATGGATGGAAAACATGGATTGGAGCATGTTTAGGGAGAAGACAGTGTATTGTGCTCGAGGGCGCCCTCGGAAATGGCACTCTGTATGGGGGTGCTGGAACCAGTACAGAGGGGGCATATGCCTGCCCCCGGACCCGGATCCGCCCGAGGAGCAGCTTTCCCCTTAGCTTTCTTTCCGGCTTTGAACTTCTTGCTGATATGTGTATGTTTTCTTGAGTCTCTGACTTCCCCTCCCTTCCCTTACTACAGACCGGTGCCTGTTAGACGAAATGGGGCTCGCTTCCCCTGATGAGAACCCCTTCTGGTGCTTACTGTACTCATCGCCTTGCTTGTGTTTAGGTTTGGATTTGTGTTTATTTAAAACAGAACCTTCGATTCTTCTGTCATTGGAATGTTGACGCTAGCATGTGTTTTGTTTTTAAAGCTGCCGTACCTCCGGGTTGTCGGCTGAATAGCTGTGTCACTGATCTTACAGAATAAAGGTTTTTACAAAAAAAACAAAAAAAACATCGAATACAAGACAGCAGGAGAACTGTGCTCATTGGATCCGGTTAATGTTTGCAGATATTTCAATCATAGATTTGAGGCTATGATGTCCTTTATCTGCAACAAAAAAAATCCACCACTTGGAGAAGTTTTGGATTTCTTTTGGAGAAAAGAGTACCAAGCAAGAGGTGCTCCTCACATTCATATGCTGTTGTGGATCAAGGATGCTCCAAAATTTGGAACAAATGCTGATGAAGCAGTGTTATCTTTCATTGAAGAATATGCAACATGTGCTATACCTAAAAGCACAGAAGAGAAAAAGTTAAAAGAGCAAGTTTTACGTTTCCAAAGTCATCTCTGTGGAAAATACTGTCGACGGAAGTACAAGACCAAAGATAAATTCTACACAAAATGTCGATTTGGATTTCCAAGACCTGTTCTTTCAAAAGGAAGAGTCAACAGTTTTATGTCAGCTGTGCGACATACTATTACAAGAAAATCTCCCAAAAATACGTACAATCTGAGAAGAAAAGAAGAGTCAAAATATATAAATGACTACAACCCAGTCATTTTATCCATGTGGAATGCTAACATGGATATTCAGTATGTGGCAGACAATTCTATTGCTGTTGCTCGGTATGTCACATCATACATTACTAAATCTGAGAAAACAGAATTGAAGGAAATGTGGGAAGAGATTTCTCACGAGAAGACTGTCAGTAAGAAGCTGTACAGTTTCAGTTTGAAGATGTTAACGCATCGAGAAATTGGATCCTACGAATGTTCAGATAGGTTATCATCTGCAAGTCTTTACTCGAAATCCAGAAGAATAATTTGGGTCAGTTTAGGCCTTGCAGGAATGCGAAATCGGGTACTGAAATCTGTTGGAGAAATTGAATATTTGACCGAGAACGACCCAGAAAGTACAGATATTTTGAAAACAAACATGTTGGACACATATTACCCAAAAAGAAGTCATCATCTTGAGAACATGTGTCTCTATGAAGTGCTGCAGAACTACATTTTTTCACGGAAAGCCACAGAAGACATCAACAATGGAAAATATAAAGTCATTGGTGAGGAAGGATGTTTAGTGAAGCAAACAAAAGGAAGTTTGATTAATCACAGGAAGCTGAGTTGTGACACTACTGACAAAAAGGAATTTTACTACTTGGCACTTTTACAGTTGTTTAAACCATGGCGTTCAGAGGACGAACTACTTGGAGAATTTCAAAGCTATGAGGATTCATTTAATGCATGTAAAGATACCATTGAATGCAGTATTTTCAGGAATTATGTCCAAATGTTAAACGAAGAAATTGAACAGGAAGCTACAATTGCAGCTGAAGTAGCTAGAGACAGTTCTCAAGACAGCCAAAGTTCTGGAACGCTCAGTCAAGATCCCCTAGGACAACCAATCGTAGAAAATGAAGCTGCAATAGCCATGACTGAAGTGGAAACGGCTATGAATCAAGCAAAGGAAGATTCAATAGACTTACAAGATTTGGAACAACAACTGAATGAAGAACAACGACAAATTTATGAGGAGGTCCGAAAAAAAATTGATCACGGATTACTACATGAAAATAAAGAGTGCACATGCACAGCATTTGAACCAATTAGGTTGTATGTGAGTGGACAAGCTGGAACTGGGAAAAGTTTCTTAATTAAAGTCATCAGAAGCTACCTACAGCAAAAAACTGATTCAACTTTATCTTGTGTTGTTACTGCTCCAACTGGATTAGCAGCATATAATATTAAAGGAATTACTCTCCATCGCTTGCTAATGTTACCAGTGGAGCATGAGAACAAAATAGAATATCACAAGCTAACTGGCGAAGCATGTTTCGAAGTTTCAAGAGTGTTGAAGAAGATGCAAGTTCTCATTATTGATGAGGTAAGCATGGTATCAAACTTAATGCTTGCCTTTGTGCATTTAAGAATGCAGCAAATTCTAAAAAGAGACTATGACGTGCTATTTGGAGGAAAACATGTTATAGTTTTTGGGGATCTACTGCAGCTCACTCCAGTTAAAGGACAACCAGTGTTTAATACTGTGACACATGAGGACACGAAGAAGTCATTAGGAAGCATTGGTAATGCGAATATTTGGTCATTCTTTGAGTACAAAGAACTCACTACCAATATGAGGCAAGGAAATGATGAAGAATATGGAAGTATTCTGAAAGATATCAGAATTGGACTACTCACAGAAGTAGGAAGAAAAGCAATACAGAGTCGGTTGCTACATAATTTATTTCCAAATGAGGAAATAGTTGCAGAGAAAATATACAAGAACATTGCAGAAAAAAATACTGTAATCTGCTTAATGCCAACACTACGTGAATGCTCGATATTCAATGAGGAACTTTTGAAATTGGAAAAGGAAGAGATTAAGAAAATGGAAGCAGTGGACAAAATCCAACATGAAAGAATTACTATTACATTAACAGGTGAACTGAAAAATAAATTGGATTCTCTAGAGAAGAACATTTCGAAAACAGCTGGATTAGAAAAAAATCTATATCTTTGCATGAACTGTCGAGTATTTCTAAGGAGAAATTTGGATGTTGAAAAAGGTTTAGTGAATGGAGCTATGGGTAAAGTTGTGGGTTTTGTTAACTACCAGAAAAAAGAAGGAATTGAGTTTTTAAAAATAAAATTTGATCAGATTGAGGAGGTAAAAGACATTAGTCGTTGTTCAGTCCGTTTTTTGCTTGTGAAAGACTTATATGTACGTAGGAAGCAGTTTCCATTTTCTCTAGCATATGCTGTAACTATTCACAAGTGTCAAGGATTAACTGTTGATAGTGCATTTGTAAACATTGGATCTACAGTGTTCAAAGAAGGTATGGCATATGTTGCTTTGTCACGAGTGAAAACATTATCTGGTTTATTCATGATAGACTTTGATGACTCAAAAGTTAGTGCTGATGCAAATTGTGTTAAGGAGTACAATAGATTAAGAAGAACCTATGCTCCTCATTTAGGTCAGTATCCTGTGTTGGACAAACGTGTTGTTTGTCGGAAAAGGAGATTTGAGAATATCTGTAATGAGGATGTAGAGATGAGAAAACAAAAAGAGAGTCATGTGATTGCAAGCAAAAAGAAAAAGGACAATGTTGAACAGGTTGTTGGTTTACATTTTGAAAATAGCTCTGGTGTCAACTGCTATGCAAATGTAGTGCTGAATGTTGTATTTTATCTTGAAAGTTTGCAAGAGCAGATAATAGAAAATCATGAAAAAAGATTCTGTTCTGTGCTAAGTCTTCTTTATGAGAAACTGAGTGTTGATAAAGCAATAATAGAAAGTGCGAATGAAATTAGAAATCTATTAGATGTTTGTTCAGGACGAACACAGTTTTCACAAAATGTCCAGCAAGATGCACAAGAATTCTTGATGTACATTCTTTTGGTACTTGAAGATGAAGGGGTAGAAATAGAAAATATGTTTGGTCTGTCTTATAAATGGGAACATAGTTGTGAAAACTGTTTCTACACATGCAGCTCTAATGTTGATTCAGAAAGGTTTATCTATTTAACATTGCCAGAGACTAAATCAGTGACTTTTAGTAAATTAGTTAAAGATGCCAATCACAACATGGAATGTTCGAATTGTAAATCAGACATGTTTTCAACCTTACTTTTAAAGAAATATGGACAGTATGTAATTTTAATGATGCAACGTTGAAGAGCTGATGGAACAAAATTGGACACTTTAATAAAGAAATTTACAGGACAGCAATTATCAATTTCTGGCAAAACTTTTGTCACAGTTGCAATAATTTTCCATGATGGGCCTTTTGTAACTTCTGGTCATTACACAGTTTTTCTTAAATGTGAAAAAGGCTGGACACTGTGTAATGATTCTGAATTGGTTTTCAAGTAACGTTTGCCTTTTGATTTAGCAAATTCATATTAAATTTTTCTGAAACCAAAATTTTAGAAAGAAATTGCAACATCTGTCGAAAACATTATTTCGATTTAATTGGATTACCATAGGAAATGTCATCAAATATTATTATAAAAATTACCATTTGGCCTTACGGAAAGGTAATAATTTGCATTGTGGAATTCTTTGACACAACTTATTTTGGTGATTATGCTTATGCAACACAATTTTCGGACAATATTTACTGAAATTAGTGATTGTTCTTACGTGACGTTTATATTACGGTATGTTTTAATGAGAAGAGATTCTGGGCTATTTTTAAACAATCTTTCTGATTGTTTTTTTTTTGCCCGCTGTTAAGTGATGAATGCAATTGCTTTTACGATTTACAGTAAAATGCAATATATTCTGAAAACAGCAAAAAAAGGGCAAAAATATGTTTGATGAAAAATGAAAATATGTGCGCTGTATTCTAAAAAGTATTGTTAAATATTAATACATTTTTCTTTTTTTACAGATTGAGAAAGGAAAAATATAAAAAGAAACTTCTTTACAGCAAGTAAAATAAATCACTTATTTTTCTTTTAGTTATTTTCTTTGTCAGGTAACTGTGAAATTTCAGGTATTATCACACATTTACTTTAATGCTCACTTTTTTCACTACTCTTCTCTATGCTTTTTTCATTTCTGTAGTAGTCCCTCATGGACCTTGTAGGTTGATTAAATTTTTGGGGTTTTTAAAAAAAAAAAAAAAATGCGCGTACCGTAAAAAATTTTAAAAAAAGTTAAGGAGTAAGGTTGGCTCTTAAAAGAACCGTTGTGTTCATAAAGGGAAAGAGGAAAGAATGAATGGGAATACTAACAAGGACCACAGATGTGCTGGTCTATCTAATTGTTTATGAGGGAAACACTGGTCTCCGCATGAACAATTAGGCCATGACATCTTGTGCACCTCATTGTAACCCTCCCAAAACGAGGGTTTATATCCAGAGGACCAGAAAAGGGTGATGCTCCCACCGCAGAGGAAGTGCTCGGCTGAGCTGCCGAAGAAGTACTCGGCTGAGCATCTGCAGGTGTGCTTGGGTGACTTACTGGAGATGTTTCTCCAGTATGTCTAGCATAAGTCCTGGGATGTTTATCCTTAATGTGTCTAACCATAGAGTGATTTCCAAAGGAATACTTCTTCCTAGGATTACTCTAGATAAGACACGCTCACAAAGTGAGCAGGTGACTATAGGAGCATTTACCTTTTTCTGCCCCTCTGGATAGGTGAAATATTCCCATACAAAAGAAGTCTTTTGTTTCCTCCTTCTCTCTCTGATGATGCTGCTACCTGGCTCACTCTCAGAAGAGGACTGCTGTTCTGCCATCGTATCACAAAGACAACTCAGCTCCTTCTCCTAAGGGATCACAAGCAGAAATGAGGGTAATGGGTGTGGTGTAGGAGAGTTCTACAGCTGAAAGTACTTTAAACCAATCAAAAGTGCTGTTTGTTGATCACATGACCAACCGTGCGCGTACGTTACGCTTACGGAGCGCTTACGGAGCGCTTACGGTAAAAGTACGCATGCGCGTATAAAAGACACGCGCATGCGCTCATGCGCATAACAGGCACGCTCCAACACTTCCGCGTAACGTGCGCGTGTAACGTATGCGCTTACGCGTCGCGTACGCAGTACGGACGTCTACGTAAATTGCGTAACCATACGCAAACAGAGTAGAAATATTACATACGTAAAGCAAAACGTGCGCTTACGGTAAGCTTACCGTACGCGCACGTAAAAAAAAAAAAAAAATAAGAGATTCACTATGTTATACTACTATATCTTACCTGTTTGGTTAAAAAAAAGGTGAAAAATTATATATTGCAGAATTTTAAATTTTTTACCATAGTGTTTAAAGAGAATATAAAGTAAAAAAAAAAGATGTAAAAAACCTTGCAAAAAGAAAAAAAAAAATGATTTCACACACGTTAAATATAAGAATTAGCATTTAAAAAACCATACAAATTCACTGAAAAAACCATAGGTTTCACACACGTTATAGTTAGGAATTTGCATTTTAAAAACCTTGCAAATTCACTGAAAAAACCATAGGTTTCACAGACGTTATAGTTAGCTGGACATTTCACTCGTAAAAACCAATGAAATTCCCCCGTTATAGTTAGTTCAGCTAACTATAACTCGCGCACCCGCAATCCACTGCTGATGACGTCACATATAACATCACTCATGACATGGTCACTGACATCACTCATGACATCACTGATGACATCTCAACTGACATCACTGATGACATCACTGATGACATCATCCTTGTGATAGAGTGGCAGACCTCCTCTCACCCTAATATAACCTTTGAAACACACATTCAAAAAAAGAGACTAAAATTTTCAAAACAATGGACATATCAATACCAGTTACAACAACCTATTCAGTAATTGTAAGATCCACATACACATCCACTCATTCACCAACAGTCCTATACAGTCACTCATACATGTACTCACTCATCATATGTACTCATACACCTATACATCCTGTTACACAATGCCACTCATCCATAGAGTTACTCACATACATAGTCACTCATGCTAATAAAGAATCAAACATCCATTTACTTGCATATACAGCTATACACACACCACCACACTTACTTCTACGGAAACTTACACATTCACGGATGATGTCATCAGTGATGTCATCAGTGATGTCATTTGAGATGTCATCAGTGATGTCATGAGTATATATATATATATATATATATATATATATATATATATATATATATATATATATATATATATATACACATACAGCGTGTGGTGGTCTGTACCTGCTCCAATTATCTGCTGGAATCTGGGAATTCTTCACGGTATATATATATATATATATATATATATATATATATATATATATATATATATATATATATATAAATTCACAGAAAAAACCATAGGTTTCAGGGGCGTTATAGTTAGCTGGACTTTTCACTCGTACAAAACCATTGAAATTCCCCCGTTATAGTTAGTTCAGCTAACTATAACTCGCGTGCCCGCAATGCACTGCTGATGACGTCACATATTACATCACTCATGACATGGTCAGTGACATCACTCATGACATCACTGATGACATCTCAAATGACATCACTGATGACATCATCCAGTGAATGTGTGTTTTTTCTGAAAATTACATATGTTTTATATACGTATATATCTCAAGGTCGATGGAAGAATAAATGGGTATATAAGTGTCTAAATGGATGATTTGTTTTTGAAAAATAGATTGTATAACTGACTGATTAAGTGTATCTTAGTGAATACATGGCTTAGTGAGTAATGTTTAAATATGTAAATATCTGTATCAGTCTCTCACTTTGTGTATAAGTGGCTGCATGGGTTGGTGAGTAGCTACATGAGTGTCTATATAGATTATTAGGTGGTTTTTTGAGTATGAGTGTCTGAGTGTCTGTATGGTTCGGTGGGGGGTATTACGTAGTGCATAAGTGCATGAATGAGTGACTCACTGTTTGTATGTGTTGAAGACAGCATGTGTGCAGGACTGTATGGGTGGATGAGTGTGTGCATGGGTGTGTTAGTGAGTAAATGACCATCTCAATAGTGTCTTTATGAGTAACTACATATGTTTTAAACTAGTATATGTGACTATTGGTGTATATAAGTGAGTATATGTGAGAGTGAGAGATTGAAAGAGTTCCTGTATGAATAAGTATGTGTTTCTATAAGTGATTGTTTAAAAGACTAAGTATGTGTAAGTTTCTGTAGAATTAAGGGTGGTGGTGTGTGTATAACTGTATATGCAAGTAAATGGATGTTTGATTCTTTATTAGCATGAGTGACTATGTGTGTGAGTAACTCTATGGATGAGTGGCGTTGTGTAACAGGATGTATAGGTGTATGAGTACATATGATGAGTGAGTACATGTATGAGTGACTGTATAGGGCTGTTGGTGAATGAGTGGATGTGTATGTGGATCTTAGAATTACTGAATAGGTTGTTGTAACTGATATTGGTATGTCCATTGTTTTGAAAATTTTAGTTTCTATTTTTGAATGTGTGTATCAAAGGTTATATTAGGGGGAGAGGAGGTCTGCCACTCTATCACAAGGATGATGTCATCAGTGATGTCATTTGAGATGTCATCAGTGATGTCATGAGTGATGTCACTGACCATGTCTTGAGTGAAGTAATATGTGACGTCATCAGCAGTGCATTGCGGGTGCGCGAGTTATAGTTAGCTGAACTAACTGTAACGGGGGAATTTCAATGGTTTTGTACGAGTGAAAAGTCCAGCTAACTATAACGCCCCTGAAACCTATGGTTTTTTCAGTGAATTTCTAAGGTTTTTTAAATGCTAATTCCTAACTATAACGTGCCTGAAACCTATGGCTTTTTCAGTGAATTTCAAAGGTTTTTTAAATGCTAATTTCTAACTATGGCTACAGAGATAGGACATGTGAAGAAAGAAGAAAAAACGCACAGAACGAAAAAAAAGAAATGCAGAAAGAAGCAACAGAAGTCCTCAAAGACGAAGAAAAGTGCAGGAAGAAGGATAACGTGCAGAAAGAACAAACAGAAGAGCAGCAAGAAGCCTTGTTGCAAAATCATCCTGTACCCTCAACTTTTTCAGACGGATACTGGTGTTAACTGAGTCTGACTAACCAGTCCTAGAGCCAGTGCTATGTTAAAAGACACTCAGAATACAGTGAAAACACCTACATACACTAGGGAACACTATGCGTTGGGGTCCCCCTGTGATCAGCATTACCTCCTCTGTAAGCCCCTAGTATATAATAGGGCAGTTGATTAAAACTACCTCTTAAAACGCGCCACAGGGCGTGTTTGCACACGTCACCTCAGGCCCCGTCCCCTCACTTCCCCACTGTGTAAACACGCCCTGTGGCCATTTTAAGTTGGAAGATTAAGTCCCCTTGAATCCTGAGGGTCCCTAGGGTCCAACTAGACCACTAGGTACCTCCAGTAAGCGCCACAGAGCTGCGTTGCAGAGAGATGTAAAAAGGGGCACGGCCTAGACCACCTCTCTGTAACGCAGCGCAGTGGCACTTACTGGAAGCACCTTGTGGGCTAGTTGGCCCCCAGGGTCCCTCAGGATTGAAGGGGAATTATTTCCCCAACTTAAAACGCGCCACAGGGCTTGTTTGCACACGTTAACTCAGGCCCCGTCCCCTCCCTTCACCACTGTGTAAACACGCCCTGTGGCTGTTTTTAGTTGGGAGATTAAGTTCATTTGAATCCTGACTGTCCCTAGGGTCCAACTAGCCCACTAGGTACCTCCAGTAAGCGCCACAGAGCTGCATTGCAGAGAGGTGTAAAAAGAGGCACGGCCTGGACCACCTCTCTGCAACGCAGCTCAGTGGTGCTTACTGGAAGCACCTGGTGGGCTAGTTAGCCCCCAGGGGCCCTCAGGATTGAAGGGGAATTATTTCCCCAACTTAAAACGCGCCATAGGGCGTGTTTGCACACGTCACCTCAGGCCCCGTCCCCTCCCTTCCCCACTGTGTAAACACGCCCTGTGGCCGTTTTTTAAGTTGGGAGATTAAGTCCCCTTGAATCCTGAGGATCCCTAGGGGCAAAATAGCCCACTAGGTATGTCCAGTAAGCGCCATTGCAGAGAGGTGTAAAAAGGGGCACGGCCTGCACCACCTCTCTGCAACGCAGAGCAGTGGCGCTTACTGGAAGCCCCTGGTGGGCTAGTTGGCCCTCAGGGTCCCTCAGGATTGAAAGGGAATTATTTCCCGTCTGCGCCCGTCCGTGCCTGGACCGCGCCCAGCGCCAGAACCCCTGGCCCCCGCAGAGGCCACCCCAACCGCCGGACTTACGATGCCGCCACCCTCAACGCACTCAACACCGGCCGAACCCCCGGGTGCTACCAAGCCACTCCGAGACGCACCCACGGACCCTTCACCTGCCAGTCCTGCAAGTTCTCCTGCATCCGGACCTGCACTGCTTCAGCACCCACCAAACGGAACACCAGCAGCAACCACCTCAAGTGCATCCTGCTCAACACCCGCTCCGTCCACAGACACGCCGTTCAACTCTGGAACCTCCTCGACACCACAGCTCCTGACGTTGCCTTCCTCACGGAAACCTGGATGAACGACTCCTCAGCGCCCGACATCGCCATCGCCATCCCAGAGGGCTACAAGATCATCCGGAGAGACCGCGACAACCAGACTGGAGGAGGCATCGCCATCATCCACAGGGACACCATCCGTATCTCGACCAACGCCGACGACACCCTGACAACCGCCGAACACCTGCACTTCCAGATCCACACCGACCCCAAGACCACCCTCAGAGACACCCTGATCTACCGACCCCCGGGACCACGCACTCAATTCAGTGAAGACATCGCCGACTTCATCAGCCCGCACGCCCTCCCCTCCGCTGACTACATCCTCCTCGGGGACATCAACTTCCACCTGGAGAACAACAACGACCGCAACACCACCACCCTGCTTGACAACCTCGCCACCCTCGGACTCAAGCAGCTGGTGACCACCCCCACCCACCTCGCCGGACACACACTCGACGCCGTCTTCTCGTCCAGCAAAGACATCTCCTTCAGCCACGCCACTGGACTCCACTGGACGGACCACAGCTGCATCCACTTCACCTTCAAAAGAACCACGGTCCACCACCACCAGCAACAGGCTGCACAAAGAAGCTGGAACAAGATCACAGCCGAACAACTCGCCGCATCCCTGAGCCAGCACCCTCCCGCCAGCTCACCGAACCCCAGCCAAGCCGCCGACAACCTCACGAAATGGATCTCCACCTGCGCGGACGAGCTCGCCCCTCTGAGGACCCCGCCCAGCAGACCCGGAAGCAAGAAGGCCCCGTGGTTCACCGACGAACTCAAGAGCTCCAAGATGAACTGCCGTGCCCTCGAGAAAGCCTGGAGAAGAGACCCAACGCCGGACAACATGACTACCCTCAAGCTCGCCACCCGAATGCACCATCAACTGATCCACGCCACCAAGAAAACAGCATTCAAGGACCGGCTGGACAACAACGCACACAACAGCAAGGAACTCTTCAACATCGTCAGAGAGCTCTCCAACCCCAACGCCGGAACCAACGACATCACCCCATCGCAAGACCTCTGCAACTCCCTCGCCTCCTACTTCCACAACAAGATCGCTGACATACACAACAGCTTCAGAACACAACCAACGCTCCCCACGACCAAACCAACGCCCCCCACCACCACCCTCAATGCCTGGACACCGATCAACCTCGAAGACACCATCAGCACGATGAACTCCATCCACTCCGGATCCCCAACCGACCCCTGCCCTCACCACATCTTCAACAAGGCCGACGCTGTCATTGCACCCCACCTGCGGGACATCATCAACACCTCCCTCGACACCGCCACCTTCCCTGAGAGTTGGAAGCACGCCGAACTCAGCGCTCTACTAAAGAAACCAACGGCGGACCCCACCGAACTCAAGAACTACCGCCCAATCTCGCTCCTCCCGTTTCCAGCCAAAGTCATCGAGAAGACCGTCAACAAGCAACTGGCAGCCTTCCTCGAGACGACTGGTTCCCTCGACCCATCCCAGTCAGGCTTCCGGGCCAACCACAGCACCAAGACCGCCCTCATCGCTGCCACCGACGACATCCGAACCCTGCTGGACAACGGAGAAACAGCGGCCCTCATCCTCCTGGACCTCTCCGCGGCATTCAACACTGTCTGCCACCGCACCCTAGTGCAGCGCCTCAGCAACGTCGGGATCGAGGAGAAGGCACTGGAATGGATCATCTCCTTCCTCACCGGAAGGACACAGAGAGTCCGCCTGCCCCCGTTCAGATCAGAAGCCACGGAAGTCATCTGCGGCGTCCCTCAGGGCTCCTCGCTCAGCCCCACCCTCTTCAATGTCTACATGAGCCCCCTTGCGGCCATCGCACGCCAACACAATCTGAACATCATCTCCTACGCCGATGACACCCAGCTGATCCTCTCCCTGACCAACGACCCCGCCACCGCCAGAGCCAACCTACACGAAGGGATGAAAAACGTGGCCGAGTGGATGACGACCAGCCGCCTGAAACTGAACACAGACAAGACGGAAGTCCTCATCCTGGGCTCCTCACCCTCCGCCTGGGACGACTCCTGGTGGCCCCCCGCCCTGGGCAACGCACCCAAACCGACAATCCACGCACGCAACCTGGGCTTCATCCTGGACTCCTCCCTCTCCATGACCAGACAAGTCAACGCCGTCTCCTCGTCCTCTTTCAACATCCTGCGCATGCTTCGTAAGATCTTCCGGTGGATCCCCACCGAGACCAGGAAGACGGTCACCCAGGCCCTCGTCACCAGTCGACTGGACTACGGCAACGCCCTCTACGCCGGTACCACCGCCAAGCTCCAGAAGAGACTCCAGCGGATCCAGAACGCCTTGGCGAGACTCATCCTCGACGTCCCCAGACGAAGTCACATCTCCAGACACCTGAGAGACCTGCACTGGCTCCCGATCAACAAAAGAATCACCTTCCGGCTCCTCACCCACGCGCACAAAGCCCTACACAACCAAGGCCCGACCTACCTCAACAGCCGCCTCAACTTCTACGCTCCCAAACGCCACCTCCGCTCGACCAGTCACGCCCTCGCCGCCGTCCCCCGCATCCACAGAGCGACAACAGGAGGAAGATCCTTCTCCCACCTGGCCGCCAAGACTTGGAACGCCCTCCCGACCGACCTACGCCTGACCCAAGACCACCTCTCCTTCAGGAAGAAGCTCAAGACCTGGTTGTTCGAGCAGTAGCGGACGCCCCCCCCCCAAGCGCCTTGAGACCCTCCGGGTGAGTAGTGCGCGTTATAAATGCCTATGATTGATTGATTGATTGATTTCCCCAACTTAAAATGTGCCACAGGGCGTGTTTGCACATGTCACCTCAGGCCCCATCCCCTCCCTTCACCACTGTGTAAACGCGCCCTTTGGCCGTTCTAAGTTGAGAGATTAAGTCCCCTTGAATCCTAAGGGTCCCTAGGGTCAAACTAGCCCACTAGGTACCTCCAGTAAGCGCCACAGAGCTGCGTTGCATAAAGGTGTAAAAAGGGGCGTGGCCTCAGAACACCTGTCTGCAACGCAGCTCCGTGGCGCATACTGGAGATACCTGTTGGGCTAGTTGGCCCTCAGGGACCCTCAGTATTGAAGGGGAATTAATTCCCCAACTTACAACTGGCCAGGGGATGCGTTTGCAGAGTGCTGCTAGGAGGGGGCGTGGCCTCCGGCGCGATGCCGGTCTTTTATTTATTTTAGTTTTTTTAAGAAGGAGGGCTGTGTGGCCCCCCTTCTTTTTCTAATTTACTGGCCCTGGGAACCCCATCCCTCAGGGCCTGCACCCTAATTTTTTTGTTTAAAAAAAATTTGGCCCTCCCAAGCCCTTAATCGGCCCCGGGGACCCCAACCCCCGGATCATGGCCTTTTTTTTTTTTTTTTATTCTTTAGGAGGGGGCTGCGTGACGATTTGCATGATAATCATTAAAAGGCAACTATGCATAGAATGAATCCACATGGAATGTATTTACACCGCTAGTGAAGCTCTGACGTGTCTGACGCCCTACCGTGCCTAATCCCGGCGCCCCCGCCGGTGGGTACTTTCCAAGTAGACACCCTTGTTGTTTATTTATACAAACATGGGTAGCTATTGACTGGCACATTTAATATACACGCACACTAAGCCATTCAAAGGGGATTCAACAAAAATTCGACCAAACTATGCAAGAAACCCCCCTCACGGTTAATAAAACACACATCCACCGCCGGATGTGTAATACTTTTTATTTTACTCTCTGGAAAGGAGACGAACCTCACTTGAGAGTCACAGCGTGCTCCTGGCTGAGCCCAATGCTGGGGTACACCCACCAGGGCCCGCCGAGTGCCTCACACCTCTGTGTTGTATTCCACCAGCTAGTGCGTATGCTATGACACTCTCTAGCCCATGTGCACTGTAACACCACCCCGTGAATATGTCGTGCCACACTTGCCTTCGCACTGGTTATATTGCCCCATCTAACGTGCCTTCCTCGATGCCTATGTTATAACGCACAGCGCAATGCCATACATATTACAATATGGGATCCATATCTTTGTCACAGTGCATATGCAACGTTACACTCCCCAGCACATATTTTATATTACAACTTTAGAGACTAGTTAGGTTACACAACACTGCCCTGTGCATATTACACTCCAAGGCGCATATCGCATAGCACGAGCTAGTGCCTGTGCTATCTCGCGCTCTCCAATGAATCTGTCATTATGCACAATGTATTGCATATTATATTTCACGCCCGGTTAATCTTTTATCACACTTTTTGGTGCATAGTTTATACCATATACTATATTTAGTTTTCATTTTCAATCGTGCTCTCAGGACTATGTTCTATATAACACTGCGTCCACCTACCCTTTTCACAGACATTACATTTTGCGATGGGGGTGGAGGGTCAGGGGGTGTTTCTGCCAAGTGAGCCCGGAGTCACAGTCACAAACGTCCTCTTCTTCCTGAATAAAAGTGAGATTATGCTGCATACTTGTTCATATTTTGAGTCGTTCGCACAGACACACATTTTAAAAACAATAAAGTTCCTAATACCCATCTTCACTGAACAGTTAGCTTGCTGCGCCATCCACCTCCTCCCTATCCTCTGTTGTCTGAATCCATGGACTAGCCTCCTCCCTCCTGCCATGCATGGTCTGATGTGCTGCCACTGCCCTCCATTTAGCATGATGTACCAGTCCAATCCTCCTGCCCTCCATTGCCCAATTCTATGGCCCATCATTGACCTCCTGCTTAGCCTCTGTGCTTAGCTTGCTGCCCCTATTCTCCTTCCCCCTGCCCTCCGATGTCTTTGTGCATGCCCCTGCTCCATCCTTTTTGCCCACCATGTTCCATGGACCTGCCACTCCTATCTTCTCTGAGTGTTCTGTTGAGCTGCCACTTCCCTCCCACCTGCCTAGCATTGTCAGATGACTGTAACCTGTCCCTGCCACCTCCACCCTGCCTGTCCACATGCCATGCCCCTATCCCCTTCCTCCTGTCCTCCATGGTCCATTTTACTGCCACACCCTTCTGCCCTCCCTGGTCTGTTGTGCTGCAACTGCTCCTCCTGCCTGCCCTGTGCGGTCTGTTGTGAGGCCCCTTCCCCTGAACTCTCTTGTCTGTGCCCAGGTCCTGACCCTCCCTTCTATCCTCCATGGTCCTTTGTGCATGCCCCTGCACCCTCCTTCTTGCCCATCATAGCCATTGTGCTGCCACTAACCCTCCTGCTTGCCATGCATGGTCATCTGTGGTGCCATGGCCCCTCCCACCTTCCCTGTGTGGTCAGCTAGCTGCCCCTGACCCCCTCCCACCTTCCCTCCATGGTCTGTGTGTATGACATCATAGTCTCATTGTTGCTCTCCATGGTGTGTCTTGTTTCTAGTGCCCATCCTGCCTGACCTCCATGGTCATCTTGCTACTCCTGCCCTGCCCCCTTGTCCCCAGCCCTCTGTTTCCATGTGCAGACCCCTATTCCCTCCCTCCTGGCTTGTCTGTTCCATTGTAATGCCCCTGATCCGTCCCTCCTGCCCTTTATGGTCTTTTATGCTGCAGCTTTCTCTCCTATCTGTCCATTATGGTCAGCTAGCTACCATTGCCTCGTTCCCCTCTGTTCTCTGTTGTCCATGTGCATGGTCCTGTCCCCTCCCTATTGCTTTCCATGGATTGTTGTGCTGCACTCCCTGATGCCTGCCCTGTAGGGTCAGTTTGGTGCACCTCTCCATGTCCCTCCTGTCCTCTGTTATCCGAGTCCATGTCCCTACCCCAATTCCTCCTGCCTACCATGATCCAATGTACCATACTTGCAAACATTTTGAACTTGGTAAGAGGGAGATTTTGAAAAAAAACTGGGGTATTGATTTTCCCCTTTGAGTTATATTAAGAAAGAGGAGATTGTAGACAGGAGACAGATCAAGTAAAGCCCATTTGAGCTGAAAAACATTGGACGTTTCCTGGCTGAAACGGGTCTGTTGGCATGTATGGTTGTACTACCACTGCCTCTTCCTTCTGCCCACAATGGTCTATTATATTGCCACAGCCTCTCTTGCCAGTCCTGTATTGTTGGTTTGTTGCCCCTGCCCCCCTTTCCACTGCCCTCCATAGTCTGTTGTGCTGCCACTGCCCTTCCTGCCTGCCCAGTGTGGTCGAATTGTTGCCTCTGCACTCTCCTACCTGCCTTCAATTTTCAGAGTCCGTGCCCCTGGCCTCTGCCTCTCAACAGTATCCCAATGAACAACTAGATTGCTAACATTCTATATTTATTACAAAAGTGTGGAACGCCTGACGTCATCTTGATGTAAACAAAACTGTAATACCTAGAGTATTTCCTTTAGAAATTACATATATGAGAGGGTCTTATTTGCATCAAAATTATGGTTAGTACTCTAAAAAAATAAAATGATGACATATTTTCTGAGTTTTCAAATAGCGACAAAGAACTTTTAAATTATTTGTAATCTTTATGTTTTTTTATCCAGTTGACCACTTGATTAAATGTTGCACCTCGGGGAGAGGATGTGGTGTTACTTCCAGAGCTGCAGACTTTGCAACTGGGTTACCAGATTGGAGTTTCTGCTTCAGCTCAACATTCTGTGATTCTGGTCAAATCACTTAATCTCCCCATGTCTACAACCAAAATGAATTTGATCTTGTGTGATGTAACCAATGCTCATGTAAAGCACTCCAATACCTGACAAGTCTGCACTATATAAAACTGCAAATACACAAAAAATAAGTGTTTTGCACACTTCTGTCATTGGGCTACATGTGGGCTACATCTGGGTGATATTTGTGCTGCATTTGGGCTCTTTTGTCTCTGGTGGCCATCTTGGGAGATTTATTTGTTATGAAGTTTCCTTATTTCCTCATTTACTGCAGTCTCCTCAGTAGGAAATGCTTTCAGTTTTTGACTTTGATTCCATCAAGAAGGTATTCAGATATGTCACACATTTGCCATAAATTCTGAATGTTAGCACTCCAGTTGCTCATTAGATCACTGTAGTAAAGCTACTGCTCACCACGGAAGTCTGCTGCTGGTATTAAAAGTGCATGTTTCAGTCTGCATGTCAGAATTTTTTTATGAAATAGAAGAGGATTTGAGAAGGCAAAATGTGCCCTAATTTTTCTTTCTGCAGCACTAATCATAATTGCTATGGCAAAATGAACCCCCTCAGTTTGTTCCTTTGTAAATTAAATGTTTTAAATGTTACCACTTTATTCCAATCAAGATGGCTTGAGGTGTGCCATACTTTTGTCATAAGTAAGACTGTTAGCGCTCTAGTTGTTCGTTAGAACACTCTGGGACATTCTGTCATTGGGCTATACTTGGGCTACATCTCGGTGATATTTGGGCTACATTTGGGCTCTTTTGTCTCTGGTGGCCATTTTGGGAGACTTATTTGTTATGATGTTTCCTAATTTCCTCATTTAATACAGTCTCCTCAGTAGGAAAAACTTTCAGTTTTTTACTTTGATTCCATCAAGAAGGCATTCAGATGTGTCACACATTTGCCATAAATTCAGAATGTTAGCACTCTAGTTGCTTATTAGATCACTGTAGTAAAGCTACTGCTCACCAGGGAAGTCTGCTGCTGGTATTGAAAGTGCATGTTTCAGTCTGCATGTCAGAATTTTTTAATGAAATAGAAGAGGATTTGAGAAGTCACTCAAAATGTGCCCTAATTTTTCTTTCTGCAGCACTAATCATACTTTCTATGGCAAAATGAACCCCCTCATTTTGTTCCGTTTTAAATTAAATGTTTTAAGAGTTACCACTTTATTCCAACCAAGATGGCTTCAGGTGTGCCATACTTTTGTCATAAGTAGGACTGTTAGCGCTCTAGTTGTTCTTTAGAACACTCTGGGAAGCTGCAGTAGAACACAAAGGAATCAACTGACAGTCTCTGCCCTTGTTGGATGTACATGTTTTACTGAGAATGTCAGACTTCATTCTCCCATGACTGAGAAAGATAATGTGAATTTACAGAAAATATGCTCTCAGTTTAGCTTATAGATCACCTTCCAAACCTCTGTGGGAAAAGCATGAGAAAATAGTTTTCTCTCAAACATGATTCATGATATCACAGCAGAAGGCTTTTTCACATGGTAAAATCACCTTAGAACACACCACAATTCCTAAAATGAGTATGGTACCATCAACAAATGATTTAAAATGTAACTAAAGTCTTAAAACCTTCTATTAACTGCAAGGCTTTTTAATGAGGTGCTATCATGTATATTGGTCCCAAGATGGCTGCCAACACTTCTTGGATGAAGTGCTGACAGCCAATCAGCTCTCACAATGAGATGTGTGGTTAGGCTCCGCCCAGATATATATATGATTTTTCTTTTGATTTTCTAAGGAACTACTGAACGGATTTACACCATATATGCAAAAGGCACATGCCTGACCTGAGGACTACCTCTTTGCCAAATTTCAAGTAATTCTGTTCAGCCGTTCGGGCTGTACCTTCGACTAAAGGTCCTATGGGAAAATGCATGGGGAAAACGTGTTTTGGGACCCCCCTTTTTTCTCAGCCCCCGCTTCACGAATCACCCCGAAACTTTCAGGGTAGGAGCTGAGCGGAGCGTCCCATTAGTTTTGAAACTTTCGCGAGGATTCGTCAACCGGCGCCAAAGTTATTCAAAATAGAATTTTGAGATTTCCTATGGAAACCGGTCCTAACTATAACTATCTACTGGCGACCGCCAGTAGATTATATATATATATATATATATATATATATATACATATATATATATATATATTCACTGAAAAAACCATAGGTTTCACACATGTTATAGTTAGCTGGACATTTTACTGATAAAAAACCAATGAAATTCCCCCGTTATAGTTACTGTAGGCAACTATAACTCACGCGACCGTAATCCTCTGCTGATGCTAATACTGTATTTAGACACTGGGTGCCGCTCGTAGGCGCAGAACGTGGACACTTTTAAAGACCCTGATTTTAACGTGGTTGGAGCCGAAGGAAATTGCCGGCGGAACAAACCCTTGAAGGCTGCTCTTGACTACTCGCTGGGACTGCGAGGCCCAGGGTGCCTTGCCTCGCCATCATAGGACGCACCTGGTGCCTCTTCCCGGCCCCTCCTCCTCCCGCTATTTGACTTCCGCCCCTCCTCGCGCGAGCGGGACGCGAGCGGGGCGCAGACTGGGGCGAAGCCTGGGCAAAGGGTGGGCCGTCTGAGGCCGTCCGAGGACGATCGTGGACGGGACGGGCCACCCCCCTAACCTTCCTTCAATGGTGAGAGCATCTATCACACACTGATCTAAACTGTTTGAAACGTTCGCCTGTTGTGGACACTGACTTACTGTGGTATCTTTGTTGTTGTAGCTCTACCGCATTATAACATCATGTCACAAAGTGCTGATAAATCGCGTACTCTAACCATAAACACCTCCAAAGGCCCAGTATCTGGAACTATTGACCAATTCTTCAAGCGTGTGACTACTGTCTTGGAGAAGGAGATAGCGGATACGGAAAAACGACTATCTTTAGACCTCTTAACAGGCAAGCGTTCCTCACTGGGCACAATTGGTAAAATCCTATCTCCAGAGGTGGTGAATGTGGGTACCGGAATTTCTAGATCCTATTCAACGCCTGGAATAACAAAAAACACGTCTCATGTTAATTCCCCTGGCGAGGTCCCCCTGCCCGATGATAATATTACCACACTTACTTTATCGGGGCTCTCTGATTCACCGAATTTAGCTATCTCCTCCCCCCCAGTGGTAAATAGACAATCAACAAGAAAGAGACGAGGTATACTTACTAGACCACTCTTGACGAAAAAGAAAAAAGCTAAATCGCTCACACAAAAACAGAATCATGTAGGTTCCGTAGCAACAAACACTCCTCTTCCATGCACAAACACTCCAGGATTGTTATCCAGCCCGGATATCTTGAGCGACCTACTTGCTAAATTAGAGACAATGGTCAAATCCCTTCTACTTCCTCTTCTTGAAAGGTCCAGATTAATAACCCTCCACCTAGAGGATTTAAGTAAACAAGTGGGAATGAATAATCTACTTATATCTGAATCTACCAATACCCAGATTAAAAATAATATGAAGGAACACGTTCCTCCTCCCATGGTAGCGCGACCTCTTACGGATGATCACTTGACAAATTCGCGCACCATCTCGGGGGTAAACTCTGCGGATATACCATCTAATAATACCGCAGATCAAGGTAGGACACAGCACGTAACAAATAGTAGAGACACGGAAGGGGTCAATAAGGTGGGCAATAGACAGAAATTTGCCACTCATCAGGACACCGAAGAGCAAAAAAGTAAAAATAGAACTCATTCATCGGTAACACCTATCACGAAGAAAAAGGATATAACAGATCAAGAGAAGCGTGATTGGTTAACCCAGCCACAATATATCCCAGTAAGCAGAAGGGTGGACCTACCCCCCGAATCAGCCCCATATACAGTTATTATGACAGGGGTCCCAGAATTAACATCAGGTGCAAGGGAGGACTTCCATGCGTTAAAAAACAAAACCATGCATTGGTTGAACCAAAATAGACCCCTCCCTGCACACATAAATGGGGAAATTCTTATGGTGAGACGTACATGTTGGGTAGGTACTAGACCGAAAGATAAGAAGGGGGACGTGATAATTATAAATTTTAGAGATCACAGAGCGGTCAGATGTATAGGTGATTGGTTCGAGGCTAGAGGGGAGGTCGCAATTGCTACACACCTGGTTGACTACTTCTACCCTAGAGAACTGATCGCTTACTCCACTCCAGATGTTAAACAAGATCTTCTTATGAATTGGGGCAAAATGGATCATCGTTTCTCTCTCCAAGCTGTACATAACCATGCTTTTTATCCGCAGCTGAATAGTAGACCTATGAGCAATAATTACCAACCATTTCAAGCTCTAAACCAGGCTCCAAGGAATAATAATTCTCAGATATATCAGAGATTTAATATTCCTACCTCTAATCCTTATGCCGCTTTGTGCGGTTTGGAAGATGTAGATTGACTTAACATCAAAGAGACCCAAACTAGAAAATTCATTGCATCTCACCATTCGTCTTCCAACGATTCGGACCAAGTATCTGAACCCGTGGAAACTAGTTCTAAAGAAACTAGGACCCCCCCTTTTGTACCAATCCCCCTACACCATAGGGATTCTGATTCTTTTCCAACGAGGTCACATCAATTATCACCCGAACAGGCGGGGGTTACAGATCTAAGAGTGGTAGAAATTTCGCCTGTAGAGAAAGTACCTAATATTTGTAAAAGCTCAGACCCAAGAAACGCTTGCATCAGTGTACAGTTTATGTCATGGAACATTGCGGGTTTACGAGACAAAGTATTGGATGGGACTCTCATGAAGTTTGTTGAAGATCACCATGTAATTTGTCTCCAAGAGACATGGTCTACCAACGAACAACATCTGTTGGGATACAAAACTTATTTTTCACCGGCTATTGCAGGCTTACATGGCAGGGCGAAGGGGGGTTTGACGATATTCATAAAAAATACCATACCTGGGTTAAAAGTCACTCCCCTGAGATTACACACTAACCATCAGATCCTAAAACTTTCGCTTGAGGGGAAGGGGGTTATTTTTCTAGTAAATTCCTATGACAACCTTCCAGAATCAGAGAGACCAGAACTACTTGAGGCCATCCGTAACAAACTTTCTACATTGATTAGTAGAATACAAGGGACAGATGTCCCTAGTATTGTGTGGGGCGGTGATTTTAATCATCACCCCTGTAACGTGTCAAACTGTTGCTCTTGTGGGGATGGGGAAGAAACTGATAATTACGAGACTCATTTCAGTCATACAAAGTTAGGAGAATTACTCAACGAAATGATGTCGGAACTAGGTCTAATGATCCTAAATAATTCTAATACTTTATCAGGACAATTGCAGGCTACATATCTGGGGAGAGGGTGGGAGACAACAATTGATTATATCTTGATCACAGCTACGCTGGGCAGTAGAGCACAGAATTTTAGATTAATAATTAATGCATTAAGTGACCATGCAGCGTTGGTTTTTAACCTAATCCTTGATGTGGGGAAATTTAAACCATACTCGCTGATGTCTGCTCTTGCCCAAAACAATATTTGCTTGGCAAAACAAAATGGTTATGCCATAAGTTGGGGCAAGATTGAACCAGAAACAATAACCAAGAAGGTGGTCCAAGCGGTTTACCCGGCGATTATGAAATGTCTAGACAGCAATACCAACCAAAAAGAACTGTTGATTAATTTTAGCTTAATTTTGAAGAAAGTAAATAATTTTTTAACTTGTACTAATAAAAGGAAAAAAGGTGATAAAAGAGGGTGGTTTAGTCACGAATGCACCGTAGCTCATAAACTTTTGAAAAAAGCACTGTCAAAATCTGTAAGAGACCAAGACGAAATTCGCCGGCTAAGGAGCTCTTACCGTCTAGCTTGCAGATTAAGGAAGCGGAAAATAAAAGAATCCCTATGGGATCAACTGCACGAGAGCTCTCAGTCTAAAAATGGAGAGCTGTTCTGGAGGATAGTGAAGACTCCCTTCCTGTCCGACTCCAGTGATCAGCCTTCAATCGAAGTAGCGATTGATGGCCCGACATGGGTAAACCATTTTGCTAAAGCGTTCAGTAAAACTCAAACAACCGATTTAGATGAGAAGAAGGAGGATAGTCCTCAAGACATCCTATTTCCGATCCCCCTAAGCTTTGAATTACACGAAATAATTAAGGCAGTGAAAGCCAGTAAAGGAGGAAAAGCCCCCGGTCCAGATGGTGTCCCAGTTGACTTTTATAAATTTAAACTTGACCTATGGGCACCAATTTTAAAAAGGGTGTTTGATGCGACAATGAGGCATGGGCTATTTGAAACTTGGACTCAATCAATTATGATCCCGATTTTTAAGAAGGGAAATAGAGATGAGGTCTCCTGCTATCGGCCAATATCATTACTGGATTCCCTCGGTAAAGTCCTGGGTAGAGTGGTCTTACAGCGACTTCAAGACTGGGCAGAAGACCACAATATACTATCAAATATTCAGTTTGGCTTCCGAGAAGGATTCGGAACTATAGAACAGGCACTGAACTTAAGCCTATTGATGGGGAAATACGTAACAGCAAAAGAAGGCAGATTGTATATGGTATATGTCGATCTTTCCGCGGCCTTCGATTGCGTCTCCCACTCAAAGCTCTGGTCTGTCCTAACTGACATGGAAATAGACCCAGCCCTTGTAACCCTCCTTCGGGCATTATACTCTAATCCTTCGTCGAGGGTCCGTTTTGGTACACAGGGCGAAGTATCTGAGTCCTTTCGGGTGGAACGCGGTGTGAGGCAGGGGTGTGTCCTGGCCCCCTTCCTCTTCTCTCTGTATACCAACGGTCTGGAGGTGGCAATGTTGAGGGGGGCCCAGGACCTCCCTCGAGTAAAAGACCGCCTTATTCCAGCGCTTCTCTACGCGGATGACGCAGTAATTTTAGCGCGCACCCCGCGAGAGTTGCAGAAATCCCTTGATAGGTATGCTCAGTTTATGGATACTCTGGACCTAAAAATAAACATCAAAAAAACTTATGTAATGGTGGCGGGAAAGGGCAGGAAAAGGGGAAAGTCCATATTCCTAAACAAAGAGATGTTGGAATCCACTAACCAATACTCATACCTTGGAGTATTGATTGATGAAAAACTTAATTGGAAAGCGGCCATTAATGCTAGAAAACATTATCTCTTGCGTGCAATAATGGCACTTATAAAATTTTCCCAGAAATTAGGGAAAAGACCACCCGTAGAACTTCTTCGCATTTATGCAGCAAAATGCCACTCTATCGCACTCTATGGGGCAGGTTTGTGGGGCCATAAAAGCACGAACGTACTTCAAATCGCAGAGAATGTTTTCATGAGATTTCTCCTGATGACCCCCAAACGTGTGTCCACGTTTTCTTGTCATGCCGAACTTGGTATGGCCCACATCGAAGACTTGGCTAAAGTCCAACCTCTTCTATTGTGGCGCCGTATTTGGATGTCATCAAAAAATCTACTCACAAAGGAGATTATAGCAGATTGCATGACGCTGGAGCACGCAGGAAAAATAGAATGGCTAATGTACATAAAAAAGTTTTTTAATGACCTAGATCTGATTAAATATTATGTTAATCCCGAATTAATGTCCGAGATTTCGAAGAAAGATCTAAAAATAAGAGCCCTTTCTCATCTGGAAGAATTACGGATCACAAAAGAGTCAAGTAAAACATCGGTCCAACATTCTTTGATGGTTAAGACTTCTCTCACCATTGAACCATACCTGACCTATGTTGAGTCCCAATTTGAGCGCCTCTTGCTGACGCGATTCAGATTGAATGTCTTCCATAGGCTTGTAGCCTTTCCAAAACGTAACTCCTGGGAACGAACTTTAGTGATGTGCCCTTGCGATGAAATTTCGACACAAACAACTATGCACACTGTTTTGTTTTGTAAATATTATGTTGTCCATCGCAATTTATGGTTGACCCCGTTGTTAAGAACGCTTGGTTTTAGAAGATGTCGTCCTGCTATGCTGCACCTACAATTTCTGAATACTACACTGATCACAAAAAGTGTAGCTATGTTTTTAAAGTGCATTTATAATCATAGATCTAATTTGGGTTGAAAGTATTTATGTTAACCTAAACAATTTCACATTTTGTGTATACTGAGGATGATATGTTTTTTGTAAAAGCTTTTATGGTTATAACTGTTTTTATATAACCGAATAAAGATTATATTATTATTATTATATTATTTAGACACTTATTTGCCCATGTCTTCTTCCATTAAATTTTAGCTATACATATATTACAAATATTTTTTTTCATAAAGACACATATGTCATCAGCAGAGGATTACGGTCGCGTGAGTTATAGTTGCCTACAGTAACTATAACGGGGGAATTTCATTGGTTTTTTAACAGTAAAATGTCCAGCTAACTATAACATGTGTGAAACCTATGGTTTTTTCAGTGAATTTGCAAGGTTTTTTAAATGCTAATTCCTAACTATAACGTGTGTGAAACCTATGGTTTTTTCAGTGAATTTGTACGTTTTTTTTAAATGCTAAGTTACTTTACGCCATTTGTGGCGTGCGCGCCCACTTAACGCAGTTCGTTCCGTGCACGCACGGTGCGCTTCGCGCACCGTGCGCGCACAGTGAGCACGCGGTGCGCGCGCTAGATGGGCCATGAACGCACGATGCGCTTCGCGCACCGTGCGCACATGGAGGTCATATGATGAGCAGCGTTGTGACAGGTAAAATATATGTTTTGTTTATCTCTGATGAGCAATGCACAAAAGGTGCCCTTCGGGCACCTTTTGCACACGGGGTGGGGAGAATGTGGATATTTTTTTTTTATTATTATTATTTTTTACCATACGCGTACGGTAAGCGTAATCGGCGAAATTTTCGAAAAAATTAAAATTGCCTTTTTTTCACTTGGGGGATCGTTGGGGACTCCCTCGACATGGCTAGGTGCTTGGGAGCTGTGTAAACAGCCCCTTTACATGATTTGCACTTTGTTTTTCAACCCCCTGTCAGAGTGCGAGAGAGAAAATGGCGGCCGCCGCTTCCTGGTTTCGACCGATTCGTATGTTTACTAAGATCTAAGGGCCAATCAGAATCGCGCTCGCGCACGCCACCGTACGCGTACGGTAAGCGCACCGTAAGCGCACCGTAAGCTGCCACAGATATATATATTGATTTAAAGGCTATTTTCTCAGAATCTACTTAACAGATTTACACCAAACCTACAAAAGGCACTTCCTTGACCTGAGGACTACCTCTCTGCCAAATTTCAAGTAATTCTGTTCAGCCGTTCGGGCTGTAGCTGTGTCTAAAGGTCCTATGGAAAAATGCATGGGAAAAACGTGTTTTGGGACCCCCTTTTATCTCAGCCCCCGCTTGACGAATCCCCCCGAGACTTTCAGGGTAGGAGCGGAGCGTAGCGCCCCACCTATTTTGAAAAATTCGCGAGGATTCGTCAACCGGCGCCAAAGTTATTCAAAATAGAATGTTGCGGATTTCCTATGGAAACGTGGTCCTAACTATAACTACCTACTGGCGACCGCCAGTAGGTAATATATATATATATATATACATATATACATCTCCTAGTGGCAGACTAAGGAGTTCTAGTTAGGTCTGCTTTGCCATAGAAAGAGCGGTATTGGTTTGCTAATAACTTTGGCCCCGTTTGACGGATAATCACAAAACATTTCACAAAAAAAGCTCATCCACACTAGCTCCTTCCTGGAAAGTTTCAGGGTGATCCTTCAAGCAGGGGCCAAGAAGAAAAGGGGGGTCCCAGACGCAAAATGCCAATGCATTTTCCATAGATTTATTTAGACAAGGCTACAGCAAAAACTGTTGAACTGAATTACACCAAATTTGGCAGTAAGTTAGATCTTGGCCCACAGATTGTGATTTGGCATAAATCTGTTCAATAGTTTTTAGAAATGTAGGGTAAAAAAGAATTCTCTATACAGACATTTGGGTCTGTGAGAGCCTCAGCGACTCTTGTGGGAGTCCCAATTTAAAAATAAAGCATTCTGATTGGTACAGGGAGCTTTATTTCCCCAGGCCATCTCGCTCCCAGTGAAATCAGACTCCCGCGAGACCGAGCGCTCTCATTGGCTGCCAGCAACATGAGAAAAATGTTGCTGGCAGCCGTTACAGGACTAGATTCACCAGGCAGGGGAATAGTTGCCTCTATCGGCAGCCTTTTTAAGTATAATATTCTGAAATTATGAGAAATACTGATTTTGTAATGAATTAGTAAACAATTTATGAATTTATATACATGAATTTACATGTTATTGGTACACATGGACTTAATCCCAGAGCAAAGTTTTTTTAGCATCATTCTCTATCATTTTAGAAATTCTAAATTTTTGTCTTTAAGCGTACATAGGATAAGAATTGTCTTCGTTGCTACAAAAATGTTTTTAATCAAGCACAGCACAAAGCACTTTGGGTTATAGCACTTTATGTAAATAACACGGTTTAAGATGGCCACCATGTAATTTTAAAACAAATGTTGCGTAAGTCCTATCCCTATGTTTAGGAATAAACACGTGATGTATGGTAATTTGAAATACTCACGTAAAACACTATGGAAACTGACATTGAGGAAGCCGAAAGGTGAAACGCGTCTGTCAGGGGGGAGGGGGGGGTCTGCACAATAAAATCATCAGCATATAATTGATCCGAGTGTGCTCTCTATTTTTGGTTTGCTGAAGGGCTATTTATATATATAATATATATATTCACTTAAAAAACCATAGGTTTCACACATGTTATAGTTAGGTGGATATTTCACTCGTACAAAACCAATGAAATTCCACCGTTATAGTTAGTTCAGATAACTATAACTCGCGCGCCCGCAATCCTCTGCTCATGACGTCACATGACATGGTCAGTGGCATCACTCTTGACATCACTGATGACATCATCCTTGTGATAGAGTGGCGGTCGCACGAGTTATAGTTATCTGAACTAACTATAACGATGGAATTTCATTGTTTTTTTACGAGTGAAATATCCACCTAACTATAAAATGTGTGAAACCTATGGTTTTTTAAGTGAATTTGCAAGGTTTTTTAAATGCTAATTCCTAACTATAACGTGTGTGAAACCTATGGTTTTTTCAGTGAATTTGTACGGTTTTTTAAATGCTAAGTTATGTATGTATTTTCATATTTTTTTATATATTTATTTTTCAATAAACTACGTATTAAATTTTTTTTTTTATGGTTTTTCACCGTGCGCGCACCGTGCGCGCACCCCCGCGATTTAAAAAAAAATGTAAATGTTTTTTTCTGCCTTCGGGGTCCTTCAGGGACCCCCTGACAAAGGCTAGGGGGTCAGGAACTCTCTACCCTGCCCTCTTTTCACGTTCGCCACCTTCCTTTTCCACTCTCGCACTGAAAACAAACAAAATGGCGGCCGACACTTCCTGATTTCGACCGATTCGAACATTGACTGACATGTAACAACCAATCAGAATTACGCTCGCGCACGTTAGGGTGCACGCACCGTGCGCGCACGGTGCGCGCACGGTGCGCGGCTAAAGATATGTATGTGCATTTAACTGCAATTTTCTCAGGAACTACTGAACAGATTGACTCCATATATGCAAAAGGCACATCCCTGACCTGAGGACTACCTCTCTGCCAAATTTCAAGTAATTCTGTTCAGCCGTTCGGGCTGTACCTTCGACTAAAGGTCCTATGGGAAAATGCATGGGGAAAACGTGTTTTGGGACCCCCCTTTTTTCTCGGCCCCCATTTGACGAATCCCCCCGAGACTTTCAGGGTAAGAGGTGAGCGGAGCGCCCCATTAGTTTTGAAAATTTCGCGAAGATTCGTCAACCGGCGCCAAAGTTATTCAAAATAGAATTTTGAGATTTCCTATGGAAACACGGTCCTAACTATAACTATCTACTGGCGACCGCCAGTAGATAATATATATATATATATATATATATATATATATTTTCACCAAAAAGAAGAGATACTCGCACTCCAGGAGGATAATTCAAAAGTTATTTTACTTCAATTATTACAAAAACAGCTTAAGCACCATCAGGTTCCCTTAGCTAACCAACGCGTTTCGACCACTCTGGTCTTGATCACGATTTCGCGAAGATTCGTCAACCGGCGCCAAAGTTATTCAAAATAGAATTTTGAGATTTCCTATGGAAACACGGTCCTAACTATAACTATCTACTGGCGACCGCCAGTAGATAATATATATATATATATATATATATATTATCTACTGGCGGTCGCCAGTAGATAGTTATAGTTAGGACCCTGTTTCCATAGGAAATCCGCAACATTCTATTTGGAATAACTTTGGCGCCGGTCGATGAATCCTCGCGAAATTTTCAAAATAGGTGGGGCGCTACGCTCCGCTCCTACCCTGAAAGTCTCGGGGGGATTCGTCAAGCGGGGACTGAGAAAAAAGGGGGGTCCCAAAACGCGTTTTTCCCATGCATTTTTCCATAGGACCTTTAGACACAGCTACAGCCCGAACGGCTGAACAGAGTTACTTGAAATTTGGCAGAGAGGTAGTCCTCAGGTCAAGGAAGTGCCTTTTGTAGGTCTGGTGTAAATCTGTTCAGTAGTTCCTGAGAAAATAGCATTTAAATCAATATATATATGTGGGCGGAGCCTAACCACACATCTCATCCTGAGATCTGATTGGCTGTCAGCACTTCATCCAAGAAGTGTTGGCAGCCATCTTGGGACCAATATACATGATAGCACCTCATTAAAAAGCATTGCAGTTAATAGAAGATTTTAAGACTTTAGTTACATTATAAATCATTTGTTGATGGTACCATACTCATTTTAGGAATTGTGGTATGTTCTAAGGTGATTTCACCATGTGAAAAAGCCTTCTGCTGGGATATCATGATTGAGAGAAAAATATTTTCTCATGCTTTTACCACAGAGGTTTGGAAGGTGATCTATAAGCTAAACTGAGAGCTTATTTTCTGTAAATTCACATTATCTTTCTCAGTCATGTGAGAATGAAGTCTGACATTCTCAGTAAAACATGTACATCCAACAAGGGCAGAGACTGTCAGTTGATTCCTTTGTGTTCTACTGCAGCTTTCCAGAGTGTTCCAAAGAACTACTAGAGCGCTAACCGTCCTACTTATGATAAATGTATGGCACACCTGAAGCCATCTTGCTTGGATTAAAGTGGTAACTCTTAAAACATTTAATTTAAAAAGGAACAAAATGAGGTGGTTCATTTTTCCATAAAAAGTATGATTAGTGCTGCATAAAGAAAAATTAGGGCACATTTTGAGTGACTTCTCAAATCCTGGCATGCAGACTGAAACATGCACTTTCAATACCAGCAGCAGTTTTCCCTGGTGAGCAGTAGCTTTACTACAGTGATCTAATGAGCAAAAAGAGTGCTAACATTCTGATTTTATGGCAAATGTGTGACACATTTGAATGCCTTCTTGATGGAATCAAAGTAAAAAACTGAAAGTATTTCCTACTGAGGAGACTGCAGTAAATGAGGAAATTAGGAAACTTCATAACAAATAAGTCTCCCAAGATGGCCACCAGAGACAAAAGAGCCCAAATGTAGCCCAAATATCACCCAGATGTAGCCCAAGTATAGCCCAATGACAGAATGTCCAAGAATGTTCTTAAAAACAACTAGAGCACTTACTGTCTTCATTATGACAAAAGTATGGCACACCTGAAGCCATCTTGATTGGAATAAACTGGTAACACTTAAAACATTTAATTTAAAAAGGAACACAATGAGGGGGTTCATTTTGCCATAGAAATTATGATTAATGCTGAAGAAAGAAAATGAGGGCACATTTTGAGTGACTTCTCAAATCCTCTTCTTTTTCATTAAAAAATTCTGACATGCAGACTGAAACATGCACTTTTAATACCAGGAGCAGACCTCCATGGTGAGCAGTAGTTTTACTACAGTGATCTAATGAGCAACTAGAGTGCTAACATTCAGAATTCATGGCAAATGTGTGACATATCTGAATACCTTCATGATGGAATCAAAGTAAAAAACTGAAAGCATTTCCGACTGAGGAGACTGCAGTACATGAGGAAATTAGGAAACTTCATAACAAATAAATCTCCCAAGATGGCCACCGGAGACAAAAGAGCCCAAATGTAGCCCAAAATCACCCAGATATAGCCCAAATATAGCCCAATGACAGAAGTGTGCAAAACACTTATTATTTTGTGTTTTTGCAGTGTTATATAGTGCAGACTTGTCAGGTATTGGAGTGCTTTACATGAGCATTGGTTACATCACACAAGAACAAATTCATTTTGGTTGTAGACATGGGGAGACTAAGTGATTTGACCAGAATCACAGAATGTCGAGCTGAAGCAGAAACTTCAACCTGGTTCCCCAGTTGCAAAGCCTGCAGTTCTGGAAGTAACACCACATCCTCTCCCCTAAGTGCAACATTTAATCAAGTTGTCAACTAGATAAAAAAACAAAGATAACAAATAATTTAAAAGTGCTTTGTCGCTATTTGAAAACTCAGAAAATATGTCCTTATTTTAGTCTTTTAGAGCACTAACCATAATTTTGATGCCAATAAGACCCTCTCATATATGTAATTTCTAAAGGAATGCTCTAGGTATTACAGTTTTGATTACATCAAGATGATGTCAGGCGCTCCACACTTTTGTAATAAATATAGAATGTTAGCAATCTAGTTGTTCATTAGGATACTGTTGAGAGGCAGAGGCCAGGGGCACGGACTCTGAAAATTGAAGGCAGGTAGGAGGGTGCAAAGGCAACAATTTAACCACACTGAGCAGGCAGGAAGGGCCGTGGAAGCACAACAGACTATGGAGGGCAGTGGAAAGGGGGGCAGGGGCAACAAACCAACAATACAGGACTTGCAAGAGAGGCTGTTGGAGGGAAGATCTATTACGGGTCAAGGAAGCTAGGGGCGGTCCCCAGAGCCCCGGGAGCCACCACAGAACTGAGCAGGAGAGTGAGTCAGGGACAAAAGGGGCACCTTAATTTGAGCCGGGGTGCCTAGGAACGCTTGCTCCAAAAATGAAGAAAACAGACATATGAGACATGGAATTGGAGGCAGAATACAATGGCAGTTTAATGAGAAGATGCAACTTCAAAGAAACCGCAGAATAGAGACCTAAAGTACAAAATACAGAATCCAGATAATCATACAGCTGTCATGATATTCTCTGTATCTCAATTAATGGACTGACAGAGAGAGAGAGAAAACACATCTATAAATGCATCATGAGAAACAAGTTACACCAAGGAAAATGTTACCTAGGGACACTCACATTTACTCTTAGAGCAAGCATTCCTGCAATTACAATACAACATCTTTTAAATGCAAAAGTAAAGAGAACAATGGTTAAACATAACATGACGTTTCATATAGGTAAAATAGAATAAGATACTTCAAGCAAAGCCGAGCAAGACATTTTAAGCAAAGGAAGACAAGAGCTCCCAGTTCTTGGGGAAAACCTGCACAGCCTGTTAACCTACATACAGACGGCGAGGTTGTCCGTCGATATCTGTGGGTGCTCCCTTTTTATATCAATTTGTGGGCTCCTTTGCACGCTACATCTACCTACGTATGCTACCCAAAAGCTTCGTCTGCAGATTTTACCAGACATTTCGTCATTTACCCACTTAATGCTGACAATGGACTGGGTGAAAAGGTCAGTCTCTCAGGCCAATCGCTTATCGTAAGTTCCATAGAGCAAGCAGAAAATAATGGGTATTGTACAGGAATTCAATATATTCATGTATAAAATCTCCTCAGTTCTCCTAACTTGAAGCTCTGCGGTTGCCACTTCCTTAAAAGCGGGAAACCTGCCCAGGAAGCAAGTACCAGTCCAGGATGCAGCCTACTGTATGTCGACAGCTTCAGGGGGATGTTGAACTTTGATACCGAGCACGGAGCACTCGGGTAGGGTGGGGGCTACTAGTTTGGAGCATAAGGCCTCGCAGACCTGCCTTCAGACTGCTATACACTAAAATTGCAGAGCTATGGTCAATTTAACAAAGAGGCCTACATATTGAACAGAAGGGCCTACACAGGGGTTTTATGCTGGCTGAGTGGTAAGGATGTCTCAGGATAATTATATAGCAACACAGGACCCGCTGGTCAATTTAATACGGCCTACAAATGCGGCTGGCAGGGCAAGGACAAGGGTCTCATACTTCAGGTGTGGACAGAACGGGCCAGGGGCCCCCTGTGATACAAAATCTACCCTCCTTCAAGGCTGTGGCAATGTAATAGACCATTGTGGGCAGAAGGAAGAGGCAATGGTAGTACAACCATACATGCCAACAGACCCGATTCAGCCAGGAAACGTCCAATGTTTTTAAGCTCAAATGGGCTTTATTTGATCTGTCTCCTGTCTACAATATCCTCTTTTTCAATGTAACTCAAAGGGGAAAATCAATACCCCAGTTTTTTTTCAAAATCTCCCTCTTACCAAGTTCAAAATGTTCGCAAGTATGGTACATTGGATCATGGAAGGAAATGGGATAGGGACATGGACTTGGATAACAGAGGACAGGAGAGACATGGAGAGGTGCACCAAACTGACCCTGCAGGGCAGGCATCAGGGTTTGCAGCAGCACAATACACCACACAGGGCATGCAGGACGGGAGTGCAGCACAACAATCCATAGAAAGCAAGAGGGAGGGGACAGGACCATGCACATGGACAACAGAGAACAGAGGGGCAAGAGGCAATGGTAGCTAGCTGACCATAATGGACAGACAGGAGAGAAGGCTGCAGCATAACAGACCATAAAGGGCAGGAGGGACGGATCAGGGGCATTACAATGGAACAGACAAGCCAGGAGGGAGGGAGTAGGGGTCTGCACATGTAAACAGAGGGCTGGGGGCAAGGGGGCAGGGCAGGAGCAGCAAGATGGCCATGGAGGTCAGGCAGGATGGGCACTAGAAGCAAGACACAACATGAAGAGCAACAGTGAGACTGTGATGGCATACACACAGACCATGGAGGGAAGGTGGGAGGGGGTCAGGGGCAGCTAACTGACCACACAGGGAAGGTGGGAGGGGCCATGGCAGCACAGAAGACCATGCATGGCAAGTGGGAAGGTTAGTGGCAGCACAATGGCTATGATGGGCAAGAAGGAGGGTGCAGGGGCATGCACAAAGGACGATGGAGGATAGAAGGGAGGGTCAGGACCTGTGCACAGACAAGAAAGTTCAGGGGAAGGGGCCTCACAACAGACCACACGGGGCAGGCAGGAGGAGCAGTTGCAGCACAACAGACCAGGGAGGGCAGAAGGGTGTGGCAGTACAATGGACCATGTAGGACAGGAGGAAGAGGATAGAGGCATGGCATGTGGACAGGCAGGGTGGAGGTGGCAGGGACAGGTTACAGTCATCTGACAATGCTAGGCAGGTGGGAGGGGAGTGGCAGCTCAACAGAACACTTAGAGTAGATAGGAGTGGCAGGTCCATGGGACATGGTGGGCAAAAAGGATGGAGCAGGGGCATGCACAAAGACATCGGAGGGCAGGGGGAAGGAGAATAGGGGCAGCAAGCTAAGCACAGAGTTTAAGCAGGAGGTCAATGATGGGGCATAGAATTGGGCAATGGAGGGCAGGAGGAGTGGACTGGTACATCATACTAAATTGAGGGCAGTGGCAGCACATCAGACCATGCATGGCAGGAGGGAGGAGGCTAGTCCATGGATTCACACAACAGAGGATAGGGAGGAGGGGGATGGGGCAGCAAGCTAACTGTTCAGAGAAGGCGGGTATTAGAAACTTTATTGTTTTTAAAACATTTTGTCTGTGCAAACTACTTAAAATATGAACAAGTATGCAGCATAATCTCACTTTTATTCAGGAAGAAGAAGACGTTAGTGACTGTGACTCCGGGCTCACTTGGCAAAAACACCCCCTGACCCTCCACCCCCTATCGCAAAATGTAATGCCCGTGAAAAGGGTAGGTGAACACAGTGTTATATAGAACATAGTCCTGAGAGCACGATTGAAAATGAAAACTAGATATAGTGTATGGTATAAACTATGCACCAAAAAGTGTGATATAAGATGAACCAGGCGTGAAATATAATATGCAATACATTGTGCGCAATGACAGATTCATTGGAGAGCGCGAGATAGCACAGGCACTAGCGTGTGCTATGCGATATGCGCCTTGGAGTGTAATATGCACAGGGCAGTGTTGTGTAACCTAACTAGTCTCTAAAGTTGTAATATAAAATATGTGCTGGGGAGAGTAACGTTGCATATGCACTGTGACAAAGATATGGATCCCAAATTGTAATATGTATGGCATAGCACTGTGCGTTATAACATAGGCATCGAGGAAGGCACGTTAGATGGGGCAATATAACCCGTGCGAAGACAAGTGTGGCATGACATTTTCACGGGGTGGTGTTACAGTGCACATGGGCTAGAGAGTGTCATAGCATATGCACTAGCTAGTGGAATACAATACAGAGGTGTGTGGCACTCGGCAGGCAATGGTGGGTGTAACACAGCATTGGGCTCTGTCAGGAGCGCGCTGTGACTCGCAAGTGATGTTCGTCCCCTTTCCAGAGAGTAAAATAAAAAGTATTACACATCCGGCAGTGGATGTGTGTTTTATTAACTGTGAGGGGGGTTTCTTGCATAGTTTTGGTCGAATTTTTGTCGAATCCCCTTTGAATGGCTTGGTGTGCATGTGTATTAAATGTGCCCGTCAATAGCTACCCATGTTTGTATAAATAAACGACAAGGGTGTCTACCGGGATTAGGCACGGTAGAGCATCAGACATGTCAGAGCTTCACTAGTGGTGTAAATACATTCCACGTGGATTAATTGCATGCATAGTCGCCTTTTAATGAATATCACGCAAATCGTCATGGTGATAGGTACGTACGGTTTGTCCAGCATGTCCTAGGTGTGTCTATAAATATATATTTTTTAAAAATAATAAAAAACAGTGGCCGGCCCTGGGGATTGGGGTCAAAAAAATATAATTAGGAGACAGGCCCTGGGGGATGGGGTCATCAGGGCCAATAAATTAGAATAAGAAGGGGAACCACACAGCCCCCCTTCTTAAAAAAATAAAATAAATAAAAGACTGGCATCGTGCCGGGGGCCATGCCCCCTCCATGCAGCACTCTGCAAACGCGCCCCCAACAGGCATCTCCAGTATGCGCCAGGGAGCTGCGCTGCAGACAGGTGTTCTGAGGCCAAGCCCCTTTTTACACCTCTCTGCAATGCAGCTCTGTGGCGCTTACTGGAGGTACCTAGTGGTCTAGTGTGACCCTAGGGACCCTTAGGATTCAAGGGGACTTAATCTCTCAACTTAGAACAGCCACAGGGCGCGTTTACACAGTGGTGAAGGGAGGGGACGGGGCCTGAGGTGACGTGTGCAAACACGCACCATGGCACGTTTTAAATTGGGGATATAATTTCCCTTCAATACTGAGGGCCCCTGGGGGCTAACTAGCCCACCAAGTGCTTCCAGTAAGCGCCACTGAGCTGCATTGCAGAGAGGTGGTCCAGGCCGTGCCACTTTTTACACCTCTCTGCAACGCAGCTCTGTGGCACTTACTGGAGGTACCTAGTGGGCTAGTTGGACCCTAGGGACCCTCAGGACTCAAATGAACTTAATCTCCCAACTAAAAACGGACACAGGGCGTGTTTACACAATGGTGAAAGGAGGGGACGGGGCCTGAGTTAACGTGTGCAAAAACGCCCTGTGGCCTGTTTTAAGAGGTAGTTTTAATCCCCATGCCCTATTATATACTAGGGGCTTATAGAGGAGGTAAGGCTAATCACAGGGGGACCCCAACGCATAATGTTCCCTAGTGTATGTAGGTGTTTTCACTGTATTCTAAGTGTCTTTTAACATAGCACTGGCTCTAGGACTGGTTAGTCAGACTCAGTTACCACCAGTATCCGTCTGAAAAAGTTGAGGGTACAGGATGATTTTGCAACAAGGCTTCTTTCTGCTCTTCTTTTTGTTCTTTCTGCACGTTATCCTTCTTCCTGCACTTATCTTCGTATTTGAGGACTTCTGTTGCTTCTTTCTGCACTTCTTTTGTTTCTTTCTGTGCATTTTTTCTTCTTTCTTCACATGTCCTATCTCTGTAGGCATAGTTAGAAATTAGCATTTAAAAAACCTTTGAAATTAACAGAAAAAACCATAGGTTTCAGGCACGTTATAGTTAGGAATTAGCATTTAAAAAACCTCAGAAATTCACTGAAAAAACCATAGGTTTCAGGGGTGTTATAGTTAGCTGGACTTTTCACTTGTACAAAACCATTGAAATTCCCCCGTTATAGTTAGTTCAGCTAACTATAACTCGCGCGCCCGCAATGCACTGCTGATGACGTCACATATTACATCACTCATGACATGGTCAGTGACATCACTCATGACATCACTGATGACATCTCAAATGACATCACTGATGACATCACTGATGACATCATCCTTGTGATAGAGTGGCAGACCTCCTCTCACCCTAATATAACCTTTGATACACACATTCAAAAATAGAGACTAAAATTTTCAAAACAATGGACATACCAATACCAGTTACAACAACCTCTTCAGTAATTCTAAGATCCACATACACATCCACTCATTCACCAACAGTCCAATACAGTCACTCATACATGTACTCACTCATCATATGTACTCATACACCTATACATCCTGTTACACAATGCCACTCATCCATAGTTACTCACACACATAGTCACTCATGCTAATAAAGAATCAAACATACATTTACTTGCATATACAGTTATACACACACCACCACACTTACTTCTACGGAAACTTACACATACTTAGTCTTTTAAACAATCACTTATAGAAACACATACTTATTCATACAGGAACTCTTTCAATCTCTCACTCTCACATATACTCACATATATACACCAATAGTCACATATACTAGTTTAAAACATATGTAGTTACTCATAAAGACACTATTGAGACAGTCATTCACTCACTAACACACCCATACACACACTCATCCACCCATACAGTCCTGCACACATACTGTGTTCAACACATACAAACAGTGAGTCACTCATTCATGCACCTATGCACTACGTAATACCCCCACCGAACCATGCAGACACTCAGACTGATACTCAAAAAACCAACTAATAACCTATATAGACACCCATGTAGCTACTCACCAACCCATGCAGCCACTTATACACAAAGTGAGAGACTGATACAGATATTTACATATTTAAACATTACTCACTAAGCCATGTATTCACTATGATACACTTAATCAGTCAGTTACACAATCAATTTTTCAAAAACAAATCATCCATTTAGACACTTATATACCCATTTATTCTTCCATCGACCTTGAGATATACATATATAAAACATATTTAATTTTCAGAATAACACACATTCACTGGATGATGTCATCAGTGATGTCATCAGTGATGTCATTTGAGATGTCATCAGTGATGTCATGAGTGATGTCACTGACCATGTCATGAGTGATGTAATATGTGACGTCATCAGCAGTGCATTGCGGGCGCGCGAGTTATAGTTAGCTGAACTAACTATAACGGGGGAATTTCAATGGTTTTGTACAAGTGAAAAGTCCAGCTAACTATAACACCCCTGAAACCTATGGTTTTTTCAGTGAATATATATATATATATACACACCTCAAATACAATGCTCGCCGGTTACAGCAGGAAACCAACAAAGGAGCCGTGGCCACGATTTCAAAAGCATGTTTATTTTGACAACGACTAGGTCTGACGCGTTTCGGAGTTTCCTTCACTCCTTTGTCACGGGCAAGAAAAAGTGCATCATCAGTTTCATTTAAAGCACCAGTGCTAGTTACGTGCAATCGACATAGAAGAAATACTATTGTTCATCATCTTATCTAATAAAGTTGTAGTGGCATTTATGAAGGCAAACGTAATTAATCAAACAAAAACATGTTGATGAAATGAAATACAGTGGCTTAAAGCCTCGCAATCAATTGTGACAGAGTTTGAGGCAGCATCACTCAATATTCGCGCTAATGTGTTGCCTGCGAGTTTGGCTTTGTGTACGTCCGACTTTGTAATGCGTCAGGCAGCAAAATGTACTTGTGGGCGCCATGGAGAGTCGGAAATGAAGACCGGATGGCCGACTTGCAGCTGTGTACCTTCCTGAAGCTGCAGGGCATTTTGGTGGATAACATAATTACACAACGGTCCGGTCTTGAGGAGGAGCACCATCTCCGTGATTAACCCCTTCGATGCTGCGCAGATTCCGCCGCTGTGCTGACGGAATCTTGCGCGGGCGTGGTCATGACGGAATGGTTCCGTCATGAGCACAGCTCAACCGTGGGTCATGACGGAACCATTCCGTCATGAGCACCGAAGGGGTTAAAGGAGAGATTGTGTCATGGAACTGCTCCGTGAATTACCAGTGCTGTAAGTCTTATGCAAATAGACTCACCGTGATGCCCCAAGACCTACTAAGGGAAACAAGCTTTTTAAAAATGCACAATTTGTCAACAGCAATCCACTAAGGATATAACTATGCTCGGCATTGGACTGCAATTCCCAGCATGCTATAATATGAGGCACTAAGCGGAAACCCACTGAGGGTAACTAATAAATTGAGCATGCGGCCATGAAAATAAAAGAGAGCCTGGCTGTTGAATCCTGTGAAGCAAAGCCTATAATTAAGATGCCTTTGGCGTAAAAATGCATCAGACAGCAAAATGTACTTGTGGGCGCCATGGAGAGTCAGAAATGAAGACCGGATGGCCGACTTGCAGCTCTGTGCCTTCCTGAAGCTGCAGGGCATTTTGGTGGATAACATAATTACACAACGATCCGGTCGTGGGGAAGAGCACCATCTCCGTGATGAAAGGAGAGGCTGTGTCATGGAACTGCTCCGTGAATTACCAGCGCTGTAAGTCTTATGCAAATAGACTCACCGTGATGCCCCAAGACCTACTAAGGGAAACAAGCTTTTTAAAAATGCACAATTTGTCAACAGCAATCCACTAAGGATAAAACTATGCTCGGCATTGGACTACAATTCCCAGCATGCTATAATATGAGGCACTAAGCGGAAACCCACTGAGGGTAACTAATAAATTGAGCATGCGGCCATGAAAATAAAAGAGAGCCTGGCTGTTGAATCCTGTGAAGCAAAGCCTATGATTAAGATGCCTTTGGCATCGAAACGCGTCAGGCAGAAAAATTAACTTGTGTGTGCCATGGAGAGTCGGAAATGAAGACTGGATGGCCGACTTGCAGCTGTGTGCCTTCCTGAAGCTGCAAGGCATTTTGGTGGATAACATAATTACACGACGGGTCCTGGCTCCTGCTACGTCCAGTAACTGCAACACAGCAGGATTCCTGAGAGCTGGTCGGAGGCCCGCCCCTTTCTCCACCACTCTGCAAATGTGACTACCAGTTAAAAATCCATGGAAATTCACTGAAAAAAATAAAGGTTACAGGGACGTTATAGTTAGGAAACTGAATTTGAAAAACCTTAGAAATTCACTTAAAAAAACCAAAGGTTACAGGAACCTAGGAAATTGATTTTTTTTAAAGCGTAGAAATTGATTGAAAAAACAAAGATTACAGGAAGGTTATAGTTAGACTCAGATTTCACTCGTACAAAACCAGTGAAATTCAGCAGTTATGGTTACCTGAGCTAACTATGACTTACACCCCGACTTCACATATTACATCAAACATGACATGGTCAGTGACATCACTGATGACATCACTGATGACATCATCCACAGAACCGCTGACATACCCACTCACACCCCCAAACTACCTCTCATATGCCCACTCACACACCCACACACATACCCATTCACAGACCCATACCAGTACTCATACATCCACTTACTCACTCCTCCATAGAGCCACTCACTCACTTGTACAGCCACTCACACAGCCATTCACTCAACCATACAGCCACTCATGCAACCAGTCACTCACCCGTACAGTCAGTCACATAGCCACACACTCACCTGTACAGCTACTCACACACCCACTTATTTACCTACACAGTCATTCACACACCCACTGACTCATCTATACAGCCTCTCAACACACACACCCACTTATTTACCTACACAGTCATTCACACACCCACTGACTCATCTATACAGCCTCTCAACACAACCACTCACTCACCCATATAAGCACTCACACACTCACTCACATACCCACACAAACACTAACATACCCATTTACACATCCATACAAGCATGCACACATCCGCTCACTCACCCAGACAGCCATTTACACAGAAATTCACTCTCCAATACAGCTACTCACACACCAACTCACTTAACCAAACTCCCACTGAAACAGCCACTCACTCACCCATACAACCACTTACACACCCAGTCACTCACTCACACAACCATTCAGACATTCACTCACAAACCAATACAGCCACTCACACAGCATCTCACTCACCCACACAGCTACTCAAACACTCACACACCCATACTCACAAGGATACATACAGTCACACAGCCACTCACATAATATATGTTAGAAGCAGTATCACTCAGTAGTAGTGCATCTAGTTTAGTGATTTAACTTTTGAAGAAGGTTATAATATATGTTTAACAATCATAAACTCTTAGAAAATACTTACCCTCACTGGATGATGTCATGAGTTATGTCATTTACTATGTCATCAGTGATGCCACTGACCATGTCATGAGTGATGAAATATGTGGGGTCATAAGCAGTGCACTGTGGGAGCATAAGTTATAGTTAGTTCAGGTAACTATAACTGCTGAATTTCACTGATTTGTTTGAGTGAAATCTGAGCCTAACTATACTGTCCCTGTCCCTGTAACCTTTGGTTTTTTCAATCAATTTCTACGCTTTAAAAAAAAAATCCTAACTATAACGTCCCTGTAACCTTTTACAGTGAATTTTTTAGGTTTTTTTAAGTGAATTTTTAAGGTTTTTCAAATTCTGTTTCCTAACTATAATGTTGCTGCAACCTTTGGCTTTTTCAGTGAATTTCTATGTTTTTATAACTGGTAGTCATGTTTGCAGAGTGGTGGAGAAAGTGGCGGGCCTCCGACCAGCTCTCAGGAATCCTGCTGTGTCGCAGTTACTGGACGTAGCAGGACGGCGTCTGGGCACCCAAGAACCCTCAGCATCCAAGAGGACTTCATTCTTCAACCAGCAGTGCACCAGGTGGTGCGTTTGCAGAATGATGGAGAAAGGGGGCGTGACCTCCGAAGACCTCTCAGCAATTCTGCTGTGTGGGACTTACTGGAGGCAAAAGGACAGCGTGTTCGCCCCCAAGGACACTCTAGAGCCAAAGGGACTTCATCCCCTACCCAGCAGTGCGCCAGGAGTCACATTTGCAGAGTGGTGGAAAAAGGGGGAGTGGCCTCCGAAGTCCTCTCAGCAATCACACTCTGAGGTACTTTCTTAGCAGACCCCCTCCTGGGCTGATTTAGGCCCCGAGGAACCCATCCCCTGGGGCCTGGCCTATCTTGTGGGTGCCCTGGTCTCACCCAGGGCAGCTAGTTTGTACAGTTGGAGACCACGGGGGAGCCTCAAGTCCCCTGTGGTCCCTGCCAGTTCCCCGCCTCCTGCGGGAGCCAGCATTGTTTTGACACAGAGGGTGCTGCTAACATACAGTTCCCCCTGTGTCAAAGCAATTGTGCTCACTTTCAGCAAGCAAGAGCATTTTCAATACTCTCGCTTGCTGTAAGTGAGCACAGTTTGCTAAGACCAGGTGGGAGCGGTAAAATTCCCGCCAGGCCATAGTAAACAGCTATGTCCTGGGGGTGAGCACCCTGGGACTAAGCAGGAACCGGCCCTGGGGGGTGGCGGTCCCCAAGGCCATCTATGGCTTTAGGAGGGGGCCGCGTGGCCCCTTCTCCCTTCTTCAACAGTGCCCCAGGGAGGTGGTGGACCCTGCGGCTGCAGGAGGCCATACTGCCCCCTGCATTACCTTTTAGAAAAGCCCCAGGAAATGGCAGTCCCCAGGGCTGTGGGGGGATTTACTCCGCCCGCATTTTTTAAACAGAAATCCCTGGGGAGGGGGCAGTCCCCGGGGCTAGGGGGGTCCAAGAGGCACCCCCCATAGTTAAATAACTAAGCCCTGGGGAGGTGGTGGGTCCTGAGGTATCAACGAGCCCTGAGAGGGGAGGGCTGTGTGCACCCCCTCCTTTATTACAATGCTTCCAGGACCTGGCCCCCCCGGGGGCCGATTACAAAAGAAGCACAGGAGCCCGAGCTTTGTTTTTTTATATTTTTGACAGGCTCCACGGATCCCACCATAAATTTAAAAAAATGAAATGCTTTTTTGGCCTTGTGGGGTGTCAGTGAGACCCCCCCAAGAGGTCTAGGGGTTCGGGGTATTTCTAGTCTGTCCCCTTTTCTATTTTTTGTTACATTTTTTGTAAGACTCGACTTCAAGCCAAGTCCCAAGATGGCTGCCAACACTTCCTGGTTGAAGTGTTGACAGCCAATCAAATTTCAGTAGGATTCACGAGTCCACTGCAGGGACTCTCATCCCCAGATATCTATATTTTTTAAACTTAAATATCTCTGAAACTACTGAACGAATTTACACCAAACCACAAAACGCATGCTTTCTGGACCAACATCTAGCTTTCTGCCAAATTTAGTGTCAATTTGTTGAGCGGTTCGGGCTGTAGTTGTGTTGAAAAAATGGAAAATCCCCATATGCATAACATGTGGAAAACATGTTTTGGGAGCTCCTTTTTGTCTCTGTCCCCGCTTGACGGATCACCCTGAAAATTTCAACACAGCAGCTGAACCAAAAAGGGGACTTTTTAAAAAAAAAAATCATGAAGATTGGTCAAGCAGCGCAAAAGTTATTGGCAAAGCAAAAAATGCTTTACCTATGGAAACTTTGGTCCTAACTATAACTACCTACTGACTATATGCGGTAGGATGGATATATATATATATATATATATATATATATATATATATATATATATATATATATATGTGTGAAGTCATTGAATGACAATGAATTTAATTTAAAATTCACGAGCAACATCAGTGAGAGGGAGGTTGCTTTTTTAGATCTTCTAGTCTTTGTGGCAGATAACAAATTGTGCACAAAACTTTACCGCAAACCCACAGCAGGGAATACTGCGTTACATTCTTGGAGTCAACACCCCCGTAATTTGATTAACAGTATACCGTACGGGGAGTTGTTAAGACTCAAACGAAACTGTTGCCGATCAGATGATTTTCAGGAAGCTGCAAAAGAGTCCCTAGGGAGATTCACTAATCGGGGCTATAAAAACAGAGTATTGCAGGAAGCGGTAGAAAAGGCCAGTAGCAGAAGCAGATAGGAGCTATTAACCAAAAAGCGAGTTGATAGTAAGGAGATCAATCTAAGGTGAGGTTGAGCATGACCTTCTCTGCAGAAGCACAGAAGATCAGAGGCCTGATCCAGAAAAATTGGAACATCCTTCAAACAGATGGTGTCATTGGAAAATTAATTCCATCTAGTCCAGATATTACCTTCAGTAAAAGTGCCTCCCTGAAAGATATCCTGCTGCGGAGCCATTTAGAGGACAATTCCCCGGTTAAGCCGACAATTACAGGCTTTTTCCCCTGCACGACCTGCAAGGCGTGCAAGAACTGCAAAAAAGTAAAAGACTATGCAGTACCAGGGAAGAAAATGAGAAGGCCCATTGACAAGTTGCTAAATTGTAACTCCAGCTTCGTGGTATACTGCTTAACCTGCCCTTGCGGGTTGCAGTACATCGAAAGCACAATACATCCAGCGAAAAGCGCATTCTAGAGCATAAAAGAGCCATAACCAATAGGGATAAAACATACCCGGTGGCGAGGCACTTTGCCGGAATGCACAAAGCTAGGAGTGATAAGTTAACGTACTACTGTATGGATCAGATCCCGACAGTAGATAGAGGAGGGGACAGAGTAAAACTTCTCAGGCAACTTGAGGCCAAACTCATAGTGGATCTACGCACTAGGACCCCGGGGGGGGCTAAACCAGGAAGAGGAATTGTGGTCCTTTATTGGATAAGAAAGTGAACGTAGCAACATACAAAGTGTACAGTCCCTTAAATAGTAGCTGATCGGGGAGGTGAGTCTAAAACAAAGTAGACAGAAAATATAGGCAGAACCCCAAATGTGAAAAACAGGCTCATACAGAGCTTCAATTAAAACTCACACTGAGAGAGGCAACATGACGATGGTAGAAAAAAGCCCACTTTAATTGAAGGTAATAATTATGGTATAATATAAGATTCATAAATGCATGCTATTTAGCGTAAAAAACAAAAGAGAACTTGCACATGGCACTAATTAATTGCAGTTTTTGATTAACCTTATGTTGATTAATTGTATTTGATGATTTTTATTAACTGTTATGTTGAACCTTGGGGTAAAAACAAGAAGGCTGAAAGAAAAGAAAAAAACAGCACTGTCTACTTGTAAATAGTATAGTGTTAAAATGGCTGACATCTTTCCCAAACGAATGACTGGATTCTAAAGTCCATTTTTTATTTTTATGTTTGTGACCTCAGTCTCTGCCGTTAAGCAATGAGAGAGTAAATGGTTAAATAGAAAGTACATGCAGGGAATGACTGACATTGATGAAGGCCAGGAGGCTGAAATGCGTTTGTCAGTTGATCGTGTTTTGCAAAGAACCCAAATAAATGAATTAAAATGATGGCCGGAGTGCGCAGCATTTTTGAACTGTAGCTGATATATATATATATCAAAAATACCATCTCCTTCTTTAGAAGTAGACAAGGAGACACAGCGGGGCTTCATGAAACCGTTTATTCAGACTCCTGGCATGACGCGTTTCGGCGATAGCCTTTCTCAAATGCCTCGGGTGCTTGGGGTTTCTTTTTTTCAGTCTTTTATAATCTGCCCCTCCTTCTAAAGTAGCGTGGTACACACCTGAGACACATTTCATCAAAGAACACTCAAGCAGTTCAATATTTAAAGACTGCAAATCCCATCATGCAGTTTGTTTCTGGCACGGATGAATGTCTCTTTCTGCCGGATTTTTATATTACTCAAAGTGAGAGGCTGATTTTGAACGTGGTTAGGTTGAATCCGTAGCACTGTGCTGGGAAACAAACAGTCTCTGAGCCCTCACTTCCAGCCACACTTTCCCACTGGTAGCATACCTGGAGACGCCGGTTCAGCGACTACGTCTCTCCATGTGGTCATGGACTGTCGGATGACAGCAGTGCCTTTGGGGTGGCAGTTCCAGGTTTAAGCCACTGAATCTAGAACTCTTGTTGGAAGGGTCCCCCATATATATGTATATATATATTTTTTTTTTATACAAAAGCAGTACAATAATAAAACAAGTGAACGACAGAAAGCTGAAGTAATTTCTTCCAAACTTAAAAAAAGCCAAACATTGACACAGCCAAAACTAACTGCCAAAACCATATTAACTCATTGCCAATGTAACAGCTAATTCTACTTGCGTTGTCACCACTACACTAATAACCCACCATAGATCCAAGGAGCACAGACCAACCATGCATCCCCAACCATCTCTCACCCTCATCAACTTGCAAGTGGTCAGAATCACAGAAAATGCAAACCACCACTAGTGAATGCTCATATGACAGCAAACTCTCAAAATACGCCTCTGGTCTGTCTTGGAAAACTGATGACACCTATTCATTTTCATGAAGCCAAACCTAGGTGCATGTTTATCAAGACTTTACACTGGTGCAAAGTCACACAATGTGTCGCAAACTGGTGCAACGACTTGACAATGTGTTTACTTTCCAGCATAAAACATTTTTTTGCATTAGAAGTTGCCCTAGAAGCAGTGCATAGAGCTTTGCCTTACTATGCTTCAAGGTGGGATCTTATGGGTGGCACATTGATGTTCCCACACTACCAGCTATGGTTTTTTACACAGAGCCTTATCTACTAAAAGTGTTAGACGGGCTTTGAAACAAGAAATAGAGCCTTATTGACAAGGAGAAATGTTTTAATTTCTCCTACCTTTTTACAAATTGCATGTGTGCCGCACTGTACAGCACACATCCAATGTGTGAAAAGTGTTAAAGTCAGCCTAAGGATAGTATTCTGCATTGGAAGGGTACACAATCTATGTAAAACATCAGATTTTTATTTACAACTTTGAACTTCCTAATACTTCGCCTGGGCAGCCACAAACTTCAATGTGTTTGTGTGTCTGTATGTTTGCTGGCTGTATTCCAGAGATGAGTGCTCTAAAGCAGAATTTGCATAGGTGAAAAGCACAAAAATGTTAAAAGTACAAGTGCAGAGTATACATATATCAATGATCTATCTTGAAAGGATATCTGCAATACAAAGATGTGTGTATGGCCAAAAGACAATCTTGAAAACTTTTAGAAATTCATATATTTGGGCATTTTCTATAGGCCAAAATGTGGACTTGTACTTACTTCAGAGACAACCTGGATCCCTAGAACACCTTGCATAAATCTGGGAGTGTCTATACGGTGATGGGCGCTCCACCCTCATGAAAGGGCAGACTATGGGGTCCTACTAAAGTAAATTTACATGTGTAGATTACTCTTGGCTACATTTTCTCTTACACTTTATAGTAAATTCATTGGATTATTCACCAGTTCCGAAAGTAAAGTTACTCCAAAGTATATGCTTGCATGTTCCCATCCCGGAAAACAGGGGGTGGAGCCAAATTTATGAACAGTAACTTTTCACATGTAGGCAGAGGACTCCGCCACTGAGGCAGTGATCTCCCTATTGTAAAGTATAGGGAAGAGTAAAAGAAGTTTATTAAACCTTGAAATAATTTAGTTAAAGTATTTTTATGTTAAATATTACTATAATGTCGTTATATATGTTTTAAAATCTAGACCAAATGTTACAGCACTATTATCTTCAATCAATCAATTAGGGGGCTTATATAGCGCGCTACTCACCCGTGAGGGTCTCAAGGCGCTGGGGGGGAAGGGAGGGCGGCAGCTCCAGGTCAGTCGAAGAGCCAGGTCTTGAGGTCCTTCCTGAAGTTGTGCAGAGTTGGGGAGCATCTGATGTTCACAGGGAGCTCGTTCCAGGTTTTCGCCGTGATGTATGTGAAAGCTCTCCCGCCAGTTCTGTTTCTGTGGATGCGGGGGACCTCTGCCAGGGCGAGGTCGGTCGGAGCGGAGGTTCCTCTTGGATACGTGGAAGGATCATCTCTCGTTGAGGTATTGGGTCCGATGTTGTAGAGGGATTTGTAGGCATGAGTGAGGAGTTTGAAGCTGACCCTCTTTTCGATGGGGAGCCAGTGGAGACCTAGTAGGTGTTGGGTCATGTGCTTGTGGCGCAGAGTCCCGAGGATGAGTCTAGCTGCAGCGTTCTGGATGGTTTGGAGTTTTTGTAGAAGAGTTTTGTTGATTCCGACGTAGAGGGCATTGCCGTAGTCTAATCTGCTGGTTATGAGTGTGTGGGTGATGGTCCTTCTGCAGTCGGGGGGATCCATTTGAAGGTCTTACTGAGGATGCAAAGGCAGTTGAAGCTGGTAGAGGCGACGGCGTTGATCTGGCGGTTCATGGAGAGGGAGGAGTCAAGGATGATGCTGAGGTTCCGAGCGTGGTCTGTAGGGGTGGGTGGGCTCCCAAGGGTGGAGGGCCACCGGGTGTTGTCCCAGGCGGCGGTGCAGGGTCCGAGGATGAGGACCTCGGTTTACTCTGAGTTTAGCTTCAGGCAGCTGTCCTTCATCCAGGCCGCCACATTCTTCATTCCTTCCTGGAAGCAGAGTCTGGCGTCTTTGGAATTCTTCATGAGCGAGAGGATGAGCTGAGTGTCGTCGGCGTAGGATAGGATGCTGAGCCGATGCTGTCTGACAATGGCAGTGAGGGGGGCCATGTAGATTTTGAAGAGCGTGGGGCTGAGTGATGATCCCTGGCGTATTCCGCAGCTGATTTCTGTGGGTTTGGAGAGGAAGGGAGGGAGTCGGATCCTCTGGGTTCTGTCGGAGAGGAAGGATTGCATCCAGTCAAGGGCGGCTTCTTGTATACTCGCATCGTGCAGTCTGGCTGCGAGTGTGTGATGTGAGATGGTGTCGAAAGCTGCTGAGAGGTCTAGAAGAATGAGGGCCACGGTGTGTCCCTGATCCAGTAGCATGCGGATGGCGTCGGTGGCGGCGAGGAGGGCAGTCTCGGTTCTGTGGTTGCTGCGGAATCCCGATTGAGAGGCGTCCAGGATGGAGTTCTCTTCTATGAAAGCGGTCAGCTGGGTGTTTACGATTCTCTTGGTGACTTTGGCCGCAAAGGGGGGCAGAGAGATGGGCCGGTAGTTTTTCAGGTCTGTAGCGTCGGCCGTTGGTTTCTTGAGGAGGGGTTTTACCTCTGCCCGTTTCGAGTCATCTGGACAGATGCCTGATCTGAGGGAGGCGTATATGGTTCGTTCTAGTTAGGGTGCGATGACGGTCGCAGCCCTGTGGAATATGTGCGGTGGGCAGGGGTCCGTTGGGGCTCCTGAGTGGGTTTTCTTCATGGTCGCAGTGATGAGTTCGACGGTAGCGGGATCCCAGGACGTGATGGTAGGCTTATCGGCGGCGGTTGGTAGGGGGGTGGTGTTCGTCGTTGGGTCGCTGAAGTTGTCGTAGAGGGCCTTGATCTTCAGATGGAAGTAGGAGCTGAGCTTGTCGCAAAGTTCCTGGGAAGGTGTGACGTCTGTGGTTTCACTGGGGGGTTTTGTGAACTGCTGTATGATGTTGAACAGTTCCTTGGCGTTGCTCACGTTGGTCTAGACTTTGTCTCTTATGAAGGTCCGTTTGGTGTCTCTTATGCGTTGGAGGTATTCTTTCAGTGCGCTCTTGTGGTTGTTCCGTGATTCTGTGGTTTTCAGGTTTCGCCAGGTTTTCTCTGGGCGTCTGCAGGAGTGTCTGGCTTCTTGAAGTTCTGTGGTGAACCAGGCGGCTTTTAGAAGATGTTGTTTGGCAGGGGGGCGGAGGGGTGCGAGTTTGTCAGCGCAGCAGGAGATCCAGCGGTGAAATTCCCTGGCTGCGGAGTTGGTGTTGTTTGTGGGGATGGGGTGGTTTTGATGGAGGGTGGTGCTGAGGTGTTCCTCTGTGACCTTGCTCTAGTTCCGTCATGGTGGGCACAGGGCGGGTTTGGGTGCGTTGGTGGTGTTGAAGGTGAAGTGGACGCAGTGGTGGTCAGTCCAGGGAGGGTGGGTGGTGTGGCTGAAGCAGATGTTAGTTCCTCCCATGAAGATGGGGTCAAGGGCATGACCCGCTCTGTGGGTGGGCGTGTTGACAAGCTGCTTCAGTTCAAGGTTGGCGAGGAGAGTGTTGGAGTCGGGGTCGTTGCCGTTGTCAAGGTGGAAATTCAGGTCCCCCGAGTAGAATGTAGCCTGTGGAGGTGATAGCGTGGGGTGCCGCGAGCTTGGCGATGGTGGTTGCGTGGTGAGTGCGAGGTACTGGCGGTCTGTAGATGAGGGTACTGCATAGCGTGGTCCTGGGGCTATTCAGGATCTGGAAGTGGAGGTGCTCTGTTTTGGGGAGGGGGTCACTCGTGCTGGATGTGGAGACTTGGAGGGGGGTTTGTGTGCGATGGCGAGTCCTTCTCCTGGGCGGTGCGGACGGTCCTTTCTCTGGATCTTGTATCCATCGGAGATGGCCTTTGCGATTTCGGGGCTGGAGGTGGCATTGATCCAGGTTTCTGTGAAGAATGAGACGTTGGGCCAGATCTCTACGGCATGTCGGTGCAGTGAGCGCACGTTGAGAAGGATGCAAGTCAGGGTTTCGGTGGTGCGTGCATCGGGCGTGCCTTCGGTGGTCGTGGGAGCTTCGTCGATGGTGAAGGATCTGCGGCAGGGTCTGCACGAGAACTGCCCGTGGGTGTTGTTCTGCATGAATCTTGCGCATTCGGCTTGTCTTCCGGGGTTGAGTGCGTGGAGGGTGGTTGAGTCGTAGCAGTGAGGTTCGCGGACGGGCGCAGACGGGTTTGTCTTGGCGTGCCAGCGGCGCGACCGCATGGCAGTCGCCATAATGTAGGGGAGGGTCGTGTAGCTGGGAGGCGGGAGCGGGGCGGTAGGGGAAGGGATCAGAGGTCAGCGGCAGCAGAAAAACAGAGGGGACGAAGGCATACTAAGACAGATCAACAGCAGCAGGCAATTAGAATTACACCAGATTACAAAATAAAGTCACAAACGCACTAACGATTTAACCAGAGTCAGGGTGGTCTCGAGCCCTGCAACGGAGGGGCTGGTTGCCAGAGGCGACGCAGAGTACCGCGGAGCTGCCGGGGAGAGTGCGATCCCAGGAGGATTCACCTTAAAACTGAATTTAAAATTAATTAAACTATAATTAATTATTTAATAGTTATTTATTAAAAGCATTATTAAACAAACATCTTTCATAGAGCAAAATGTTTCTTTTTAATTAATCTGTAAAATTACTAAAAGTTATATATGGAATTAATTTTATTTATTGTTAATTAAAACACTTGTTGCAAAAATCTAAAAGTTACATTTAGTTTTAAATTTAAAAAAATGTATCTAAACATATGTAATAAAATATTTATTCATTAATTATGGATAATTGTTTTAACATTAAATACAGTGTATATGTTACAGTCAAAGTGTGAAATCCCGCATTCTATAGAATGCCTAGGTAATGTATAGAATGCCTGAAAATGCCTGAAAATCGAACGTCAAAGTATGAAATGATTGATATTTTATACATTGCCTAGGCATTGTATACTTTGCCGGATTGTCTGCCGGCAAAGTATATAATATGCCTAATCCCGCCATTTTATTCCCACCCAGCAATGTGTGAAATCCGGCATTCTATAGAATGGCTAGGTAATGTAAAGAATGCCTGAAAATCGAACGTCAAAGTATGAAATTATTGATATTTTATACATTGCCTAGGCATTGTATACTTTGCCAGATTGTCTGCCGGCAAAGTATATAATAGACCTAATCCCAGAGACAGCACAAGTTATCAGCAAGCGAGGGGCAGAGACAGCATAAATTATCAGCAAGCGAGGGGCAGAGAGAGCACAAGTTGCCAGCAAGCGAAGGGCAGAGACAGCACAAGTTGCCAGCAAGCGAGGGGCAGAGACAGCACAAGTAACCAGGCAAAGAGCAGGTGGCAGCCGTGAGGTGGTGTGGGGAGCGACCTGCCTGCAAGCAGGGTCAGAGGTTGTGTATAGCATCCGGCTGAGGTTCCACAGATGCTCTGCCGTCATCCTTTCCCGTGGTTCTTGTATCACCATGTCGGAAGGGAGTGTAGTGCCAAGACAGGAATCACGCCATGCTGACATGCAACGACGGTTCTGCGATGAATTATCTCAAGTAAGAGCCAATGCTGCTAAAAACTGTGTTTTCCTAACCGAAACCAGTTACCAAAAGTTAGTGGACGATGTGAAAAAGGCTAAGACGACCATTAAGAAGGAACCACGGGACTATTGGCTGGTGAAACACTATGACGTAATGATGGTCGAGACTACGACTAAGTTGATCTATCCTGTTAAAGAAGGTACGAGTGCTATTCAGTTTTACGTCGCGGACTCCGAGTTATTTGACGTACTCCATAAGGCACATTTGGCTATTGGTCATGGAGGACGGGACAGGATGTTGAAAGAACTTTCACCCAAGTATAAGAACATTACCTGTCATGATATTGAGCTGTACAGTCACCTTCGTGAGCCTTGCCAGAAGAAGCAAAAAGGTGTTAAAAAAGGTGTTGTGGTCAAGCCAATGGTTTTTTCTGAGTTCAACTCCCGCTGTCAGGTCGATCTCATCGATTTTCTGTCCCATCCTGACAGAGAGTACAAGTTTATAATGGTGTACCAAGATCATCTCACTAAGTTTGTAGTTCTCAGGGCTCTGAAATCAAAGAGAGTGGAAGAAGTAGCCTACAAGCACGTCGACATATTTACGTTGCTTGGTGCTCCAACGATTCTACAGTTCGATAACAGCAGGGAATTTGCAAACCATGTGGTAAGCAGCCTAAAGGAGTATTGGCCCACCTTGAAGATCGTCCATGGTAAGCCGCGCCACTCACAAAGTCAGGGGAGCGTCGAAAGAGCTAATTATGACATTGAAAATATGCTGTGTGCTTGGATGCAAGATGAAAAAACTAGCTGCTGGAGTGAGGGATTGCGGTTCGTCCAATTTATGAAGAACAGAGCTTTTAATTCTGGGATTAAGAGGTCACCATACGAAGCTCTGTTCGGCTGCAAAGCTAGAGTAGGTCTCTCAACGTCGTCCCTGCCTTACGACGTTTTACAAGACGTAGAGACTGAGGAAGAGCTCGAAAAAATAATAGAGAGCGTACAAACAACACAACAGCAGGAAGAAAAACGAGATGAATCAATGCAAGAGGCACAGCTCCCTGCAGAAGACATAGCTGAGAATGCAATCCATGATGGAGGAAACCAAAACAGTGATGAAGCCATGGTTATCGAAGAGCCTTCCATTTCCGTGGTTCTCAAAACTCCTTCTTCTTCTGCTATCTGTTGCGTCTGCTTAAAAGAAACCAGCGGTGCTCATACATGTCGAAAGTGTGGCCGAAATGTTCATGCCATCTGTGGACATTCTCCTAAAGACGATGACGGCGACGAAGTAGAAGGTTATGGGGTTAGCAATTTGTGCAATGTTTGCTTCAATATTGAGAAAGCTATCCAAAGTAAAATGAAATCGAAATCGAACCTTGAGATTCAGGCCAAAAAAATGAAAAGGGATTCTGACAAAAAAATTCCTCCTGTGCCTTTGGGTGCCACTGTGCGAGTTCCGATTCCCGACTTCGACAAAGGGCGGGGTGACTCACGCAATCTCTTGGCAGTTTTTATGAACGTGACGGAAGATGGCTTTTACCGACTTGGAACTGCACAAGGACTCTTGAAGCAACTCTATGCCAGATCACAATTCACCGTATGTCCAAAGGACTTAATGAGAATTGAAGACGTTCCTGACCACGAAATACCTCTCCGATCTGCAGCTACTTCTCAGTCCACAGGAAGCGGCCAAGGATTCGTTAGGTGTATGTGCAAGACAAAATGCCAAAATATGAGGTGCTTTTGTGTGAAAAAGAAAATTAAGTGCAATTCAAAATGTCACTCTAGTCTTCCCTGCTGCAACAAGTAGTTCATGCCAGTTCTGCTTTGTGTTTCACCGATATCAATATTCTGTTCGCATTCTTCTTTAAGTCGTGAAATGTATGTACAAGATCAAAGTGCCAAAATAGAAGGTGTTTTTGTACTTCAACAAATAGGTCATGCCAGTTCTGCTTTGTGTTTTACCGATAAGAATATTCTATTCGCGTTCTGTAGGTCATGCCAGTTCTGCTTTGTGTTTCACTGGTAACAATATTCTGTTTGCATTCTTCTTTAAGTCGTGAAATGTATGTACAAGATCAAAGTGCCAAAATATAAGGTGTTTTTGGGCTGCAACAAGTAGGTCATGCAAGCTCTGCTTTGTGTTTTACCGGTAACAATATTCTGTTCGCATTCTTCTTTAAGTCGTGAAATGTATATACAAGATCAAAGTGCCAAAATATAAGGTGTTTTTGTGTGAAGAATAAAAGTGAGTACAATTCCACGTGTTACTCCGGCCTTTCTTAGTGTAACAAGTACTTCAATCTCAGTTCTGCTTTCATTGTTTTCCGGTAAGAATATCCTGTGCTTTATTTCGTAGTTTTGTTCTTTCAGCTTCAAATGCGTATTAATTAATAAAGGCTTCTCATCTTGTGCCCTTTTAACACTTTGCGTAAATGGTACTGGTCATTCTGTATAATGCCTAGGAATTGTATAGAATGCCTAGGAAAAGTATGTAACATTTTCACCAAAAACGTATATTTCCTAGTTTGCCTCTAAACCATCAGGCATTCTATACATTACCTAGGCATTCTATACAATAACAGGATTTTACACTTTGCCGAATGCCAAGGAATCTCATCTTGTGGCCTTTTAACACTTTGCGTAAATGGTACTGGTCATTCCGTATAATGCCTGGGAATTGTATAGAATGCCTAGGAAAAGTATGTAACATTTTCACAAAAAATTTATATTTCATAGTTTGCCGAAAACCATCAGGCATTCTATACATTACCTACATTACCTAGGCATTCTATACAATACCGGGATTTCAAACTTTGACTAACATATATATACATATTTTTTTTTTTTTGTTTAAGACAATATAAGTTACCTTATTTTAACATTATTTCCTATGCGTTTTATTTCTCTGCCCTCATTATTTCCTATGGAAGGATGTTGCAGTTCCAGTGATTGGCCATGTATGGTGCTGGACTTTCTCCAGATCTGAGCTGGAGTACATTTACGATTGTGTTGGGACCCATTTGGCCGTAGTAATTACAGAAGTGAAGTTTTTGAATAGCAATGCGCTTACTCTTTTGTGGGTGGGTGTTTGTCCATTTCCAAACCACCCTAAAACCCCCTTTTACCCCCCACCTCTCCCTGAACGCCTCCCATTTTATAGCAAGTATTCCTCAATTTCAAGCCCCATTCCCCTGTCCCACCCAGGATCAGATTGGGATCACAATTCGGCCCGGACACTCCCAAAATTGTGGCCCACATTCCTGGATCACGCCCGTTCACGGAGCAGCATTTGGCTAGTCTCATCTGGTTCATTTTTAGAGAAATTATGTATTCTAAAGCTCCTTAAACCAGAAAAATTGGTGAGAACTAGAAGCACTACATTTTGGCGGGGTGGGCGAAGTGAAATAAAGTGGTCCAAAGGCCACACTCCTGATATGGCTATGTTTGCCACTTGGCCGTTTCTTTTAACCAGCATTACCAGTATTTTAATGCCGTTGCCAGTACGAAAATGAGAAAAAACACCTAAAGCTAGTATTTTCTCCCCTGATCGATATGGACTTTAAAGTTTGAACAGTAAACTTAAGGTGAAAGCAGTTTCAAATGTGGCCTAAAACTTCCTTAATGATCCGTGACTGATAGTTAAAACTAAACAAAGGAAGACAAGCCATGTTAAGAAGGAATACAGACTTTTTTATGATTGAATAAAGAATCCTTTCTCGTTATTAAGTTTCAGCCTTTGCAGATTCTAAAAAAATGAGCAAATAGAAGGTTATGTTTTTTTATTGTAGTTTTATATAGCGTAAACTCGGCCACAGAGAGGAATTATATGAGTACCAGTTACATTATAGAAGATGAAATTCATTTTTATTTTAGGCATTGCGCAATTGAGTCAGTGCCCAGAATCACAGGGTTTTTAAGTGAGGCTGGGACTCAAACCTATTCCCATAGTTCCACATTCGGCAGCTCTGACCCTAACATTACATTATCTAAATTTTCCGCTCTGGGAAAGGTGCTTCACAGTGAGGTTTATGCAAACATACACCCCCCACCCCCCACTTCCTCCAAACACCAAGGCCTGAAAGAAACTGTAGCCGAGGTGCCAACACCAGGCCCTCAGCAAGGCCATTCACTGACTCACCCCAGCCCAGCCAACTGTAGCCTCAGGGTGATGGCCTGGCAGGGGATGGGTGAAGAAAAGCACAGAGCTGCTGCTGCTGCTCCAGGGGAGCCGGGGTGATAATGGTCCACAGCAGGGGAGTGGGGCATTGCGTCTGGGCGTCTGCGCCGGCCCCACGGGAGGCCAAGATCAAGTCTGCAGCGGACAGAACAATATTGGCCTAGCTGCGCTGCTGAAAGCGCCCTCAGGGACTCCTTGCTCATGATGCTGCCCCCCCCCCCCCTTACAGTGGCCTGGTGGGGGAGACAAAAAGGCTCTGGGGGCCAAAAACCGGCCCACTAGTGACCCTTAGGCACCGGCCCATCGCCAATCCCCGACTGCCCGCCTTCCCAATCCGATGCTGGCCCACCCACAATTACTTGCAAAAAGTAGGCGCATCTGGGCAGAGCTCTCCCCCATTGGAGCAGAAAAGATAGGAGAGGCCGAGGTCTCTGCTGCAGGTTTGTGAGCAGCATTTTGTAGCATGCAAGTAGTATTATCGTAGTACTTCAAGCGCTTTAAATGGGCAGGTACTATCTGGTACTGAGTACCGGCACTTTTTTATTTTGGAAGGGAGAGTACCTGCAGTTCTTAAGAAAACGTAATACTTTTAATTGGGGAGTACCGGCACTTCTCAGAAACTTCTGTTTTTCCATTTCAAGCACTGAACTTCTGAAGGTAATACAAAGTGCAGGTTGTGCGTAGGCGCCTAAACGTCTGACCACCAGCATCGTACAGCTTCCAAACCTAGGAAACTATATACGAACTGCTCACAAAAATAGATTTTGCTTGGTCACGATGTCCTCATCAAAATGTGATAGGATGGAAGAAGAGTACTTATGCATTTGTAACTACATGGTAAATGTTAAGCGGTTACGCGAACACCATGCCACCATATCCAGCAGTTTTCCTCAATCTCTGCTGGCCTAGAGCCCCCCAGGCTGCCAGCCTCGCGCTTCTCTGTACACACCAGCATCTGTAAATGATGTCCCGTACCTATTAAATACGTGACAGTAGTCCCCGCGAGCTGTAGCGAGTCTCGGGAGAGGACTCAAAACGATTTAGCATGAAATTGATTTAAAACTATTCCGTGAAAATATTTTACTAATGGTTTATCAAAGTAACGCTGCGCCCCTAAAGTGACGTGGAAGCAGTGCGTAAACCCTGCCCGTGCTCCGGCAGTCCCGGAGGTACAGTCAGCTCCTGAACACGACATGACTTCAGAGGCTGAAATTCCAGAAGCAGCCGGCGGGAGACGCGTCCCACGGTGTGATCCTTGGCATGGCCATTAAAGAAAGTCAAGTTTGGGGTCTGTTTCTCGCAAAATGAAGTAACAGACCCTCATGGCGGGGCCCAGTCATGTATTTATGGCTGCGAGTGGAAAGGAAACGGCTCAGCTCAATAAAATGCCCGAGTCCTTCCTGAAGTGCCTCACGTGACTCCATGCGCATTATTACAGCTTCCTTTCAGTTTTTAAGCCAAACGTATGTATATACGTGCAGTTGTCTTAAGAGGTATATATGTTTTTAGAAACATTTTATTGGCATTTAAAAGTCATGCATGCAGTGCACACACAGAATCTGGAATGAGCAACAGACACAGGTGGCTATAATCAGTTACAGAAAGCGTTACATGTCCATTCCCATGAACAGTGCCTGCTGTTTCTGCTCTGGGCACTGTTTGCACATGTACTAGTCCCCTCCTCCCACCCAACTGCAAAAGGCTGAACAAGCTCCGTGTCCACCTGACATGTACCCGACCCATCATGAACTCGCCCGCCCCTGTGTCTACAGTGGTGCCGCTCTGAGCACAATCCTTGGTTAAGTCAATGGAAACGATCCAGCACTGGCGCGCGCTCCTCCGCTCAAGGGTTTGACTTCGGAGGCCAAGTGGGACCCCTGCATATTGCTAGTCAAGAATCCCATTGCCAAAATGGCCCAAAGCCTCCTATGACACAACACAGACTAAGGGCATTCTGTTTTTTCCAATGGTGGCTCTTGTTAGTTTTCTAGCTCCAAGGCATTGGCCATTCACCACTCATCTTTCGAAAGTTGTGTCAAGTTAAGGGGTTTAAGGCCGAGGAGCCTCACTTCTGGTGTATTGGATAGTTAAGGACCTCCTGATGTAGCTTCATTACTTCCTCCCAGAACGGCTGAATCACTGGGCGCCCCCACCAAAGGTGTGGCTTAGTCATCCATGCAGTGTGTACTGTGGGGGTTGTAGTGCCATCCATACCCTACTTCATAGTGCATTTCCTGCACTAACAAGGAGTTGGCGGTGGCATGTATGTCCCGCTGCAACCGGTCCCATCTCTTCTGCGTCACTGGGATTCCCAGTCTCCGTTCCCACTCTCTATTATGTCGCCAATTTGTAGGGCCTTGCGTGCCAACTGAAGTTTGTAAAGTGTCGAGATGGTACCCCGCATGCCAGTTAGTTTAGGGAATTGTTGCTCAAACGGGGTTTGGGTTCTAGTGGCCTCGAATGAGTGGCTGAGTAACCCAATACCTGAGCTGTGCATAGTGCAATTGTTCGGTTTCAGGAATGTCCTATATGTCCTTACATTGCTGAAAGGTCTTAGGTGTCAGGGTATCATTCATATCTGCGATCATTTTGCAGCCTCCTTCCCTCCATCTGAGGAAAGCGTGTCCCTCAATAGTTGGTGTAAATGTGGGATTGTAGTGGATAGGGGCAAAAGGGGCCCTCCAGCCCATGGTGTGACCATATCTGTCCCATGTCTTTAAGGTGGTGGCTACTGCAGGTGTTGGGTACTGATGTAGGCACCTGGGGGTCTGTGCCGTTTCTTCAGCGATACCAGGTCCTAAAGGTCTCCACAATATGGCATGGTCCATCTGCTACCAAATTTCTCAGACAACATGGTGGACCATTTCCCCACCAGCTGTAGCTCTGCTGCTGCATAATAGTGTGGGATGCTTGTGACCTCCAGTCCTCCGCCCACATGTGACTGGGACATGTGCCACTGTTAAAACCTCGGGGACCCACCCTTCCAAGTTAATGCAATCAGTTTTCACTGGATGTGTTTTAGATGGGGGGAGGGGAGGGTCTACCCAGATAGGAAGTACCTGAAAGATATAGAGCAGTCTCAGGAGTACATTCCTTTTTATGGCAGTAATGCGACCAAAACATCAGAGAATCAGAGTTCTCCAAGCTTGAAGGTCCTTTGTAGTGGTGGCAATCAGGGGTGGATAATTAACAGCAAATAAGTCCACAACCTTTATTGTAAGTTGGACACCCAGATATTTAATTGACAGTTTGGTCCACCGAAAGTGAAAGCAAGACAATAGTGTTAATGCCTCCTCCTCCATGAGGGTCAAATTAAGAATTTCAGATTTGACAGAATTAATCTTATGTCAAGACACCATCTCCTAGGCCTCAAGAAGATTCATCATTGCTGGGATCGATGTGTCTGGGACTCTTAGTGTTAGTAAAACATCATCAGCATAAAGGGAAATTTTAAATTCCCCTGCACCAAACGTAATCCCCCTCACTGCCTCAGATTGCCGAATTACGAATGCCAGGGGTTCTACAGAGAGGGCAAACAGAAGCGGCAACAGAGGGCATTCATTACTGGTGCCTCTAGTTAACTGAATTGGCCTTGAGAGATATTCGTTCAGGGTGACTCTGGTGACTTGTTTAGCATAGTTAGAGAAAATCATGCAAAGGAATATGAACCCTATGGCCATTTTCTGAAGCGTGTGCAGAAGAAAAGTCCAATCCACCTTGTCAAAGGCCTTCTCTGCATCAAGTGAAAGCAGTACAACTGATATATTTTTAAGAGAGGTCTTTTCTATCTATTGGATGGCTGTTCATACATTGTCCGGGGCCTGACACGCCTGAATAAACCACTCTGATCCAGGTGCACCAAAGTGCAGAGTACCGTGTTTAGCAGGTTCACCAGCACCTTTGTATATATCTTGGTGTCAATCTTCAATAGAGCTATTGGCCAATTGGAGGCACAACTCAGAGCATCTTTGTTCTGTTTCGGGATGACCATCGCTGCAGCCTCGCTATTGTCTAGGACACAGTCTCCTTGGTGTGCAGTGGTTGAACATGCCAGTAAGTTTTAGGACCAGCTTGGTTCCCAAGGAAAAAGTCAGCTATTTCACCCTTAAAATTGAATCCACAAAGAACTCCTCTAAAGAACTGTTTGCAACAGTAAAAAAACTGCCAAAGCTCCCAGAAAATAAAAATAACATGGTCAATCAGTTGTTTTGCAATACCTTGGCCTCCTTTTTCCAAGATAAGGTTAAAGCAGTCTATATCACCTTCTTGGCCATTAATGAGACTCCCCGTTTCCTGATTGGCGGTGCCTCAGCAGGCAATCTAGTTTCAGCAGAATGCTCAGATAACTCTGCTTAAGGAGAGCCCTTTTAGACTCTCGAGCTGATCCCCACCCCAATTCTTCTGTTGGTTCCCTACGAATGGACAAGTCTGCTATTCTGACTTCCTTTTCTCCTAACCTTGGATCAAACCCTGGGTTTATTAGACAAAATAAAATCAGGTTCCCCTAGTGACCCCTTTTCAATAAGATTTTCAGAACAGGCTATTTTCCAATAGAGTAGAAAGAAGCCTCCATCCTTCCTCTTCTCAAAAAGCCCAAATTAGATGTTACAGACCCTAACAACTATCGGTAATGTCACGTCTACTATTACCGGCACAAATTGTCTAGAAACCATTAACTTGGAACTGACTTCATTTATTAATGATAACCATCTGTTAGACCCAACTAAGTCTGGCTTTAGAAGCCATCATAGTATGGAAGTGGCTTTGATTACTGCCACAGAAGAAATCAGACAGACTCTTGATGCTGGAGGAAATGCGGCTTTGAGTTTTTTTAGACCTCTCTGCAGCATATGACACGGTCAATCATGACCTGCTTATTGACCGTCTTGCCTCCATAGGCATTAGGGAGAGAGCTCTCTCCCTTTTAAAATCCTTCCTTACAGGACAAGAGCAAGTTGTTGCCTTAGAGGACTTAATTTCACCTCCTTTTTCTCTGCCATGTAGGGTTCCACAAGGATCATCTTTGAGTCCTCTTTTTCACCTTTACTTAACCCCATTGGCTAGTTTGGTCAGATCTTTTGGCTTCTCGCTCGTGTCCTATGCCGATAACACCCAGATTGTGGTGTCTGTGACTAGTAACCCGGAGGTTACCACTGCTAGATTACACAATTGTATGATTCAAATCGGGAGATGATAAATCACAATTGTTTCAAATTGAACTCTACCAAAACGAGGTTCTGTTATTTGGCAGAAACCTGTCCTTCTGGTCCCCGAGTTGGTGGCCTCGGGGACTTGGTACTCTCCCCACCTCGGGCTCAAAGTTTAAAAACCTTGGGGTTCTTTTTGACAGTAAGCCTTATTTTGAAGTTCAGAACAATCTCATTACCTCTTCTTCCTTCTTTCTGCTGAAGCTACTCAGGAAAGTCTTCCCTTTCATCCCACAGGAACAGCAGAGTACTGTGATTTCCACTCTTATCATCTCTAAATTGGACTACTGTAATGCACTTTTCACTAATATTTAGAAAAGGTTCCTAAATAAACTACAGATTCTGCAGAACGCTGCCGCCCATCTGCTTCTCAGTATACCTAAACACAAGTCTGCATCACAAGCCTTGGTCCAGCTTCACTAGCTTCCCATCAAGAAGCGCTTGGGTTTTACTGAGCTTCATATATTTTATTTTCATTTCATATAAAAATGGTGAGGGGTGAAAACGGGTCACGAAGGGAGTGGGGCAAAATAAAAAATAATTTAAAAAAACTTACCTTCAGCCAGCCGTGTTGTGCGTCCTGTGTTGCGCTGCTCTGCTCCTCTTCTTCAGGCACAGTTACCCATAATCTGCGGCCAATCGTTAAGCTGCTCTCACACGACAGCAGCTTCAGGATTGACCTGAATGCCCTCAATTAGTGCTCCAGGACAGACTGGGAGTCTGTGCCTGCTCTCTCCAACCCCAGCAATGCAGCTGCAGCTGGAGAGAGCTTCACTGCGCATGGCGGTTTGGCAGACCTGAGACGTTTTATTTTCCTTTCCTGACGTTTTCGGGGGGGTGATGCTCCTCCATCATAGCGGAGGAGACGCCGCTGAAAAATTAGAACCATGATGCTGTGTGTCTTTATTAACATAGCTCTAACTGACTGGAAGGGTGCAAATCACTGTATGTCATGGAAGATGACTGTCAAAACGTACCAGTTAGAAGACCTAGCCGCGTTCACCTGCCACCAGAATTCCTGAGCACATGCTAAGCCCAGAGTGTCTGTTTTAAATATGATGGTAAATTGCATTGCCTGAGGAACTAGAACTTATGGGGCATGGAATCAGGGTTCCAAAGGGTCAAGTCATGGCAGAACAAAGGTTTGAAATTAAGTCATGTCCAAGGTACATAAAGACCATGTTGGCCATATCCTTCTGGGCCTGAAGCCGTTGATGCCCCATGTTCTGCAATGAGGGAGCAGAGATGGCTTGTAAACGCGATCAGCCAGCACATTGCAGAACTGTTGCGATGGAATGGCTTTCCTTCTACTTTCTTCTGGGCTGTGGAATTGAAGGAGGATCTTTAAATATTTCTTCAAAGGGCAATTGAACTTGGCAATGTGTATGCTGCAGAACCGCTTGCATTTCTGATAGTTTCCGTATAGCCTTAGTTGTCGATTGTATAAATATTTGTCGGATGGTTAAGTACTGTTCTTCCGTTCACGTTTACGGATGCAATTCTTTGATTTGAGTGTGCAGAGTGGTTTGCAAACATATTTCTGGCATCAGTAGCAGATGTAGTGCGACTAGGGTTTTAGCAGTTTTCAACGAGTTGAGTAAATCTGAGAGTCAACAATTCAAGATTAAGACTGTTTATTTCACGCACACGCAAGCGGGCGCTAGCGACTGGGCTGTGGAGGTCACCAGGTGGTCTACTCGTCTGGAGTCACCCAGAGCACCTCAGAGGCAGGTTGGATTGCTAGTAAAAATATTGGTGCCTAGGGACGTTTAGCAAGTTGTGATGAGGAAGAAAAGCATAGTGTAGTTGTCAGTACAGAGAAATTACAATCATTGTCCAGCAAATAAGGGGAGGATGAACTTTACATTGCTATGGTCAAGAAACTATAAGTAGATGTTGAAGTCTCCAGACATTATCAGCCAGGGGTGGTGCTGCAATATTGATTAAATGAAATCACAGGAGTCAGGGAAGGCAGAGATGGAGGGTGGATGTCATTTGAATAGTCGGAAGGAGTGAGAATGGAGGTTACAAGAAGTGATTTGCATTCAAGAGACGAGTTTCCTTGGCAGCGAACAGTGAGAGTGTGGACTTGGGGGTGATAGCGAGGCGCCTGGCTACCTTGGTGCAACCGTATATTTTACACACGGGAGGTATTGAGGCATCAAATAGCCTGTTCTGGCTTCTTTCACCTTGACCTGATATCTGGGCACACAGCTGTGTAAAGAGTTACGAAAGAGGAGCTCAGACATTTAAAGGGAGGATATGGCAAGCAGTGCACCTGTTGGTGCTGATTGATTAACAACATCAAGGCGCTGCAAAACCAGTGCAAGGGGCATGGGAGGTGCTCACAAACTGGAGTCTGGCACACTGTGTGTTCAGAGAGATTCTATATTGTGCTAGGGCACTGTGTCTATTTGAGGGTAAAGGATATGCTCCTTATTGTCCAATTGAAGAGTATTTAGCAATGATTCTTGCCTGTGGCAGCCCTTGAAATGGTAAGAAATGCAGATTGTGATGCTCAGTGCAACTCATGAACACTAGGAGGACTCTTAAATAATGGCGAGAGAGGTTGAGGTGCCGGAACCCAGATTTATTGAAACATTACACAACCCCTGCGATCCTCAGCATACCCAACACACACTCTACCTTGAACATTGCTAACCACCTTGTGAAACAGGGAACAAGGGCAGAGTGCAGTACCATACACCGCGACAAGTGTATTGTATAATGGCTTCATTTACCTGCCACTTTCCATCATTCTCTTGTCTGATATTTGATCAGTTCTGGACCAGCGTGGCTAATTTGTCCGATCTCGAAATTGTGCGGTATGCGGTGTACGAGGGGAGCAGCTTTTATAGCATCTGACCTTTGAGAAATAAATGTATGGTTATGTGTAAATCAGAAACTAACCAAGCCAAATATCCTACAACCCTTAACAAATGTTTTAGATGATGTCCACAAAATGAGACTTTATTGTAGAGGATTAACAAAAAAGTAGAAAGAAGTTAAAATCACCTGCAGACAGAATGGTCTGCTCCATTGACAACTGCTGACATCAGCAACATCCCCTCGCAACAAACACATGTGAATCTCGGCTGCCGACTACTCTGCACAATAACTCATGTGGATTTAGTAGTCTTTTGCAGAAAATTCTTCGTATTGTCTGACCATCTAAAAGACAACCGCCCCCCCCTCCCTATTGATTCCACACCAGCTCGCTCTTGTCCTTTTCATTAACAATAAGGCCAAACTTCCATCAGGGCATTGAAATGCCTTCTTGGAGCTGAAAACAATGGAACCAACACAATCTTTGGCTTTGAATTATCTGACAATATTCCCTGCTTTGCAATCTATGCACTGGCACCTGGTACACTTCAAATGCAAAGGGCAATCCACAAAGCAATACAGAAGCTTGACACTGGAAAACTCACTGGGACAGATACACAGTCCCTCTAATTGACCAGATGCCAAGATCGATTTCCCATAGCGTAGATTATGGAGGATCGACGATTCTGTGGGGTCGAGCTAACAATGGTGGATCCTACAAAAGTCCCTAGTGTTGTACCTTTACTCTCGCTCTGCCCCAGGGCTCAGAATCCAAAGATGTTCAAGGCTGGAAACTCTTGGGCAGGGGTGAAGCAAGTCTGTTCCAAGCATCATTGCAACAACCTGACAAGGTCTAACTTACACTACAGCAAATTCCTCGGCGAATTAATGAAGTTTGCCTTCATATCATATGACACTGACATTGTCCCTATATTTGCCCCCACCAATTTCTTGCAGATGCATTTCTCTATTGCGTAATGTTCTGTGTAACTCTATTTTTACCTCAGATATAAAACACATGCAAAAAATACAAAATGAATCTGCTTCAAAGGTGGCTGCCTGGAATTTCACACTCGCTGCACCATGCTCAGAAGCTGTTCTTAGGTAGTATTAAGTTATATTCATATAAAAAATATGATGTTCAATATCTTACACATCATTCCAAAATGCTCCTCTCTACCCAGTTATGTCTGTTTTACTTACACAGTTGTAAAAACTGTGACACCTTTGATTTTATATAAATGGACTTAAATCCCAAACTCAACTTGAACAGAAACATAAATAAGTAGTAACAACAACAACTACCTGGAATAATAGTATAGATTATTTAGAAAGACTGAAGCGCAAAATGTTTTGTGTCTGTTTCATGAAATAAGCTACCTTTATTTCTCAAAATATGCATCAGAGGCATCTGTTGGCTGAATCAGTAGTTCATTTAATAATAATAATAAAGGAGCTTGTAAAGCGCATGGTGACGCCATCCCGGCGTGTCCCCGCGCTGTGGAGAAGAGTCAGGGCCAAGAGAGGGAAGTTTAAAGAGAAAACAGATAGGTTTTTAAAAGTTTTCTAAACAAGGTCTCTGAATCCGCTAGCCTGATACTCATGGGGAGAGAGTTCCATTTAATTTCCTGTTTTGCTGTCACTGGGCCTTTGCTGAAGAACCATAAAAGGAAGCATACGTCTTGTTTTCTTTGAAGATAGACCAGCAGATCCTGGCGACTAACGTTACAAAGACTGGCAAATTTCCACTTGAAATGTGTGTTCTGAAATCTGCCCACACATCAGCTGATTGACAGGCACCCAGCTTGGGCGCTTTTCAATCATGTGCTTTCCAGATGCTGCCGCTCGGACTCAGAGGATGTTGGCCATTGGTTTCTCTCCATTAGACTAAGGCGCGGGCCACCGCTTCACTCCCCTGGGCTCCCAATATGGCCTCAGCACTGGTGAGTGTAGAATGTCTGTGTTAACCAAACGCCAGGACAACCTAATGAAAGGGAAGAAATGCACACCAGTGCAAAAAAACATAATGACTAAAAAGGCGGGTGAGATGCCATTCTGATGAAACTGAAGTGCAGCGTGTGGAGAAGAATATCAGCTGGTGGGCAGGCTCCAGTATTCTGGATGTGGAAGGGCCATGAAGATGCATGTGGAGTGTGCACAATACAACACTTGGGGGCATATTTACAAGGGCATAGCACCACCGGAGCGTCACTTTTTGTGACGCTCCGGTGGCGCTGTGCCCTGCTCCATATTTACAAGACAGCGCTGAGCCACTGTGCATTGTTTTCTTTTTTTAAACAAACTTTATTGATCTTCTCCGGAGTCAGTACAAATAGAATAAATGCTCAATATAACGATTACAGCTTAGCATGTGCATATATATGTACAAAGTGGTGGCCGCGTTCACAAACAGTCATAACATACCGTGACCTCATTCAACCGTACTGGTCCCATGACTTCTAGTACCTGGTACAGCGTTTATCATCTTAACATAACATCTCGTCTCGCTCTATTATGTAATAATTGTACAATTTCCTAGGTAATCATCCAATTAGTAAAGTCCATTTCATTAACTCCCCTCCCCTGCTGACAAGCTTCCACAAACTTATATCAATTCTGATAAGGGAAAAGGATTAGTCCAGAACCTAAATTTAAGCACACCTATATGACATAAGTACAATCTAGATAGTAGGGAGTTGTACATACATCGGGCAGTCGAGGGTAGTGGAATCTCTGAACCCAGCGACTGGTCAGCCTAGGCTATCAAGCGATGTCTGCTCTTTGGATCGAGTTTAGTGACGGGATAGATTGTCTCATATATAGACCTATGACGTAAGCGTGCCAGATGTTTTGAAAGTGTCCAGTAATTGCAGGGAAGATGGCATGTAATTTCGACTTTGCATTGTTAACGCCCCTTGTAAATATGGTCTCCTCGTCACAGTTTTCTGCATCAAAGGGGCGAGCAATGGGTGTTGCTGTGGGCGTTCCCACTCAACACCCATTTTTTTTACACTGCTCCATATTTACAAGGATATGTAAATCTGAGGCAGCGCCAAAATCCTACACCTTTCCAAGGGAGGGGTAAGAGTGGCGGAACAGAGAGAAATACTTTTATCTCTCTTGGTTTTTTGCTCTTTCTATGTATTCTGCATTCTGCAGCACACATAGAAGAAGCAAAATGCCATTGAATATTGTTTTTGTGCAGGAAGGTGTCCCTTCCTGCACAAGAAAAATTATCAATGCAACGCAGGCGCCAGGCTGCTTATTTTGCGCCGGCACAGAGGTGAGTACAGGCATGCACTGTATTGTTGTAAACACGGCGCATTCCTGTACTTAGAAAATGATGCAGCTCGACGCAGCAAAATTGCATGCAGCACGGCCCTGCTCCATTGTCTTGTCAATATGCCCCGGGTTTTGGGCGATGGGCTGTTTAAGAGAAAGACATCTGTCCAATTTTGACATATCTAAAAAACAAAACATACCTGTCTATACTAATGTTTGGGAGAATGAATAGGGCCATTGACAATGCCCTGTGCCCAGTCCCAGTTTGTATGGACATCAGGGGTATTGGGCACATGGAATGCGTACAGACCACACCCTGTGAACATTAGGCACAGCTGCGGATGGTGCGCAGTGGGTACTCGGAGTAGCGGTCCCAAGTACAGGGCAAAGGCCCAGTGGCCACTAGGTACCGTAAGGAAAGATTTTTGGGTTTCAGGGAAGTCTGAGGTTGATAAACTGTGAATTTTCAGGTGTTATCCTCCCATGACTAACAATTAACAGATGTTATTGAGATCTAGTGACATTTAAATATCACTCTGCGTCATGGTTAATTATCAGTCCAGGAAAACCCCACATTAGCATTATAAAACTTGGGTTGTGCCAATTATAAACTTCGCCTTTGTAGCTTCCCATAACCCCATTCTATTCCTATTCACTGAGGCCAGAAGCCATGTGGAACATCTGGCTGCAGGGAATCCTTTTCCCCGGTCCGTTGTCACTCAGAGCTGGCTCCGACGGTTTTAGCAGAGCACTAACAGTAGCTGTGGCCTAGCAAGCTCCATCATTCCTCCTGCCCCAGGACTTCTGGCACAGCAGACGTATTGGAACGTGTCATGAGTGATGTAATATGTGAGGTCATAAGCACTGTGTAGCGGGCTTGCAAGTTATAGTTAGCTCAGTAAAGGATAACTATGGATTTCACTGTTTTTTGAGTTTTTAAATGTTAGTCTTTGTATTATTTCAAAACCTAACTATAGCAACACGTTAACCTTTGTCTGTGAATTTCTTGTTTTTTTTAAAAATGTAAGCTAAAATCTTATCACCTTACCCAACTATAACGTCACTTTATCTTTTGTTTTTTCCTGTCAATTTCTAAGATTTTTCTAAAGTAAGGTAAAGATCTTATTACCATATCCATCTATTGCATCACTTTAACCTTTGGTTTTCTCTGTGAATTTCTAGGGTTTCTTTTTATGTAAAGTAAGATCTTATTACCATACCTAGCAATAATGTCACTTTCAATTTTTTTTCCAGCCAATTTCAGTTTTTTATCATATTCACCCAACTCTACCTGCTGAGCACAGCTTTTGGCCATGCACAGCAGTTGGTTGGCTGCATGCAGGCTCTAACCTCTACCAGGCCTTCCCATGAGCGGCCAACCCCTTGCCGCACATGACTTTGACCATGCACAGCATGTGGTTGGCTGCAGGGCCTGGCCACAGGCTGCAGGCTGCAGGCCCAACCTCCCACAGATGCAGAACCCCAGTCAGCAGCCAACCTCCTGCGATGCACAGCGTGTGATTGGCTGCAGGGCCCAATGTGTGGCCTGTCAACTGCTATGCATGGTCTCCAACCATGAGTTGCAGGGGAATGACCACAGGACCTGGCTTGCAGCTAGGCCCAGTGCTCCATTTGCCACAGATGACAACCCCCTGCCAACAATCCATGTGTGGCCAAACATCTGCCATGCACATCCTCCAACCACAAGTTGCTGGGGCTTGTCCACAGGGCCTGGTTTGCGGGTAGGCCGAGCACCCAACTTCCTGCGTCTGACCACCCTCGCCTCGCATGGCCTTCGGGTGTGTGTGGCGTGGGGTTTGCTGCAGGGCCTGGCCTGTGAACCAACCACCCGCAGGCGGCCAACCCACCACGGACAGGCAACCTCCCCACCATGCATGGGCAAAGGTGCTGGGAAGCAGTTGGATGGCTGAAAGGCATGGCCTGCAGACGGGCCCTGCTCCTAACTACCCATGGATGGCCAATCCCTCATGGTTGGCCAACCCTCCACGGACACCTACCCCACATCATTCTTTTTTAGGTCTTGCCTAGCGTTGCAGCGCGCATTCGTTGCTCGCTCTGCGAGGCATATTGTATTACAGGAGATTTCAGAAGTGGAGTTGAAGCCCCGCCCATCTTTTTTATTGGCTGACATCATCGTTTATGATAAACTCTGGCTCGTGAATGAAAATGAGGCTTCTTTGTTACTGCCCTGTCTCCTTTTGGGACCACCCATCCGGACTGGATCGTTTGCTTGGGGCGTTACATGGTCTCCTTCAATTAGTTTGTAGGCACTTTCTTTTTGTCATTCGGCCGCGAAGCGCGATGCTGCAGCGCTTTGCGCTCTAAATTGTATGTTTTTTTATTATTTTCCGGAGCGCAGCGACTGCTAGGAACACTGCGCTCACTTTATTTATTTATATTTTCACGGTGTCTACTTCAGGGACACAGCGCTCTGTGTTTTTGTTTTTTTACTTTTAAAACTGAGCGCGGCTTCGCTTCAAGGACACCGCGCTCGGTTTCTTTATAGATTTTTTTACTTTAACACTGAGCGCAGCGCCCGCTTCAAGGACACCGCCGCCAGTGTTAAAGTAAAAACAAAAAAAAAAAGAAGCCGAGAGCGTTGTCCTTGAAGCAGCACCGTGCTCAGCGTCGCACGGTTTACACCGGACAAATGCTTAACTGAGCTTTGGGGTCTGAGAACATGCTGCCATAGACTAGTAAGCAGTCAGCCCAGTTGCGCAGGCGTCTAGCGCTGCTGAGTGTGTTAGTTCAGCAACTATCTTGCAAGTAATGTTATCTACAGGTAACTGGTTGTTTGTGCGCCCAGCAGGGCGGGGCACGGCTATGCATCGCAGCTGTGGAGTCTACGTGCCACGCCTTTCTGCATTCCTCTCAGTCACCATATGGCCATCGTATGGAATGAGCTTTGCCCTGGGTCGCCCGTACACCCCAAACCCCGAGGCGCCATCCATGGACTTGCATAGCTTTGACCAAGGAGTGTACTTGTGCGTTTTCTCTGAAGATTTCCTCTGCAGTGTAATTCCCACGCCCCTTGCATCCACAGCTACTAAGGGCGGGCTGTTTTTCCTGAGTGCATGTTCTGTTGTGGATTGAGGAACGATATGTCGCAACAGAAACAGGAGCTCTTTCAGAATAAATGGCTCCTATGCCAGTTGCTTTTAGTTTTGAATGCCGTGGGGGCTTCCAAGATGAGGAGCTGTATGTTTTGCTGAAAACAGCAGACCTCAAGTCGCTCATAAGCAGCGCAACGCCTCTTCCATCCAGTACACTGAGTAAGATCATCTGCAGTGTGTGTACTGCACGGAGCCCTAAACCGAAATTGAGGAGCTGCCTGCTTTCCATCTTAAGCTTTGTCCCCAGTATTTGTAATTCATCACAGCTTTTTGTGGGCACTGTGCTCATCTCGGAAGGCTATATTTAGAATCTCTCTGGAGACCCAATCTGGAGACCATCCATCACACTGAACAGCGCTCATCTGGGCCTTGTACTATTGTGGGTACAGTAGAAAAGAAACACCCCCAATGGTTTATTATCCCAGTACTAGACTCAATCTGTGCATGGGCACGTTTTCACCCAGGAGCACTTGACTTGTCCTTGTTATCGATTCTAATAGCTCCTAATGCTCTATATATGGTGCAATGCAACACCATTTTCAATGTGATTGTTACCCAAAGTTATATCTTAGATATTCCGCACTGTCAAATATGTTTCACTATGTACCTTAACCTAATCCTTTTCCCCCCGTTTTTTAGCGCAAACTTGACCCGAAGTTATCAGAGCGCTTTACATGAACACCAGTTGCGTTACACAAGGACACATTCATTTTTTTTGTTAGTCACGAGGAGATTAAGTGATTTGCCCCGAATCACAGGATGTTGAGCGTCATTGCCGAGACTCGAACTCCGTTCCCCACATTTGAAATCGAGTGCCCTAGCTATTAGGCTACATCCTCTCCCCTAATCCTAAAGGACTTATGACAAGTAGTGGTAAAGCTGGAGACCTTGAAGTGCCTATATGCCACTACTAAGTATGGTGTGCTTGATGGAGCTATATTTGGTGTCCGATTCCATATTTCTACTGCGCCACACCATCTGCCTGCTGCTTATATTTTCCATCAAATACAACATCTAGCATACCACCAGGGTTGTGTCATGGCACTCCATCACACTAAGGCCACCCGGCGCTGTTAACTTTGTATCAAGAAGCACCCATCACTCACATGGTACCAAGCAGTACCAGCTGTCATATCCCGTACTGTAGAGCTCATAGCTTGCATACAGCCAGCAACCACACTGAACATCAAAGAGCTCCATCAAACCACAGTGATGGTACAGAAAAGTTCAATCCACCGTGCCCTCTACCATAGAGCTCCATCAGAAGGTGATTGAACGTGTCTAGCAGTCAATACCATAGGTTATGTTATAAGGTTTTGTATAGTGCTAGATTACCCGACAGTGTCTTGGCGCTATGTTTTCAGAGCTTTCCTGAATTGAAAAAGATTTTGTGAATTGGCAGTAACTGCGTCTCTTTTACCACCAGCCTTGCTTCTGGTAAGCATGGACTACAAGTACAAAGAGGCACAGTTACTGCCAGCCTTGCTTGTCGTAAGAAACGCCCATAAGTACAAAGTGCGTGTTTACACAATACTTGCAAGTTTTCAAAACACATAAATAAAAGGCATTGTTATTTACAATGCCAAAAGCTCAAACTCTCGCAAGTGCGAGACCTATTGCACTGCAAATGCTTGTATATTTTTGGGTAGTAGTTGGTGTACTGTAATGGCAGCGGCAATATTGTTCTTCATGTTACGGCCAGCTAGTCAGATTGCTCAGTCCCGGGGGACCGAATTGTCTGAGGGGAAAAAAGATTCCTTAGTCAATCAGATCGGTCTATTTGTTAAATTTACGGTACTGCTGAAGTGCTGCAGGACCAACCGTCCAGATATACCTATATTTTTAACAGGCCTGGGTGAAATGACATTTTACACCGGAGTAATTGGTCTTACTTCGGTAATTCTACGTTACTCTTTGATGTGGAATTCCAATAATTGCACGATTAATCCGCCTAGTGTAATCTGGGGGAAAAAATATTATCACGGGAGCACATTTAGGGAGCGCGAACAAACACTCGCTATTCGTGTTCTCTTATATTTAGATCTATTTCTTAGAGCAAAAATGTATCCTCGTTTCCATTTTGGATGCAAGGGCACATTTTGTGCAAAGGAAATAGTGCTAATTGCCGGGAGTAAATTGGGGAAAATCCTACCCCAAGAGCACTTTTAGCAAGCGAGTGCTCGCTGTTTCTGTTCTGTGGCATTTAGCACTATTTATTAGTGCAAAAATTCCCCCTCGGGTCTATAATGGACGCATGGGGGCATTTTTGCACTAAGAAATAGTGCTAAAAGCAGAATTACTCTTCTTGAGTAATTCTGCATAACCTATAGGCCTGGGAAAAATTTCCATAATGCCAGAGTAATTTTGCGTTACTCATTGGTGTGGAACTACCAATAATCACACAATTACTCCTCCTTGTGTAATTTAAGGGAAAAAATTCCTACTATGAGAGCACATTTAGCAAACGCGAGTGGCCGCTCATGCTCGCTAATCGTGGTCTACTGCCCAGAGCTGGTAATACGAGACAACTAAGGCAAAGCCCTTACAAGACTAGAAAGCCAAATAGACAGGTGGATTAGGCTACCACTATCACTAGCCGACAGTATAGGAATACAAAAGATGGTGGTGCTTCCACGGTTCCTTTATTTATTTACCAACATACCAGTGCAGCTTACACAACAGTTCTTTACAAAACTGCACACCTATATGACCAAGCTAACATGGGCAGGAAAGCAGACAAGAGTTGGCTGGAAAGAACTGACTAGACCATACACACAGGGGGGCTTTGGAGCACCGGATCTGCAACTTTATTATTATTGTGCACAGGCACAACATGCACACTACTGGATACACCTGCATGCACATATACCTCACATAGCAGTAGAATACGAGAGTGTACATCCAACTCCTCTAATAGCTTATCTACTGGAACCCAAACAAAACACCCTGAGAGCAGAAAGTAACCCAGTCTGCTGCACATCATTGGCGAGGCACATGCTGGTAAAGCAAGCACATAAACTTCCGACTTATGCACCAGTGCTGCCCCTGCGACATCACGCGCCTTAACTGTGATGAACGAAAAAAACATGCTACAACTACTAGGAGACATGGGTCTACGCGCAATGAGAAACATATTCCCCAATGGCCAATTTATTTCACAAAACGACGCTTCGCTAACAGCACACGACACGCCATTAAAGATTATTGCTTACTTTCGATTGCGTGCGGCCGTGAAAGACCTGTATCCCACATTACCTAGTGAACCATCGACGCACAGCGCACTACAACTACTCTTAACATCACCTACACGTCAAACCTGTATAACGCATCCCGGCGTGAACAATTCAGGGAAACCGAGCAGGCATTGCGAAAATGGGAGGATACACTAGGCAGCTCAATCACCCAAGAAGATTGGGGATACAGCTGTGCACTCACACAAATGCTCACGTCCAATTGTAACCTGCGAATTATACATTTTAAGTTTCTACAACAAGTGTATTATACACCGGTGCAACTACATAAATATGGTCTTCGGGAAGATGACAGATGTCCCCGTTGCAGTGCCCAGCGGGCAGACGTCTTACACAGAGCGTGCCCACAGATCCAATCCTACTGACAAACAGTGACCAGTACTCTAGCGGTAATGCTGGCTGAGCAGATACCTAATTTACCTCAAGTCTGCCTGTTGCGGATATACAAAATTAAACAGATTAGAAGACGCAAATTCCTAGCTGTGGCATTGCTACTAGGAATAAGAATAGCTTTGAAATTGGGGGGGGCTGACGGGCACCACAGAGCAAAAACTGGATCACAGATATGACATATTGCAAGGAACAACTAGAAAATGATGCAGAAGAAATACCTGAGGCCTCCCGACCCAAAGGTTTTTGGGATCTGCTCGTGCAATACCTGAGATCCATGCAACACGACAAACAACCACACATGACTGTATAAACGCTGAGATAGCCATATCATTCTTTGGGAACTGTATTAAATTACATAGTACGTCATAGATTGTAATGCAAGAATACTATTCTACTATGGAAATAGATTAGTGATGTAACTCACAAGAACAAAAATGTTATGTATATGATATGGCACTTCCGAGATGTGTCTTGAATGTAAAGATGTGGACTCCCAAACAAGAAAGTGTAAAGTAACGACATAAGCAACGTGTAACTGTGTGCTGAATCTGACCGTTAAAAAATAAAAAATAAAATAACAATAAAAAATCGTGGTCTCCTGGATTTAGTGTTATTTCTTAATTCAAAAATGCATCCTTGCATCTCCATTTTGAACACAAGCGCACATTTGCGCTAAGAAAATAGCACTAAATGCCAGCAGTAAGTTGGGCAAATTCATACACCAAGAACACATTTAGCAAGCACAAGCAGCTGCTCGCTATTTGTGTTCTGTGGCATTTAGCGCTATTTCTTAGTGCAAAATACTCCCTCGAAATAGTCCTGAATGCAGAAATACTCTTGCTGGGGGGCATAGTGACTGTCGAATACTTGCCTAGGTCTGTCTCGGCCCATAACCCCTTACTGTTGACATTGCAGTGGAGTAGAACACGCACCTGTAAACCAAGTTGGCATCTGAAAGCAGTGCTTAATTTGTAAAATATTAAGTGCCAGGGCTCTGATCAGGAGGCCACTGCAGCTTGCACCACCCATCGCTCCTGTCAACGCTGCCAAAACAACTTCTAACCATCTCTCGCGCATGTAAATGCGACAGCTCAGATTATTCCAGGTTCCCAAAGCTAAAGAAATGGCTGGGGAGGCAGGTATTAGTAATTTTTTTATGTACATTGTTTTCCTAAACAACTGTTGTACTGCTCATCTCTAAATTACATGAGCAGCGCCACCTTGTGGCAGACTGCCCTAAGTGTGGTGTTGACAATTAGGTGCCGGTGCCGAGCACCGGAAACCAATTAAGTGCCGGTGCTCAGTACCGGAAAGCCCCGGCTCAAATTAAGTACTGTCTGAAAGTCGCCAATTTAGAGGACCCCGCATTCTGCAAGACAATCAGGGTGGGGATTTGGCACTACTTTGATGAGAATACAGGCTCTGCCTCGACTCTGCAAATGGAATGGGAGGCATTGAAGGGTGTTATCCGGGGACAATGCTTATCGGAATCTGCGGGGGTATGGCGGACCCTCCTGCATGAAATTTTTACCCCCAAACATGCCCTTAGAGATCTCAAGTCCCTATGACTGAAAGGCCCGGCCAGCTGCTAGAGACTAAGGAGAGGGTGGCGGGTCATGTAGAGTGCCTTCGCTGTTTTGATTATAAAGCCTACATGGTTCGGACGCACACTAAAGGGGAGAAGTCAGGTCCCTTGCTGGCATGACTGGCCAAACCATCTAGACGCGGCTCGCCAGCCCTGGAGGTAGTGACACCGGAGGGAGCCAGCCTGTATACACAGGGCGAGATAAATCAGTCCTTTGCTGATTTCTATTGCAGGCTTTACACCGCAAGAACAAACCATCCAAGGATGGCTCACTGACCTCCCGTCTTGCAGACTAACACCAGTGATAGTAAAGGGGCTAGGAGAGGGCTCATCAGAGGAGGAAATCCAGAATGAAGTCCAATGGATGGCCCATGGAAAGGTGCCAGGGACAGATGGCCTCCCGATAGAATTTTATGCAGCTTACCTTGACGTCCTGACCCCTCGCCTGGCTGCAATGTACCAGCAGGTGCCCATGGCTCGGGTGCTGCCTAACATCCCGAGGGGAGCCTTATTATCACCCTGTTCCAGCCGGGGAAGCCTGCTACAGATGTGGCGGTGTACAGACCACTGCCAATGTTGACTTAAAAATTCTTAGTAGGATCCTGGCACAGTGACTACTGCCCCACATGATCGGGCTGATCCCTGCTGACCAGTCAGGATTCACCCCAGGCTGCTGCACAGCTCTTAACATCCGGTGCCTGCTGGCGATCTTAAGTGATGGCCCGATATTTCCAGAATGGGCTGGCTTCATGTTTGTGGATATCGAAAAAGCTTTTGATAGTCTAATCTGGGGCATCCTGTGCGCTGTCATGCTTTGGATGGGCATAGGCCACTGCTTTGTTTACTGGACCTTTCTGCTCTATGTGAACCCGGTGGGGAGGATCCGCACAGGATGCACAATATCTGTGCGGTGCAACGTGGAACGAAGCACCCGCCAAGGATGCCAGCTCTCCCCGACTCTTTGCCCTCGCAGTGGAACCCTTGGTGTGCAGGGCTCGCAGCGGTGTGCCTTATGCCGGTATTCAGATCTGTGGGGTTTCCCATTTCATCTCACTTTACGCTGATGACATGGTGCTTTACCTACATGACCTGTGCACTAAGCCTGGGAGGGAAGCGTGTTTCCTTGCAGATTTTGAGGAGGCCTCCAGCCTACGCATGAACTGGCTCAAGACCAGTCTACCCCTTATCTGGGTGACGTGCGTTGGGAACCACTCGTGGTGCACTAACTTGGCATCCGTATTTATCAAACATTCCCTGAACTCTTAGAGGGCAACATAGGAATGACAGAGAAGGCTTTTTGGATGAGCATAGGGTTTTGGAAGACCTAGCCCCTCTCTTTGGCAGGCCTCATAACTGTGGCTAAAATGGTGGCACTGCCTGGCCTCTTATAGTGCTTAGCGTTCCTGCTGCCGGTGATACCGCAAGCTACATTTCGGGAGCTAGACTCGATCCTAATCGACTTAATATGAAACAAGGGCCGTCGGCGGGTTGCTCTGACTAAATAGTAATGGGCGGGCGACCTTGGACAGAGGGATAAATGCCCCGGACTTTGATTCTTACTACCTGGTGGCGCAGCTGCACTGGTATGTGGACTGGTTCCCGGGGCGAGGACTACCACAGATGTTGGGATTTCTGGTCCCCCTTGCAATGCCACAGTTGTGGACTCTTCTGCTTTATCGGCGACAATACCCCTACGCAGGATGACCTCTGGGTACTCAGGGCCTCCTGGATGAGGGTGTTCAGGCGGACGAGGGCTCTGTACCTCCCAGATCTCCCGCTTTGGGCCCTCGTCGCGCAGCTCGATGGACTGGGGGAAGGAAGCCTCCAGGACTGGGAGGCTGTGGTGTTGGAAAAAGTAGGTGCACTATACGAAGATGGTTTGTAGTGGCCATTCAAGGATTTTTGTATGGACTTTATTTTCTGGTGGGCCAGTTTCTGCTCTATGGCACCCTGACTGCAGTGGTACATACGATCAGGGGAGGCAGGGTGTGGAACCACGTCTGCCTCATAGCTGGCAATTTGTGTGTGCAGCCATTGATATGCTTCAACTGGTTTTGGGGTTGTACGGTGTGCTGCATGCAGATATATACTCCCCCTTCTATCGCTGTGTGAAATTTGGGAAACAAACCTGAGTTCCCCTATGACTGATAAGGACTGGACTAAGATGTGGGAGGTTGCGCCCAAAATCTCCAGTAATGCCCGTTTCTATTCCCCCATAACCCAACCGAATTGTCCATGCTGCCCTGTTGTTAAGGGAGATATCCCCCACATCCTGTTGAGCTGCCCCGTTTAGCCTCTTATTGGTCTGAGGTAGTGTGTCTTTTGGCAGAGATTACGGATTGGTCCTCAACCCCCTTGCACTAGTTCTCGCCTACGGGGCCTATATACCTGACCTGCTAAGCACAACGTCAGTATTTGGTTCATTGACCTAGCCCTGGTGCTTGCCAAGCACAGGATCACAATGCACTGGAAATGTTCTGAGGGACCTTGGATTGGGGATGGAAGGCGGTTTTACTACGCTAGGTTACATGGGAGGGAACTGCATTACTCCGGGAGGCGCGCGAGGGCTAGAGGCTCATGGAGTTTGCACAAGCATGGGACTCAATACTGGCTCATCTAAAGGGGGACGAGACTGAGGGAGACAAGGATACCACTGCCTAGGAGGTCCAATGTCTGGCGGCTTTAGCTCTCTGGGACTGAGCCCCCTCTTAGGGTTCCAAGACGCCACGCCTGGGCTCTGGCTGTCACCCTCACTGATTGCCTTGCGTATGTGGACCTAGGGGGAGAATAGCTACCACAGAATACACAGGGAGGACTGCCTCAGCCATGCCCCGTTCCACTGGCTCACTCGGGGAGGGTGGAGACACCACAAGGGGAGGGGGAGGTTGAAGCGTGTTTGTTTGAGTGTGCTACTTGATAGCTCAAGGTGGGGCCTTACCTGTCATTTACAGACCGCTATACATGCATGCTATATTGGCTGAGGGCAATTATTATGCATGATTGCATGTCATCTTCCTATGATTACTTGTTTTGATATGTTCTTTATCATGATATGGCATGACTAAGCCTTTCGGTTGCAATGGCTCACTCTCTGATGTTGATTATATGTATATTTGGGAACAACTGAGTCCTAATGGATGTTAATGACAATAAAAGTTTCTTTAAAAAAAAATGCAGAGTTACTCTTCTTGCGTAACTCTGCATAACCTCTATGCCTGGGTGGAATTTCAATTATATCGGAATTATGGGAGTAATTTTGCGTTACTCTTTGATGTGGAATTACTGATAATTAGACAATTTCTCATCCTTGCGTAATTTAAAGGCAAAAAATCTTACTATGAGAGCACATTTAGCGAGTGCTAGTGGCCGCTTGTGCTCGCTATTCGTGCTCCACTGCATTTAGCGTTATTTCTTAATTCAAAAATGCATCCTCACATCCATTTTTAACGTGAGGGTACATCTGCACTAAGAAAATAGCACTAAATGCCAGGAGTACACAGGGAAAAATTTAACCCCAAGAGCACATTTAGCGAATGTGAGCGGCTGCTCGCTATTTGTGTTCTGTGGCATTTAGTGCTATTTCTTAGAGGCATTTTTGCACTAAGACATAGCGCTAAACACAGAATTACTCTTCTTGTGTAACTGCGTAGTTTCACGAAATTCTCAAGTAATTCTGTGTGATTGTGCTACACAGAATTACGCGAATTAGGCGCACCCCAAATTTTTAACCCCTTGATAACCACTCTGAGCATCTCTTTCAACTCACATTTCCTAAAACAGGATCAATGGATTTACACCAAATAATGACAAGCATGCTCTCTGAGTAAAGTTCTAACTTTCAGCCAAATTTGGTGCAATTCTGTTCAATTCTTTTTTATTCCCAAAATTTCCTATGGAAATCAAAATTGAAAAAGTATGTTTTGTATCCAGTTCATTTTCCCGGCCACCGATTAACGAGTCATCCTGAAACCTTCGAGGAAGGAGCTGAGGTGGATGAACATTGTGTTTCAAATGTTTTGTTAGGATTCTTCAAACTGAACCAAAGTTATTAGCAAAAAAGAACTCTTCCTATGGAAACTTTGAGCTAAATCAAACTACTAATATTCAGATATATGTACGCACATACAAAGTCAGAGGTACACATTGTGAGCAAACAACACTGCATTCAAATGAAAAGTAGTTAGGCAAATGAATGTGTGTGGAAGGTGCAGTGTCTGTTTGTTTTTCTGTGTCGCCTCCCTGGCATATTCAGCAGCTGTGGTGGTGGGGCATAAGTGGAGGGGGCCAGGACAAATAAAGCGGGGCCTCCACCAACCAGTGTGTAAAAATTCACTACTTATAGGTGTGATCCAGCATCGTATTGGTAACGCGGGCACTCGGGCGATGCTCGAGGGGCCGGTATCCGAATTCCACCTGTGGGCTGCTTTTTTTAGCAGCCTGGTGGGGGAGGCAGTTTCTGTGTTGTTCGATGCCGCCAGCTGCCCAGTGGGTGCCTAAGTGGCCTTTCTGGGGGTTGATGGTCCCTCTTATCAACAGGCAGAGGTGTCACTCCCTTTCTCTCACTGGGCCGGGCCATTAATATATGCATATTGAGCGGGGGTAGGGGGCCTGAGCAGAAGTGGCCTCACTTGTTTTCAGGTGTCTTTCACCAGTGTAAACTAATCTGTGCAATTATTTTTAACACACCCCCCACCCCTTTTTTTTTTTTTTACAAAATTTCACAGAAGCAGTGTTTTGCAGAAAGGCAATATGCAAATGATGGCTACTTTTTTTAACGTGCCCGGGCCGATTTTTAATCCCAATCCAACCCCGGTGTGATCAATGTAATTAGTATATTGTCCTTAGAAGTTCGACACTTACCACTACTTTTCTGGGGAAGCCGGTGGTTGTGAATCCTAAAGCCACCATCAAAGTTGATATAAGTGTTCCTAAGTCTATAGTTCGCGGTGCTGTGAAGCAGCTGCAGGGTAGTGTAAGCGCTGTGAAGCAGCCACAAGGTAGTGTAAGCGCTGTTAGCACCACCTTTGAACTCGCAAGGTGCTCAGATCAACCCAGGTCCGAAGAGCAAATGGACTTGTTACAGTAAAGTTTGTAACCCTCCACCTCTGTCATGATGAGTTCACCCTCGGTGTCATAGAAGGATGACATACAAAAACAAAGACAATGGCTGGGAACATTGTTCAGTAAGTTAAAGATACACTGCGGTCCGCAGATCACGCTTTCAAATAATGATAAACGCCTTATCAGCCTCTCATCCTTCGGAGGTCGCTAAAATACGAAACGGTAAGCGGGGTAATAACGCCTTGGAGGGTCAGAAGAGTTGTCTGAAGCGCTATATCAAAAGTAAGTTACTATATTTAATAATAAAAGCTTTCGAAGACGGTGTTAAAGTTCCCCTACATATTGTGTTATTCACGAGAAAGGAGCTGTTAAGGCCGGACTCTTGCCTACCTGGTTATCTCCAAGAATCCTCACCGGTCACCAGGATCTTTTATTTGCCAGATAGCGTGGAGGGGATGAACACAATTATCAAAATATATCTACCACAATTGGACTTCATTTGGAAAGGACCACTGACTCCGAATCTAAAATTTGGAAGATTTTATTAAAACCAAAAACAACTAATACAAACATACAAACACCTTAATACAAGGTGCAAAAGGTAAATGGACACTAATACAAAAGCTAGCCTACGTAAGATTCTCATCCGACTCAAAACGAAAAGAATTACAGATTCCAAAATCATCAAAAAGGCGATTGTAAGGCCAATGTCTAAATTGGGAATCATTAGTCAAAAGAGAAACGTTAGTCTGTGCCTACTCTACCTCTAAGGTGACATCCCTACTTAGCATTCCCATCCCAGGCAAGAGAATCAAGGAAAAGGTGACAGAAGTGAAGACTCCTTTAAGAAGTACCTTCACTTAGTCAGAGCTTGTTTTAAGATGCTCCTTCTAGCTTCCCGTCTAAACCTCCTCTGCTCAACCCACGGGGCACTGTCCCTAATACAAAACCCCAAAATCATAGGACATGCCCTTCGGCACACCTCTTCGGCCAGGTCTTCTCTCTGTAGTTTTCCACAAAGTTGTCTTGCATCCAACGACGGTTAGCTTGACCTTGGGTCCCAGGCACCTTGCGCAGCAAATGTATCTATCTCACATTCCCGCACTCCCCTGTTGGCTTCCCACAGCATCCTAACTCCTAAAACAAAGATCTATTCTCCCTAACGAGCTACATGTCCTTGCACCTGCAACAGAAACATGGGAACGAGAAAAGCCATTTCACATCTTTAAGATTTTACATTTCCCTGCAACCCAAAGCCTTTACCAAGGGAATCATTTTCGGCCTACAACAATTGCTAACATAAGGAATGAACAGGCCTTCTCTTTAGCATATAGGTGATCAGGCCTTTACAAATTAAACACTATTAAACCACACTCTAAGCATTAGTTCACTATTTTCATATATATGAATAAGCAACCTACACGTAAACTTTAACATGGCACACGTTTAGCCTAATACATTGCATTGTACGAAAACTAATGATTATTTATTTGTTGAGTACATTCACAATAACTTGCAATGTTAATCCTCACAAAGCATTATTACATTTCCAATCACCTCTAAGTTAAACGATTGCATCAATACATTTTCTATGACACTTCTAAATATACATTGATTAATATGAGGGTGCTGTCTAACGGTGAATATGATGCACCCCTACAAATTTCAGAATCTTGCGACGCTCTACCAGTTCCCCCCTTTGATGACAAATGTCATCACACCATCACAACCTCATTCCCTTGGAGAAAGAACCGACCTAAACAGTGCTTGTTGCCATTCAATTTTGTCGGAACCTCTCCATTCTTTTAAGATTCTGGTATTGACTGTCCTGCAGTCTAGCCATTCGCCTCTCACTCGATCTAAGAGCTCTTTCAACCTTGTTTCCTCTGTACCACTTACAGGCTCTAATGAGACCCCACAAGCAGATCACACAAACCGCAACAATAATAAGAGGATTCAATACGAATCCAAGGAAACCCTTTCCCAAGTTCGCAAACCAACTTCCCACACGACCGAATCCTTTACCAATCTTCTCCCACACACCCTCTTCAGTCAAATCCGAAATCTCTTGGTGAATTGTGGTAATGTTGTCAATATATTTCTCCAAATCCTTGCTGTTATCTGGAATATACGTGCAACATTCTTGAACTTTCAACAATTTACAGACTCCACCCTCTTTTGCCAATAATATGTCTAAAGCAAGACGATTTTGCAAAACCATAGTTCTTATCGACAACATCTCTCCATCCACCAACAACAAAGACCTCGCCGTATTCATTGACAACTCATCAACCACAGTCGCCAACTTTCTTATCTTCACATCATTCAAAACCACACCCAAACTTGGTATAATTGCTCCAAAGATATCACCAATCACTGCTCCCGCACTTGCAGCTCTCCGCACTTTAGAGTGATGTCCAGTCTCCAAAAGATTTAAATCTTCTGTATGATAAATCTTCGGAAAAATAATAGCCAAATAACATGTACCATACCAATTCGCAGGCAACCTCACATAGGCGTTCCTTCCACACACAAAATACACAGTTGGAATCACTTGCACCGGACCTTGCAAAAAGTTTTTAGCTGAGTCCTCCATGGTAAAGGTATGATCGCACGTACTCTGTCCCACCGAGACTTTTTCATAATAAGTCTTAGGACGTCTCACACACAACTTCCCCTTCTGCATCTGATCTAGCGCTATGGGTCCATAACTTCCCTTAGATCTGTGTAACTTCTCCTCATCAGTCCAATCTACTGGACTCTCCTCTGTATTCCGTGTCTGAGTTAGTTTTCTATATCTATCCTCTATCTGGCCAATAAACTTCTTTTCTGTTTCTGACAATAAACACGTTAGATTATGTCGGTGGGCATAAACTGTATCCAAACTCAAAGTCGGTATGAAATACTTCCGAAGTCTATCCTCTGACTTATAATAGTCATACTTATTCAAATGCTTATATGCCGGTACTTCAGGAAGTATTGCATCATAATTGGAAAAGAAATACTCAAATTGTCTTCTCTCATAAAAGATGCTAAGCAATAAGCTGCAAGAAATCCCATAGGTTAGTGGAAGATGATGGTATCTAATACCCTCATCCACGGAAGAAGGTAGCTGCATGCACACATAGCAATCTTTCGCATCCATCGCATCAACATACTCATACAACAGCTTCGCATAAGCATTAAGCTTAAAGTCACTTCTAGACAGATCCATATGAAACCTACGACTCTCTTCAAGTCTTTGAGCTCCTATAGTAACCTCTGTCTGGCTAGAGGTGGTAGGTGTAGGTGTCCCCTGTACCTCCCCCTCCTGCTCATGGGAAACGATATATGAGGCTACCACTATCACAACTATAGCAGCTATCACTACCCCTAAAAGTGTACCTATCACTAATTTAGCCCTACGGTGGGTTTTTCCAGCATCCGCCATCTTTGCAACGTTCTCGGGATTTCAAGTCTCTTTTCTCATCCGAGTATTTCCTGTCAAACCAGTTCACATATCGCCTTGAAGCGGGAAGTCCCCTAGCAATTCTCAGTTCCTTATTTACACAGTTCACAAAAAGACTTCCTTAGCCCCCTTTCAGTGTCCTGACGGAAAGTCCCTAACTTTATTCTTCTTCCACTCGGGCCTAGGTTATCTTCTTTTTTTTTTTTCTTTTTTTTTTTGGACCTTTATGTACAACAAAGTTTTACTTTTAATCCAGAATGATATTCGCTTTTAATCCAGAATGATATTCGCTCCCAACAGCTCTAAAACTCCTTGCAAAATCTCAAGACGGAGGATCACCAACCAATGTGGCGGTACAATAGCAAAAGTCGGAAAAACCAGCATCTCCAGAATCAACTCACGAACTTTACTCAGAAGCGGTGGATTCGGAATGTTGAGGGTCAGTATTCCTTCGATCTCTAATCTTGGAACTCTCAGCAACACTTCTATTTTCAAGTTCGGAGAATTGCTGATCAATGTCAGGGACCTCAGCCTCCCTGTACTCAGTATGCCTGGCATCAGTCACAGCGTATATCCACTCTGGTGAGGCGTACCTTTGACACGGCACTCTTGCTCTCCTTGACCTTCTCAGATTAACTCGAGCTTGCTCTTCGTCACTTTGCTCAGATTCAGACGTTTGAGAAACTGGGGCAAGATCTCTTCCAGGTGCTAATCTCCATCATTTCCTTTGGTTTTGCTTTGTTCGCCATAAGTTGGTAGGGTATGCTCAGACGTGAGTCCCTTGCTCACTTTGCCACTGGATTCAAGCAAGCCTGGCTGAAGACGGCTGAAATGCCAGACCCCGGTCCTAGGAAGCTTGTTTCCGGTCCAGGGAAGACATGGCTTGGCAGTTCGGGCTGGACTGTTCCCATGAGGCACAGGGTCAGACTGATTTGCATATGGCCATGTCTGAACTGGGGTGGCAGAGTGGGCTAAAGAACGGTGATGGATTAAACCCAGATCAATTGACTGGGGGTGAGTGCTTGCAATGTTCAACACTCCGTCCATCATTTCCTTTGGTTTTGCTTTGTTCGCCATAAGTTGGCAGGGTATGCTCAGACGTGAGTCCCTTGCTCACTTTGCCACTGGATTCAAGCAAGCCTGGCTGAAGACGGCTGAAATGCCAGAAACCGGTCCTAGGAAGCTTGTTTCCGGTCCAGGGAAGACATGGCTTGGCAGTTCGGGCTGGACTGTTCCCATGAGGCACAGGGTCAGACTGATTTGCATATGGCCATGTCTGAACTGGGGTGGCAGAGTGGGCTAAAGAACGGTGATGGATTAAACCCAGATCAATTGACTGGGGGTGAGTGCTTGCAATGTTCAACACTCCGTCCATCATTTCCTTTGGTTTTGCTTTGTTCGCCATAAGTTGGCAGGGTATGCTCAGACGTGAGTCCCTTGCTCACTTTGCCACTGGATTCAAGCAAGCCTGGCTGAAGACGGCTGAAATGCCAGAAACCGGTCCTAGGAAGCTTGTTTCCGGTCCAGGGAAGACATGGCTTGGCAGTTCCGGCTGGACTGTTCCCATGAGGCACAGGGTCAGACTGATTTGCATATGGCCATGTCTGAACTGGGGTGGCAGAGTGGGCTAAAGAACGGTGATGGATTAAACCCAGATCAATTGGCTGGGGGTGAGTGCTTGCAATGTTCAACACTCCGTCCATCATTTTCTTTGGTTTTGCTTTGTTCGCCATAAGTTGGCAGGGTATGCTCAGACGTGAGTCCCTTGCTCACTTTGCCACTGGATTCAAGCAAGCCTGGCTGAAGACGGCTGAAATGCCAGAAACCGGTCCTAGGAAGCTTGTTTCCGGTCCAGGGAAGACATGGCTTGGCAGTTCGGGCTGGACTGTTCCCATGAGGCGCAGGGTCAGACTGATTTGCATATGGCCATGTCTGAACTGGGGTGGCAGAGTGGGCTAAAGAACGGTGATGGATTAAACCCAGATCAATTGACTGGGGGTGAGTGCTTGCAATGTTCAACACTCCGTCCATCATTTCCTTTGGTTTTGCTTTGTTCGCCATAAGTTGGCAGGGTATGCTCAGACGTGAGTCCCTTGCTCACTTTGCCACTGGATTCAAGCAAGCCTGGCTGAAGACGGCTGAAATGCCAGAAACCGGTCCTAGGAAGCTTGTTTCCGGTCCAGGGAAGACATGGCTTGGCAGTTCGGGCTGGACTGTTCCCATTATTTTCAGACTGATTTGCATATGGCCATGTCTGAACTGGGGTGGCAGAGTGGGCTAAAGAACGGTGATGGATTAAACCCAGATCAATTGACTGGGAGTGAGTACTTGCAATGTTCAACACTCCGTCCATCATTTCCTTTGGTTTTGCTTTGTTCGCCATAAGTTGGCAGGGTATGCTCAGACGTGAGTCCCTTGCTCACTTTGCCACTGGATTCAAGCAAGCCTGGCTGAAGACGGCTGAAATTCCAGAAACCGGTCCTAGGAAGCTTGTTTCCGGTCCAGGGAAGACATGGCTTGGCAGTTCGGGCTGGACTGTTCCCATGAGGCACAGGGTCAGACTGATTTGCATATGGCCATGTCTGAACTGGGGTGGCAGAGTGGGCTAAAGAACGGTGATGGATTAAACCCAGATCAGTTGACTGGGGGTGAGTGCTTGCAATGTTCAACACTCCGTCCATCATTTCCTTTGGTTTTGCTTTGTTCGCCATAAGTTGGCAGGGTATGCTCAGACGTGAGTCCCTTGCTCACTTTGCCACTGGATTCAAGCAAGCCTGACTGAAGACGGCTGAAATGCCAGAAACCGGTCCTAGGAAGCTTGTTTCCGGTCCAGGGAAGACATGGCTTGGCAGTTCGGGCTGGACTGTTCCCATGAGGCACAGGGTCAGACTGATTTGCATATGGCCATGTCTGAACTGGGGTGGCAGAGTGGGCTAAAGAACGGTGATGGATTAAACCCAGATCAATTGACTGGGGGTGAGTGCTTGCAATGTTCAACACTCCGTCCATCATTTCCTTTGGTTTTGCTTTGTTCGCCATAAGTTGGCAGGGTATGCTCAGACGTGAGTCCCTTGCTCACTTTGCCACTGGATTCAAGCAAGCCTGGCTGAAGACGGCTGAAATGCCAGAAACCGGTCCTAGGAAGCTTGTTTCCGGTCCAGGGAAGACATGGCTTGGCAGTTCCGGCTGGACTGTTCCCATGAGGCACAGGGTCAGACTGATTTGCATATGGCCATGTCTGAACTGGGGTGGCAGAGTGGGCTAAAGAACGGTGATGGATTAAACCCAGATCAATTGGCTGGGGGTGAGTGCTTGCAATGTTCAACACTCCGTCCATCATTTTCTTTGGTTTTGCTTTGTTCGCCATAAGTTGGCAGGGTATGCTCAGACGTGAGTCCCTTGCTCACTTTGCCACTGGATTCAAGCAAGCCTGGCTGAAGACGGCTGAAATGCCAGAAACCGGTCCTAGGAAGCTTGTTTCCGGTCCAGGGAAGACATGGCTTGGCAGTTCGGGCTGGACTGTTCCCATGAGGCGCAGGGTCAGACTGATTTGCATATGGCCATGTCTGAACTGGGGTGGCAGAGTGGGCTAAAGAACGGTGATGGATTAAACCCAGATCAATTGACTGGGGGTGAGTGCTTGCAATGTTCAACACTCCGTCCATCATTTCCTTTGGTTTTGCTTTGTTTGCCATAAGTTGGCAGGGTATGCTCAGACGTGAGTCCCTTGCTCACTTTGCCACTGGATTCAAGCAAGCCTGGCTGAAGACGGCTGAAATGCCAGAAACCGGTCCTAGGAAGCTTGTTTCCGGTCCAGGGAAGACATGGCTTGGCAGTTCGGGCTGGACTGTTCCCATTATTTTCAGACTGATTTGCATATGGCCATGTCTGAACTGGGGTGGCAGAGTGGGCTAAAGAACGGTGATGGATTAAACCCAGATCAATTGACTGGGGGTGAGTACTTGCAATGTTCAACACTCCGTCCATCATTTCCTTTGGTTTTGCTTTGTTCGCCATAAGTTGGCAGGGTATGCTCAGACGTGAGTCCCTTGCTCACTTTGCCACTGGATTCAAGCAAGCCTGGCTGAAGACGGCTGAAATTCCAGAAACCGGTCCTAGGAAGCTTGTTTCCGGTCCAGGGAAGACATGGCTTGGCAGTTCGGGCTGGACTGTTCCCATGAGGCACAGGGTCAGACTGATTTGCATATGGCCATGTCTGAACTGGGGTGGCAGAGTGGGCTAAAGAACGGTGATGGATTAAACCCAGATCAGTTGACTGGGGGTGAGTGCTTGCAATGTTCAACACTCCGTCCATCATTTCCTTTGGTTTTGCTTTGTTCGCCATAAGTTGGCAGGGTATGCTCAGACGTGAGTCCCTTGCTCACTTTGCCACTGGATTCAAGCAAGCCTGACTGAAGACGGCTGAAATGCCAGAAACCGGTCCTAGGAAGCTTGTTTCCGGTCCAGGGAAGACATGGCTTGGCAGTTCGGGCTGGACTGTTCCCATGAGGCACAGGGTCAGACTGATTTGCATATGGCCATGTCTGAACTGGGGTGGCAGAGTGGGCTAAAGAACGGTGATGGATTAAACCCAGATCAATTGACTGGGGGTGAGTGCTTGCAATGTTCAGCACTCCGTCCATCATTTCCTTTGGTTTTGCTTTGTTCGCCATAAGTTGGCAGGGTATGCTCAGACGTGAGTCCCTTGCTCACTTTGCCACTGGATTCAAGCAAGCCTGGCTGAAGACGGCTGAAATGCCAGAAACCGGTCCTAGGAAGCTTGTTTCCGGTCCAGGGAAGACATGGCTTGGCAGTTCCGGCTGGACTGTTCCCATGAGGCACAGGGTCAGACTGATTTGCATATGGCCATGTCTGAACTGGGGTGGCAGAGTGGGCTAAAGAACGGTGATGGATTAAACCCAGATCAATTGGCTGGGGGTGAGTGCTTGCAATGTTCAACACTCCATCCATCATTTCCTTTGGTTTTGCTTTGTTCGCCATAAGTTGGCAGGGTATGCTCAGATGTGAGTCCCTTGCTCACTTTGCCACTGGATTCAAGCAAGCCTGGCTGAAGACGGCTGAAATGCCAGAAACCGGTCCTAGAAAAGCTTGTTTCCGGTCCAGGGAAGACATGGCTTGGCAGTGCGGGCTGGACTGTTCCCATGAGGCACAGGGTCAGACTGATTTGCATATGGCCATGTCTGAACTGGGGTGGCAGAGTGGGCTAAAGAACGGTGATGGATTAAACCCAGATTAATTGACTGGGGGTGAGTGCTTGCAATGTTCAACACTCCGTCCATCATTTCCTTTGGTTTTGCGCTAATCTCAAGTTTACCCGTCTCTGGTTCACATGCCAAACTCTCTCTGCTTCAGTGCCACTGCTGCTCTCTCTTCTAGTACCCTGTCCACTACTTCCTTCTTCAGCAGAATTTGACTCTACTCCACCCACAACAACACTTTCTCCGTCTGAGTCAAATTCGGGGCCTCGATTTGCACAACCCCTTTCAACTCGGTCTAGTGCACAACCAACTGCATCAGCAACCCTCACAGCTTGGCTTGCCCTCTCAGATGGCTCTGCCACCTAAGCTGTATTTTCATTCACGAGAGGGGCTGTATCTTCCAAGGGTGCTGGAACTCTGTGGGTATGGGAGGCATGCACCCAGTTCGGCAGTCCCCCACACTTCACTGCCGTGTTCGTAACCAGTATTACCTGGTACGGACCACGCCTACGAGCATCCAGGCAACTCTTCCTCACGTGTTTACGGACAAGCACCCAATCCCGTGGGCATAGGTTGTGGCACAGGTCACTTGCGGCTGGAACAACTGCTGCTTGCACCTGCTGAGACACAGAACGGACTACGTCAGCCAGGCCCTTACAGTAGTCGAGAATCAAGTCATCAGTGATGTTAATTAAAGCAGTAGCAGCTATTGCTGGTACTCGCATTGCTCTCCCCATGAGTATCTCATGAGGTGACAACCCAGTCCTCCTATCGGGAACACTATGGAGGCTCATGAGAACTAAGGGAAGTGCGTCGGGCCATTTTAGTGATGTCGAAGTACACACTTTTGCCATCTGTGCTTTCAAAGTCCCATTAACTTGTTCCACAATCCCAGAAGCCTCTGATCAATATCTGCAATGCACTCTCTGATCCACACTTAAGGCAGCACAAAGCAATTTCATGATGTCACTATGGAAATGTGTCCCTCTGTCTGACTCCAAAGAGGTCGGAAAACCGAACCTCGGGATAAGCTCTCTCAGTAACAGTTTAGCTACAGTGAGTGTGTCACATCTACGTGTTGGGTAAGCCTCCACCCATCTTGAAAAGACACATACTACAACTAAGATGTACCTCAACCCATTGCATTTGGGCATCTCAATGAAATCCAACTGCATCCTATTGAAAGGCCCTCCTGACCTCCCAATGTGGCCCAAAGTCACAGAAGTTCTCTTTCCTGCATTCATCTGCTGACATGTAACGCACCTCTGACAAACAGCTTCAGCTACTGCACAAAACTGCGGATTGTACCAGGTCTGTCGAAACACTCGCATCATCGCGTCTCTACCAAGATGTACAGCACCATGTATCAGTCGTGCCATTGGATTCAACAAACATTCTGGCAACACCGCTCGTCCATCATTCGAGATCCATACATCCACATCTCCCTATTCACATCCAGCTCGTATCCAACTGTCTCGCTCCTGATCAGTGACTTCATCCTGCACCCGTTTTAGCTCCTCCCATGTATCAGCCATGGTCAACATCATGCGGAGGTCGGTTCTCTCTTGGCTCTTTTCTACATGGCCTTCAGTAAATATGCATTCATATTCTGCGCAAAATCAGGCAACTTCATCCGCGTAGCTATTACCCCGCGACACAAAATCGTTCCCCTTGCTGTGCGCAGAGCATTCGACAACTACGATTTCCTCTGGACATTGCAATGCTTCCAACAACTGTCTCACATATTCCCCATTTCTTATGGGCGAACCAGAAGATGTCATGAACCCCCTCTGTGACCATAACTGCCCGAAATCATGAACGACACTAAACCCGTACTGACTATCGGTGTAGATTGTTACCCGAATCTGGTCAGCAGCCAAACAGGCACGGGTCAAAGCAATAAGTTCAGCCACCTGCGTGGAGTATACTCCTTCTAAACAAGCGGCTTCAACCACTCCTGTGATGGTACATACAGCAAACGCTGCTCTCAGTCGACCAGCACTGTCTCTTAAACATGAACCGTCCACGAAGAAAATTTCATCGGGGTCTGTGAGCGGCTCATCAACAATGTCTGGTCTCGGTTTGGTGCACAATTCAGTCACATCGAGACAATCATGGTCCTCACAATCTTCATCATCTACGGTTGGAATAGGCAATAACGTAGCAGTATTTAAAACAGAACACCTCTTCAACGTCACATTTTCTGCAGCAAGTATGACTTGCTCACAGCGAGTTAATCGATTATTCGTGAGGTGTTGTGTTTTAGTCCTTGTCATCAACAGTTCAACAGAATGTGGTACATAAACTGTAAGCAGATGACCCATTACAATACTCTTGCATCTTTCAATACTGACACCTGTTGCAGCAACGGATTTGAGACATCCGGGCAACGCAGAAGCTACAGGATCTAAAGTAGCTGAAAAGTAGGCAACTGGTCTACGGACACCTCCATGACTCCGAGTCAAGACTGCCTATGCACAACCTTCCCTTTCACAGCAGAATAAGGCAAATGCCTTATTGTAATCAGGCATCCCCAAAGCTGGGGCACAGCACAAGGACTCTCTCAAGAATGATCTCAAACAGTCTTGGTCCCATGGTACCGGATCACTCACATCCTTACGCTTCAGCCGTTGTAAAGGCTTCGCTTCAAAGGAGAAATTGGGAATCCATTGGCGACAGTAGCCGACCATCCCCAAGAACATTCTGACTTCTCTCTGAGTGGTAGGCACAGGCATATTCATAATAGCCTCAATACGGTCTGGTGACACCTTTCTCCTGCCTTTCTCAATTCTGTGACCCAAGTACTGCACTTCACTCAGGCAATACTGCAGCTTGTTCTGAGACACCTTGTGTCCATTCTCTGCCAGATAATTCAGTAGGGCAATTGTATTGAACCTGCAAGCGTCTTCAGTCTCCGACGCAACGAGCAGATCGTCGATGTATTGCACCAGAACAGAGTTCTGCGGCAACACAAGACCTTCAAGATTCTTCTTCAAGATCTGATTGAAGATAGACGGGCTCTCCGTATACCCCTGTGGGATACGACACCACGTTAACACACGATTCTCCAGCCGAAAAGCAAAAAGAAATTGGCTTTCCTCATGTAGAGGAATCGAGAAGAAAGCTTGACACAAGTCAATCACTGTGAACCATTCAGCTTCACATGGGATCTGGAACAGGATCACAGACGGATTTGGTACCACTGGACAACATGGAACGACTATCTCGTTAATCTTTCGCAGGTCTTATACGATCCTGAACTTCCCACTTGGTTTCTGCCGTCCCATAATAGGTGAATTGCATGGGCTACCCATGATCTCCTTTAGAATTCCCTACTTGATCAACCACTCAATTACAGGTTTGATCCCTGCAATAGTTTCAGGTGACAAATTATATTGGGGCGTCCTAGGGAACTCAACGTTTGGCTTAACCTGGATTTTCACTGGGTCTACACCCTTGACCAATCCGATCTCTTCTCCACTGAGGTCCCAAACATCAATTGACACGGAATCCCTCAGATCTAATGGGAGTTCTTCCACTGTCAATGCCAGATACATTTCTATACACACACGCTGATTCGCAACCTTGAAGGTCGCATCATCATCCCTCGTCTGTACCTCTACTCCCTTTGGGGTACGATAAATGGTGCAATTCAGCTTGCACAACAGGTCTCTACCTAACAGGCAAACTGGACTAGAATCGCACATCACAAACTGGTGCCGATCTCTGAAGTTTCCTATCTTCACTGGAATTGGCTCAGTCAATGGACTAGTCATTTTCTTATTTGCCACACCAACGACTTGGATTGATTGTCCCGAGAGTAATAGGTCAGGGACTACTGCAGATCGTACAGTAGACCGAATAGCACCGGTGTCAACCAAAAAGGTTGTAGGGTGACCATCAATGTCTGCTTCCACAAATGGTCCCCTCTGATCTACCTCCAAGACTGCTCCAAGCGCGCAGTCCTCTTCCCCTCTCAAGCACGGTCGTGCCAATGGATCTGGGCTGTATTACTCACTCCCTTCAAACATGGGCATCTGTAGGTAAGTTCGGACTCCCTGTTGCGTATTCGGTATCTTAGGTGGTTGAGGAACCTGCATCTGCGGAACACCAGACCCCCCTTTGACCATCTTCGGTCGAGTCACTGTAGGGACCATGTCCGCCACAGGAACCTAAACTACCTCTCCTTCTTGCTGTATCTGATTTAACGGGTTCAAAGGACACTCGCGTTTCCAGTGTCCGATCTGGTGACAAAGATGACACGCAGTGGTCTTTTTCAATGTCGCCACATCCATTCCTGTCTTAGGATCAATTGACTTTGGTCTTCCCTGACCCTGGGCATTCTGGTTTCCTCCTTGATTATTTCCCTGTTTTCTTCCTAAGGTCCCTCCATTAGGCTGTCCCTGAGCTGTTTGCATCTGAACAAGTATCAATTTGTCTTTCAACTTCCTGTGCTTTGATTCTATCTCATCACTACAGTACCTAGCATACCGTAAAATCTCATCCACTGGCTTATTCTGCCAACAAATCAAATGCTGCTGTATCATGAGACTAACTTCTGGCCTCAATCCCAACACAAATTTCGAAACAAACTGTCCCATGTCCTTCGTGTCTAACACGTCTAATCCACTGTACTGTTTAAACGCCTGCAAAAGTCTCTCATAAAACTCATGCACCGTCTCGTTTGGCTCTTGCACTATCCGATCTATCTTCACCCAATCAATGTCCTGAGGTGAGGTTTTCGACATCAACCATGTGATCACCTGCTCGAACTTTTTCATTACTATGGGCGACGGACCATTCGAGATTGGGTCCCTGTCAGGCTCTGCGGTTGGCCACTCGACAGCAATCTTACATGCCGACCACAAATCACTCGGAACCACGAGGTCAAATAATGTGTTCAAATCAACCCACAACACCTTCGAAATTTTGACAAACCGATCAACTTGCTTGTACCACTCCACGGGCTTTTCCCTCAACCGGGGAAAATCATTTGTAAACGCAGCCAAATCACCCCTACTCCACGGTACATGCACATATCCTCCATTCTGTACCTCTCGTAACGGGAAATTCCCTATCTCCGTCATCCCTCCACCTGGGGGTGGCGTCTCTCCTATCGTTCTTCTCGAACTTTTCTTCTTGGACCATCTTTCTTCCCACTTATCAAGCGTGATCCATGCACGCATTGCTATGATCAAATCCTTGATATGGGTTCTCAAACCCATGATTCTCTTTTCTTCCAATTCCTAATCACTATACTGCAATCTATGACTTCCTTGCAATGATTTCGTTTTGGACTAGTCCACATCATACTTTTTGACCAATTCTGACAACTTCTCATGTGCAGTTCATGCCTTGCGAGTCACATCCTTCGCTACAAAGAGTAACTCGTCTTGTTCGTACATGCATGTTCTCTCAAGAGGCAAGTTCCCACTTATGATCTCGTCTACCTCTGCCCTTAGCCTAACAACATCTACCATTTTCCCCTTCAGGGCTCCCTTCAGTACTTCCCTACAAGGTGCACCATCCCTTTCATCATAATCACCTTCTCGTTCCTGAGATCTACTCTCTTCTGACATACTCATAGGAACTGAACGATTCACTATTGTGCCTCGTTCACTTTCTGCTGTTCTCACACTCTGATTCTGATTCCTCACGGGTGGTGCCCACATCCGCAAATCTGATCTTGACTTGGCCAAAGGCCTCGGCCTCACTGGTCTCACATCTGTCTGTCCCCTAGAGGAGTCTGCTGTAGTTGGCAATGGCGTACTCCATTCTGAAGGCTTTGGCGTTTGCTCCATTCCGCTCACTGATTCATTTCCTTCGATCACACTCCTCATTCCTACAGCTGACTGCACTGAGCTTCCAACTTTCTCTTGATCTGGGTCGCAAACAGAAACAATGGGCCCAATGGTGACCGGTACCTTTAGAGCATCGGTAACTGCGCACCTCTCCCAACCTCTGTGCTGGCTACAGGCTGATTTCTAGTACTCTCAGCTCCTGTCGAGATCTTCCCTTCTATTCTCACTTCCGACTGAGTCGGTACTCCATTATTCTCTTGTGACTGAGCCGATTTTCCCTCGCAAGGATCGGGATTGTATGGAGGTGGTCTCTCGGACAACAACCTCTCTAGCAGGCTATCATCTGTGTCACTGTCATCATCATCCTCTACTCTCTTTATCCTTGAGCCATCAGTTTTTACCAGTAGGGGATACAAGCTGTCTCCTTCTATCGTTTGCACTCTCTACCTTTTCTCTTCTGCATCCCATCTTGCATTCTGGAAAGCCTTAATCGACTTTTTCACCCTCTCCTGACTTCGATCCCTCTTCCTATCATGCGCTGCTCTAATCCATGCATGCAACGCTTCAAACTGAGTTAGTCTCGGCAAGGGTCGTAATGCCGCCATCACAGATTTCAACTGGTACAACACTTCCAATCTAAATGAGCCATATCGCGGGAAAGCTAGCTCTCCTTCATTCTGGCTAATTTTATGCCAATTTTCAAGCCAAATTATAGTATGCAACCCTACATTTCTTACCATATAATGCGCTGGAGTATCTTCGGGAGGGGCCTCTTCTCCCCCACGAGTAACCACATGTTTGTCACCTCTACACAATTCTCGGAAAACTTTAAAACATTTCATGATGAACAAATTTCAATCGCACACAATGTTTTTGTTTACTTCCTGATGTCATACCCTACCAATAACAGCGCGACTCACACCAACCGACCTATCACAGCCCGGCACCTTCTGACGTCACCCGTCCTCCACTTGCAGCAGTTCCCCTCCTTCACAGCACACGTCTCACCCTTGCATTCGTCCCATTCATACGCTGAAATAACCGTTTGTCCCAAACAAGTTACTTCTCTGACTGTCCGTTCACAGTCTCTCGAAGTTGTCGACCTCGGTTGGCAACTGTCTGTCCTTGTCCGGCCAGACAATCACCTCTGGTAGGTTACAAATACTCAAATTCCACGTACAACAACCCACGACCAGCGTCGGTTTCTCACGCACTCACACATTCGCTCCCCCTATCTCGGTCCAGGTGATCGATGACATCTCACGATCCCCTTTCGGTGGTCAACAAAATCTACCTCGGGTGTCTTCTATACCACAATCGCTTAAGCTACTCGTCGAGCCTAAGACTTTCCCGGGCTGCGCACGCTCACAGCCTGATCTCACAATCACTCAACATTCACTTCAACTCCGCAAGACATCACACATCAAAACAACACCTCAATCTACAACATCTCACCCTATTCATACTCACTCCTCCACGGACTGCTGCTTTACGCCGCACTGCTACTCTCCATCAATCTCCATCCACCGCCTTCGTCCGCTGCTCGCCATCCGATGAGTCACCATCACTTGACTTCTATGGGCCTCAAGGATCTCTTATCCTAATCTAGATCTCCCCTCACTATCGGAAATAACCATCCTGCTCTGCTACCAACTGTTAAGGCCGGCCTCTTGCCTACCTGGTTATCTCCAAGAATCCTCACCGGTCGCCAGGATCTTTTTATTTGCCAGATAGCGTGGAGGGGATGAACACACTTATCAAAATATATCTACCACAATTGGACTTCATTTGGAAAGGACCACTGACTCCGAATCTAAAATTTTTAAGATTTTATTACAACCAAAAACAGCTGAACATACAAACACCTTAATACAAGGTGCAAAAGGGAAATGGGCACTAATACAAAAGCTAGCCTACGTAAGATTCTCATCCGACTCAAAACGAAAAGAATTACAGATCCCAAAATCATCAAAAAGGCGATTGTAAGGCCAATGTCTAATTTGGGAATCATTAGTCAAAAGAGAAACGTTAGTCTGTCCCTACTCTACCTCTAAGGTGACATCCCTACTTAGCATTCCCATCCCAGGCAAGAGAATCAAGGAAAAGGTGGCAGAAGTGAATACTCCTTTAAGAAGTACCTTCACTTAGTCAGAGCTCGTTTTAAGATGCTCCTTCTAGCTTCCCGTCTAAACCTCCTCTGCTCAACCCACGGGGCACTGTCCCTAATATAAAACCCCAAAATCATAGAACACGCCCTTCGGCACACCTCTTCGGCCAGGTCTTCTCTCTGTAGTTTTCCTCAAAGTTGTCTTGCATCCAACGACGGTTAGCTTGACCTTGGGTCCCAGGCACCTTGCGCAGTAAATGTATTTATCTCACATTCCAATGCACTCCCCTGTTGGCTTCCCACAGCATCCTAACTCCTAAAACAAAGATCTATTCTCCCTATCGAGCTACATGTCCTTGCACCTGCAACAGAAACATGGGAACGAGAAAAGCCATTTCACATCTTTAAGATTTTACATTTCCCTGCAACCCAAAGCTTTTACCAAGGGAATCATTTTCGGCCTACAACAATTGCTAACATAAGGAATTGAACAGGCCTTCTCTTTAGCATATAGGTGATCAGGCCTTTACACATTAAACACTATTAAACCACACTCTAAGCATTAGTTCACTATTTTCATATATATGAATAAGCAACCTACACGTAAACTTTAACATGGCACACGTTTAGCCTAATACATTGCATTGTAGGAAAACTAATGATTATTTATTTGTTGAGTACATTCACAATAACTTGCAACGTTAATCCTCACAAAGCATTATTACATTTCTAATCACCTCTTAAACGATTGCATCAATACATTTTCTATAACACTTCTAAACATACATTGATTAATATGAGGGTGCTGACTAACAGTGAATATGATGCACCCCAACAAATTTCAGAATCTTGCGACGCTCTATCAGAGCCAATGATTGAAGGGAATGTTCTGCTGCCCATTCAATTTCACTCCCACTCCGAAAGCACAAAACCGGCCCAAACCGGTAGCGCGTATGAACCTTCTGCTTTCGTCATTAGCGCTGAAGAGAGCTCTTGAAGAGCTATAAACATCTGCTGGCACGCTTAAATGCAAAGACATGCTCTTAAAGACGCTTTACAATCTCGGCGCCTAGAAGCTTGCATCCAGAGTTTATATACAAAATGACTTCAGGGGCCCGCGGGTTAAAACACTAATGAGACGCGGGGGATTGCGTCGTGTTGGAATGAAGGGAGCTGTTGGGAATAATCAACCGTGACTGAAGTCTGGGTTGAAACGCCAGACCGCAGGCCCCTTTCGAAAGGTCATACGCCCTCGAGCGGCCAGATGGTGCCCGTCCAAGGCAGCGCTCAGCAGCTCCGGGAAGGGGTTGATTGAGATGCCAAGCAGCCCGCATTCGCCTTCCGCTCTGGGACACATAATGTCTACAGACGTGCGGCTAATTTCCCCTTGGAGTTCAGGCGGACTTGAAAAAATAAGCATTTCTTGTGCATAATTTAGAAATTGTAATGTCTAAGCAAAGCCGCAGACGGGGGTTGGGGAGGGCCATTTAGCAAGGTCGAGTGCACGGCACTCACTCACTTCAGGGTCTCACGTGCAGGATTTCCACAGTGAATATTCATGAGGCACAGCCCATACAACTGATACCGAGTGAAGGCTATTTACATATTGATTGGTTGCGCTGAACGTCTGACGTGGTGCTTCCCTCGAGGACAACCAGGTTCTACCGATTGGTCGAATGTTGGCATACTTCTTGTATGAAATAAACCCGTAGCAAACTGTTTTCCAACAAACATTGTGTGGACTGATTATTTTGTGCAGCGCCAGCAATTACTGCTAAGCGAAGGGGGGGGAGTGGGGCTGCCCATATCGGCACTATACTAACAACAGCCCATTTGTCGCATAACTGCACGCAACACAACATGACTTCATCTCATATTTATTTTGTGCAGCAGAATCACACAGTAGTTATAAATATGCTCAGGGCTCAAGTCTTAAAAAAATTTGTGGGGTGATTAATTTGTATATGTCATGACATCATACAGTCACACCACGGAAAATGATGTCATAGGAAGTGACGCCAAACTCTTGTAATATCCCTCATGGAAAAAGGATTGGACTACTTTACAGCAAAGTTGAGATACTGTGGAACATATTTACAAGACAATGACACAGCGCCGTGCCGCAAGCAATTTTGCTGTGACGAGCTGCATCAATGTCTAAGTGCAGGAATGCTTGTATTTACAAGAATACTCCACATTCCTGTACTCACCCCTGTGCCAGCACACAAACAGCAGCCCTGCGCCAATGCAGACATCCTTGCGCCATGGTGCAAGGGTACCTGCATTGCAGGGATGATGGTTATTGTGCAGGAAGGGGCACCTTCTTGCACAAAAATACTCATTAATTGTGTTTTGCTCCTTCTATGAATAAAAGTATTTCTTCTCGTTGTGCCACCCTTACGCCTCTCCTGGGCAGGTGTAAGTTTATGGCCCTGCCTCAGATTTACGATTCCATAGAAATCAGGGGCAGAGTCAAAAAGCCAGGGGTGTTGCTGGGAACGCCTACAGCAACACCCACTGCATGCCCCTTTAATGCAGGAAGGCAGCGTTAAGCCACGCAAACGCGGTCTTGTAAATATAGAGCAGGACAGCGCCACACTGCGAAGCTGTGAATGTTCCCGACAAAAAAAAGTATGCATAAGAGTCTACATTTAAATTATAATCCATTAATTTCCAAACATTGAATCATTAGCTTAGTAAGAACTCTTTGTCCCACTGGCAGCCCGTCTAGGGACAAAAATTAGGTGGACTTTGTGGACAACCTGCCTCCTGGAATGGAGCCACTCAGATCACAGACCCGACATGGAGTCAGTGGAGAAGGCCAAGTGATCCACACCACATTACTCTTTGGTTGACTTGTGGACGAAAGAAGCGGGGAAGGTAGTGGTTAGGAATTTAGAATGCAGTGCGCTGTACAGTGTGCCACACTGCACAGTGGGGCGTGTACGGTGCAGGGTATTCATACACAGTACAAGAAGCATTTACTGTATAGGGGCCGCCAACAGTACAAGAGGCTTATACCCTACAGGAGCTTACACAGAAGAGGGACAATCACACTGCACAGAGGGCTTTGCACTGTGCACACGTATACAGGTCACAGATACTGGAAAACAAATCATACTCTATAGGGGCTTATGTTCTACAAGAGTATCCTACAATATAGGTCCTCAACCTTCACTTGGGTCAGCTCTCTGAGCCCCTTTACCAACCACCGCTGCACAAGACCCCTTCGACTGCCAGTCTGTGGTTCCCGCCACCTCTAATCCCCCATGGGCCTCTACCTTAAAGGTCTCAGCCCACAACAGCTGGATTGGTGGCTTGTATTTGATTGCAGACCCTAGAGGTTGAAAGCTCTCAAATAGGAAATATGCCACATCAGAGAGTGTTACAGAAAAACACCGATTTAATAGGGTGGGCAAAATCACGGGATGGGGCTGAGAAGATGTCATGTATCGTTATGATTATGAATTTAAATCTCTGACAAACCTACATGAGGTGGCACTTGGCCAAGTTCCATCTACTCTTACCAGAAAATTTTAAATACACCATCCCACACGTACTCTGTAATCGGGAGCTACATTTCTTTTAGATGTCCCCAAAACATGCTTATCTTCTCATGTGGAAGAGCTTTTTTGCATGCAGCTGCTAAGGAGTGGAATGCCTTCTGCCTTAGTTTGTATTCCCAAACTTCATTGAGCAAATGAAAAATAGTTTTAAATATGCTCTTATTTATGGTAGTTTATAATCTGTACTACTTTTTCTTAGTTTTATGTTTGTATAATTCAGTGCAGTGCTAACAAGTTACTTATGATTATGTCCAGACTGGACTATGTAAACGTATTGTATCTGGGTCTTCCAAACTACTTATTGAATCGTTTGCAGATAGTTCAAAATGCCACGGCCAGGGCAGTTTTGACAGTGGGGCCTAGAGACCATATGTCTTCTCATTTGAGCACCCTACATTGGCTGCCAGTAAGACAAAGGATATGTTTTAAATCCCTGGTTTTAACGTTTAAAGCCATCCATAGAATTGGAGCACCTTATCTTAGAAATAAGGTTCAGCTCTATAAACCCCTCAGAACATTACGCTCGTCTTCACAACAACTAGTAAATGTGCCCAAATTTCTCCTTTCTCGTAAAGGTGGTCGCTCCTTTCAGGTGGGTGCAGCCAAACTATGGTATAGCCTCCCTCTTAAGCTGCGACAAGAATGCGACCTCTTAACTTTCCGTAAGGACGTGAAAACTTGGCTTTTTCAATATTAGAGTGGTAACAATATGCTAATCCTGCTTTCTGTGTTGGGGTCAAATCAGCGCCGGGGCACTCCTAGGAGTAGCTGCGCGCTTAATAAATACCCCATAACATAACATAACATAGTTTATGAGCCTAAGAAATACCCTAGAACATAACATAACATAACCACACCAAAACCTGGTACTAGAGCAGCCCAAAATACTGTGCACACAAGTCTGGATCTGAAAACGGAGGGTGGGACTAATGAGGGGAGAGAGAGAGAGAGAGCGAGAGAGAGCGAGAGAGGGGCTTGGAATAGAGGAAAATAGAGAGGAGTTAAGAGGGGATCACAGGGGGAAGTAGAATGATAAATTGGCAGAGATTGGGAAATAGGAAGAGCATAACAGCTACAAGGGTTATAAAAAGAGAACATTGTAGGGTCAGAGGGCAAAAGAGAGGGATACAAATGAGAATATAGAGGGGAGCACAATATAGAGAGCCACAGGAAAATTGAGAGAAGCGGAAGGGGCAGAGGGGAAAAGAAAGGGAGAAAGAGATGGAATCAGAGGGAAAACACTGGGAGACAGAGGAAGGGCCAGGGTGGAAAAAGAGAAAAATATACAGGGGAAAGCAAAAGGGATGAGGCAGGCTGTGGAGAAAAGGGTGTTAGAGACAGGGATGGAGCACACAGGAGGGATAGAAAGCTAGGTGAAGGGGGTGAGGAACAAGGACATTTGACATGGGTACATTAGCAGGAGAAAGATAGATATGGCATGCTGACAGAGGAGATGAGTAAAGAGGTTGACACAAAAGGGAGAGAGAGGGAGAAAGAGATAAAGATGGGAAAGAAGAGGGAGTATGATGGCGACAGGCAGGAAAAGAGAGAGGAGACAGAGAGATGTTTTGAAGAAGCTATGTAGGAAAGGACAGAAACATGAGAGCAAGAATAGGAGCAGAGAGGACGAGAGGAGAGTCAGGACCCCCTGTGGAGTAGGTGACGCCAGTAAGGGTAGTAGTGGGCGGCAGGCTTCAGACAAACGTTTTGGGGACCGGCACTTCTTTATTTTCACACGAAGCACTGCTCTAAAGCCAGTCATTTGGGATATTTAAACAATGTACATGGTGCATGAGGTTTGTGATTTGAAGTGGCCTCCTGAAAGCATATGCAGTTCACAAAAAATAAAATAATGGAGTCACTCCCAAACGTGGAAAGAACCTCTTTGAAGTCGGTTTACTTTTTTAAGGCTTCGAAGTGCTCAGGTCAGATTGGTCGGCTGTAGACAGCCGGCCAATGTTTCATGCGCACTGGCAGGGCGCTGATGAAATCAGCTCCGCCCTCACGCTGTAGCAGCGCGAGCCTTCCACACATGATACAATGGGTCTGCCGCGCTGGCAGCAGGCGGGGTGAGGCTCCTCCACCATAACGGGGAGCCGCCGCTGTCCTGCCACGGTCCAGGGCAGAGCATTCTGTTAGGGTTAGAGGGAAGAAATGTACAAAACAAATGTCCAAAGTTAAAAAGAAGAGGTTATAGTTCAAACACAGTCTCATAATTTCAGAGCTGAAGCATTTTTATTATTATATAAAACAAAGTCATAGTTACTACTTTTTAATTTATTTTATGCAACTAACATCCATTGACAAAGCCAATAGTCATGGCTTGTTGTAGGTCTAATGTTACTGGATGCAATGATAGAAACAGCAAAATACCAGTCGGGCAGCACATTATCGGCACATACTTTTAGCTGAGGTGTTTTAAGCCACACCTTTAATTACATCAGACATGCCCCTTGGAGAGACCCCAGTTTTTTTATCCCACTTAAAGCCCTGGAAACATCACCATGTCACAGTCACCTCACGTCCTGGCACTGTGCATCATGCATGACTCATGACTTCGGAGTTTTCAGATTGCCTAATTGCAGGGGCATCGTGAACCCTCTCCTCCCCCACCCACCCCTCCCCACCCCTTCCTTTAGGAACTACAGCGAAGGTGAAGTTCTTGATGGGCCTCTTCTGTCGGCAACTGGATGGGTGGGTGAAGGGTGGATGGAATGATGGGTGGCTAAGTGAAAGGGGAATGGAGGGAGAAATGGAGGATGGATGGATGGATAACTGAAAGCATGAATGATTGATTGACAGAATGGATGGACGAATGGGTGCATGGATGAGTGAAAAGAAGAATGTAAAGATGGATGAGTGAAAGAATGCATAAATGACTGAAAGGGAGATTGGAAGAAAGGATGGATTGATTAGTGAAAGGGCGAATGGCTGGACGGATGAGTTACTGTGTGGTGGATGAGTAAGTGAAAGGATGGCTGGATGGGTGATAGAGTAAATGATTGAATGGATGAGTGAATGGATGGATGGGTGGAAGAGTGGATGGATGAGTGAAAGGATGATTTGGTTAAATGGTTGGATGGATACGTGAATGGATGGATGAGTGACATGATGGATGGAAGGATAGACGATGGATAGGTTTGCCAATGGTTGAAAACGTTTGGATATGGATGGGCACACAGATGGAAGGACAGATTGAATGGTGAAAGACTGAATTATGGATGAAAGAGTTAATAGATGACAGAATGTCAATTTGAAATGGTGGATATCAGGGATTTGATGGAAGGAAGAATGGCTAGATCCTTGGACAAGGGAGCTCTTATGGGGAGGGTTTTGATGACTTACTTTGCTTTCTTGGTGCCATAAGAGCTTTAGTACAAAGTGGGATGTATTTACATTTTCTGGCTACTCCCTTGCCTACGTGTTACTATTCTGTATTTGCTGTGTGCTTATGCGTGGGATCTATACATCATGCATAGGACATTTTGAGTGACACTCAAGTGATACTTGAATGTTACACTAGTAATTGTAAATTTTTGCATGTTTTGTTTTAGGTGTAACATTTTAGGGAGAGCCTCATAGTGCCATGAGCTGTGATTGAGATGTATATTGTGTTTGTAACAATAGGCAAGGCGTCAAAAATAAACTATTTAGTAGTGTATTGACAGTACATTCTTTAAGAAAGCTGCAGGGAAAAGCCCCTTTGTGACTTCCGTCAGCTTGTGCAACTCTCTGCGAAGCCCCCATAAGCAAAGTCAGATTCCATATTTTAAGTTCCACTTGCTGAAACACCCATAATGCGTTACTTATAGTGGGTTCATCACAGCAATCCTCCCTTTAGTTCACCTATGTGTGCCGCTTTACATCTCACAATGGCACTCAGATATGAGATGCTAGTAACAAAGTCTATCCAAGCAGATCTTCCTGACCACTTCTCCCACCAAACATGCCTGCTCAGGACCATGAGTTGTAAACAAAATATTAGACTGGACAACCCAGTGCAGTAACCATATAAATAGATTATTATCATATTAAATACCACAAAAAGACCTGCACAGTTGCTCAAAGCTATTTTGACTTGTACTTAAATGGTTGTCTATTTGCTTACTTTTATACTATCGCGCCACTTCCTCTTATATGTCTGTAAAACGTACTTTTTGTCTCGAAGTTTTGTCCTGAATTTTGACCTTCTGTCCTGAATTTTTGTCCTGAATTTTGACCCTCTGTCCTGAATTTTTACATTCATTGTCCTGAATTTGCACCCATACCAGTTGGTCACCCTAAGGGTGACCAGATCTTGAGAACCAAAAACCGGGACATTTTGCCAAAATAGAAGAAGGAGTACAATTTTACATCAACGGAGGGGTGCAGAATGACAGCTCTCATAAACATAGGAACACAGAAGATGCACTAAGAAAATAAATTAAATGTCATTTCTAGGGAGGAGGAGCCTAGCGCGCAACCAAGATGGCCGCATAGGTGCGAGGCTCCCGAGGACCTCCGCAACCTCCTACGTTTATCCTGTCTTCATCCTGAATCGGTTGAGGGGACTGTGTCGGTGAGCCTGAGCCGAGGTGGTACCCGTTTTCCGTTTTCGAATTGGACCCCGGGTGCCGGAGTGAGCACCGTCTGAAGTTTGCGGCCTACTTCTCTCCTGACCCCAGATTCGAGTTTGGGGGCGACCCAGTGGCGAAGTGAACAACAACGGCGGGCTGGGTCTGGCGAGTCGCGTACCCCACACTTTCACTTTCGCTTTTGAGTCCCCTTGCCATTATCGCAAGTGGGATCACAGCGCTTCTTTGTGTTGGGGTGGCCTCGCTGGGAGACCCTGCCTGCCTGCCTGCGGTGGCCCGCTCTGCCGTCCTGGGGTGGCTCCCGAGGCTCTTGGCCTTGATTGCCTGCTCTCCACTGCGTGGCTGGTGCGGGTGCGAGATATACGACGATGGCCACGAAGCAGGATGGGGATCGGTTGAAGGCCAAGTCGACCCGGCGTGGCACCGCACATCAGGCCAACGTCATGGACCGCTACACCCTCCCGAAGGGATCTCCCGGCGGATCGCACAAGTCCTCCGAGTGCCCCCCGGATGCCCCGGATTTGCCTACGGATCTGACTTTGCAAGACGTCATGGGCGCCATTGCTGAGATGAAGACCTCGGTGGGCCAGCAATTCGACACTTTGGCACACAAACTCGACGCGGTCCTCATTGATGTCAACCTTGTGAGAGCTGATCTCTCCAAGACGAATGACCGGGTCGACTCCTTGGCCCACACCGCGTCGGGCCTCACGACTGAGGTGGCGGCCCTTCTAACGGAGGTGCACCGGCTCCGTCAGGCAAGTGCGCTCATGGATCGGCGCCTGGAGGACTCCGAGAGCCGGGCCCGGAGGAATAATATCCGTATTATCGGAGTACCCGAGGGACGGGAGGAGTCGGCGGCGGATCTCTTTGTGGAGGACCTGATCTCTACCCATCTCCAGCCTCGAGGACTGAGTAAATTCTTTGCTGTGGAGAGGGCCCATAGAGTTCCCGGAGGCAGACCGAAGGTCGGAGCCCCTCCGCGGCCTCTTATTGCCCGTATTTTCAACTTTCGGGACAGGGATGCGATTTTGCAAGCTTCCAGACTGCAAGGGCCGATTAAGCTGGAGAACATGGAAGTGAACTTTTATCCTGATTTCACGCAGGCTGTCCAGAAGCAGAGACTGAGTTTCCTGGGCGTCAAGCGGCGGCTTCGAGGCATGAACTTAAAATACGCCATGCTCTTCCCGGCCAGGCTGCGGGTGGAGGCGGGTGGTCGCACTCACTTTTTTGATCGTCCTGAAACGTCCGGGGACTGGCTGGACACTTTGTCTGGGGGTCATGGTCGGGATTGGGGGGGGGGGGATGGGAGGAGAGTGCCCACCGGACCGGGTCTGAGGTACTGGCACGGGGGCTCACTCCGGATGATGCCACTTTCGGCCAAGCTTAGGGTCTTTTGTCTGTTGTGTCTTGTCCCCCCTCCATTGGAGGAGGTGCTGGGTCTCGAGGGGGTTCTCCTTCCTCCTCTAGGGGGTCTTAGTAGTTCAAATCACATAGGGGCGACAGGCACACTGCAAGTTGGGGGGGCTGTTTGGGCTCATGCAGGGGTGCAGGGAGGGGGGAGTTTTGTTGGGGTTGTTGGGTTGGGGTTGGGTATTGTTTATTTGTACCACAAGGCAGAAGTATTGTTGTGCTATTTCTAAAGGGCTCTCTGGGGGGCGATTGATCGACTTCGGCTATGATGGGGGGTAGGGGACTGAGTCTTTTGTCCTGGAATGTTAATGGACTGGGGGACAAGATAAAACGGGGGGTGGTCCTGCAGTTCCTAAAACGAATTTCACCAGATATAGTCTTTCTGCAGGAAACACACCTCATTGGAAACTCCTTTCGTGCCATGAACAGACGGGGCTATCGCCTTATGGCCCACTCGGGCTTCACGTCAGGTTCGAGGGGTGTGGGCATTATGGCTAAGACCTCGCTCCCGTTGGAAGTTGATGAGGTGCTCCATGATGACAGGGGATGATACACGGTTCTGGTGGGTAGATTGGAGGGTAGAGTGATTGTTTTCGTTTCTGTTTATGTCCCACCAGGCTTGCAAACGACTACTTTTGCGGATCTGGGGCGCCTCCTCCTTGGCCTTCCGGAGGGGATTCTAGTGGTTGGGGGGGATTTTAACGCTGTGGTTTCCGGGACTGAGGATCGTCACCCTCCTAGGGATCTCCCCCGTGCCCAAGCGTGGTTGTCCGGCCTCCTGGATACCTTGGGGCTGGTGGATTGTTGGCGGTTGAAACATCCTACGCAGATACAGTACACCTTTCATTCCGGGGCTCATGGCAGTCTTTCGAGACTTGATTATGTCCTGATGCCAGCGGTACAGGCGGGGCGGGTTGGGGAGGTACGACATTTGGCGCGGGGTATTTCAGACCACTCCCCGCTCCTGTTGCACTTCGACATTGTCCCGAGGGGGGAGGGGAGGGTGGACCCGATTAATCCCTGGTACCTGCGTGACCCCACAATTCGCGCAGATTTGGTTAAATCTCTTAAGCGATATTTTGAAGACAATGTGGGGTCTGTGTCGTCCGCGGTTTCTCTGTGGGAGGCGTTTAAGACGGTACTCCGGGGGGAGGCCCTGTCCCTTATTTCCCATTCCCGGAGGCGCGAGCGGGAGGAGGTGACCCGTATTGAAACTGAGATAACCGAGTTGGAGGGTGATTTGGAGTGTGGGGTGACGGACGACAAATTGCATGCTCTCCGACTCAAGCAGGCGGACTACAAGGCCCTCGTCACGGAGGCAGCCAGGGGCCTCAGTAGAGAGCAACAGGGGAGACTGTATGATGTGGGTGATAAGGCTGGTAAACTGATTGCGTGGCTGGATAAAAAGGAGAGAGCGAGTCGAGTTGTCCCGTCGATTGAGAAATTGGATGGTGTGTGTGTCACTGAACCAGGAGAAATTGTTGATTGCTTTGCAGAATATTTCCGTGGGGTGTATTCCCCGGTATCTTCCCGCTCGGAAGAGGATTCCCATGCCCTGCTTAAAGACATTGCGCTGCCTTCCCTTTCGGAGGAGGATAAAGTGTTGTTGGACGCGACCCCAACATCTGAGGAGATTGCCCTCGCCATACGTTTGGTCGCCTCCGGCAAGGCCATGGGTCCTAATGGCCTTCCCATCGAATTGTACAAACTACGACCGGATACGCTGGCGCCGCATCTCCGTGCTATGTTCCTCGCGGCCCGCTCGGCGGGTTCCCTCCCGCTGGACCAGCGTCTGGCCACTATCGTGGTTATTCATAAGGAGGGGAGGCCGCGGGATCGGGTCACGTCTTACAGGCCCATTTCGCTGTTGAATGCGGAACCCAAAATTCTCGCCAAGGTGCTGGCTAATCGGCTGGTTGGCGTGGTGTGCGATCTGATTCACCAGGACCAGTCCGGCTTTATCCCTCATCGCAACACCGCGCTCAACCTGCGGCGTTTGCATGGGGTGCTCGCGCGGGTCCCGTTCATACGAGAGCCGGCCATTTTGGAGTCCCTGGACACCACTATGGCGTTCGACACGCTTGAGTGGCCATATTTTTGGGCGACGCTGGCTAAGTTTGGTTTTGGCCCGGGATTTATTGGTTGGGTGAAACTGTTATACTCCGGACCGCTGGCGCAGGTGGCGGTGAACGGTAGAGTGTCGGCTCCGTTTGAGCTGGGCAGGGGCACGCGGCAGGGCTGCCCGCTATCGCCGCTCCTCTTCGCGCTTGCCTTGGAGCCCCTGGCGGAGTGGCTGCGGTGGCACCCTTCTATCCGTGCTCTCCGATGGACCCCCGAGTATGAGGATCGCGTATCCCTTTACGCTGATGATATTCTCTTATACCTTGCTTCCCCGCGTAAATCGCTGATTGTACTTGTGGATGTTTTGCATTAATTTGGCCGCAACTCCGGCTTAGTCATCAACTGGGCTAAATCCTGTGTGTATGTCCTTTCCGGGGAGGCTCCTATCCTTCCGCGGGGTTGTCCTAACCAGATCGCTCCGCAGGGATTTAAGTACCTGGGTATCTTCATTACCCTGGACGCTGAGGCCCGATATAAACAGAACTTGCTCCCCCCCCTCCAGCGCCTGAAGGAGGACGTGGCGCGTTGGAGGCGCTTGCCGCTCTCACCGCTCGGCCGTGCGGCATTGTTTAAGATGATGTCGCTGCCACGTTTCCTATACGCTTTACAGAACACGATGGACGTTGTCCCGGCGCGCTACTTTCGCGAGGTGGAGAGTCTGCAGCGACGCCTGTTCTGGGAGGGTAGGCCGCGTATCGCCCTTGCGAAGCTGACGCTCCCGTGGTACGACGGGGGGGTCGCCCTCCCAGACATCAAACGATATTACTGGGCCTCCCAGCTGGCTGCTATAAACCACGGCCTTTGTGGGCCCGCTCTTAACCCGGCCTTTGAAATGGATAAACTATTACTGCCGGGTGGCGACTATAATCGGGCGCTTTATTCTAGATCGCTCGACGCACGTCTGACGGGCCCTACGCGGGTCGCGGTACGGGTGTGGCACGCGGCAAACTCGGCGATGGGGTGGAAGGATCGGTTGACCCGGGCGACGCCGCTGTATGCATCTGAGCGGCTGGGCTCTCTGTGGACCTCGAAGGGCTTTGAGAAGTGGGACATGATAGGCATCAGCAAGGTGGGCGATCTCTGGACGAGGGGGGGATTCAAAACGTTCGATGTGCTGCAGACTGAATTCCAGTTGCAGGACAGGGAGTACTTTCGATATATCCAGGTCCGTCATGCGCTGTGCTCCGTATTCCCGGATGTTGCCTCCATCCCGGAGTATTCCCCTCTGGAAGATAGAGTGCTAGATGGGCATGTACCGGACGGCACGATTTAATTGATTTACAAAAAGCTCATCAACGATCGCTCGGGACTGCTGACTAGCCTTCGTGAGGTGTGGGTGGCCGATGGATTGGAGCTGGATGACGAGGATTGGGTGTTTGCGGTGGCCTCCCCGAAAGAGGTGGCCATACCGGCTCGCCTTCGCTTCGTCCAGCTCAAGATACTCCATAGGGTCTATGTTACGGGGCCAGGTCTGATGCGTATGGGATATGCCGTGGATGGGTTGTGTAAGCGTGGGTGTGGTTCTTTAGGGACCTACCTCCATATTTTGTGGGAATGCCCGGAGGTGGCGCGATTCTGGCGTGATGTGCACGCGGTGTTGCAGGCGGTCACGCATGTGACGCTGCTTCCCGAGGCGAGGAGATGTCTGCTAAATGTGTGGGAGCCGACTGACTACTCAGTGCCGCAGACGTGGTGGGTGACTCTGGGATATATGGTGGCCAAGCGTGACATTGCGCAATTGTGGGGTTCCCAGAGGTTGCCAACGGTCTCGGCGTGGAAGGACAACATGGATTGGTGTATGTTTCGGGAAAAGGTAGTGTATGTTGCGAGAGGTAAGCCTGGGAAATGGGTGAAAGTGTGGGGCCCCTGGAACACCTACCGTGGCGGAATTTGTACCCCGCCGCTGACGCCTGATCTGGCACTGGCCCCGTCTCCTTAGTCTGCTTGTCGCCTTGGTTCTGGGCTTTGAGTCCACTTTGTCTCCTATCCCCCTCGCTATTCCTGTGGATCGGTAGGGTCCTCCCCAGGGGAGCGCATACTGTTGCTTTGACTTTTGGCTGCCTTGTGGATTTGTCTGTCGTTTCTTATATAAAAATGGAACCGCCATGTGGGGGGTCCGGACGGTGTGGCCGCCAACGCTTCTTTCAACTCCTGTGTCCTCTCTCACGCTGCAGCGACTGTTTACTGACTGTATTCTATGCTCATACCGTTTACTAGCGGCCGGCCCGAAGGTTGTAGGCCCATCTTTGTATATCTTTTGAATTCTGTAATAAAGGTTTCAAAAAAAAAAAAAAAAAAAATGTCATTTCTAAAGCCAGCATCATACCTGTTAATTAAATTGCTTACTTACAACAGCTGCTAACTAGCACAACTTTAGAATACCTAAAAGGTGCCTCTCACGGTTTTCAGTCGAACCCCTCTAAAAACTGGGACATGAGCCAAAATTGTCGAAATCTGCTGGGACAGCTGGTGAAAACAGGGACATCCGGGATGACTGGTCTCCCTATAATGGAGGGCCTGGCAAAATCGGTCGCATTCTGGAACACGCTACCACTGTTGGTAGCCAGTCAGATCTCAGTTGCAAAAATGTATTTCTCTCCCAGTGCCTGCATATCGGGCAGGAAGGTAAATAACCAGACCCAATGAGAGCAAAAGGCCGCTGTGATCCGGGCACTACGGGAGACTCATCCTCCGTGCCCTTCAAGATGGCGGCGGCGGAGGCCCGTCCTGAGGAGGGAAGCGCTCTAGTCCTCCCGGCCGGCGCGGAGCTGACGTCACGCGCCGGGACAAGAGAAACGCGGACGGACGAGGAGAGAAAGCCAGCGAGGGACGAAGGAGAACGCGGAGCAGACCCAGGGAGAATCGATGCTAGCAGGCAGGAGCGAGGGAGCACCGGAGAGGAAGAGCAGAGACGCCATGGATTTCCAGCAGACACCGCTCTAGTGTCCAGTCGTCCCAGGGAGTCAGGACGCCGAGACACCCCATGCTACAGTCCTGGAGGACTGTAGCTTCAGGTCAGTGCCTTTCCTGAGTTACTTGAAGGGCTTAACGGGGAGGGGGAAAGCCAGGGGAACACCAGAAACGGGGCACTAGCCAGGACCGACCTGTCCCTCACAACTTTCCCCACCCTCACAAATCGTGGTGATAAAAAAGCAGGTGGAGGGCTTGTCACATCCAAGGAGAGACCTATTACTGACGGGAGGTTGTTCTTTTGTTTCCTTTGTCTCCCGGGGACACCACCTTTTCCCAGAAACCTAAGAAGCTGACGTAAAGCGAACAGGAGAGGGACCGGAGGAAGCGACCACCGGACCTGGGGCATCATTCAGTTTCCTTCCTGGAGGACTTTAGTTTTCATTTCTTTGTTTAATCAAGACTAAATAGAGGTCTTCATCCGCCTCTATTTGAACCTTGTCTTCTCCTTTAATAAACTACGCCCAAATAAAGCTAGTGGTCCCTATAGTCCGTCCTTAACTACTAGCAGCAAGGGTCAGTAACAGGTCCTGGGAGGGGACCAGAGCACAGTGGTGTCAGAAGTGGGATCGTCATCTGAGGCTCGAAGATGACACAACCCGTGACCCTACAAGACATAATCACCCAATTAGCTGAGGGACAGCGACATTTGCAAATAGTCCTTGAACAGCAAAACCAAAACGCACAGAAGGAGAGGGAGTCATTCCAAAAGGCTATGACCGAACAGGCCTCCCTACTAACCAACAACCAACAAGTACAGGACACGGCTATTTTGAGACTCACGGATGTGATAGCCAACACCCGGGTGCATCCACATGTCCCGGGAATTGTACTACAAAAGTTCCAAGAGGGAGAGGACCCTGATTATTTCTTTAGGAATTTCGAAAGAGTGGCTACCACTGCTGCTTGGCCACCGGAACGGTGGGGACAGTATATCGCACCGCTGTTGTCGGGGGAATTACAAGCCGCTTACCAAGCTGCCAACCCCGCTGGCACCACGCCCTACCAGGAAATCAAGAGGGCTATCTTGGAACGACTGGGTTGTGATCACGAGTATTATAGGACTAGGTTTCGTAAAGAAAAGTGGGTGACCGGAGACAACCCTAGAGCGTTGTTCTACCGAATTAAAGATCTGGGAACCCGATGGCTTCAACCCAGTACCGCCTCCATGGAGGAAGTGGTGGAGAAGGTGTTCTTAGAACAATATTTGGAAGCTCTGCCTTACACCACTAGGGCTTGGGTAAAACAGCACCCGGGGTTGACTCAACAGACAGCCATCGACTTAGCATGTGCTTATCATCGGTCTCCGGACTTTAAAGCCCAACCAGCAAGAGTCCCGCCATTTCCTCTCAAGACTCCTCCCAAACCACCCAGTGACGGGGACAGGAGACCCTTGTCCATGTCAAAACCTGTTCCCAAACCCCTTCCAAAACAACCTCCAGCTCACATGGGGCCCCAGTGTTTTTGTTGCGCTGAATGGGGGCACATAGCTAGGAATTGCCCTTTAAACGCTGACACCTCAGAGCCCATGGAGGTTGGGTGGTCCCGAGGGAGGGTATTAGTGACAGGAAGTCCTAGCCAATGGTATAAGAAAACCGTCAGGATAAACGGGAAGCCTATTGAGGCGTTATTGGATACAGGGTGTCACCATACCATCATAGCCAGTGAGATACTTCAAGAGAAAAAGGGTGTGAGGGGGAGACGGTGTTGGTATCCTGTGTACACGGCGATGTTAGGTCTTATCCCTTAGCTGAGATTGTACTAGAGATAGACGGGTATCCGCAAGTGAGAAAAGTAGGGATAGTTCCGGGACTGCCTGAAAGAGTGTTGTTAGGGACGGATCTTCCCCTCTTTCATGAATATTTAATCAGACTCATGCAGGCAGAGGCAGAGTGGCTACAAGAGGCTCCGTTCTGTACCGAACCCATATCTAGGCCCCAAGAGAGAGAAAAAAAATCCCGTAGTGAGAAAAGAAGAGATAAGGAACAATACGCCCAGGCCTGCTCTGGTGTATCTTCATGTATGTTTTCTTCCTCAGACAACGACACTACTCCCACCCGCAGCTTTCGAGCGGATCAGAAAGATGACAGCACCCTGTTACAGGCCTGGAAGCAAGTTCAGGAAGTTGACCCCAACAAGGTAGGCCCTTATTTTTTTGTAAAAAAAGGTCTCCTGTACAGGGCCGTTAACGGGCCCGGAGGAAGGGCTGAACAATTGCTCATCCCAGTAGCATTTAGAGAACAGGCCCTACAACTTGCTCACAACCAAACGGTGGGGGGACACTATGGACAGGAACATACATTAAAATACCTACTGGACAGGTTTTATTGGCCAGGAGTGTATAGGGAGACAGCCCGATACTGTGCGGAGTGCCCCAAATGCCAAATGATCAATCCTTCCAAAGATCGAAAAGTACCTCTGCGCCCGTTACCCAACATTGATGTTCCCTTTCAGAGGGTAGGCATGGACTTGGTAGGTCCCCTAATAAAGTCAGCAAGGGGCCACCAGTACATTTTGGTCCTGGTGGACTATGCAACTCGTTATCCAGAGGCTAACTAGCATGACCACGGTAGCCGTAGCCCAGGCTATGATCTCCTTCTTCTCCCGTGTAGGGTTCCCATTAGAGCTCTTAACCGATCAGGGGACCCCTTTCATGGCCAAATTAATGAAAGACATCTGCAAGATCCTAGGGGTACGCCAAATCCGAACCTCGGTATATCACCCCCAAACAGATGGACTGGTGGAACGCTATAACCAGACCATCAAGACCATCCTGAAACAACTGATTGGGGATACAGGAAAAGATTGGGATCGGAAGTTGCCTCTGGTCCTCTTTGCCATTAGAACGCACGAACTAAAGTCCACAGGGTTCAGTCCTTTCGAACTCCTGTTTGGACGTACCCCTCGCACCTTACTAGAGATGGCCGCGGAACAGTGGACGGAAGAGGAGGACGAAGGGAAACCCCTGTTAGGTTATGTATCCACCTTGAAAGAAACCCTAGCCACCTTGTGGGACACGGTTCATCAAAACATGGAGAAATCCCAGGCTAACCAAAAAGCTCAGTATGACAGGACCAGCAAAATGAGAGAGTTGAACGTAGGGGATAAAGTATTGATTCTGTTGCCTTCTTCGGAAAAGAAACTGCTGGCAACATGGCAAGGCCCACATACCATAACCCAAAGGGTTACTCCGGTCTCTTACCGAATAGCAGTCCCTCACACTAATGATCAAGGACAGACATACCACATAAACCTTTTAAAGAAGTGGGAGGAGAGAGTGAACAGCAACGGGAATGGGAGTGGGATACAGCCGGTATGCCACGTGACCCTCAATAAACCCTTGGAGGTATGCATGAAGCACGAAGGTATGTCCCGAGAAGAAATACCCCAGTTGGGATCCAGGCTATCCCCCGAACAAAGGGTACAGGTTCACAATCTGCTAACCCACTACACAGGGTTGAGTTCTGGGGAACCAGGACGTACCTCTATTGTGGCTCACGACATCCTTACTCCAGAGGGAGTAGTGGTGAACCTAAAACCCTATAGGATACCCCAGGCTAGGAGAGGGGCTGTAGAAGCAGAGGTGGAATCAATGCTCAAGGCCGACATAATCGAACCGTCTCACAGCCCCTGGCGCTCACTCATTGTGCTGGTGCCTAAACCCGACGGAAGTCTCCGTTTCTGCATAGACTTCCGCCAGGTGAACGCACACTCCAAATTTGACAACTACCCAATGCCCAGGGTGGACGAGTTAGTGGAGAGGTTAGGAGAGGCTAGAGTCATGTCCACAATTGACTTAACAAAAGGATACTGGCAAATTCCTTTAACCAAGTCAGCGAAGGAAAAGACAGCGTTTTCCACCCCCTCCGGGCTCTACCAGTTTAAGGTAATGCCGTTTGGACTGCACGGAGCGCCTGCGACGTTCCAAAGACTTATGGATGTTCTGTTAAAAGCACATCGGGAATATGCTGTCACCTACTTAGACGACATAGTAGTATACAGTCCCGATTGGGACTCACACTTAACACATCTCAACCAGATCTTCAAAACCTTGAGAGACGCTGGTCTTACCCTGAATCCAAAGAAAACCACCCTTGGGACCCATCAAATCGAATATCTGGGGTACACCATCAGGGGTACGATTCTACCACAACACAATAAACTGGAAGCCATACAGAAATTCCACGCCCCACTACTAAAAGAGATGTTCGGGCCTTTTTAGGGTTAGTGGGGTATTACCGTAGATTTATTCCCCGGTTTTCTGACCTGGCCAGTCCCCTCACGGACCTACTGAGACACACAACTACAAAGATAGAAAGAGACTGGGGACAGAGGCAAGAGGACAGTTTTAGGTCTCTAAAAACAGCCCTATGCAGTGCCCCTGTTTTGTCCTGTCCGGACTTTAAGAAATCGTTTGTACTACAAACAGACGCCTCGGATAGAGGGCTAGGGGCTGTCCTATCCCAACCTGATACTCAAGGGCTTCTACGTCCGGTGTTATTCCTAAGCCGGAAATTGTTCCCTAGAGAAACTAGATATGCCACCATGGAAAAAGAATGCTTAGCCATCAAATGGGCCGTAGAATCCCTGCAATACTATCTATCGGGAAGACATTTCTTTCGGATAACGGACCATGCACCCTTAACCTGGTTGGCCACAAATAAGAATACCAACGCTAAAATACTGAGATGGTTCTTAGCACTGCAACCCTTTTCCTTTCAGACTATCCACCTCCCGGGGCGGTTACAAAGTAATGTGGACTTCCTCTCCCGTTGTCCTGTTTCGGAATGGCCCGATCGTCCATCCCCAGGAGAAAGGCAGTGTGATCCGGGCACTACGGGAGACTCGTCCTCCGTGCCCTTCAAGATGGCGGAGGCCCGTCCTGAGGAGGGAAGCGCTCTAGTCCTCCCGGCCGGCGCGGAGCTGACTTCACGCGCCGGGACAAGAGAAACACGGACGGACGAGGAGAGAGAGCCAGCGAGGGACGAAGGAGAACGCGGAGCAGACCCAGGGAGAATCGAGGCTAGCAGGCAGGAGCGAGAGAGCACCGGAGAGGAAGAGCAGAGACGCCATGGATTTCCAGCAGACACCGCTCTAGTGTCCAGTCGTCCCAGGGAGAGTCAGGACGCCGAGACACCCCATGCTACAGTCCTGGAGGACTGTAGCTTCAGGTCAGTGCCTTTCCTGAGTTACTTGAAGCGCTTAACGGGGAGGGCGAAAGCCAGGGGAACACCAGAAACGGGGCACTAGCCAGGACTGACCTGTCCCTCACAACTTTCCCCACCCTCACAAATCGTGGTGATAAAAAAAGCAGGTGGAGGGCTTGTCACATCCAAGGAGAGACCTATTACTGACAGGAGGTTGTTCTTTTGTTTCCTTTGTCTCCCGGGGACACCACCTTTTCCCAGAGAAACCTAAGAAGCTGACGTAAAGCGAACAGGAGAGGGACCGGAGGAAGCGACCACCGGACCTGGGGCATCGTTCAGTTTCCTTCCTGGAGGACTTTAGTTTTCATTTCTTTGTTTAATCACGACTAAATAGAGGTCTTCAGCCGCCTCTATTTGAACCTTGTCTTCTCCTTTAATAAACTACGCCCAAATAAAGCTAGTGGTCCCTATAGTCCGTACTTAACTACTAGCAACAAGGGTCAGTTACAGGTCCTGGGAGGGGACCTGAGCACAGCCGCTTTATTAGGACAGGTATGCAGATCAACATATTACAAAATATAATTCAATGCCTCACTAATTATATCCTAATACATAGTTTATCCTAACCCCCCACCCTAAAACCTTCCCAGCAATAAAAATCCACAAACCATACTTCAAAGATACCATCCTCACCATACCCTTTCTTTCATCCACTGACCCTCACACATGCCTCAGCCCTCGCTCCCCTATGTTCCCTCTGCCCGCAACTACTCTGCAATGTCCAACCCTTCTGGCCTGTCTCAAGCTCCTCACTTTCTGCCACCATGAAAAAACCCTGACAAGGCGTTTTTCCTGACCCACCCCCCAACAAACCTTTCACAGTTCACATGAGCCAAAATTCTCCATCTATAGCATTTTTAATGCAAGAAAGGCAAAAGACTTCATAGAAAACATCACTGTATCTTAATTCGATAACAATTTTGCTATATGAAAAAAACATTTTTGCCTGTTGCCAAAACAGCATAGAACAGTATTAACACCATCTCTGGATAGCCAACATTAATGCCAATTTCTCCCTGATATTAAGTAAATACAACTCATTACCCACAAATGACAAGTGATCCCCATCTTGTCTAAAAAACTGAAAATCCTCAACTTTTATATCATTGTGTTCCAACCAAGCTACAATATTTATGCCACAAAAACGATGCATTTCTCTGTTAACTTTTTGTCTAGCCCTTTCAATTGCTGTGAATCTTTTAGCCCCATGCCAAATTCTTCTGGGAATTAAGCCAGTCAAAATTATTTTCGTCCCTGCCCATGATTTAACTATGATTTCTAAATCCTTCTTCATCTTCTTTATTAACCTCAACCCAGACAGTTGAACTAAATCATTGTCACCTACATGTAGTAGTAATACATCAGGGCAGATCCTACCAGGCAGTAGATTAGATAAACATGGTAACAATTGTCCCCATTTCATGCCCCCCTTTCCCCGCCAATCAATTTTAATTTTGTCACTGCGGAATCCCTGATTTTTCCCAAAAGGCCTTTTCTGACTTTCTGTCTGTTGATCAAATTGACAACAGTCTGATTGTCAATGTTGAAAATAACAGTTTTATTAGGTTGCTTTGTACCCCAAACTGACAAAGCCACTAACAATGGAACGAATTCAAAAAAGGCAATGCTTCTCTTTTCGTTGATCCAGTTTTTGGGCCACTGCTCAGCACACCATATACCTTCCCAGAATAGACCAAAGCCAGTTGCACCAGCTGCATCTGAATATATTTGCACCAACCAGACAAAATCGAAAACCAACGACCAGATTGTGACTCCATTGAATCTCCTCAAAAACATCAACCAGACCTCCAAATCTGCCCTTATTGCTGCAGTGATTCTGATCCTGTGATGCGGTAAGGTAGCGCCAGACATTCAAAAACCAAGTCGTCTGCAGAAAGTACGTCCTGCTCTGACAACATGGCAAGCGAAATTCAAATGCCCCAATAAACATTGAACTTGCTTCAATCTCAATTTAGGTTACAACATGGCTTCTTCAATTTCGCTTCCATTTTAACTGTGTCCAATTCTATGCCTAGAAAAAACAGACATGTGTCCGGCCCCTCTGTTTTCACAAAAGCCAACGGTACACCTATTTCCTAGACCTTTTTGTCAAGAAGGTGGAGTGCTTTCTCACAAGTTTGAGAACGTGCTGTACCAATAAATAAAAAATCATCCAGATAATAAGTGACAGATTCATGGCCTGTTCGAAAAGTAAAACTCCACTGAAGAAAAGTGCTGAATGTTTCAAAAAGCTTGCAAGAAATCGAACAGCCCATTGGTAGCATTTTGTCGACGTAGAACTGATTGTCAAAGTGAATACCTAACAAGGAAAAATCTAATGGATGAACTGGCAGCAAGCAAAAAGCTGATTTTATATCGCATTTAGCCAACTCACTCTCAGGACTCACTTCTCTAATCAAAGCCATTGCCACATCCAGAGAAGCAAACTGCACTGCGGTATCATCCCTTGATATAAAATCATTGCCATGACAGATGATGAATCATCCGAAATTCTTCAGCTACCTTCTTAGGCACCACTCCTAAAGGAGAAATCATAAGGGCAGGCAACGGCCAGTATTTAAAAGGACCTGCCATTCGTCCTTCTGCCACCTCTTTAACTAACTTCTGCTTTACAATGTGAGGGTATTCTTCAGTTGATTTTAGATTGTCAGCAAACCTACGTGCTCTCGGGCCTTGATAACCTAGCCTAAAACCGTCCTTAAAACCCCATTCCAAAACTTTTGCATCTTCACAATTAGGGTAAACGTAAAACCAATATTTTAATGCATCAAGATTAAGTGGCGTAAAAGCTTTTGTAAACAGGTTGGAATGATCCCCCTCTGCCCATGCCTTGACTACTCCCGCAAAAGTTTGCTTGGTCCCCAAAACATTGTAAGATTGCATGCTTTTCCCCACATTTTGAACATTCATGTTTGTATCTGCATGGGTTACGTGGACAGTACCCCTATTAAAACTCCAGCATGCACCGGAATTGGGGTGGTGAGGAACTGCTAATCCACTGGCTGGGTGCATAGTGGGTGGAGGTCTTTGTGGATACATCCATTGAACCCACAATTCACTGTCCACATCTCCCCACGGTTTCTCAGAAATCAGAACCATACATGCCCTGAACAATTGACTGCAAATCTGTCAAGCCACCAGAGAAAGTATTCCACCGAGGAGTCACTAGCAAAGGAATGGGACTATAATTGAATAAATATTCCCAGTAAATCAGAGAAAGACTGAAAACTTAGGCTACTGGTTAAGGAGGATGAATCCCTACTCAGGCAGCAACCACAATCCCGGACAGGATGTGGCACAACCAAAACCCCAAATTAACCTGGGCTCAACCCTCTGGAGCTTGGTACAGAGCAGTCAAGCTTAACTTAGAGGCAATTAATAAAATATTTGTGCAGCACTTCAAACAATAATTAAGTGAAAATACAACACAAGAAAAATCTCACACCAATTTAGAAAAATAGATCAAAATGGAATAAATAAATCAAGAATAAAACAACAGAAATTCAATCAGTAGAACCGGAGATTTGCAATTTTAAGATTTAAGTGACAATGGCACCAAAAAGCCCAAAGCGTCACTTGTGGCTATCTGGCTGTGCAAGACTGGGAGAGAGCAACAAGTTCAGTCAGAGCACGATGGAGCACAGTTCTGACACAGGGACCAGGTTAGTACAGCTGAAAAGTTACCTCCTCAGTTCAGCGCAATGCGTCCCGTTCACAGTAAAGAGGGCTGCAAGGAGCATGGAAGTGTCACGGATGGTCATCATTATAGCGCGATGAGTGTTGTGGATGGTTCTCGCTGTAGCACGAAGATCCTGTTGTTGTCGCGGGTGGTCGGGCCGGAGCTTCGTGTTGGCGCAAGCCATAAGCAGTTGATACTCTAATGCAAAGGGTCACGTTGACAGAAATTTGCGTTGACGGTGTTATATGGCTGTTAGGGTCATTCCAGACATTGCTAAGTTAGCATGTGCTCTGCTGCCATGATGCTGCTTTTGCACACGTTACTACATAATGTTATTTTGCAAGACTCTGTTTGTGCCTTTCACATGAGAACTGTATGCTTTCTGCATTCTCTGCTATTCCTGGAGTTTAGTCTGAACACGATGTGCAAAGTCGATAAACATATCCCTTGTTATTCTGTTCTTGTCAGTCCCTAGCATCTAGACAAAACATGCTACACAGCTGCACTGCTGAAAACTTGTGCTTTGATATTACGGGGATGCATGTTCTTCACACACACTTGGAGGGAAAGTTTTCCTTGGAGAAGAGCTATGCTGTTCCTATGATGTAAAGCTTTCATCTAGGCTCTAAGGAATGGGGTTGGCTGACAAAGCCCAGAGATCTTTCTTTATATAATAATAGTTGTGTTGTTACAACGACCGCGTTGTGATTCCGCATACCATTACTCCGCAAGTCGGAACAACGACTTATGGAGGGGGGGGCGTATAATTTACTATTACAACTCCAGTCTGTGCGGACACTAGGGAAGGTGTTGGATTTTAAATCCAATACTTTCCCCCCCCCCCTCCGCAAGTCGTTGTTCCGACTTGCGGAGTAATGGTATGCGGAATCACAACGCTGTTGTTGTAACGACCACGTTGTGATTCCCTGCGGGGACAAAGTTTCGCGTTTTCTGTTGCTCCTAAGAATACATTTACCCACCACAGTTCAATTAGGAGTTTAGAACTGTTTATTCCAGTAATGTGAAAAATGATTAATTTTCGTGGTTTAGGCATTTGTTGTACAGAATGTAGTGGTTTGGCTTTGGTAGTGCTTAAGCCTTCGTGGTTTAGGCATTCGGTGTTTAAGTGGTATTTGTTTAGTCATACAACCCCTTTGGATACAATGGGTTTATCTTTGATCCTGCTCTTCAGACACAGGAGTTTTTACAGTATGAACATGTTCATCCTCCTCCACTGTCGTTGCTTCCTTTAGATGAGTACAAATGTATAATCTATACCGATGGCTCGGCTCAACCGGCCATCGGTTCTAAACATGCTTATTCAGCGGCTTGCGCTATTGTGGCTGGTACAGTTGTCAACGGTGAGTTTAAGTCTTCCATAGTTCATACGCAGGCACTTGGGGACTGTACAGCACAATTGGCGGAGCTGCATGCTCTTGTACTTGCTTTTGAGTTTGCTGATCCTAATGTGAATACTGTTATTGTATGCGATTCTTACTACTGTGTTCAGTCTTTTAATGAAAACTTCTTCTTTTGGTCACAAAACGACTATAGGGACTCTAAAGGCAGCGCAATAAAGCATAAAATGCTTTGGGTTGGAGTGGCGGAACTTAAAAAATGTCTCCCACTCACACAGGTTATCCATACTCTTGGCCATCAGCGTGTGGGAGCACATGCTCTTGGTAATTCTTAGGCTGATGAAGCGGCCAAGTCTGCAGTAGCCACATGTTCTGTAGCAGCCATTACAAGGTCCATGACTAAGATTGATAACGACATTTTGGCAGCTATTGCTGTGCCGAAGGATGGAACTGCTCCTCCGCAGGGTTTCCCTTAGAAGTATTCTTATAATTTATCTCCTGAACAAGTTCCTTATGCTACAATTCCAACTGTTGGGGATCGGCTACTTCCCAACAAGAACTTCACACAAACTGATCATTGTTGCACACAAGAGCATGGCTTCTGCACATGCCGGAGTGTCCGCAACAGTTTATATTTTACAGCAACATTACTGGTGGCGTGGTTTATATAAACCGAGTCGTAATTAGGCACTTTCATGTTTGCGTGTCTTTATCGGAATGTTTGCCTGTGGCACCTTCCATTCGGACCAAGGTCCAGTGTTCGCCTCTAAGGCGTACAAGAACGCAATTATGTCAATGGGGGTGCAGGTGCAGTTTTCGTCCCCATATAGGCCTGAGGGCAATTCCATAGTGGAGCGAATGAACCGTGACTGAAAGCAATCTTTGACAGCTAGAGTTTTTGGTACTGGCAGGCCCATTTGTATGGGGTTCAACGTACACTAAATAATCTCCCTTGAAGATCTCTGGGTGGGTGGACCCCATACGAAATGCTCTTTGGCATTAAAATGTTTGTGCCAGACCTTGATGGTCTAGACGTTGTGGCGGCTACCGCAACCTTTGACGTAGATAATCATTCTACTATGTTACAGGACCTACAAAAGACCCATGACAGGTACGCAACTAAACATTTACCCTCTTCCAATGATGCAGCGCTGCTGATTCCAGTAGGTGGCTGGCTTCCTAAGATTGGAGATCTGGTACGAGAAAAGCTGGAAAACAAAAAATAATTTGGTCCCTCTTATTGTGCACCGGTTCCAGTATTTGGATTGAAGGGTACTCGTACAGTCATTTTACCACCTTTACCTGGCCTCAAAGAGAACAGATACATCTCAGTGGACAATGTCAAGTTACACCGTCTGGCTGATTCTGAATAGTGTCACACCTGCAGTTGCGTGCAACGCAATTTGATTGAATCCGATGACTTCATCCTCTTCCAGCAGTGTCTGTGTGGCTGAGGGAGTGATGGACCCTGCTATTGACCTTATGCCTGTTCTGCCTCCAAAATCTTCCAATACAGACATCGAGTATACTTACCCTACAGATGAGTCTAATAGTGAAATGCTGAACAGTCCTCGACAACATCACGCTGAAACTACCCGGCCACCTCTAATTAACATGAGTGCTAGTGGTTATTTTGGAGATCATCTCAGCTTCTCATCTGACTCATCCTCCTCGTCTTCCAATTTGACACTTCCACCTACAAAATTGTATATTTTCATCTCTTGGTTCAAAAAGACTTACCTGCTCCCACCTTCGACCTACATCTGGTTGGTGCTTATCCTGAATTTTCTCTTCATGTCGATTGGATTTGAGACAGGGTTTTTCTTGCTGATGAATGGTCATTATTTGCCAGAATACTCTGCTGTGAATTTGGTCGACGAAGTTCTGGCACCTCTTACATCGTCCCATATCATGAAACATGATCAAGCTCTTGTGAACATTTCAGCATTCCCAGTTGCAGATGGCATTGTTTGGGATAAAGTAGCTTTTTAAATCCACAGCCCGATGTAAGTCCTTAACATACCCTATGTGTTCTGCGTCTCCTTAGGAGATGGGGTAACAAAGGACATTCATTTCGATGATTGGGATGTGCAAGCTGTACATTCATTGTTTTCTTATTTGAAATATGAGGCTGCCTTTGATGCTGAAGATTAGTATTTAGATTCTGCCAATTATGCTGATTTATTCTGTTATCAACATTATGGGCATCATTACTTACACAAAACAAACACGTTAAGACCTGTCTTTAATTACACTCAACACTGAACATTGTCCAACTCCCATTGCAGGGAGTTCTAAAACACTTCGAGATAAGTTCACTTATTTTACTGATTATAATGTGTCTAATCCAGGATCCTATTTTTTTTTTATTGCATTCCTCATCGCAGCCCAAATGTATCCTTACCCATACTAAATTGATCTATTCCACTTAGTTTAGAAAGGAATTGGCCAAACAGGGCTATACACACTGGAAAGATACCATTGAGTTAAAATCAATTTGGAGCACTAAGGCTTTGCAGGTTCAGGGTACTGAATCACTGCATCGTGCCTGCCTGATTCGACTCAAATTTAATTTTTAAATACTACAGTGCACCAAACCACTTGTTTTGGCCTGGCAACTGCTAAAAATTTGAATATCCCATCCATCCCCTCCGTAGCGGAATATGATGATTGGCGCTCACTGTGGAACGGAGGCGACCCCTACCCCGTTACAGCGGTGTCCGGCCGCGGGGATCCTGTCCCCCGCGCTAGGTCGATTAACGTCCCGGTCACCCAGGACGCCCTCTCTTTCTCGTCCCCTGCAGGTACCGGCCCCTGGACTTGGTGAACCGGAAACACTCGCCAACCATCCCGGAAGCAGAAACTGGGCGACCTCGATCGACCCGGAAGCACCCGGCCCTGACCCCGGAAGTGGGCGGTCCGACAGCAAGCAGGGAGCTAGAAAAGGACCCGAGGACGACGGAGAGGCGTTCGGAGCAACCGACTCGTGGCAGGAGACAACGGAGAGCGACGAACCCCCGACCGAGAGCGGCGCAGCACGACTGGACCGAAGCAAGGAAGAGGACGAGGACGTCTGGACGGAGGACTGGTGGCATCCTCAGGAGGAGGCTGGAGAGCGGCCGCAACTCGGACGAGAGTTGCGGCGGGGCACGTGAGTACCCGTCACCTTTCTCCGTGCTCCTCTTGCACTATCCTTGTAAATATAAGAACTGTAAATAGCATAGGAGACACGCGCACTCAGACACAGTATACTTATCCCCCTTCTCACGAGCACTGTATAAATCCCCAATCACTGCCCAGCACCTGGCACCTCCATTTCCCCCCCCGCCTTACTTGCCTCTTCTACCTCCCCGATCCTTCCCGCCCTCACATCAGTCTTTCGTAACCCCTCACTCTCCGGTGTCGGTGGAAGTACTGCGACGGTGTCGCTCAGACTAAAAGCCCTTACGCTTCTCTCCTTTTCTCAAGCCTCCGTGGAGCCCAGTACCCTACCGAGGGGATCGCCAGCTGAAAAGGGGAAGCAAGACTTGATCCCGACTCCACCACGCCGACCGGGGTCACCAGCCAAGTCTACCGTCTCTTCCGGCATTGGGACTCTGTATCTCTGTTTATCTGTCGATTAAAAACTCAGACATTGCTCACTATATTCGGCCTCCCTGCCTGTTATTCCGGTCCGCCCGTCCCACACGTCCACAAGTGGTGTCAGAAGTGGGATCATCCGGAGGCATGGAGGCCGCAGTCAAACAATTGGCAGAATGCCAGGAGCAACTGGGGAAGATGATGGAGAGATTCCTCAAGACAGCGGAAGATGATAGAGGGCAGCTGCATGATGTGTTGAAAGGCCAGGGTACCGCGCAGGACCAAGCCCTCGAGAAACTCACCACTGTCATGGGACACCAAAGACCTGTCACCACCCTGCCCTCAGTCGTGGTACAGAAGTATGTACCGGGAGAGGACCCCGATTACTTCTTCACGAATTTTGAGCGCCTAGCTCAGGCAGCTGCCTGGCCCGAAAACCGGTGGGGCCACTACTTAGGTCCCCTATTGACTGGAGAACTGCAGGCCGCCTACCAGCAGGCCAATATCCAGGGACAGACACCATACGCCGACATCAAGACCTGCATCCTGGAACGCCTGGGGATAGACGACGAGACATATAGGGTCCGACTCCGTCAAGCAAGGGAAGGACCCCAAGAAACTCCTAGGGCTCTAGCTTTCCGTATTCAGGATCTGGCCAATCGGTGGTTAAAATCGGCTACAGCCACTAAGGAAGACATTCTGTCCAAAATATATTTGGAGCAATTTCTGGCGTCCCTATATCCAGCCACTCAGAAGTGGGTACGCCAACATTCACGTCTAACGCTCGACAGTGCAGTGGAAATAGCCAGCGCCTACAGCAGAGCCCAGGAGTCTCAGCGACCCAAGGAGGAACATCATTCCCGTATACCTCCGGGGAACCATCCCCGGGTCACCCGACCCCCTCAGGTGGTCAGGAAACCCGAGCCTGCTGCCCTCGTGCCCTATCCTGTCTTGCCTCGGCCCCATCCACCTGGACCCCAGTGTTTTCATTGTGGTGGATACGGACATATTGCTCGCGTCTGTCCTCAAAAGGAGGAGCCCATGGACATAGGGATCGCTAAAAACTATGTATGTCTCACCGCTGACACCACCCCCCCTCCGTTTCGATGCCCGGTGCGGATTGAAGGACACAGGATGATGGCACTGGCCGACACTGGCTGCAGACAAAGCGTCCTAAGACCCCAAGAACTACCTCACCCTGTCGGTCCAGTGACAGGAACCGTGGCTATCAAATGTGTCCATGGCGACACCAAGCACTATCCAACCACCCAGGTCCATGTCCAAAACCCCACGGATACGGGTAGTATGTTGACGGTGGGCCTTATACCTACCCTCCCCGAACAAGCCATATTGGGAAGTGATTATAGTGGTCTACCCCCTCTCCTTCAAGACACCACCGAATCTCTAAGGAAGTGGTGGGCCGAAGCTCCGTTTTTCCGCGAATCCCCTCCGGGGTGTCCAGCGGTCAAACCAACCAAGACCAAACGACAGAAGAGGAACGAAAGGAAGGACTTTGCTGTGGCCTTTCCTGCCCAAGTCGATATCCACCCATGGGAAACCGACAGGGAATTCCGCGCCACGCAACAGGAAGACCCGGTGTTACAGGAGGCATGGTCGCGTGCGCTGGACGCTGAAGATCCCCTACATGTAGGTCCTTATTTCTTCCGGAAAAACGGACTCCTCTACAGAAAGGGAGGACCCCAACAGCCTCCCCAGCTGGTTATCCCCGGGTTGTTTCGTGATAAAGTACTGTTCCTAGCACACAGCCACTTGCTGGGAGGGCACTTCAGTGATGAAAAAACCGGGCACACCATCTTAGATAAATTTTACTGGCCTGGGGTCCACGCACAGATCAAACAGTATTGTCGGGAGTGCCCGGTCTGCCAACGGAACAGTCGATATCGGCCCCCCAGGGTTCCTCTTCAGCCCCTCCCCATCATTGACGTCCCTTTCACAAGAGTCGGCATGGACATTATAGGACCCTTGCTTCCCTCAAGATCCGGATGTAGATATGCTCTCGTACTGGTGGACTATGCCACCCGCTTCCCGGAAGCGGTACCCTTACGCCACCCCACCACTCAAAACATTGCCAAAGCCCTCATATCCATTTTTTCGAGGGTGGGTTTTCCCCGCGAGATACTGACTGACCAGGGGACGCCCTTTGTATCCTCCCTGATGCGCCAAGTCTGCTCCCAGCTAGGAATCAAACAAATACGAACAGCAGCCTACCACCCCCAGACAGATGGACTAGTAGAGCGATACAATGCCACCCTGAAGACGACCCTGAAAAAGCTTTTGGGCCTCGAAAGTAAAAGATGGGAGGAGATGCTTCCCCTGGCGCTGTTTGCCATCAGGTGTAAACCTCAAAGCAGCACAGGATACTCACCATACGAATTATTGTATGGAAGAGCCCCACGGACGCTATTAGATATGGCTAAAGAAGCGTGGGAAGCCGATCCCGACAGAACCCGGCCCTTACCTGAATACGTAGACAACCTAAAGACCCACTTGGAACAAATAAGGGTCATTGTGAGGCAAAACCTGATAGCCGCTCAAGGCACCCAAAAACACCAGTACGATAAGGGAACCAAAGCCCGGCAGTTCAATCCTGGCGATCTAGTACTGTTGCTCTTGCCTTCTTCTGATCACAAGCTACTAGGGCAGTGGCAGGGCCCCTTTTCTGTTCTAAGAGCCGTGACCCCTGTCACCTATGAAGTCGAAACAGAACCCACCCGAGGTATCACGCAGATATATCACGTGAACCTCTTGAAGAAGTGGGAGGGACCCCGTCCTGTCCTTTCCAATACAGTACCCCCTCCCTTTGAAGGGTGCATTGACCCTGACCTCCCCGAACCTAACAAACAGGATCTCAGGCGAGCCCTGTCCTCGGTACAAACAGTCTTTTCCTCCCTTCCGGGACACTCCAATGTGGTTGAACATGCCATCCACACGGAACCAGGAAAAACCGTGAGACAACGGCCCTACCGCATCCCTGAAGCTCGAAGAGCCATCATCAGAGAGGAGACCAGGCAAATGTTGAAAATGGGCATCATAGAGCCCTCCAATAGCAGCTGGAATTCCCCTATAGTGCTAGTACCCAAACCAGATGGCTCCACCAGATTCTGTATAGACTTTAGAGAAGTAAACAAAATATCCGCCTTCGACACCTATCCCTTACCCCGAGTAGACGAAAATGGTGGAACGCATAGGCAAGGCCAAGTATATAAGCACCCTGGATCTCTGCAAGGGTTACTGGCAAATCCCCCTCAAAGAAACAGATAAACCCAAGACCGCCTTTTCCACCCCTGAGGGTTTGTTTCAGTTTAAGGTGATGCCTTTTGGGCTTCACGGGGCCCCGGCTACGTTTCAAAGAGCCATGAACTTGGTACTACAACCACACCTAAGGTATGCCGGGGCATACCTGGACGACATCGTCATTTATAGTGACGGTTGGGAGCAACACTTACAACACTTACGTTCGGTAGTGGCCTCTCTGGGGAACAGTGGCTTTACCATCAACCCTTCCAAGACCACCCTAGCTGCCCAGAGTGTGAAATACCTTGGATACCTGTTGGGGGAAGGGCTCATACGACCTCAGAACAATAAGATCAAAACCATTCAGGCCATCCCCTTCCCTCAAACCCGAAAGGAACTTCGTGCCTTTCTGGGTTTATTAGGATACTATAGGAGGTTTATCCCGAATTTCTCCCAAACCGCGGCCCTTTTAACTGATTTGTTGAAGAAAACCACGAGAACTGAAGAACTACTCAGACATCCCTCAACCCTGCTGGTACACGCCTTTGAACGACTGAAAGAGTCCCTAATCTCGGAGCCGGTGTTAGTCAGCCCAGACTATACCCAGACTTTCATCTTGCAGACCGATGCCTCTGATCAGGGCCTAGGGGCTGTTCTTTCACAGAAGGACTCGACAGGGATCGAACGACCAATCTTATACCTTAGTAGGAAGCTTTTTCCCCGAGAAGTTATAGAGAAAGAGGCCCTAGCCATTAAGTGGGCGGTGGAAAGCCTTAGGTACTACCTGGAGGGGCGTGAATTTATATTATACACCGATCATGCCCCTCTAGAGTGGATGGCTCGTAATAGGGGCCACAATGACCGAGTCCTTCGGTGGTTTCTCTCCCTACAGCCCTTTAGGTTCACAACCTTACACAGGAAAGGATTACAACAGGGCAACGCTGATTATCTGTCCCGGTATCCACCTCCCAGCCCCCCTACCAGAAAGACAGCTAGGGAAAGGGGATGTGGAACGGAGGCGACCCCTACCCCGTTACAGCGGTGTCCGGCCGCGGGGATCCTGTCCCCCGCGCTAGGTCGATTAACGTCCCGGTCACCCAGGACGCCCTCTCTTTCTCGTCCCCTGCAGGTACCGGCCCCTGGACTTGGTGAACCGGAAACACTCGCCAACCATCCCGGAAGCAGAAACTGGGCGACCTCGATCGACCCGGAAGCACCCGGCCCTGACCCCGGAAGTGGGCGGTCCGACAGCAAGCAGGGAGCTAGAAAAGGACCCGAGGACGACGGAGAGGCGTTCGGAGCAACCGACTCGTGGCAGGAGACAACGGAGAGCGACGAACCCCCGACCGAGAGCGGCGCAGCACGACTGGACCGAAGCAAGGAAGAGGACGAGGACGTCTGGACGGAGGACTGGTGGCATCCTCAGGAGGAGGCTGGAGAGCGGCCGCAACTCGGACGAGAGTTGCGGCGGGGCACGTGAGTACCCGTCACCTTTCTCCGTGCTCCTCTTGCACTATCCTTGTAAATATAAGAACTGTAAATAGCATAGGAGACACGCGCACTCAGACACAGTATACTTATCCCCCTTCTCACGAGCACTGTATAAATCCCCAATCACTGCCCAGCACCTGGCACCTCCATTTCCCCCCCCCCGCCTTACTTGCCTCTTCTACCTCCCCGATCCTTCCCGCCCTCACATCAGTCTTTCGTAACCCCTCACTCTCCGGTGTCGGTGGAAGTACTGCGACGGTGTCGCTCAGACTAAAAGCCCTTACGCTTCTCTCCTTTTCTCAAGCCTCCGTGGAGCCCAGTACCCTACCGAGGGGATCGCCAGCTGAAAAGGGGAAGCAAGACTTGATCCCGACTCCACCACGCCGACCGGGGTCACCAGCCAAGTCTACCGTCTCTTCCGGCATTGGGACTCTGTATCTCTGTTTATCTGTCGATTAAAAACTCAGACATTGCTCACTATATTCGGCCTCCCTGCCTGTTATTCCGGTCCGCCCGTCCCACACGTCCACACTCACATATTAATTATACAATTGATGTATTACAGGCTTTGTTTCGTAATGACACTTTCAATATCTCTGAGATTGACCAATCCAGTTGGTTGGTATGGCAAACAAATTCAAATGCATGTCAATTGCGTTTTTATAATGTTACACATGGTTTCATACAATCACAACCTGATCCACGTTTTCCAAATCCGCATACAGTCACGACATATTCTGTGGGTAAATTGTACCAGCAATGGTTGAAACATTCCTCTTTGTCATTAGTAAAACACCACTTGTCACTCTTATCGAGCGACATCAATTTTTCAGATTCTATCTTAGGTCCTAGAACCCCTAGAAATAAAAGATTTATTCAAGAGGCGTACAATGAAATTTGGAAACTTTCGCAGATGGAAGCAGCTTTTTGTCTGCATCACATTCATAAGGCAAATTTGGAAAAGGTTCTTGCTGTGGTTGATAATAGCATCAATACACTGTTCTCACGTATCTACACCTTGGATAATATTGTTTCATCTGTTATTGATATTGTTCAGAATGATGTATCTGTGTTATATCATGGTCAAAATCAATTAAGATCAGTTATGCAATTTGCATGGACGTTGCAGACTCTCAAGATGGGAAAAGTGCCTTGGGATTATTTAAATGCTTCTGCTTTGTTTTGACCAATTAATCTGACTGATAAACAGAGATTTATGTCCATGAAAGATGCTACATACACCCTATTCTACATCGAACAGTTAGAACCCTTGCTATTTTCTGTGGCAGAAACAGATTCAGCTGTTTCGTCAATTCATGGGGTTATAACTCTCCCTTTCTCACTGTTTCAATTTAAGTTATGTATGAAACATTTTCAGATAGGCCACTTTGAACCCATAGGTAGTGCTTTTCTACATGAATTATGGTCCCTTCCATTTACTTACAGATGTCAACAGTAGAATAAGGAAGTTTTCTAACAGGGGAGGACTGTGATTCCACAGTAGGACATTCTTTAGTTTGTAAACACGTTAAGTTGCATGGCACTTGTAATGTATCTGCGCCTAATCATGCTTGTTTTTTTAAAAGGAACTTTCATCCCATCAATATCTCCCGCTTTTACCCTACTTAATAACTGCACTTTTCTTGTTTTGAACAACCACGACTGCTGTGGTTTACGGGCAGGGATCCCGTATTTAGTAAGGGTTTCACAACACGTTACTTGTTGTATCAATGTGCTTTTTCCGCCCCCACATGGGAAAGTAGATAGTTCAATTAGGCCTTCCATTCCAACTTTGAAAACAAATTTCAACAAATTGAGGAGGCTCAAAGTGCTATTGTTTCAACAAGAAGTGTGAGCCCTCACTTCAGCTCGAGAGACCTTCAAGTTGCAGGTGGCTAGAACATCTAGCGAGATTCAGTCACTTCTGAACACTAACCTCTCATTTCATTTTGGGAAGCTTATACATCAAATATTTAATGCGTCTGATACCACAGGCCTTGCTCATTTTTTTAAACTTGTGGGATCCGGCCTTGTGACTTCTTTTTAGACGATATTTGGAGTAATACCAGCTTTTATTCATTCTCTTTTTTCTAGCGTCTTCGGAGGGTTTCCTTTATTATTGGCGCATGCTGGTGGAATACTGACTCTTCTGCTTCTACTACGCAATGGCTGCTCATCTTGTGGTAATGCACAGACCATGCCAATTGCAACTGTACCGTGATTGAATGCAAAAACCTTTTGGATGTTTGTCATTAGCGACGCTTAGCGTGAGTTATGGATTAATATTTCGCGTTGCCTACTTCACTTGCGTGCAACCTGTGTTCTATTGTCAGCGGTGCCCTTTCCATTGGGCTTTGGATCTGTGCTTGTTCAATACGTCATGTACAGTCCCAAACTTTAACCAGTTATTGGGTTTCCCTAGAGGCCGATGATCAGGCCTGTTCTGGGAATGGTCAAATGGTGCGTGCTGATCCACTTGGAATCCTAGTTGAATGGGATATCTGTGCGGCTGTGCAGAACCCCCTACAACGAAGTTTCATCGAATATCATGCGAGTTGTCCGAATATGCTTTTGGAGGCATCACAATACAAAGAGCATGTCTGTTCCTTCGACATACTGAATTGGATGGCATCCCGTTTTTCTGCTAACGATAGGGATGACCTTTTGGAACGCATTGCTTTCTTAGGTTCACGTAATTTCATGGACTTTCCACCACCTTATTAATCTCGTTTTCCGTGGAAACAACAATAGTTTAAAACATCCTAAAAAACTTTTTTACATTTTTTTCCAATTTGGTTTTTTCAAGCGCTTCTGAACTCTGCTTAATTTTTAACTCTGTTTTAGTCTTTTATCTATATACTATGACCTTACCAAGGGGAGGGTGTTACATGTCTGTTAGGGTCATTCTCGACATTGCTAAGTTAGCATGAGCTACGAACTGTCTGCTTTCTGCGTTCTCTGCTAATCCTGGAGTTTAGTCTGAACACGATGTGCAAGTTCGATAAACATGCCCCTTGTTATTCTGTCCTGGTCAGTCCCTAGCACCTAGACAAAACATGCTATACAGCTGCACTGCTGAAAACTCATGCTTTGATATTACGGGGATGCATGTTGTTCACACACACTTGGAGGGAAACATTTCCTTGGAGAAGAGCTATGCTGTTCCCATGATGTAAAGTTTTCCTCTAGGCTCTAAGGTATGGGTCTGCTGACAAAGCCCAGAGATCTCCCTTTATATAATAAACCTCAACTTACCAAGGGGAGGGTGGTTAGGCCTTATAGTCCTTTTTCCACTGTCTGAATATGAGATCTCCCTTCATATTCTATGGTTCTCTAACGATGCTCACTGTGTTAAGTTTATGCATTTTGCTGCTGGTAGTAGCTCGTCTACTGCATTTTAGAGCACAATATACAGTGACTCTGACAATCCTTATTGTGGACAAGTACGAGTGAGTGAGCGAAAGGGTAAGTCTTGCTACCGCGATTCCGGAGAGAGTCGGGAGTGTTGTGTTCTGGGCTGTCTAATCATTTGTAGCTTCGTGATTATGTAGGAGAACGAATGAGACACTATAGCTAGTCGGTTTTGGGATTTTGGGCACTAAGGTGGTCGGAAGGTACAACCCCTATACACCGAGGTCCTGTTTTCCTCTGTATAGTTCTGTGTATGTGCAGAATCCCCGCAACAACGGTCAGTGCAAGTGATAAGGTTTTTGTGCCAATGGGCCCGTTTGCGCTTGTGAAGATTCCAAAAACTTTAATTCTGCTCCACTGAGAGCACACTAGGAGTCCATGACTCGAGGGGCACTACTTGGGGTTTAGGTGGATCTGGGTGCCGGTTCAGGTGGTTGGGAGCCTGTAATGTCCCTGTGGCTCTGAACAGGAGCCAAGGAGACTAGCCCTAGGAGCCAATCTGGGAGTTCTGGGTTCAGGTGCTAGTCAAAATCCCTCTCACTCAGGCAGGAGGGCAGAAATCCAGCAATTCAGTATTCCAGCAAAGCAGTAGTTCAGCAGAGTGGCAATCCTTTCAGCATCCCAGCAGTCGGTCTTCCTGGCAGAGTCTGTACAGGTCCAGAAGTGAACTGCGGAACCCGGCAACTGTAAAAGAGCCATGGAATGAGACATTCACAGCCCTTCAGGTGAAGTTTTAATTTCAATCTTTGGCTTTAATGTCAATTATTTCAGTGATCAACCGCTGTACCAGGCTCACTTTAAAAAATATGAATGGGAAGGTACTCATCTCAACGTTTTTTGCTCGCGCTCATGGAATTTGGGATCTAGCGTGAGTCCAGTCATTTGCTTGCGCGCTAGGTTTTCTTGGTAATTGGCGCGTGTCCAGTCATCGGGACCTCCAGTAATCGCGAGGAGCTCTGGATCGTGACGCTGGCCAGCACGTATGTGACTGGAGCCACCCGACGAGCTCCTAGCATACGTGTGCTGCCACTTTGTCAGCTGGGGTGGTCCAGGAAGTATGCTTCCCGGGCAACTGCGCTTTCGCCTGAGCAACGCTCTCCTAAACCGTAAAGATGACATTGGAGATGTGGAAAGGCTGGATTCACAAAAGATTTGGTGGTGGTTCGCGCTTTCAGCGTTGACTTGGAGTTTCAACAAGGGTTGCTCGTCCGTGTGGCCTTCAAACCTGGAAAGAGACTCAATGTAATGTTCAATAACTTTCCTGGGAGTTCTGTCTACGCTGATTTTTAGGGAAAGTTTGTAAAATGACTTTGCTCAAGAGGCTTTAATGTTGGTCTGAATGGACATGGAAGGTCTTGATTCCTTGTGACTACCGTTTATATATATATTTTAAAAAAGGATGTGGGGGAAAAGGAGTTGCTTCAAAGGGTAGCAAATGTTCTCTTGTCTTGGGGGTGTGTAGGCGGTCTAACACCCTTGTTGGTGGATCAATCAGTGGTTTCCCTTCTGACCTTTTGGGACGTTGTGCAGTGCTATACGAATATACTTATGCAGTGCGTGTGAATTCGTTTTTGTGCACCTTGTGTGTTTATAGTACGAATACAGTTGGGTGAGTTGACGTTTGTGAGTGATTACCATGCATAGATTGAGTTTGGTCCATCAGTTACGTATGTGTATATTGTGAATGGGAGTTTTTTTTATTAAGAGTGTCTTTGCTATCCATATGGCATTGGGTTACTGTGCTGTTGCGGGAGTAAGACCTGCACATGTTTGGGTCAAGTTGGTAGGTTCCTGAAATATGGGCCCTATGGTTCTTAGGTACACCATTGATTTGGTCATGTATGGTGTTTGTTTTATGTTTTGTTCCACCCTTCCTACGGGGAATGGGTGAAGGGCAGAGAGTAAGCCAAATGAATGAAATGTTTTTCCACTCTTCCTACGGGGTAAGAGTGAGGGGCATGATTAAGCCAACTCATGAGTGGTTGAAGGTTTGATGTGTTATTAGAATTTGATTCCACCCTTACTACGGGTTTGGGTGAAGGGCAGGGTAGATGCCAAATTACTAGTGTTGGAGCGTGGAGTTTTTCCCGCGCTGCCTATGGGGTAAGGGTGAGGGGCAAAGTGAAGCCATATTTAGTGTGTTTGCAGTGTTTTCCACCCTTACTACGGGTTTGGGTGAAGGGCAGTGTAAATGCCAAATGGTTGGTGTGATGTGGTGTTCCACCCTTCCTACAGGGTAAAGGTGAGGGGCGGAGTCCAAGCCACACTTGACGTGTTATGGAGTTTTTTCCATCCTTGCTAAGTGTTAGGGTGAGGAGCAGTGATATGCCAAGGTGTTTCATCTTTTCCATTTATTTTTTTGCAGTTGTTTGGACGGTTCTCTACCACGCCCTTTGGTGGGTACTCTACGTGCTGCTTTTTATGTTAGCCTGGCAAGCTGGCATGTTTTGAGGTATCAGGGGTTGGATTGAGGTTTTGTGGTATCAGGGGTTGGATTGAGGTTTTGTGGTGTGGTAGAGTGTGTGTTGTTGTCTGCTTAGAAAGGGAGAAGAGTTGGCCTAACGGTTAGGGCGCTCGACCTCCGACCTGGGGGAACTGGGTTCGATTCTCGGTAACGACGCTAAACATCCTGTGATTCTGGGCAAATCACTTAATCTCCCTGTGCCTAAAAAAAAAAATGAATGTGTGTCCTCATGTAACGTAACTGGTGCTATGTACAGCGCTCTGATACCTGATTGGATTCGGGTCAAGTTCGAGCTATATAAAACTCTGCAAAAAAAATAGATGAGGGTGAATGTATTATTATTTACTGTGGTTTTGTTCACAAGTATTATGTTATGACGTGCAAATTGCATTCAATGTTTTATATCTGTTCTTTGTCTGCACGTTTGCAATTAGTGTGTTATGATATGTCGTGTGTGAAATGTTTTCCACCTATTCGTTTTCATGCATTCACATTAGTTCTCATTGCTTCATGGTAAGTATTCATGCAAGAGTTCTAATGTTATTCTGTGTAAAGAAAGGAAATGTGTTATGCCTGCTGCTCAGCCAGTGTGACTGTGGTGGTGGAATGTTGGTGAGTGAAAGAGTCAGTTGGAGGATGGGCTGAGCAGCAGGAAGGCTGCTCCTGGTGGGGCTGATGGGTGATAATAACATCTATCTTAATTAATCAACCTTCATAAACTACATGGACCAGGTGTCATTCATTTACAACAGAAAGTTATTTCTTTATGATCGGTTTTGCATATTCTCCTGCTTTAGGGACAGGCCTTCATAGCATCCTTCCAGCGTCGCTAACCTCAGTCCAACTTGTTGCAGTTCTTTAGCCACGGTCATCGACTGTGCCTTCTAGGTTATCAACCCATGTACCCCTGTCTTGCACATTGGTTTGTGTGTCCTTACGAGTTTCTTTCATGTTGATTCTGATCATTGTCAGTTCCCCCGTAATTTCCTGTAGAAAGTGTTGAAGAAATTCTTTTGATATAGTGGTTGGTATGTCCTGACTGTCTTCTCTATTTGGGGTTTGCTTATTTTGTGTGTGTGTTCTATCTCCTTTGCGGGTCTTGCTGCCTTTTGTGGTGGGCATATCCTTGACTGCGGCATTGATCTGCCTGCGGTCACTGTCCACAATATAACCAGTTGTACGCTCCCTCTGAGTGCCATGAGCACTCTTGGAGGCTTTCACACTGATGTCCAAAGTGAACAGTGGGGGCCCTTGGGTCACTCTGCAAGTGTGTTAAGCATGTAGTCTAAGGTCATGCTTATGAGAGTTCTGCTCGAAGGTCTCTAAACCCCTCTCCTCCCCTCCCCAATTCCCCCGCACAATATTTCACATCCTCTTGGTTACTATTCTGATTGAGTTGTGTCATGGGCCCCAAGGAGCTTATGCGAGGAAGGTTTGTCTCTTTACATGGGCCTGATAGGCATACAAAGCTTTTTGTCTCTCCCTAATTTTTTAGGGTGCTGTTCATCGGTGCCAGAGTGGTTGCTTCAGCTGTTATGGCCCATGGTATTTGCCGCTAAGTGTCGTATGCTGATGGCTCTTTCGTTGTGCCAGGCTTTACTCCCACTGGAATTGAGAAATAAACTGGGGGTCCCCAGTGGCAGAGGGCCGCAAACTTGGGTCAATCCTCCCCAATCTGTAGGTCCTTGGTGCTGCGCCGTGTTGTTCGAGATTACATTTAGAGGTAGTGGTGAAGCTTCAGTTTTGCTGTGCTGGATACTTGCTCCTTGCTGGCAATGGATTGATGGCTCTGTGTGGCTCTCCAACAGGGCCACAATCGCTGCCCAACTAAGCCACGCTCAGTGCTTGCTTGATACAAGATGGCAGCCACAGAATCTTCGCCCCCTTGCCGCTGTAATTGAGCACCTTTTCCTTATCAGGGTGCGAATCTCGGCGCCTCAGTCATCAACCCTGCTACACTTTCTGCCTGCTATCAGGTTGTGGCAGACCGTGACACAGTATGACTGCCCTGGACACAGGTTCTGTCTCCGGTGGTAGTGGTACAGGTCCGACTTTGGGCTCTCAGAGGACCCCGCATGCCCCATTTGTGACCCTAGAGCTAACCAAATCTGAACACCCCAAAATTAATGTGGGTTGTACCCTGGGGTGGGGGTTCTCTAAATGGATGTAGACTGATTGAAAGTGGAGCCTTGCATCCTCACATCCGCTCCATTAGCTCGCTGGCCACGCTCCCCACCAAATTCACTTTAGCAGTTTGGGAAAAGATTATGTAAGGATGGGCCTTTCTTAATCCCCATCAGTGTTTACACCTAAAGCCCATAACTCTGACTTTACCCCTGCACTAGACTTGGGGCATTTTTGACTCTGGGCTAACTCTGATTCTGTGACCTCTTCAACATAACAGGAATTAAACCCCTGTAGACTCTTAGGTCAGAGTTTGGTGTTCCTGAAATGGATAGGGGCAGTTAGTTTTAGATTCAACACAGGGGGCCGTATATTGTTTTTTCAATACTGGCCACTCCTTTCCTCAGACAGACTGCAAACATATAGACCGCTGACAATTTTTGAAAAATGCTTAGTGACAAAGGATAGTGGCACAGGGCTAATTTCTGAAGTTTATAAAACCCTACTGCGCATTACGATCTATGATCATCCCCAGGGCAAAGCAGATGGGAGAAGGACTTGGGTAAAGAATTCCAAAAGGAATGGCCCTGAGTGATTTATACACACACTCACACACAGCTAAAAGCTTGAATGGCGGACTGCCCATTGTAAAATTGCCATTATATTGGTATTACATGCCAGCCAAACAACATGCCTGGGATAGACGGATATCTGAAAAGCATTGGCAGGGCTGTGACACCATTGGCACCCTGATCCAATTGTTCCAACACTACCAAAACATTGCCACTATTAGATAGCTGTGATTGATGCTACTGATTTAATGTTTATGACCAGGATTCTTAGCCTCGCTGGAGTATTTTACTGGGCCTCCGAAATTCCCAGACATTTCAGGAAGGGAAGGCAAATTTCAATGGCACCATGTTCCTCTCAACAGGCCATTACATCGCTCTGGAGTAAAACAAGGGTCCCTGACATTATAGAGGTGTTGCATCACATAGAGGGGACTTTTTTGCTGCGAAAAATGCAGTCCTTTAATTGAGCAAAAGGGCCTTAGAAACAGATTGGTCAAGGTTCCTGGAATGCCTGCTGAGTATAAGGAGTTTATGTGCACGAGATACATGAAGGTGTTATTACTTAAACCATCATAAAGGTCTTTATTCTAAAATATATGGAACATGAACTTGGAATTTGATGATAGCATAGCGAGCTAGGCCACTTTTTTGTTTTATAACACATTTTATTCATTTTCCACATAACAACCAATAGTACAATTATACAGCAGGAGAAGACAAGTAATAATATAAGCGAAACAATGTGACAATGTACATTATAACTTTAACACAAGTGACTATTCGGTCCATGTCATCTAGGAGAACATTCGCCTCCTAGCTCCCATAATAACCATCAGTGTCCATCCCGCTGGGTTAGTGCCAGGATTACAATGTAGACATTTTTTTAATACTCCAAATAAACTTTCAAACAATCCCATCACCCTCCCCGCTGACGGTTCCATGAGTAGCACAAATGAGAAAAAAAGAAAATGGGAAACGAAAATTCAAGACATCTTAGTAGAAAATGTACCAATGTAACGTATTCCTGACATAGATTCTACTATACAACAATTCCTATTGGAATACAGATTACAGAACAATACAGGAAACTCCATTATTTATGCGTTCCAAAAGTATTTAGTACCAGATACAGTCAGGCCTATGCATTTCCAGGAGTGGAAGCATCATTTGCTTTTTAAAGATTCCAATATAGTGTCCCAACTCATGGCTATGGGATTTTTCCGGAGGGCCTGACTTTCTTCAGTACCAATGGCTACGCAAGTCCCCATTTAACTATTTTGTCCTTCCAGGCTAGGAAAGTAGGAGCTATTGTAGATTTTCACCTCCTAGTTATATCCCGTTTGGCCAGCAAGAGAGCCAAATCCATAAACTTACCAGGAACCTCCGGCATTTCCGTCTTCTATAAAGCCCCAAGATGCAAACATCCATTATGTGGAGACCCACGTCACCCAGAACTCTGTCAGCAGTTTCGTTATCCCCCTCGTAGTTTGTTTTAGGTCCACAAAATGTGCATCAGGTCGGCATCTTGGTCTGAGCATCTGGGACATAGCGCATTGGCATCAGAGTATATGAAGTTCATGTTATGTGGTGTTAAATATGCCCGCTGGGTTATCATTTATTGAATATACTTAAAACGAGTATTTAGGTACACATGTTTAGGATATTTCAGTATAACAGCCCATTCCTTATCTTGTAAAGGTCTATTGAGGTCTCGGTCCCATTTACTGCACACTGCAGTTAGCGGGGTCGGTTGGTGTGTACGTAACCCGTGACAAAACCAGCGTGTTAGATGACTACCTGTTCCCATGAGATACATGAGATGAACAAGTTCATTTGTTGAGTGTTCGGTTCCTTGAGGAGCCCAGTTTTTCTTAACATAAGATGTAAGGCTACCGTGAGTTAGGAGTGTGTTTCTGGTGCGCCCCATTCGTTAACAAAATCGTTATGCGTCAATAATGTTCTACCCCCAAATAGGTCGCCCACCGTGTGCACCCCGACTTGTGTCCATGGTTCCAATTGTCGATCAATTAACGTTACAGTGTTAGTGGGGATGCCTAGCAGTGGTATTTTGGGTGCATAAGCTGGAACGTCTACCGTGTACCGTAGCGCCCGTTTCCAGTAATCTATTGCTGTCCTGAGCAGATGTGTGAAGTGGGGGGGAGGCATAACATTGGGGCAAAGCAGCTAGTGCAGCCTACCCTGTGTCAACATTTGATGAGTGTATGCAATTTCGCCTAGATTTTGGCCTGCCAACCAATATGATAACCATTGTAATTGCGCAGCAAGACAGTAGGCATAGAAGTCGGACGCACCTAATCCTCCTGCCTTCTGGAGGTTCCCATCGATAATATCTTGTGGGGCCCTATACACTTGTATACCTAGATATCGAAAGGTAGTATGGGCTAGTGCTATATGCCTATTACCAAAAGGGATAACTGGCGTATCTACATTGTCACCGAAAGGGAACGCGCATGATTTTTCATAATTAATAGCTAATCCCGCTATGGATTCGAAGTGTATAAAGGCCTGTGCTGCAACCAGCACGTTATCCTATAATTTACGAGCGTACAGTATGATATCATCAGCATACAGAGAGATGGCCTGGTGTGTATTAGAAAGGGAGATGCCACATCCAAGTCCCTCGGATCTGATCCTGCAAGATAACGGCTCCATCGCCTGGGCAAATAACATAGGTGAGAGGGGACAACCTTGTTTCGTGCCTCTCTGTATATCAAGCGGTTTTGAGATGTATAGCCAGGTGCATACCCTAGCGGTTGGGAGGTGATACAGCACTTGTACCCACTTTATATATTCCGGAGGGATTCCAAATTTCTTTAGTGTTGCTAACATGTACTCCCAGCTTAATGTGTCAAATGCTTGAGTTATATCCAATGAGATACACCCAGCTTCCGATAGGTCCCTAGTGCAGGAAAACAGTATAGAGCAGAGTTGACGTATATTGAGGGATGTGTTGCGTGTAGGTATGAATCCACATTGGTCGACATGTATTAATCCTGTCAAGAGTAGTTGCAGTCGGGTTGCTAACATCTTGCTGAGGATTTTATATTCAGTGTTCAACAATCATAGCGGTCTATATGCGCTCAGTGTCGTGGGATCGCAACCTGGTTTAGGTAAGGAAGTTATTAGAGCCTGTGCTGTATAAGGTGGTAAGGTACCAGTGTCATAGATTGCCATTTATAGTTTTTTAAGGTGTGGAGACAGTTGTTGCACATAGGCAGCATAATGTGTCTTTGAATACTCTGTCCTCTAAGTTTCACGGATTCAGTCTCCATGTAGGCACCGGGGACGGAACATGGCCCCATTCGAACTTCATTTCCAAAGCACTATGATCAGAGAGGGTTTTACCCACATAGGCCAAGCGTGTTGTCTGTGGTATAAGTGATGTACTGCAAAATATATGATCTATGGTGAGTAGTAAGAATACTCCTGCATCCCTTTATTGTGACTACGCCGTGTCTCCGTAAGGGACCAACCCTGAGCCCAGTTATGTAGTAAAGGGGACAGTCGTTTGATATGGGCCCCATCCAGGGTGTGATGAGAGCGGTCCAATGCAGTATGTAAAATCGTATTATAGTCACCACCTAGGATCCATGGATAGTCAATCCAGTTTGTAAGCACAGAATTCACCTGATTATAGAATGGCTCCTGATCCGAATTATGGTTCGCATAGCCCTCCTATCATCACAGGACTACCAACCAACATACATCTCAGCAAGACATATCTACTGTCTTTATCTAATCGCTGTTCCTGTAACACAAAGGGCAGTCCTGATCGTATCCAGACTGTCACTCCTCGGGCAAAGGCTGAGTAAACCGTACCGTATATTTGACCCCTCCACTTTTTCTGTAGTTTGGGCACTTCTATTGCATTCAAATGCGTTTCTTGTAGAAAACCTATTTGTGCTTTACGCCGGATTAAGTGAGTGTCTATTCTGTGACGTTTATGAGGTGAACCCATTCCCCTTATATTCCAAGTGCGACAGTTATAGTGTTGTATAGTGTGCGTATGTATAGCGGTCATATCGTGCTAATGTCACAGCTTGCCCATAGTGAAGCCTTCCAGTGCTTGTCGACTTCCCCCTTAATCTAACCAATACACAGGCCAACTGCAAAACTGTGTTCGACCAATAAACAAAACCAAACACAAATACTAACAATCTTATGATCAAACATTGTGCTATTGCAATAGAGCTCATGGTTAAGACATCGTATTCTGGGTCCTGAGTAAGTCCCATTGGCATATTGTAGAAAAGTCTCCAGCCCCCGGCCTGGGTACCCGCCCGCAACCCGCCAGTTGACAGAATTCAAATTTTCAGGCCGTGTAACACATTAGTTCATAGAGGGCCCTCATAGTGTTCCTTATCAATATCCGTTTCCTGTAACCTATCATGGCAACAGTCTTACCTCTGCCCCCGGTGGAGTCCAGGGCCACCCAACGCGACTCGCTGTACAGCCCGATTGGCTGCCGTGCCTTCTCCACCACAGCCCACAGAGACCCACAGAGACCAACAGGAGCTTAGTGGACCCGCCGGTGTCTCAGGCAGTTGTCAGAACACGTACTGCCTTCGTGGGACCACCCAAGTCATCCATGGTAGGTACCCGAATTGTGTGGTGCCTGATCATCAATTAAACAGGTCGTGATTGTTTGAGAGGATATGGAGCAATAAAGCAACTGGCTAGTGTCTGGCTCCGAGTGTATAGTGTCAGCTGCAGAAAGTTCCTCATCAGTTATTGTCCTATATTCGTGAAATGTAACTGCAGATATTATGGCTCGTCGTTGACCTTCCAAGACCTGCGCCGGTGTCGATGTTGGATCGTGCTCCGGTTTCTTGGTTCTCCTATGTCTCTGTTGTTGCGGTCGCCTTCTGGGCAGCAGTTCCTCGTTTCGTCGCTGGGCTGAGTCGATAGGGAAGTCAGGAAATGTGTGCTCCAGCCATTCCCACGCCTCCTCTGGGGTGTCGAAAAATGACTTTTTTGGTCATGCAATATTTTAATCTTGGCGGGGTATAGCAGGGCATATTTCAGGTTTTTGCTTTGCATGTGCTTCTTGACGCCTTGATACGCTGCTCTCTGCTTCTGGACCTGGAGGGTGTAATCCGGAAATAATTAGATTCACACATTGTCCTTTAGGACTGAGGCTTTTTCACGTGCCGCCTAAAGAATAAGATCTCGGTCTCTACAATTAAGCACCCTGGTTAAAATTGGGCGAGGTGGCGCACTGGGTATTCTCCACCTGGTAGGGACTCTGTGGACCCTCTCAATGCAGAAGGTGCTCGTCAGTGTTTCTGTCGGTAGCCAAGTGCGTAGCCATGTTTTAATGAATGACGTAGTATTTTGTCCCTCAACATTCTCCGGCATTCCCACGATGCGGACATTATTGCAGTGTGATCGATCCTCCGCGTCCTCTACTCGGTCTTGTAAAAATCGAGATTTGGTGTTGTAGGCGTTCCAAATCAGCTGAGTGCTCTTTTTGTTACGGAATGAGCTCTTGCAGCGATGCTTTATTTGTGCCACTTTGTCCGTGAGCTTCCTATGGTTGTCCCTAATTAGCGCCGCATCTGCTGCCAGTGAGCCCAGCTGTTGTTCCAACGAAGAACGGGACTGCCTTATTTCCTGGAGAATAACGTCCAATTTATCTGAAGGAGCGGTTTCTGCAGTAGGGGGGACTACATTTGTGGGTGCAATAGTTGAGGATGAGCTGACATCTTCAGTTTCCTGGGGTTTGGCTCCCTTCGCGCGACCCATTGTGATTCCGCTCTTGTCTCCAGCGGCAGCACAGAGTAACGATAAGTAGTTGTTGTGCGTGTCAAAAGGAGTGTGCAGACCTATGATGGCGAGTGCACTTCGTCAACAGGATTACATACGTGGTGGAATTGAAGTTGGTATGTGTAGTGGGTAAGCTCACTTGGTATCAGGCACCTATTAGCTGGAAGAGGCACTGCAGTTTTAGGGGCTATCAAAACTCTCTCCCCTTCTTTTACTACACAGTGCAAAAGTTCCATCAACCCCGCCGGTCCCACCGCCAGCTCAGGTCCACAGTGCGCAGTACAAGCGCGAGTTCAGACAATGATGCAGTGAGAATAGACGCTGTATTCCCTGTCGGGGGCTTCAAAGGTCCAAACACAGCTGTATAGCCACGCTGCGATGTTCAAATAAATGGGCCAGTACCGATGGCGTTGCGTAGAAAATAATCCCAATGCATCAATGAGGGAATACAAGCGATCTGATGTGGACTCCCAAGGTCGCGGAGATCAATGCCGGTGCTCTTTATCTCGAAAATACCCCCCATGACGAAAAGAGACTTCACCTCTCGCTGTAGATCTACCTGCGGTCGGGTGTCACCCTCGCAGTAATGCCCCAAGGGCAAACGGTGCACTGTAGTTCTCTCCACTCCTTTTCTCTGCCGCAACATGGACTCCAGCACTGGCCCAGTGACGCAGATGGCCTCGACTTCGTTCCGCCGTGCGGTCACCAGTTCCGTACCCGCGTACTCTCATCAGTTCATGTGGCGGTCGGATCGTGGGGCCGACCCTGTTATCCAGTGAAGGGCAGGGCAGACAGAGCAGCGATGCTGACTCACGCGCACTCAGGCGCTCCCGTAGTTTCTCTGTACTGGAGGGAGGTTGGCATGAGGGCGCCGTAAGGGGCCAACCACGGAGCCAGCGGGGTCCTTCTGCAGCGACGTGTACAGTGCGACGCTTCCGAAGGGTTGCGAACTCCCAGGGATTTAAGACGGAGCTCCGTCCTCCCGAGCTCGAACAAAGGAGGAGTCCACCATCTTGATTTCACGGCGCTCCTGTCTCCACACTGCCGATAGTGGAGTGTATGTGGTTTTTAAAGGCCGGAGATGGTTCCCCACTGTCCCGGGAGGCAGAGAGTCCTTTCGCTGAGGGTTGGTGACCAAAGTAGCTATGCCAGGATGCAATGTGACAGGATTTACGAGCCCCGGGCCAGGAGCCCCAAAGCTAAGGGTCCGCTGTGCTTGGCGGTTAACCCCACCCCTCTGCGAGCTAGGCCACTTGATGGTGCCAAGTTTATGAAGGGACTTTCCAACACGGTTGGTTGCTTAGGTGAAGAGCATTTGTTTCTTTCTTAGTCCTCATAATATATTTTTCTCATGTGATATTGTTTTTGACAATTGCTTTGTTCATTGCTGGCTAGTGGGTTGTAGGTGATAAGTGTTATATGAAACAATGAACATATTTAATCCTGTAAGTAATTTCTGAATAAAATGCTACTTTCAACTCTAGATTGCTCATCATATTCATATCATCCAAATCTAATGCTTTTCTTCCTTTAATACATGAAGTAGTCCCCTTCCACCTTGATCGTTTGAGGCTACAGAACTCTAAAGCTTGATCTTTTGTTTAAATAAATGGTAACCTTTTTAGTTTAAACAGTTACAAATAATTTCGATATATTTAATCCATAATCATTTCAACAAATCTCCCTGGGAAGCATTCAAATGTGTTTTTGTAGCACACATATATTTGTATCCAACTAATATTGAAAATGTAGTGACATGCCCTTATTCTTGAGTTGAGAACACTGTTCCCCATGCCGTAACTCAGACCTAAACACAACTAGATTGTTATTCTTCACTCCACATGTAGTCTCCATCAACGTCTTTCTGGATTTCTCTAGTTGTCTCGAATTTATTTTGAGAGCGCCTTCCACCGCCTCACTTCCCCACCCCACTTTTTTGTTACTTAACTTCCAATGTGATGCCTATTTTGGCCGTTATTGGCCTTAGCCTATAATGCTTTACGTTTCCATCCCCATGTCACTTCTCTCCTCCACCCATCGACATCCAAGCATGGTATATTTTAGGGAATGTTACTCAGAATATATTTTATATTGAAGAGCTTTTCAAACTGCCCCTAAATGGGGGCTATTAAGTTTATGTCTTCAAAGCTTAGCCAAAAGATCTTTGGCCTTCTTTATGGAACTTGAGAATAATATGCCATCTCATGCAACATGGCGTTCAAAATACTGAAGAAAATTTTTCTAATATTGTAAGGCGCTTGTTTAATAATATTAGCTATGGTTAAACATATTAAAAGGCAGAGGATTTGTGGTGCAAGTCTTTGGTCATAGATTGTTTCCTTCAGTAAGAAGCTCCATAAAGTAAAGAGGTCAGGGCTTCATGTTGGATTTCACTTCTCCAAGGCACTACAGGAAAGTCAAAAGCCTGTTGAACCTCTTTGTCTAAGTACTAAGCCTTCACTGAGAAAAAAGAGTGTTTGCTTCATCCCCTTCTAGAATACCAAAAAAATGTAAATGTGAGCACCTTGCTTGGTTCTCCAAATTCAAACTCATGGATTTTAGATGCAGTTCTAAGTTGCATCGATCAGATAAGTGTTTAGTCTGGCTTCTTCAATACTCTTCCTTTATACTAACCCAGTTTTCCAAGTTATTTGCTCTTGTCAGTTGACCCAGCTGTCTTGATGTCCCCTAAAGCAACATTTGAATTTCAGCAAATTATGTGCAATTAAGATCATGGTTTCACAATGGTTCCCATTGAATATGGGAGTCCAAGTGAAACAGATCATGCTGAGAAGGGTACCTTGATCCCAGTAGCACACAAGGCACCTGTTTCATAGTCTGCTGTTTGTGATATGTAAGACAGTGCCCCATCATTTGCCATTTAGTTTTCCAGGGTGGACATTCCAAGTTTTGCATTAGGTGGCAGGATTTCTTCCCAAGTAGCAGAACCTTGCTTTTCTGCCTTTTTTCGGGGTTGGTAGTAGGAAATCTTTTTTAGGTCTCGCCTGACCCAGCGCATGCGCTATTCTGGCGAGACTTTTTTGAGAGGGCTCCAAAAAGTGCTACCAGGCCAGCCTAGAGCTACTGTGCATGTGCGCGGGCGCCATGCTTTTCCGCGATTACATTCACTTTCGCGGCCACATGGCTGCTTTGATGTTTGATCGCGATCACTTTCGCGGCCGCTTGTTTTCTTTTACAGAAGAATCATTCAGTCCATGACACATCCACACAAGTAACGTAGATGTTTCTATGTTTAAATGTAAGTCACCATACACATGTGTGACTTAGACTTTTTACTGACACAGGCACTTCTGGTTAGCCATCTGGACTATGGTAATGCACTATATATGGGCATGGCTGATTACCTTTTTACTAGATTGCAAGTGGTCCAGAATGCAGCTGCTAAACTCATATGCAACAAGACTAGATATAGTTCTGCCACCTTTTGCATGAAAGAATTACATTGGCTACCTGTACGTCAAAGAGCTAATTTTAAGCTTATGTGTTTTGCTCATAGAACGCTTTACAAAACTGGCCCTCAAATCCTACATGGGAAACTAAAATTTCACGCACCTCTGTGTAATCTGAGATCTCACCATCAGTCATTGGCATCAGTCAAACGTATGACCAAATCTAGGATGGGCGATCGATCGTTTTCAATATTAGCAGCGGTCAACTGGAATAAACTTCCTCTAGAACTACGTCTGACTGAAGAATATCTAATGTTCAGGAAAAAACTAAAAACACATTTATTTCCCAGCTACTAAACTGTAATCTAAAATCCTCCCCGCCTATACTCAATTATGCTTCCTAGCGCCGTGATGTCCTTTGGAATGAATGTTGCGCTTTATAAATAAATGAAAAAATAAACATGTGGAAGTCATACTTCAGCAAGCAGCCCAGCTGGGTCAGATGCTCCGGTATTTCTGGGTTTTGTGAATCTGGCCCATTTTTAATGAGTTTGTGTTGTTGCCGGGGTCCACTTACAGTTCAAATTCGAACTCCTCGTTTCTTTCTTTAGAACGTTTAGACATGGCACCCAATCTGACAGAATTCCTTGGCCTCAGCTACAAATGACAAATCTTTAATGTGTTCCTCTTAATGTCTCCAGACCTGTGGGCATCAGTTGGGCACGATAGGTTATGGAAATGGGTGCCTGGGGAAGGTATTTTTTTCTCCGCGCAGTCCACAAAAATAAAATTAATGACCGCTCCTTTCCAAAAGCAGAAAATGAATAAACATAATAAAGTAAAAGATCAGGCACTCTGCGGGTTGTCATAGCAACCAACTGTTGTGCCGGTATGTGCTGTGTAGTGGATAATTACATTTAATCTGTGTCTAGCACAAATAAAAAACGCCGGTTCAAAATGACATTGCATTACCCAAATGAACAGAATCGTGCTGCGCGGGGGCTGTGTGGTTTGACAGGATACATTATTTTAAGGGGTTAGCTGACACCGAAATGTGGTCTCAGCATGGTACAACTTTTTTAGCGTTGTTAACCTAAATGTATACGTTTTAATAGCACTGGGTTAGAACAAGGTTGTCTGTATTTGCTGAGAGGCTATAAGTCAGAACAATTGTTAAAGTTTCATTTAATGTGCGGGAGGTATTTGCCAATCAACAGAGTACTCATCACCTAATCTCTCTCCTTTACTAGTCTGGCAGGAAGGGGGAAAGCAGTTTTTCAGACTCGGGGATACTGCGCTGGAAAGGCTGTACAATCCAGCCCTTGTTCCAGGGGCACGCCGCGCATGCATGCACTACAATGAACTGAACTGAGGAGGTCAGAACCGTGGCAGAGACTACACTGAAAAGTCTCCTTTCGGGGCAGTAGTGTTCTTGTGAAGCTGGGTGCCAGCAAAATGTTGTTGTGTCTGCACTTGGCAGTAGGCGCTAGCCCTCCCAATGTTGTCACTCCATTGTAGGCTTGCATTCCGTGTAACTTCTTGTCATTAGATCTTAGGTTACTGTGACAAGAGGGTCAACCTATTTCCATATTCATTAAAACATGATTGGTTACAATGAAACTTTGTGCACAAAAGCAGTTTTATAAACACGTTTATGGTATACCATACCATACATATATGGAATAGAATTTTGGACATATAATAAGCTTTTCAAATGATTTATACAGATTTCAATGTAGTGTTACAATTATCCCAATGTTGTGTTACAGCGCAAACTTGGTCAGACTTGGTAAACTTCTCTTGGCCTTCAGTAGCGCATGTATACCACTTGCCATTTGCAGTGGAGAGGCGCTAACTACTCCCATGATGTAACCTACAAGGAGATCCACATGGGACAGAAAAATGTTCCAGAGGCAACAATCTATAGTTCGGGGTTCCTCTCTCTCTTCCCCCTGAATCAATGTGTGTTTTTTTTGTTAGAAGTCAAATTAGTAGAGAATAAATGCAAAACAGAGATGACACATGTCACACGTAATGTGGCAATGGATAAAATAAAGAAGGGAAATGTTAATAAACAAGCTAATATGATACTGGTTGTATTCCTTCTTCGTACAATGCATTTGCTACTAATCATTAACAAACATCTATTTCTTTACTTTTGCTATAATCGCGGCACCCCGCTTTACTTTTAATGTTAAATGTAAAGCGCCGGTGCCACGATTAGAAAGCATTGGCATCGCCAATAGGTCTCGCCTTTGGGACCTCATAAGTGTTTAGCCATCCAACAGTTGCATGACTAAATACTTATAAGGTCCCAAAAGCGAGACCTATTGGCTATGCCAATGCTTGTTCAGATTATTGTTTGAACTTGAGTCTACGTTTTTACTGTTAGGAAAACGGATACATCTCAAAGAACTGGTTAACATTTCAGCTTGCACACTCAATTTAGTAGTTGCAGAGTTTATGCTTGTAATACTGTTGAACTTAAGCATATTTGGTCCTCAAATACAGAACAGCAGGTGTTCAGTGGAAACGTTTACTTAATCGCAAGCAAAGAGAGTACTCAATCTAATTTCTGCTTCTGGGGAAGCAGTTTCAACTGTGGTGTACCACCGCATCATAGTGGTATAAATACCCCTAGTTAAAGTATGTAAAACATTTAAGGGAGATGGTTAATGTTTTTTTTTTTTATGGTGATAGATTGCATACTTGTATTGTTTGAATTATCTCTAAAATCTATCACTTTCTAGAGAATTATTCAGTGTAGAAAATGTGCTCTTAAATGCAAAATGTATCCAGAGGATTAGAGAGGCCTAAAGAGCTAACCTAGTATTCCTGAGGAGAGTCAGGCCTGCTGAGAAGACCATGAATTGCTAGAATATTTTAAGAGTGTACCTTCAGGACGACCTTCATAACTATGGCTTGTTCACTTCGGGTTGTTGTGCTACAGAAAGTGAAATTTGGCCCAATTTTCAATTTTTGGTAGGTTGGATCAACCTTTTACATGTAGGCTGGTTCCTAATATACATTATATTAATACAATTAATACAATTTGGGCAGTGCATTTATAATGTAGGCTGGTTCCTAATATACATAATATTGATACAATTTGGGTGGTGCATTCATAACACACCTGCTTGAAAAGTCTACCAGCTGCCACTGCAGGAAAAGTACTCAAGGAGAACGTGTCTTCATCCTGAATATATGTATTTAATTCCACTCTATACAGGAAAATATAAAATGGCGTACATCATTATCTATTCCAAATCCAAATCCATGAATTTGATTGCAAACAATGTCACACATGCTTTCAGTTTACATGTTAACTTGATTGATATTATGGTGCACAACTCTGCATCTTGGAGTACCGCACAGAACATGAACAAAATGCTGTTATGTAGCTAGAACAAATATTCATGGTAAATTCACAAAAATACATAAGACACAAATTGTGCATTCTAAACCTTTGGCAAGTGCCATAAGGAATATACAAACATAAAAACCACATTCTTTGATTTACAATTTCAAGTAAGTGTAAAAGTGCAGTATTTACAGTTTATCTATGCATTTATAAATATAAACATTTATTGTACATAGAAAGAGCCTAACAAGCTGTTAAGGATGATGCAATAAGCCACAAAATATTTCAGAGGAAGGTTTCACTTTACATTACTTTAGGTTCATCAGCCTATTTCGTCCTATCATTTGAAAATAACACAGCCACAACTTCAACAGACTACTTTATGATGTAGAGCTTAAGGTGGCTGGGGAATATAGAGCCACATTAGATGCTGAGTGTAGCAGTTTGGTGTTTTGCTTTTGCCCCAGTTTCAATTTTCGTTCATGTTGCTTTTAAGAAAAATTGTATCCTGGCATAGCTGAAGTGGGAGAAGTGTTTTACTTTGATACAAAGCTTAACATCAATGAACCTGCAGTTGTGCTAGCTAAGGACTGCCAATGCCTCCCAAAAGGGCCCAATGCTAGTCCAGTATTGGGCACACAGGACAATAAACAAAATGCAGATGCATCTGACAGACATTGACACATCCTTTTATAAATAAGTGACCAGCTACCAGTCTATGCCTGAAATTCAGAGACCTAGCCATGTAATTAAATGTATTACTGAAGGGTTTGTTCATGTCAAATTAATTCTTTAAACAGTTTTAACAGGTCATAAACTTGTGTATTAAGCTAAATGAGGATAGATGATTGGAATTTGAAGCTAAGTAGTTATTAACATTTGCTGTGTCGTTTTTTAATCCATCGTGTCCTAAGTCATCATAGTTGGTAGACACAACTGTGTTCCTATATCATTTATTTACAACAGCTGCTTCCGCCTTCCTTCAATTGGCACTATCACCCCCTACTGCACCACCCACTAAACTAGGTTTCTTCAAAACACTATTTAAACATACATGCATTGTAGGGGTTGCGTGAATATTTCAATCTGATAGTCCGAGGATGCTGCTTGGTCATTGAAGTAGCTGTTTCATAATTAAAAAAACCATTATTAGAAAGTAGTACATCCTATGAAGTTAAAGATACATTTTTAAAGAGTACAGTTTGCGAGTGTGTACAGGTGACCTAAAGTTACAGCTAACTGGGCTTCTTTGCATTTCAATGAAGCCAGACATCTTTCTCACACCAATTGAATGACAGCAGCAAAATAAAGGGTTACAAGTCAACATTGTTGGCACAGAATCTGCCTGTCAAAATTAAGAAAAGCAGGAAGCAACCCCGATAAGATAATACACTAAGTACAGTTTAATACTTTTACATGCTGTCAGGGTAAGAAGTTTCAATATTATGAGTTTACTTTAATTTCTTCTGTTCCGTATTACAAGAAATAAACCTCAATTATAACTTAAACCAAAGCAATCTAAGACTTCCTTTCCTTTGTGGAAAATGTTACGGAGGACTTCCAACTAACAATGTATTAAATCCAAGATGAAGGAGATTTTAAAAATGTAAGTCCTTTAGAAAACAAAGACTTGGAAAAGAGAAACTACAGGAATAAAGATTTAAATATTGTAAATTACTACAATTAAGCCATTACAAAAATATCTACCTACAAAAATATTGATGTTTGAAATTCCAAAACATAGCCAAACTCGCATCCCTTACAGTTATGGACCTGAACTGAGTTTATATTCAAAATCCAGGAAGGCACATGCATCATAGTGTCAATATAAGCATGCAAATATTTTATTAGGCAAATATTTTATGGTTATTTCTGTAGTCTATATTTTCACCTTACGCAAATTGTTGGCTTAAGATTAAAAAATTACGGTGACAGTGAAGTATGGTCAAGCACAGCCACAAACCGATCACAGATTAGCAGAAGGTGCCTTGAGCAGCCACTAATATGTTAACACTATCTTGTGATCAATATAAATTACGCAATGATGGAATACAGTCTAATCATTCTTTTGATTGATATGTATCATCACCACATATTAAAATGCAATATTATGTTTTAATTTTCTAAAATGTTTTACTCCCTTCAAGTTGAACTCTGGTAAACGTTCAAGAACATTTTGGAACTCATCAGCAGTGTGTAGGTTGTTTTATTACTTAGCAGAAATTTCACTATAATGTGTACATGGATTGGGTATTAGAAATCACTACTTCCGCTCATAAAAGAATATCTGGACTTTGAAATCAAAAAACAATCTTGTAATGTGGCAAGGACACATATGTTCAGTTTCAAACAATAATTTTGAATTATACATCCCTATTAAAACAGAATTCAAGTCATTTCTATTTTAAGATACAATGCAGAAGCCTTTGTGGTGTTTCTAAATGCCAATTGTCTGCATGACCCATTCATATCAAGGGAAGGCAGAAGAAGCGGACTAATGTGAGAATTAGTCACGACATTCTCACATAAACCATTTGATGTTGGGTGTGTGCTAGCATTTGTTAGGCACGAGATGATTGCAGTTTAAATTCAGTGAAAGTGATAAAATAAAATAATAATAAACAGAGTTGGTCTACTAAAGCATAATTCTGACGACCAGCCACAAAAAGAACTTTTCAAAATTGCTCTGATGATAATTCGTGCCTTACAAGACAATGAAATAAATTGTTTCATTTAGTCTGTGTACAATTAAACATCAGCTCTCTGACCAGTAGACCAGTGAAGGCACTAGTATGGTTATGTCCTACACCCAAACAACTTCTAAAGAGATAATACATTATATCAAGGAACCGTGCAATACAGTTTTCTTTTCAGATGGCTACCTTTCTATAATGACACTTCCGACACTTGATTTGAATCCAGACAGGAGATTCCCTTTAGTGTTTAAAAGTAGGCATGCTGTTGAGGTATCATACTTACACAAGCATTTGGTTACGCATAAACTGATTTATAAATACATGCATTTGTTTCAGACTAATATCTTAACAAAATACATTCATAAAATGCTCACTAATTATCCTTAGGAAGGGGTCACGTTCATGTACTCAGGGTTGGAGACTACCATTCTAAGACCCAATGCTTTCTGTCAGGTGAATGTATGGTAGAACAACAACTAGGCAGTAAGAAGGGAGCATTACTCTCTTCCTTGGAATAGCATAAAAAATGTCTAGAAAGTATGTTAAAAATGTGAATAGACTATAGTTGACAAATGCCCTGTGGGAACAGTTTCAAACAAATCCTACAAATGCTCAGTCAGAGCTACAGATTGTTTTGAAAATCAATCATTTGTTGAATCTGAAATGATAATTCAAGGGTATAACAGACTAATGCTTAGCCAAAGTGCAGGGCAGTATAATCCAGTCCTGCTTCCTACAAAGAAAGAGATGTTCAAACAAGTTGCCTCTACCCAGGGATACCGAGGGTATTCCTAGACTTGCAGCCTGAAGAAACAGCCTCTGAACTACTGCTTGAAAAAACAGCATTTGAGCTGCCACACGCATCACTGCTGCTGCATCTGACAGTATCAAAACACTTTAGAGTATGGAACCGGATCTGGAAGATATCAGAACTCAGACTGTACAAGAAGACTCCAATACAATAAAACGGTAAGAGGAAAATAAACAGGGCACACACTTGGAGAAGCATCTAGCTGTATTGCAATAGAATCAGATACGGTGAGAGAACCAGTGGGGGTGTAAGTAAAGTAGTAGCTACGAAATAGCCACACCGTGGTATGTACAGCATGTAAGAGAAGGGTGGCACCACCACTCATAACAAGCTCACAGGATACACACTGCATGTGATGCTTATCAGTGCACAGACTGCAGCATGACAAGAAAACGATACCACAGATACAAAATTAACACACAAACTAGATGATCCCTTCATCTCAGAAACCTGGCTCCACACCATGCATATCTTTGATAGCCTAGTCCTATCTAGATACCACATTCAACACTATGGAGATAGAATTGAAATTCATCTACAAGTCTACATGGCCATTCAGTCTCCTGCAGCAGTCACTGCTCAAATCTTTTGAACTCCTTACATACCTTTTCACACTATCTGGAGCCCAGACCGACATCTTCCCCCTTGTCTGCAAACCTTCTGAGTTCATGCTCCATCTTTAACATCAAAATCTTTTAGAACATTATCTCAGCGTTAATGAACATTTGCAACAACATTTTATTTTGGACCTCAACGTCCCTGTGGATGCAACCAACAGTACCATGAAAAAGCACTCCTCAGCCTTAGAACAACCACTAATATTATACAACCGATCTCAATCCCCGGCCCTCATCCAATGCAATACTCTACTCCAAGCCCACCTTTCGGTATCAGCCACTCCTCCCCACAATGTCCCTCTATCTGGATCACACTAAATGTAATATTCACTGATATACTGACACAGATTTAGCATAAGGTCATAAGACCACACCTGTCCTTTAGAGTGCCTTTCAGTGTAATCACCCTCAACCACAGACCTAGGTTTCGCATTTGCAAGGGTTAAACCAAAAAGTACAAAACCATAGGCCCCTGTCAACAGACACCCACTATATTGTAATGCAGCAGCCAGCAGACTACAAACCACACTTGCATAAGTCATAACAGTGCCCTATCCATTGACTTAACCCTTTGTATCAGAGAAAAAGAGAGAAGGTAAGCGATTGGTTGCCTTTCATCCAAAATACTGAAAGTGCAGACCCGAGTTCATTTATTTTTCCACATTAAGAAAACGAAAATGACCTTATGCAGGTCGAAAGAAGCAACTTGCTAGTATCCAACACAAAACCAATATTTGTAAAGATCTGCACTAATAAGCAAAACATCTTACACAGCTAGTTAAAACAGTTCATGCACCAATCCCTTGCAACTGTTTAACAGTGTGTTTAATAAAATCATTTGATATCACTTTTAAAATATTAGTACTTGCTTGGAAAGAAAACTTTAATTTGGTTTGACTAGTGTCATTCAATAGTGACAGAAGTTGCAACCGGCTGATTTACCATGATGCTGGGTGGTGGTGAAAAGGTTTATTTATTGCATGTTCTTAGGTTTCTGCTATATTTGGTTATTGGCATTCACATAGCGCCCAATATCCTACTGCATCGACGCACTTTGAGTAATGTGAGGAGGAATTCTGCAAACTGCTCTGAGGTTTTAAATTGCAAATTGAATTCTGCTCTAGCCTGAGTAAATGAGCTATAAATAGGGTGTATTGGTATTGTCTTATATTATATGAATCTGCCAGCTTCAATGAGTTGTGGGAGAATGCTCTTGGTCTTAGATGGGCATGTGCAGATGGCTGAACTTGCAAAGAATGGCAGAGTGTTCTCTGATTTTATTTAGTCCCAGTCCCTCGTGAGTTGGGTGTGGAGAGGGATGCTCTCAGTTCAGTTTGTCTAGGCAGTAAAGTATGAGTCAGTTATCTTTGAAGCAAGGTGGGAGTGCTTAGGAGTGACAGTATAACAGTGTGCAGTGTAGGCAGTTTTCCAGTTTATGAATTCTTAAAACCTGTTCAGATGTTATAAACTATTTGAAATTGTACCCCTCACATTTGCAAGAGATCAAAATCCAGATCAAAATTGACAAATCGAGCTCAAAATTCACTACTTTCTCTCATCATGGAATCTGGAGCAACTATACATGTGTTAACATGGAGGCAAGGGGGCTGCTGTTTTTAACACTTTGGACTTCCAGAATGCCATCACTATTATTCTGAAAGCAATATTCAGAGTGACTAACAAGATCGCACAAAATCCATCAGGCAAAGACGCCTGCTGCAGGGTATGCGAGTCAAACTGAGACTCAGCTCACAATACACTGGTTGGACTGTGGTGAGGAGCTTATTCAGACTTTTTGTTTTAGCAATGTTCACGTCATTTGGGATTTCCCACTTTTAAGCACGGTGGTGCCCAAAACCTTTAAAAAATAGTTTTTACACATCCGTAGGTCCTTGAAAGGGGGTGACAATATTTCCATCCATTAACTATCAGCAACAATAATGTAGAATCATCAGCATCAGATCTGCATTCAGTTTGAAGATCATCAGTTACTTACACCGATGGTATTATGAACGATGCAATATAATTCGGAGATGGACAATAGTTTAGACGAGAGAGTGTGGAAAGACAATAACCATGAACGAGGAACAAAGGGGGAATCTGGTAGCTTTCTCAATTTTTAGCATCATTCAGGATAGATAATAAAGAAAGACTGAGTAGCCGAGGTGTAGAAGACAACATGGAGGAGAAGCGGCTTCTGCAGGGACAAGGAGCATGGAAAGCATAGAAAGGCTGGATGCACAGTAGTTCTAATAAAAACAAGGTGCGAAACAGTGGGAAGCTAGGAAGAGGAGGGCTGCTCATCAGGGAAAACTGGGAAGCGATGAGGGTTAGACAACACAGAACTCAATCTAAGTACAACTAGTAGGAGAAATGCCTGTCAAAGTATACAATAGTATACCTTGGATTACCAACAGTTAACTTGACTGCAACTCAATCAAACCCACAAAATAATGAAAATAAAGTAATGTAACTCAAAAATTAAATATCTAAGACAACAGAACTATGGTCAATCATTGTACCATGGAAAATATAAACTGTGCAAGATTAAGGCATTAAACGCAGTGCAATACTTTTCATTTGCATCCCTTTTGAACCTTATTCTAGTGTGTGGTCGAAGAGTGCTCCATATTCTCCGATGATGGCCCACAGCAAAGGACAGTGACTAATCCTCCGTGTGTAGGCTCTCCAGACCATGCACCTATTTTGGGCTTTCCCGACCATCAGTCGACTCTAGTTTCAAGTAAAAAAAGGACAAGGGTGTTCAGTTGTTTAAAAGGCAGATATCTCAAAGTGTCAAGGTGATAAGTGTTGCGGTGAACTCTTCTCGTCCCCTGTTGGAGTGGGCTTTAGTATGGACAGTTTTCGAGGATGAAGCTGAGGACTTCTTCGAAGATTGTCATCCATCTGTAACAAAATGAAAGTTTAATGAGATGTAAAAATGAAACTCCATGAACCCAAGAACAGCATACCTGTGTCACTTTACCAGTGATCATTGTCAATGTTCTTCATCAATATTTCAAAATAACACAAAATTATTGGTTCCATAGTTTCACCCTTTCTTTTTCTTAGGGGTGGTATTTTCTTCTCTCTCACGTCTCAGTATAATGGCAATTTATAATCATAATGTATTGTTTTCAGGTGTATTGACTGCCCATTTTTCAATCAAACTACAGTTCTAGAAATGGGGGCTGTTGAGACAACACAGAGGTGTACAGCGAGTTGGTTCCTGCCTCCAAACTGAAAATAACCCAAGACCCGAAAGAAGTGGGTATTTGCAGGGCCATCCTTCCCTTGTGCTCCAGGTGTTCTTTGACACATGGAGGCAAAGGAAGGACAGGTTGCTGCTGAGTCACCTACTCCAGGTCTTAGAGGACAAGAGAAATAATGAAAAACTAGGTTCTGTCTCACCACATCCCTCAACCTATCTTTCTGGTGTCAGACCAAGGGAAACAGCACTTATCTGACTGCACTGGATAGTCGCTCTTCCAACCTGATAGACTAACTTTATTCACCACACGTATATGGAGACAAATTGTGACAATTCTGATTTCTTCACAGTGCTCCACTAGGTGTTTCCAGAGTAGGATTCCAAGTGTGTATGAGAAAACTCAAGCTTTTCCCACAATGTATAGGATACACTTAGATGTCATGTTACCACTGTTTACATGACATCACTGGTGACATCACATATCATACCTCGTCACACCACAAATTACACCATCGATAACATCCTTGAAGGTGGTCAACACCGCAACACCAGAGAATACATTGTGTTCAGGCTCTGGGCAGACAGACTGGCCATACACACGGACTGTGCTGAGACCAACACTTCCTTTGGCCACGACCAGTGGGCTCTGATCACACGTAGCAGGGAGGAACAGCCCTGAAAATAAGACTTCACTCAACATCTCTACTCCAGGGGATCGCTGTGCACAAGGATTGACTTTGCATATAGTGCACGGAGTGTAGAACCACCCTTCAGTAGACCTCGAACTGTGTTTACCCAAAGTCAGGGTGCCAAGCCTGGCCATTGACCAAGCCTGGCATAACTGATATCCCCAGTGATCATCTGTGATATAATGGGTGAGGCCTTCAGGAGAGTATGGGAGGGTTATGTTTTCACAGATCACCACAGCTGGTGACTCAGATTTTAGATCGACCATTCTGCCTAAAGTGCCTCGGGGGAATTTCAGTTTTTTAAATATTTTTTAATATATTTAAAATTCTGACGATTGCCCACAGTGCTCTTTATGGCCGGGGGCCTAAATATCTCCAGAGGAGATTTTCCTTCTATGTTCCAGGGAGACAACTGCGCTCTTCTTCACAACTGTTTGCGCAGACAGACCGCTTCAACCAACAAAGGCTTGGCGGGAGTTCTGCCTTTCGGAAAGCTGCTCTTGCTTGGAACACTCTCCCGCTGGCCTTACGTAGCATTCAAGATCTTGTCACTTTTAAGAAAAAGCTCAAAACCCTCCTCTTTTAGGTGTCTTTTACTTTCAACCGTTTCTTTGGCTCGCACCGGGACACTCTCTGGAGTAGCTGTGCACGCTACAAATTTAAATAATAAATAAATAATAAACATGTTATTTTCTCATGTAAGTAATAACAATAACTTCCCTTTAACAATAGTGGTTTCTCTTGGATTGATGGACCCAACAAAGACTAGTTGAATGCATCAGGAAATAGCACCTACCCTTTCAATATTTGCATACAGTCCTTTGTGACCTTTCAACTCTGTTTTACTGTATGTGTTTCATTTTTGTCAGTTCTCTGTTTCTAGTAGTCTCATATTCCTAGTTTAGAGGCAGGAGATGGAACACGGTGGATCCTGAACTCCAACTTGCCTAGTGGTTTTGTTTCTTGCAACGATCAGTACTGCGTGAAGCAAAAAGGAAAGGAAGGAGCATCCAGTTACTGGGCAAAACACTCCCTTACTCACTGCTCATTCCCTGAAGGCTTTTGAGCCAGATGCTGGCGTGGATGTGCAGCTAACACATGCAGCGGGTGCCCTGAAGGCAAGTCCTTCGGCGCCCATCCGTGCCACGGTCAGTTCAGAGCAGAGAATGCTGCATCTTCCTTGTCCTACTTCACCTATTCATGTGACATACTTCTTTGTTCTTTACCCACCCATCATATCATTCGATCCCTACTCACTCATTACCACCTCACTCCCAGCCATACTCCGGGAAATTGCCCTCAACTTAATGGTCTTTTAATGTCAGGTCTGTCCCACACTATTCTGGTGAATTGCATTTTTATAAACTTCTAGTTATGACATTTTATTTCTTACAGAAACTTGATTGTGAGATTCTCTGTGCCAGATATCGAATGTGCTTTACCCCATCATACATAATTATTACACATCAATCAGGCATCCGGGCTCGGATTTGGCACCACAATAGTGAACAGAAACACGTGTGATAACTTGCATATCTCCACTGCAACCCTTATGTTCAGTGAAGTACTCTAGATGCAACTAGCAATATCTCTCACAGCATCTTTCTAGGAAGCATTGATTTATCATCCTCCTTGGCCCTGCTGCTCATTTTAGCACACACTGATTCAGCTCCTGGCCCTTTTTATTTATCATGGAATCACCTAACATTCTTATCATGGGAGACATTAACAACAGGATAGACAAGTCACACCTGTCTGACATTAACAACAGGATAGACAAGCCACACCTGCCTGACATTAACACCAGGCTAGACAAGCCACACCTGTCTGACATTAACAGCAGGATAGACAAGCCACACCTGCCTGACATTAACACCGGGCTAGACAAGCCACATCTGCCTGATGTTAACACCAAGATAGACAAGCCACACCTGCCTGCCAATAACACCATGATAGATAAGCCACACCTGCCTGCCAATAACACCAGGATAGATAAGCCACACCTGTCTGACATTAACACCAGGATAGACAAGACACACCTCCCTTACGTTTACACCAGGATAGACAAGCCACACCTGCCTGACATTAACACCAGGATAGACAAGCAACACCTTCCTGACATTAACAAAAGGATAGAGAAGCCACACCTGCCTGACGTAACCACCAGGCTAGACAAGCCACATCTGCCTGATGTTAACACCAGGATAGACAAGACACACCTGCCTGCCAATAACACCATGATAGATAAGCCACACCTGTCTGACATTAACACCAGGATAGACAAGCCTCACATGCCTGACATTAACACCAACACAGACAAGCCACACCTGTCTGACATTAACACCAGGATAGACAAGACACACCTCCCTTACGTTTACACCAGGATAGACAAGCCACACCTGCCTGACATTAACACCAGGCTAGACAAGCCACACCTGTCTGACATTAACAGCAGGATAGACAAGCCACACCTGCCTGACATTAACACCGGGCTAGACAAGCCACACCTGTCTGACATTAACAACAGGATAGACAAGCCTCACATGCCTGACATTAACAACAGGATAGACAAGCCTCACATGACTGACATTAACACCAGGATAGACAAGCCACACCTGTCTGACATTAACAACAGGATAGACAAGCCACACCTGCTTGCCAATAACACCAGGATAGATAAGCCACACCTGTCTGACATTAACACCAAGATAGACAAGCCACACCTGCCTGCCAATAACACCATGATAGATAAGCCACACCTGCCTGCCAATAACACCAGGATAGATAAGCCACACCTGTCTGACATTAACACCAGGATAGACAAGACACACCTCCCTTACGTTTACACCAGGATAGACAAGCCACACCTGCCTGACATTAACACCAGGATAGACAAGCCACACCTTCCTGACATTAACAAAAGGATAGAGAAGCCACGCCTGCCTGACGTAACCACCAGGCTAGACAAGCCACATCTGCCTGATGTTAACACCAGGATAGACAAGACACACCTGCCTGCCAATAACACCATGATAGATAAGCCACACCTGTCTGACATTAACACCAGGATAGACAAGCCTCACATGCCTGACATTAACACCAAGACAGACAAGCCACACCTGTCTGACATTAACACCAGGATAGACAAGACACACCTCCCTTACGTTTACACCAGGATAGACAAGCCACACCTGCCTGACATTAACACCAGGATAGCAAGCCACACCTGCCTGACATTAACAACGGGATAGACAAGCCACACCTGCCTGACATTAACAGGATTTACAAGCCCCACCTGCCTGACATTAACAGCAGGATAGACAAGCCACACCTGCCTAACATTAACACAGGGATAGACAAGCCACACCTGCCTAACGTTACCACCAGGATAGCAAGCCACACCTGCCTAACGTTACCACCAGGATAGCAAGCCACACCTGCCTGACATGAACACCAGGATAGACAATCCACACCTGCCTGACATTAACAACGGGATAGACAAGCCACACCTGCCTGACATTAACAGCAGGATAGACAAGCCACACTTGCCTGACAATAACAACATGATGGACAAGACACACCTGCCTGGCTTTGACACTAGGATAGACAAGCCACAGCTGCCTGACTCTACTTCTGTTCTTGACTCTAGCACTGCAGTCTATTTGCCCAAAGGTCACAGTGTGCCCATTTTCCTACCCAGTACGGTGCCCACCATAGCACTGCAGTCACATCGTCATTTATTTAAAATCCTTCCATTTGAACTTCATCACTCTCTTTCCTCTTCTTCATTCTTGATTCAACAATGAAAGACAGTGGGATAAACTTTAACTCATTGGTATCCAATGCTTTCCATGAGGTTGCCCATCTCAAAAAGGTTACATCTGTGATTACAGACCCTTAGCTCTTTGGTATTCCTCTGAATTAAGCTGGACAATGTAATACAGAGCATCTGGTTTACTGCCCATGGGTGAAAAAATGCTATCTGGCAGAACTTCCAAAAAGCTGCTTAATATTAAGAGTGCCAATGTTAATGTATCCTGTAGTCAAGACTCTAAAAACTCGGCTAACGTAGACTTTGGTACAGTGAAATCTGGCCAATCAGGTTTCCAAACAGTCTGATATACAATATTCACAGAATTTTAGCCTTTTATACACTATGCCTTTTCTTGCTCTTATTTCTTCCCTTCTGTCAGAGCATAGAAAGTGGCTGCTCTCTTTAAGTCTAATAAACCAGGTAACCCTTCCATTCCTTTCCCAGCACTTTTGTTTTCTTCTTCCTTAGATGCATTTGCCCTTATGCAACAATGCTTCTTTAGCCTTCGCAGTAGTGCCCACTGCCAGAAAACAAGCCCTAGTAGAGCGGTTACTCAAAAAGAAACCTAAGACTGACCACAAAGTACTTAGTATTTTTTGACCCATCTCACTACTCCATTTTCCCAACAAAATCTTGGAACACATATAAAGTCCTAGCTTTCCACTTTCCTTGAATCTATGGATATTTTTGATCTGCCCCAATGTTGTTTCAAATATCACCACAGTAATATGTTGTCTCTCTTCGAAGTGTTGGATGGATTTTGGTGACCTTCAATTAGGACAGCACAACTGCCTTGATCCTATTTGATATTTCAACAGCATTCATCAATCAATGTTCTGCAATGGGACCCCAGGGTCCTGCCCTTGGATACCTTTGTTAGCTCCTATACCAACATTCTCGGACTGTTCATCTTCCCTCATTTCAAACTTCTTCCAAGATCGTAACCTATAGAATCACATGTGGTCCTCCCTCAGTCCCACTGTTTCAACATATAAATATCACCCACCTAGCTCACCTAAATTGCTTTTATAGGCTAACAATGATGGCCTATGTCAACAGCACTCAAATTGTCATCAGCATGGAAGACAGAAGGGCCACCTTCTGCACCTGCTTTTTTGACAGAGGCCACTGCTTGAGGTTAACCACCCTGAAGTTGAACTTGGATATCACAGAGGTACTGACTACGAGAGACCCTCCTTCGGTATGGTCTTCCTTATGGTGGCCACCCTCCCTTGGTGCCCCCACAAAATCTTCCCATGCAGTCAAGAATCTTGGTTTCTGGTTTGACAATCCTCTCTTTTTCCACCCAGGTTTCTCAAATGTTTTCCAAACGTTTTTATTGCATTAGTCTTGTCAGCATGAATCTCCTTGGCTTCCTGAAAACTGCATGAAAGGCAATGTACTCTCTAACTTAAATTACTCACCTTGATTAGATCTCTTTGTATTCAGGACTGACCAGAGCCCTCATTGTCTGTATTCAGGTAGTTCAAAGTTCTACCATGTGCCTCCTCCTCAACCTTCACAGATGTGCCTCCATCTGTCATATTCTTCCCACCCTCCACTGCCTCCTCATCGACAAACTAATTCTCTGTATGACTCTGCATTTGTCACTGTGCTTATTACAGCACCAGCCCTCTCTACATTTGGTGCTATACCGCTTCCAGCAGACTTCATTCAGAATATCTGTATTATCTCCATTCATCTAACTATAAGAATGCCTCTCTGGGAAATAGATCCTTTTCCCATTTGGCAACATAGTACCGGAAAAAACTCCTGTTGTCTAGCAGACTTCTTTCCAACCATCAGAAAGCCTTGAAAACCTGACTGTTCACTCCTCCTCCTCTACCATGCAAACTCTTTAACTCTTCTGTCTCTTCTTATAGTTGGGCCCTCCAGTCAGTTGCCAGCCAGCATCAGAAGACCCTTTGGGGTAATGGTTCGCCTTTTAAAAAAACATAAATGAAAAAGTTACTTAACTTCAGTAAAGATCTTTCTGGTGGATACTCATTCTAACTGCAGATTCCTCACTGTGTGAATAACCCAATGGCCCAAACTAGATCTGGAGATTTTTGCCAGCAATACTCAAGTGCGCTAGCAGGAGGAATTGTGCAGAACCGCATCAACTTCATTCCGCACCGAAAGTGACACCTGAACCCACCCCTCTGAGCTGATATAAGTTTCTTTCTTTCTGCACCTTAGTAGGCAAATCTGGAGCTCCTTCCCTCAACCTTTCTTTTGACAAATTTTCCTTTGAAAGCTTCCTACACTGCTAGGGAACATGTCCTCACTGAAGATTACAGGGTTTAAACCTTGTAGGAAATGTCACATGCAGATGTATGTGACAGACTCCCAAGAGGGATGTCTCTGGTGCCAAGGATCTTCATACAACTAAGTCCAGCAGAGACTGCGCCCGGAAGAATACCAGTGCAATCTGATATTGGAAAACCAAGCTCTACGTTGCAGAGCACTGGTAAAAGGTGCCCTCGACATGGCCCAGTCCAAGTCGAGGACGCAGACCGATACCCATTCTCAGGGCTGTTCCTATAAAAGGTCCTCTTCCCAATCCAAGTCATCAGGTAAGTCGAAGTTGAAAAAGAAACACAAGAAGATAAGGTGTGATCTCCCTCGTCCTGCCACTCTCCTCTAGAGTAATTGCAAGAAAGTTAAGGAGCCTCCTGGTTTTGGCCCCGGTCTCTTACAGAGAAACAGATGCCACAGCTCATCCCAATGCTACCCAAATTTACAGGTCCCTCGGCGAAGCAGCAAGAAGAGGCTTTCATAGAAGCCATGTTGTGAATCTACGGCACTCTTCAACCTCCCTCTGGTGTGCAATCGGGCCCCAAGGATTGAGAAGGCCTCCCGTCATACTACAAGCAGTGGATCTGTCCTCGAGACAGTCAGCACCTCTTCACGCTGCTGCGGGGTCTACCCAGACTCCAGGGCCGATGCTCAGCCAGGGGAAAGAGCCTTTACCACGAAGATTTTACTACGAACAACAATAACGCATTTTTTACACTGTAAATACTCTATGTATGTCACCACATCCCAGGTTTGAACTGTTGTCTTGCCAGCACGTTGTGCTGGAATTGAGCAGTTGCCGCAGGAGATTGAAGGTGGAAGCATGTTCTTGCGGAGCAGTGTTTTTGGTATGCTGTGCAGTGTTTTTGGTATGCAATAAACCTTTATTTAAAAGACAACGCTGTGTCTTTACAGCCATGTACATGGCAACCAAAATCCAACAACAGCTGAGGAAAATAAATAAAATACACTTTCCTTTTGTTGTTTACCTGCCTGCATTGAAGGAAAGACTAGGACCGTGTGCATGGTAACCGCAAGCCAGGCAGCCGGAAATAGGAAGGGGCGTTGAGAGGAGAGCACAATCTGAGATCAGGAGCACATCCTGTTTCACGGGTGCGGTATAACTACTTCTAAAAATAAAGCATGAATTGGGAATGTTGCTTTTTCACATTACCAGTGTGACTGAACCTTGATTTAACGTAAAAAATCTTTGCCGTTACCAATCTGAGCTTCTCTATTTTCAGGACCCGCCATCTTGGTGGTGGCTTTTTTTCAATATGTAAACCATAGTGTTTAAAGCACAATTTTAACATTTATTTACAACGTTTTTCAATTTATGAGATGTAATCAACACAGCAAATTTTAATAACAATTAAAAGTAATATTAAAAAATATCCGATGTAATGATATGCGTGGTGACGGTGTGCGTGCTAGTCATGTTTGTAGCAATTGCATCTATAATCAATGCAAATGTAATTATGTCCTATTGGTTTGCGTGGTCAATACTGTGATGTAAAGACCCCTGTAGTAAAACCACGCGCGGTAATGTCCTACATCTCCAGCCAGATTGCGAATCCCGTGCCATGATCCACACCGCCCCTGCCACATTGATACCGACACGTCCCAACGCTGGAGGAAGAACCCATTGTCTTATCAGATTCTGGAACGAACCAGACACAACCTCAATCAAAGTTGCGCCCTCCAAAACCTTTCATGCAGCCAGGCCAACCTCATTCTGACTCAAACAGACCACTGCCGCTGCTTAGGACGCTCCACATTCCTTTTACCTCAGACTCTGAACAAAGTCAACATGGGGATACATGGAGATGACAGGGATGATGTATCCCATTATTACGACAAGGAGAATCTTTATATGGACCTTCAGGAGGCTAGTGGGCTACACACCTCCCCAGACAGAGGGTACAAGACCCTGCCCTGCTGCCGAGACGAAACATCCTCCCAAGCAGACAACTTGATCGGAGGACAGATGCGCAAGCCCACTAAAATTATTTTAGCCCGGCTGTTGTTCTTGAGAACTTGAGCCAGAAGAGGCAGGGGTGCAAAGGCATACAGGGGTCCCCAGCTCCACTACAGGCAGAATGCCACTCTGAGAAAGAGTCTTCTTGGGAATTTCAGCAAGGAAAAATTTTGACATTGCGCGAGAGATTGAGCCAAGGTTCTTCACATTGCCTCCGGCTGTGTCATTCATAATTTGCTAAGCGTCTGCGGCTGAGTTAGTTCGCTCTGGGTGGGTGGTTTATTACCAAGGAGAAGTAGGGCCTCCTGGCACAGAGCCGAAGACCCCACACTGTCCTGTTTCTTGCAGTACCACATGGCAGTGGTGCGGTCCGTGAGCACCTCTACCAGCCTCCCTCTGATGGTTGGCAGGAAGGCGTTCAACGCGAAACGAATGACCTTCACTCCCAACAGATAGACGTGGAGTCTTCCCAATCCAGCAGCAAAGCATTTGTCACCACCGTCAGCTCTGGGTGAGGTAAGATGAGGGGTCTGCCTCTGGCCTAAAAGTGGTCTAAAAACCACCACTGCAGATCTTTTGCAGTCTCCTATAAAATCAGGATTGAATTTGATAGATTTCTAAGGTGCTGCGCCCACCGGGACTTCAGATCTCAATGTAAAGCCTACATGAGCCATCTGCCATGATCGACCAGGAGGATATAGGAGGCCAACAGTCCCAGTAGCCTTAGCAATTTTTACTAAGATCCAGGACAGAGGCTAAAATATAGTCTAGGAGCGTCTGAAGGAGTTGGGTGTAACACTGGCACGTTATAAGGTTCACCATCATCTGGAGGTGGTCTACCATCACCTTCATGAACACTCAACGGGCACAGGTGAGGCCGACAGGAAGTACCCCAAACTGAAAACGCTCCTCGCCCACTGTGAACCGTAGATAATGCCTGTGAGACTGCAGGACGGGAATATGGAAATAAGCAGCCTGCAGGTCCAAGACTACACTTCAATCTCTAGAATCCAGGGCAGAAAGAACGTGGGCTAGAGTGAACATCTTGACTTTGTCATTTTGCTGGAAGGTGTTGAGAGGGCAAAGATGTAACATCTGACGAACACCTCCATCATTCTTTGGCACAAGGAAGTAACAACCAGTTGCTACTTCTGAGTCTGGTACCCTCTCTATGGCAAATTTGGCTAATAAAACCTGGCCTTCCTGCTGCAAAGTGGACATGTGGTTCTCTGTCAGCCACCCTAATGGGGATAGATGGTGTGATAGAGTAGAACGAAAACCCGTTGGACAATTTGGAGGACCCCCATTTGTTGGAACTAATGTCTTACCACCCCTGGAGGAAATTCAGCTCCTGCCCCTACAGAGTGGATGAATACAGTAAAGAACACTCTAAAGCTTTTTTTTCAAGTTGTGGTTGCTGGAGGGGCGGGAGACTGAGCTGGGTGTTGTTTCTTATGTCTCAGGAAGCCACAGCCCTAACCTCGAAAGGACTGAGGGGGTCTATTGTGATGTCGACGGGGTCTGGCTTTATCTATATGCCAATCCCTGGCATAATCCCGAAAGGAACACAATTACTAGGAAAACTGCCTGGCAGCTGTGGAAAGACCCAAATGACGAGCTGTGAAACGACTCTTTGAAGTGTTCAAGGTCCTTCTCACCGAAGAAGCAAGAACCATCAAATGGCACAAGCGTCAAGGATGCCTGGACATCCCCATAGAAGCCCATGGACCTCAACAAGCGTGGTGGCAAAGCACCATGCTCGTGCCAATCAGCGACCCAAGCAAGCTGTCATATTTAGGCCAGAGCGGCTTACAAATGTAGTCACATTCCGATCATACTGAATAGTTTGCGTAAAAGATGCCCATAAACTGTCAGCAACCTCCAGTAAGACAGATTGACCATGTCCCGTAGCAAATGGATGTAGTGCATAGGGAGGCAACTAGAATTTATTGAACAGAGGTCAAGACAGGCAGAGGGACACTTCCATATGCTTTCCAAATGCCTTCATACGCTTGCATTAACGGTCAGGAGGGGTTGAAGGAAAAGCATTAGGGTTGACTTTGCTGGTAGACGCCTGCACCACCAAGCTCTCTGGAGTTGGATGCTATGTAAGAAAGTCAGGGTTGCCTGGAGCGGGTCTGTGGTGACGAGCGACCTGTCTATTGACCAGAGGGCCAGAACAAAGTTTTGCCCAAGTGCACAAAAGCATATCCGTAAAGGCTTCATTAACGGCAATAAGAGGTTCTGAAGGTACCTCGCCAGGCTGAAGGACCTCCATAAGAACATTAGTTTTAACCTACCCAGTTGGGAGGTGTAGGTTGAAGACCTCTGTAGCTCATCTGATCACTACAGCAAATGATGCACTCTACTTCATGGCTAAACCAGAAGGGGTGAATAATCCCGTGTCTGTGGAGGTATCCAGGCTACTGGCATACTGTAGCTTTTTGTATCAGTTTTCCTCAACATATTGTGGGGCAAATGTGTCCTCGTCATCACCAAAGTTAGACTTTGGTCTGAATCTGAGCCGAAAATGTTATGTAGTGTCTGCATGCAACTGTGTGGTAAAAGCAGTGTGTCAGATTAAGAAGTTGGAAAGCACTATAGGTAGAAGATCCCCTTCCGACCCCTGCATCTAAGTTAAAGGGACTAGTGCAGATTGTGGCGCCGTAACACAAGTCAGCACCGAAACCGGTGCAGAACTCGAAGAAGGTTCAAAGGACACAGAGGGTGACCCCTCTGCTGGTAGCTCCACTGGAGGCCCTTGAGGATCCAAGGGGCCCAGAGACACACCAGAACAAAAGGGAAGCGTGCTAACAATGGTGTGCATAACAGTATCCCTAAAGGCCTCGATTTGCTGTGACAACAAGGATGGTCCCGGAGAGGTGAGGTGCAGCAAGACCAGACTCCGAATCGAATTAGAGCCTAACTGGTCTGTAAGATCGATATAAACCATCTGGTGTTCTAAATTAAAAGGTCTACAAAACCTGAGGGACAGCTTTGCTGTACTCACCTGTAAAATCTGTCAAGGTTATTCAGCACTTAATGAGATTACAAGATGTGTGTATGTTTTTTTTTTTTTCACACAATACCCGTTCCAAGGAGACTGTCAATTATAACATAAGATTAAGAATTTACGTAGAAGTCATAGGGTGGAAAATGAAAGGTACTGAAATATATAAGTGAAGATAAATGCTATAAGAATTAAGCCATGTGCAACTGCAGTTTATGGTTTTTCAGATTTTTTTAAGGCAATTTAACTGAAAAGTAAAAAATTGTAAGCAGTGTTCCTTGGGGCGGCAACATTTAGGACTGTGTGGCACAACATGGTGAGATATGTTATGAGTGCCCTTCCAGAAACTACAGCTTTTTAGTGAATTTATGTGAAAACTCTGTTGAGAAATACACCAGCTCATCCCATTTTATCATCAGATTTTCAGGGAGAACTCACATGAACTCTCATGGAGGAGGCTGATCTGGTGCCATTTGCCCACACAAATGCAATCTGGGCAATGCACTTATGTCTCAAAACTTTTAAGGCTCACCAGAAACCATATCATTTTACACATGCAAAGACAGTACAATTACGAGCTTGTAAAATATGTATACATTTTTACCTTATATCATACCTCTCAATCCTGCCATGTACATCCTTCAAAGCAGGCACATTCAGCTTATGTGCATAAGCAATAAAACGCACAAGGCACAATAAAGAATGCAGAGCACACTACAATGTAGTCATCAAGATACAAACAAAAACACAAACGTGCAAATGAGTAAGATGAAAATAAGAAAAATTACACAGGAAACAACCTTTTCAATCAAGTTGGATTCCTTATTTACAAGCTGAGTGAGTTTTTGCAGATTTGCATCTCCTGCATCTTGAGCAACTGGAGAAGAGCCTACAACATAAAGATGAGAAACATACAAAGAGAGGAAAAGGTTTGAAGAAAGAATTCAAAGCTTTTGGCACAGCTGGCGTGAGAGAAAGCAAAAGTAAACTGGAAAGTTGTGCACCATAAAAACGTTACACAACAGAGCAGATAACCTACCTGCTTAAAAGCCAAACTAGGCACTCACATGAACCGTTTACAACATATATCCAATGATGAGATGTAACATGGGCAGCAAAAGCATAAGTTACTACCTCTCGCCCAGAGCACCATCTCAGCACTCTCCCTCAAGACCCGCAAACCAACGCCCTGGAACGGGAAAGCAGTCGGACCGTTCTGGCAATCTGCTCCCTCCAGAAAGTGCCTGAAGCAGATCATTTTGAGCATGGTTGGAATATCTCTGACATTGCAAACAGAGTGGTGAAAAAAGCATAAGCCTTATGTTCCAAGCACCATGACTGCTTGCCATTTTAGAAGTCTTTGGTCTTGGAAGTAGTCTACGCTTATCATGCATCTAGCAGGGCAAGTGTAGACTTTTAAAGGCAGTGGGTAAAATGGCTGTTGCACTTCTATTGCCAAAAGCTTATTTTGTCTAAAATGTGACTCAATAGTTCACGTTCTGGGGTGGTTGTCTTAATCTTTCAACCACCTGCTGATTCAGAAACCATTTGCAATTTCTTGTCACCAGGTTTCTATGTCAGCACCGGAGGCGAGAATTATGCATTTCTTAAATCTTTTATTCTCTCAATAGCCAAACAAACTTAACATCATATCAAACCTAAAGGACTACGTGTTTTCTCTCCAGATTAGACATTATCAGCCGCTTACCTAATCAGGGCCCAAAAGTTCCAATATAAGAATCCTAAAAAAAAAAAACACTTCCTCTTTCTTTGCTGCTCAGCAGCGGCATAAGTTGTGTTCTTGGCAATTGCTATATTGCTAGGGGTAAGAACGTGAATTATTACTCGGAGTGGGTGGTAGACCACCACAACTATAATGGGCCTGATTTAGAGTTTGGCGGATGGGTCACTCTGTCACACATGTGAAGGATATCCCGGCTGCTGTATTGCAAGTGCCTTTGGACGTGAGGCACTTCTAATACAGTGGACAGAATATCTGTCACCTTTGTGACAGAGTAACCTATCTGCCGAACTCCAAATCAGGGCCAAAGTCACCAATAATCTCTTAGGTCAAGGCAAAGGTTTCAGTAATTAAAACCTGACTTCAAACCCTGGTACTTATGGCACGTAGCAGATAGGCTTAACTCATCGAAAATGTGTAAAGCATTTAGAAGTACCAAAACAGTTATAAAGTTGAAAACAAAACACAATAAAAATCTCAGTCCAATTTAGAAAAATAAAAGTACAATTTAACACACCAAAATGACAATAAGGGCAATCAGAGATATTATTTTTTAAAGTTTTAGTAAAAATAGCGCTAAGGAGGACTAATCTATGGAAGAAGTAGACAATGACCCAGGCGCAATATCAGGCCGACTGCAGTTGAGCTCAGGTCGGATACACCAAGCATGTTCGTCCAGGTCAGAGAGTTTACCTTCTGACTTAGGGCCTGATTTAGATCTTGCCAGACGGGTTACTCCATCACAACGGTGACTGATTTCCCGTCAGCTGAAATATAAATCCAATAGGACATAATAGGATTGATATTTCAGCAGATGGGATATCTGTCATCGTTGCAATATAGTAACCGTCTGTCAAGAGCTAAATCAGATCCTTAGTTATTTTTTATGGAGCTCAAAATCCTCTAGCGGGGCAAGCCTGAAGCTTTATCCATCGAACCTGTATTGAAATTGGACACCTTTGCCGTGAGGTTGCACTGTAGGCTCTGGAGGTGTTGGAAGCCTCGACATTTTCAAAGTTCCAACTCTTTAGAGTTTGTGGAGAAACTTCTCTGGGTTACTTCTAAGTTTCCTTGGATCTCAGGGACCACACTTAGGGGCCACCAGCAAGCTCCAATCCAGGTAAGTTAGTAGTAGTCAACAGGCTACTTGAGGGAAAAAAGTAAATTTCACCTTGGTTTGTCCATATAGCCACACAGGAGGTCAGTCAATTGAACCTTTGAATCCACTTCTGTGCCCTGGGTATAAGAGGGAGCAGGTCCAGACTTTAAGGGCTCCTCTTGGGTCACGGACAGCAGGTCTAGCCTCCTTCTGATCTTTCATAGGTCCCGGAAGAAGTCTCAGGAAGGTGCTTTATTTATGGTTGACACTAGCTAGTGGATGGGGGTAACTCCTGGCACCTCCATAACCAAGGGGGTAAAAGATTGCAGAGCAACACTACCCACGTTTTTAGCAGTTTGTGTTTGCCCTACTGCAAACAATCCCACAGTGCACCTTGTTCCTAAAATCCAAGATCTGGAAACCCTTTCTCCCTTGTGAAGGGTCTGAATGCCCGCCCAGAGAGGTGTCCGGGAAAATGAGTAGCATCCTTCTTTGTGGACATTCAGAAATGATTCTAGGGGTAGTTACTTCCCACTGGGTTTGGAGACAGCCTGGCTGGAAGAGTAAAGGTTTGCCGTCCCCAGGTCTCACCTGACATTTTCGTCTGAAAGGGCAGGCCCTTTACAATTTAATGAAGTTTCTGGTCTTGCTGCAAGGGGAATACTTTCCCTAAATGTTTATTAAAAAATTTGAATTCACCATTTGAAGTGGATATTAAAAATAGCGTTGAATCATTTTTCAAGCTGGTCTCAAACCTTAAATAGCACAATAGTTTAATCTGTGCACTAGTTTCTCATAGGAAAGTCAGAGCCTTCCACAGTGAAAATAATTTTTGGGGACTTGTCACTTCAGAGACGCAACATTACATTTCTACATGTCCCACTTTCAAATACCACGCACCCTACATTGTGGGCTGCAAGACCTACACAGGGGTGTAAACTGCAGACGTCAGGCCACAATGGTAGGGCTGAAGCCATGGTTGCTTGTGACACACTAGTGGATGGCACAATAAGTGCTGCAATCCACAACATTCCAACCATGCGTGTAGTTTCTACACCATATACTATGGCTTTAGAGGAGACTTTAATAAGAAAATCCTGGATTAGCCAATTTTTACATGGTTTATGGGTCAGAGCACATACACTGGGCACTGGACAGTAGTGTCCCAGTCTGCAGATTCTAAATAACAGCAATAAAATGTAGTGAACATTGGGAATGACCATGAAAAAGGGACAGTTTCTCAAACTACAGGGGATATCTTATATGCACTGTACCGATATGGAACCTTGTCTTAGATGGGAAGTTATGTTTGCATGCTAAACTTCGTCTTTTCTCAGGTTTACTGCAGGCATCATATCACGAACATGGTCAGCCGAATGTGCCTGACCCTCCAGCAATTAGCATGCCCGCCTGATCGAGGTTATGTGGATGGTGCGTCATTCAGCCACCATTCGTCCTAATCAATGGCCAGGAAGTGGAGACTTGGATGCAGGTCGTAGTGGGCAGTCTCTGCTTTTGTGCATGGTGTGGTTTCTCACCAGCCCACCAGGGGGTGCTGTAGAGAGCAGTGCTCTATTTAGCAGCTTTTTATTCTGGGCAATGGGGAGCCCACATTACAACTGCTGCTACCAGGCCCCTGTTCTACTTGTTCTACTCATAACTGGTGGTTAAGCAACAAGCAAACATCTACAGGTTGCTGCTTTCGGCAGGATTTGACAGGTGGGTATAGGTTTCCAGCTGTCCTAAAAAACCTAAGGGCGTTGGTGCAGGAGTTCCCACTTGGACCTTTCAAGTAGACTTCCTGAGCTTGGCCTATATTTTAGCCTTTTAAGGAGTAATCTGAATATTACTCTGATCTCAATGGAAGAGTCTTGTAAAGGCGATCTCTAGAAGGACCATCTTACAGGAACAATGTTTCTTCTCTCCCAGTGAAGAACTCATGGATGCTTTGAATTCCTCGCTACAAAGCTCAGCCCTAGACTCCCTGAGAAGACAAATCAGTCTGTCTGGGATGCAGCCCAGTCACAGGTCCACTGCTGGGGAAAGGTCCTGGGCATCATATGCTGAAAGAACACCAGGACACTCAAGAAGTGCATATGGCAAAGAGTAAACAGGCTTCAGGAGTCCATTCAGACCCCTTTGAGTGCCTAACAGTGATTTGGTTAAGGAAACGTGGCGCAATCCTGCCCTGAACCTTTTGTTGCAGGAAAAAAAACTCCTTTGTCAGACCCCCAATGCGACAGAAGGTCCTAATGAGGACTTTAGCGAGGATCAGGGACCCACTCAACCCAGGTGTCTGTATGCTGAGGCCAAACATCCAAGGCTAGAGGATAGGGACCCAGTAGGTCCAGCAGATAATAGTATCTCATACATGCTGGAACCCAAATACATCTATTACCCCACTCCTCGGAGTGGACTCCATATGGAAATGTAGCCCAACATGAGGGCAATAAACTGAGAAAATATCTTGACAAAAAGGTGAGAGGTCGCCTCAGAGTTCAATGAACCAGACCCTCTGTAGAATGTAAGTTATAAATAAACCCCAAAACTGATGGGAAGATGGCCAGTTTCTTGACCAAATTCGTAAAGGACCCTAAAAAAAGAATTGACTGATCTTGGAAGGCTTACCGAGCCAAGCTTCTAAACATAGCATTCCTGTTAACAAAATCCTTGATAGGGCCGAAGACGTGAGAGAGACCGGCAATTCTGCGACTGAATCTGGTTTAGAAAATAATATTGGTAGCTCAATTGTTTGATTTGCGTGGAATGCAGAAACTGCTTTAGGAAGGAATTTAGAGTTTGTTCTAAGTACTAATTTGTCTGGACGGAGTGAGCGCTTGAAGTTTGCTTATTCCCCTTAGAGATGTGATAGCTACTAAGACTGCTACTTTCCATGTGAGGAACTGTAAATCACATGAATGTAGTGACTCAAAAGGTGGACCCATGAGTCTGGGGAACAATATTGAGGTTCCAACTGTTTCTGGTGGGATAGAGGTTGGAAGGGCTCTTTTAGTGCTTCCATAAATGCTTTGATTACTGGGATTTTGAACAGTGATATATGTTGCCTGTTTTGCATGTATCCAGCAACTGCGACTAAGGGTAATATAAGAGAGGTAAATGTCAGGCCTGCTTGTTGTAAATGAAATAGATAACAAACAATATCTTGCACTGTTGGAGAAAGTGGTTGGATTTGTTTGGCTAAGCAGTAATGGATAAACCTCTTCCATTTGTGGTTTAAATCTGTTTATTAAGCTTTGCAAATATAACATTAGCCACCAACTACATCCGGAGGGCAGTGGGGAGAATCGTTATAGTGATAGTCAAGAGAAGGCATAGTAGAGATTTGTAGCGAGTGGAAAGGAAGAAAGGTAAGAGAGAGAGCTCTGTAGCTAATGGGAGCAATTGTTCCAGGAGGGGAAGTAGGTCAGCAAGTTAAATTTGCCTCGGTGAAGTGTGTCTATCCATCTTAGGGGGTGAACAAGTGAGTCGGAGTACACGTAAGTATCTCGGGCAAGTGAGTTCAGTAAATTATATAGTGGAGCCCATGTTTTGTCGAAATTGTGGAGTTTATGCATGACGCTTGCCCTTTCTCCATGCCAGCCACTTCCCACAGCTTATATAGCCATTCCTGCCTAGTTGGGCCCTCATCCATTCCCCATTTAGAAAGCAACACCTGTTTGGCAGCCCCTAGTGCCAGGGTAATGGCGTTTCCCCGGCACGACCTGAGAAGGTAGGTTAAGGCGTTTGGGAGTCCCAGGAGTGTGTAGCTAGGGAATCTGGGTATATCTGTATTATAAGTGTTATTTATATCGGGTAATATTGAATCCCAGAAGGGTTGTATCTTCAGACAGTGCCACAAAACATGTGAGAGTGCGCCCACCTGGCTACACTGGTGTCAACAATGGTTGTCCGCCACGGGCTTCCGGCATGCTACCCTAGCTGGAGTATAGTACCAGTAGTGTGCTATTTTGGGAAACATTTCTTTCCCAGCGGTGCTGCAGGAAGAAGCTCTAGCTCTATATATTATGCCTTGCCATTCTTTTGGGGAGAATTCGCACTCACATTCAGATTTCCATCCATGCTGCTCAAGGTACTTAACTCGCTGTCTGGGTGTAAGGCGAAAGAAATATATATTTGAAAGCAGACATTTGTCCGATTGTCGAGTTATAAACCATTTCTCAAATTTTGTTAGTGGGCGGCTTGCATGTGGACGAATATGGGCTTGCGTGACCCAATGCCGCAAGGCAAGGTATTGTAAGTAGGCTTCTCTAGGTAAGCCATAGTCAGAAGAGAGTTGGGGAAAATCCATTATGCCTGCTAGGTCAAAGAGGTCGCCAATGCTCTTGCAGTTAGCTTCCTGCCATTTGATGTAGCTATTTCATTCCCTAGCCAGGGGGAATTGCGGATTACCTATAAAGAAGGTCAGTGGATTTGTTGGGGTAGGTATATACAAAAGGAGGTAAGGTTAATATCAGTCGCAAAGAATTCTTACGAATATATACAGTTGTAAAAGGAGCACAAACACTTTGCTAAAACTGCCCTCACCCACAACAAGTTGTGGCATGCTTCATCATAGGGCTGCTACTAAACGCCTCTGCTCAAACCAACCCTTTTTTTTTATTTATTTTTTTAGATCTGTCTAGGGAATCTAGGAATAAAAATATTATGAAGATATCTCCTAGTCAGTTTTAATCACTTTCTGTCTGCACTTTTGTAGGATCCTTTTCTTTTCCTGTTATCTTTGTGTTTGTATTGTCTACCCCTCCCTATTACTCCGCCTCTAGCGTTGGTTTGCGCAGAGGCGTTTAGTAGCAGCCCTATGATAAAGCATGCCACATCTTGTTGTGGGTGAAGGCAGTTTTAACAAAATGTTTGTGCTCCTTTCACAACTGTATATATGTGTAAAAATTCTTTGCTAATCACAAATGGGGCCGCTCCCAGCTGGATGTCCTAGATGCTACAGTTTCTTATAATGTGAGTGCAGGCATCTCATAAAAAGTGAAGGACTGTTCTCACACACCACCTGGTGTCATGCTTCATCATTGACCAGTCCTCGCCCTCTAAAAACTTGGTTTGGTAGAGGGCGGGCATACACCTGACGACAGGGATGCACTTCTAAACTAAGTGGGGGCCCTTACATACAGAAAGTGAGTTAAAAGGCCATTATAGATGTCAAATTAGTTTTAATATGGCTGGCATCTATATGGTATTTAAAATAAGTGATCGGTGTATTGGGGATTCTATTGTCCCCCCACCGAATTCAATGTGATCAACATGTTTCTGCCTTGTGGCCCAGTAGGGTCTGCGGCATTCATCAGGACCTAGAGGAAAAAATGGCGGGCTCCACTCTTACCAGAATATGGTGAAAGAGTTCCCTCTGTGTGGGGTGAAAACTCACACTCCACTGAAATACGGCTTGAATCTAAAGCCTAGAAGAGAAAACAAATATTAAACAACCTATAGTAAAAAGTAGCCTCTATGTACAAAGTGTAAAGGACTTACAGTCAGCCAAATGCGTCAAACAGTATCGTGAATAGCTATAAGTGCAACAATCGTGTCAGTCAAAGGTGCACTTTATAGTTATATGGAGATAATTGTCTCCACAATGCTTACCCTAATGCTTGGACAAGGTGCCCCATAGGAGGGTAAGTGCAGCGGACCCCTTTGGTCGAGCTATAAATAACGAGGAGAATAAGAAGAAATAGCACCAAATGATTTACCATGGTGAGTAAATCCATGTGAATACAGCCAAGAGGTTCAATGGTACCTCAGGGTAAAGAGGGGTTTCTGGTGTTAATGAAAAAACAAAACATACTAATCATACATTCACACCCTTACTGTTCCGTGGTGTGTCCTCCACGTTTTCACCTACATGTGCTCTCCTTCCCTCCTCGTGATAAATGAGTGGAGCAAATGCCGGCTATTTATAATGCCTGCGGCTGATAATTGGTGTTGTTACGGGGTTTAATTGGCCTTAGGTGTCTGCCGTGATGTCCGGATCCGGTGTCACAAACTGGCGGTGTCGATAAACCCACTGGTATGCCTGACCTGCCTGAGGGGCTGATGGCGATCGTATGCCTTAATAAGGACATCCGGCGAACTGCCCAGAGACTGCCTGTTTGTCCGAGTTATGGAAGGCGGGCTGGCTGGGTGGAGTGTGATTCCAGCTCCTGCTCTGGGTGCCGGTGTGGGTGCCCGGCGCAGCGCGTGCACATAGATGGTGTGTTTTTGCAATGCGCATGCGCCCGGGACACTTGGAATTAGAGCATGTGCAGTCGGGACAAAGCGCCGTCCAGGAGTTCGATATCAAAAATAGGAGAAATGGTATCTCCTCCTACATTCCGTGTGGTATTGCCTCTGAGCTAAGCGGTACAGCTAATACCCAGTATGAAACATAATCAAGCTGGAGAGCCTGGTGCTACGAATGGTGTATAGAAATTTGAGGAGCCGCTTGGTAAGGTGGCTCTAATACAACCTAAGCTGTGCAGTGCAGTTATATATGGTCGTATATACACTGATGCATAGTGCGACAAAAAGGAGTTTTAAACGGTCGGTATTATTAGGTGGACAATGAGTGGCTCTAATATAATCTATGCTGTGCAGGTATATATGGTCGTATATACACTATTGTGTATAAGCGAACCAGGATGGTGCGGGGGTGGGTATTCTCTGTTGAACATACACATTGCTTTGCTGCAGTGTTAACAGGTCACATTATGACCATGACAAAGCTAGCAAAACCTGCACTCTTGCTTTTTAGATACCATAGACCCAGGCGTTTTAGGGGTGTGCCAGGAATGGAAAAATGAGTTTTAAAAAAAAAAAGGTTTTGGGGAAAAGCGCATAGGTGGTAGGTACATAACTGTCTAATGACTATGTCATTTGTCCAGTAGACATGCAACATGCCATACGAGTTCTGATAAGCTGGAAGAGAAAGTGTGCTATCTATGGAGCAAGTTGTATCCAAGGAATCTCATCATTGAGTCCTTTCCTCCAGGATTGAAGTCGGTAAACCCACCTCTGTTCTCGGATATGGAGTGGTTTGGTCAGATCGGTTTTATGCTTTCTCATGACTCCTAGAACCACCCACCTCAGGACAGTATCTTTGTGGTCATGTGCTAAGAAGTGTCTTGTCAGTTTTGTGTTTGTTTTTTTACATCGTATCGTACTACGATGTTCATTAATGCGGATCTTAATCTTCCTAGTGGTCATACCCACATACATCAGGCTACAGGGGCAAATGAGAAGGTACACCACATTTTCGGTGTTACAGTTGCTGAAGTTATTCAGTCTCCAGGGGCCGTGTGGTTCCTAGCTCTCTGAGTGTTCCAGGGGGTCATTTGGTCTTCCCTATTTCTGGGGGGTCCTTAGCGTGTACCAGCTCATCTCGCAAGTTTTTACTTCTCTTGTAAGCGAAAGGTGGAGGTTCCCAATGTCTGTCAGCACCATCCAGGATATGCCAGTTTTTCCCTTATGATTTTTTGTACCGTGTTGGAAGTTGGTGTGTATGTTGTCACACACACTATTCTGTCAGGTTTCTCCTTCTTGATGTTCTCTAATAGGGCTTTGCGGTTGTTATTCCTGGCTCGCTTTTTATCATTTTCCTGGGGTAATGCCGGTCCAGTAGTTTGTTCTCAAGGTCATTGGCCAAGCTCTCAGTCTCTGAGCAGTTTCTGCATACCTGCAGAAATTGTCCCACTGGTAAGTTGTTACGTAGGGCTTTTGGATGGTAACTTTCATATAGCAAGAGACTGTTCTTGTCTGTTGGTTTGTTGTGTACCTTTGTGCTGATTCCCTCTGCAGTCATGCTGATGTCGAGATCCAAGAAAATTGCATGGTCTTTGCTAATTGAGTGAGTGAATATCAGGTGTTGGTCTTTACTGTTGACCCATTCCACAAACTGTCTCGCTGTGTCTTCATTCCCTCGCCAAACAATAAAAACGTCGTCAATGTACCGTTTCCATGTTCTCAGGTGTTCCGTGAATGGGTTGTTTACATGAAATATATGATCCTCTTCGAACTGGTGTACGTATACAGTGACAGGAAATTGTGGTCCGGGTACCCATGGGGGGATTTCGTTGACATTTCGATTTAACTTGACGGCAAAGAGCGGTCATTTAAACCTCAGCCATGCAGATCTTCCTCAGGGCAGGGGGTGGGACGGGGCGACCCTCATCAACCGCGTTAGATGCCCGAAGCGTCCAGGGGGTGAGGCATCAGCTATATTCCGTATATGACCTCATTCGTAGTTGTGAATCATCATTTATTGAGGTTGTGGTGGGAATGGCATCAGTACCCGCAATAATGTCGCGCCGAGTGGGCACAGGCAGCGGATCTGGTTGCTAAATTGTTTAGGGCCACAGCCTAATGAATAGAGCTTGTGGTGCTTCAAAAAACCAGCTTCCTCACTCCAAGACAGTCGCAGCCAAACTTTATCTTGAGATTGGCCAGGCTACAACAAACTGGTTATTCATTATCAGTTCTATGTACAGTCTTTAAAACTCTATGTCCCCTATACTTTAAATTTTTTGACACCCTTGAGCACTCCTTTACATGTTCCCCTTGGAACAACCTTTCTTCCTTTTACGACCCTCTCCATTTTTCTGAACCATGTTGTGCCTTTTATCAATTGAATAAATATTGTTTCGTAAATTGGTTGTTGCACATCTTCTATATTTTTGCAAATCCAAATGGTTGAATATAAACTGTGAGCTGATATTTGCTAGCTCCGAAATGTTTAAACTGATTATTGCGTTAAACAAAATAAGTTCCTCTTGAATTATTGGTCTAGGACCATTGTTCTCTGTATCAATCAATACCCAGGTCCAAGGACTTAATGAGGATACCCCATTGTTTATAATGGTTTAGTGCGCATACTCTGCCCGGTTAAAATCCAATGCTTTCAATTGCTTTTGCACAGTGGAAAGCTGAAGTCTAGATTGAACCGAGACCGTATGCAGATATACCCCCTCCATCTCCCTAATCTGACCTCCCAATTGATCCTGTTTGTCCCTCCTGTCTTAATTTAGCCTAGCTGCTATCGCGATGAACTGACCCCGGATCACTGCTTTCAAAGTGTCCCACAGCAAAGGGGTAAGGCCATCATCATTGGTATCTAAGTAAGTTTGTATGACCCATTGTACCTCTTTAATATTTGTATCATATATGGGCAATTTATGATTCAGCCTCCACATTCTTTGGCGGCCATGATCCCCAGTCCACTGCAGGGTGAGGGTAATGGGAGAGTGGTCCAAGAGTGCCGCTATCCCTATTTCAGCATCTCGTATCAATAATGTGGCATGCAAGGATGTCAGGAAGAGATCTATACGGGCATAGGTTTGATGACCTGCTGAGGAAAAGGTGTATTCCCAAACAGTGGGATTGCGCTGTCGCCAAATGTCCACCAGTCCCACCTCAGACAGCCACTGTTTTGTGGATTCTGAAAGTGCCCCAGAATGTACAACCCTCTGCATGGTCTGTCTAGTTGAAGGTCGCTGACTATGTTGAAATCTCCGCCCACAATAAGGTCCTTAAAGCCTCTCTGAGGAACGCCTCCTGGTGGTCGTTTGGGCTGTATATGGATAGAAGCATGTAGGTATGTCCCCCCCACCATCACCACTCGTAGTGCAAGCATTCTCCCAGGTATCTCCTCCTGTGTCTATCACCCTTCCAGGGAAGTGTGTTGTGAATAGGATGGCCACCCCGCCTTCTTCTCTGCTACGGAAGAGAAGTATTGGCATTCAAATCTTGTTTGAAGGCGTCTCCAGTCAGTGCACATTAAGTGTGTCTCCTGTAAGAGGCAAATGTCACATTGGGAATCCATAAGCAAAGTAATGAGTGCGCGCCTTTTCACAGGTGAATTAAACCTCGTGCTTTGAGGCTCAATAGTGTGACCCTATGGGAAGCCATTAAAGGAGAGATTAATGCAAATGTGCAGTGTGTCGGGCCATCCCACCAGAGGGATCGGAGAACCACTTCCATGTGTCCCTGTCAAGAATTCCTGTCATACAAGGGAAACACGCCCTTATGTAAACAGGAGAGCTGTTACATAACTCAAGGGAAACACGCCCTTATGTAAACAGGAGAGCTGTTACATAACTCAAGGGAAACACGCCCTTATGTAAACAGGAGAGCTGTTACATAACTCAAGGGAAACACGCCCTTATGTAAACAGGAGAGCTGTTACATAACTCAAGGAAAACACGCCCTATAAAGGGAGGAACCGGGAGGTACAAGGCTGTCGGATATTGTGTTTACACCGACGTACCTGCTTCGTGAAGAGCAGTGTTCCGGAGTGGTGCTCCAGTAAGGCAAGAACGGAGGTAGGTCGAGTCGTTACTCCCTGGGCCGTGTCTTGCCCCATCGTCACCTGTGAAGGACCCGGAAGCTCTACCGGTCAACCATTGAGCTTCGCTTTTTGACTCGGCTGAGTCCAAGCGCAGTGGCGCTTTTGCTGGTTGGAGTCGTAACTCCCAGCCCGACCAGAGACACAGGGACTGCCAGCTGTAACGCACACCAGGAGGTGTTTGCCGCGTTACAGACTCGGAAGTCCACAGGATCGATCGAGCGGCTGCTCTCGGTTCAGTCTTCTTGCTTGTGATTGGGGTATCGGTGACGCATCACCAGGAGGTGACTCCGCGTCCCGGTGCAGTCTGAGGAAGAGGTTGAGCGGCTGCTCCCTTCAGGTAGAGACCCCGGCTGGGTGTTTCCCTGACTCCTCGATTCTCCCCAACACTCTTCGTGCCCCTCACAGCCTACCGATTGGCATTGTCGGCCATTTCATTTCTGCCCTCTGTTGGCATACGCCGGGATCGGCGTATATGCAGAGGACGGTTAGGACCATCCGTGCTGTGGGCTGGTAACGTACTTAGCCTGGAGGATTCCAGTGACTATAACTTTTGTTTGTTCTTTGTATTTTATTTGCCTTCATTAAAAGAACTAACCCTTCACAAGTGGTTGCGTCCTCATTGTCGTGTCTGTTAAACGATCCTGAGACGTTCAGGGCGTTACAAAATATCCGACCTTAATAACACTAACTGTCTCCCGGTCGATAACAGACATGGCAACACTTGATGACGTGCTGGCTGCTTTAGCGGCCATGCAAGTTGAAGTGGCTGCCTCTAGGCAAGAAACAGCCGATGTAAAAGCCAGACTGGATGCTATCCAATTGGACCCGCTCACGCCCAGCACCTCCCTCACGAACCAGACCCCTGCGGTAGTAGTGGAAATGCCGGTAGCCATCCCCTTGGCAACACCAGAGAGGTACAGTGGGGATCCTAACACAGTGCAGGTATTCCTCACACAAGTGGCGCTACATTTATCGTGCAAACCAAAGGCGTTCCCCACGAGTCAGGCTCGTGTGGCTTTCCTTATATCCTATTTGGCTGGAAACGCGGCACAATGGGCCGTACCTCTGGTGAGCAGGGACGACCCCCTCTTATGTGATTGGGGTGCTTTTTGCGAGGAATTCCTGAAGGTATTCGACAGAAGGGCTGACTCGTACACGGCGGACCGTGAAATGCTTGAGTTGAGACAGGGATCCAACGACCTGGTGAAGTATCTAAACGCGTTCCGAAGGCTGGTTGCGGAAACCAAGTGGCCTGTTGCTAAACAGACGGCGCTCTTCCATCAAGGGCTGTGCGATGAGCTCAAGGACGCCGTGGCTCATATTGACCCTCAACCCAAGACATGTGAGGGCCTTATCAACCTGGTATTACGGCTGGAACATAGGCTAAGTGAAAGAAAGGGGGATCATGGGAGAAAAGGAAAATCCCTTCCATCCTATGTGACGGTGGGAAGTCCTGAAACTTCCACCGCATCCAAGGGAGAACCCATGGACATCAGCGCAATACGAGCGAGCCTCACAGCCACGGAGAAAGAGTCACGCCGTAAACAAGGATTGTGCCTATATTGTGGCAAAAAAGGCCACTACGTACGTGAATGCCCTGCCAAACCGAAGACGTCACGTTATCGGGCCAACCGGTCGGTAACAGCCGTGGTGGACATACCGGCGGAAAACTAGAGGACTCCAAGACCAGAGAAGGGGCATCTCGGAGTCACTCATCCATCCCTTCACTTTCCAACTCGGTCACTAAGGGACAACGACACCTGTTTATCACGGTGCACGTGGGAGTGCATGACCAGTGGATACCCGTTGTGGCCATGGTGGATTCAGGGGCCACTGGCATGTTTATGGACCACAACGAGGCATGCAGGCTAGGGCTAGTGCTTCTTCCCAAAGCAGTACCCGAAGACGTCTATGCGGTAGACGGAAGGCGATTGGTGACGGGGCCCATCGGACAGCACACGGGGGTCCTTCCGATGAGATATGGGAGGAACCATTTGGAACAAATCGATTTTAACATCATCCGAGCGCCCCAATATGGCGTCATATTGGGATTGCCGTGGCTACAGAAACACAACCCCTTTGTGGATTGGCCAACACATCGCATCGAAATGACGTCACCGTATTGCATCCTGCATTGTGGAATAAGAACGGAATCCCTTGACGCAGATGAGAGCGGGAGTCAGACGGTGGCTACAGCGGCAGAAAAAGATGTGGCTCTCCCCCAGGCTTATCACAGTTTTGAGGATGTATTTGATGAGGTGAAGGCGGAAGTGCTACCACCACATAGACAGTTTGACTGCCAGATCGACCTGGTGCCAGGGGCCAGCGTTCCCAGCGGCAGGCTGTATGCCCTGACGGAGCCTGAAAACGTGCATCTCCGGGGGTACCTGGATAAACTCCTCAAGCTAGGATTCATCCGCCCGTCCAAGTCTCCGGCCGCCTCGCCACTCTTCTTCATCCCGAAGGCTAATGGGGAGCTGAGAGCCTGTGTGGACTTTAGGGCATTGAATGCGATAACCATAAAAAATCGGTACCCCTTGCCTCTCATCAGTGTACTTCTGGAACAGGTCAAGAAAGCTCGTATCTACACCAAGTTGGATTTGAAAGGGGCATACCATCTGGTGCGCATGAGGGACGGAGACGAGTGGAAGACCGCCTTTAAGACCAGGTTCGGCCTTTTTGAGTACCTCGTCATGCCGTTCGGTCTGTGCAACGCCCCGGCAGCCTTTCAGTACTTTTTGAATGAGGTATTCAGAGAGGAGTTGGATATCTACGTGGTCGTATATATCGACGACATCCTCATCTATTCGTCCAGTGTGGAGGAGCACGTACACCACGTCAAAGCTGTGCTCCAAAAGCTGAGGGAAAACATGCTGTTTTGTAAACTCAGCAAGTGTGACTTCCACGTCACATCCGTGGAATTCCTCGGAGTGATGCTGAGTCCAGAGGGACAGGAGATGGCAGAACGAAAGATCAAGGCGGTGAAAGAATGGCCGGTGCCCCAAAGCGTGAAGGACGTCCAAAGTTTCATTGGCTTCGCCAACTTTTACAGGCGGTTTATAGATGGATTTTCAGGAGTGGTGGCCCCAATCACACAGCTACTGAGGAAGTCCAAGGAGTTTGTCTTGTCCCCTGCAGCGAACAAAGCCTTTGAGGCCCTGAAAAGCGCCTTTGGTAAGGCGCCGGTGTTGGCTCACCCCGATCCGGATCTCCCCTACGTGGTGGAAGCGGACGCGTCGGATGTGGCGCTGGGGGCTATCTTGTCCCAACGCAACCACGACACAGGGGTGCTTCATCCCGTTGCGTACATGTCCCGCAAACTCAACGACGCCGAACGCAACTACCATATTGCGGAGAAGGAGCTTCTCGCAATCAAGGACGCCTTCACCGAATGGAGGCATTGGTTGATGGGGGCAAGACATGTGGTATCGGTGTACACGGACCATCGGAACCTACAGTTCATGACGGCCACTAGACACCTTTCTCCCAGGCAGCTGCGGTGGATGATCTTCTTTGCGGGGTTCAACTTCCGCATCACATATCGGCCGGGGACGGAAAACCGGAAGGCGGACGCCCTGTCCCGTCAATCTGCAGTTAAGGAACCATTGCCTGCAACCGAGCGTTCCATCATTTCCCAGAGGATGGTATTGGGGGGTTATCCAACCGGATACTTTCCTGAGGGGAATAAAGAGAGGGATCAGGTCATTCGCATGGCGGAGGTGGCTCCTCAGTCACAGAGAATGGCAGCTGAAGGACGGGATACCCCTGAAGGGCAGGTGCCTATTGATACCCACGCCTAGGCTAAGGAAACAAGCATTCATCTGGTGCCATGACTCTCCATGCGCAGGTCATTTGGGCTTTGAAAAAACGGTGGCTAGCATGGGACGGCATTTCTGGTGGCCAACCATGAGAGTGGATGTCAGGAGGTGGGGACAGGAGTGTCCTACGTGTGCTACCATGAAGGCCGACCATGGCCGAACCCAAGGGCTCTTACATCCACTTCCGACCCCGGATAGACCATGGGATAGCATATCACTGGACTTCGTGGTGGGCCTACCGGTAGACCAGGGGATGACGGCAATACTGGTGGTGGTGGATTACTTGACGAAAATGGGGCACTTCATCCCCTGCAAGAGAGTCCCTACGGCCGGGGAATTGGCGTCACTACTCCTAAAGAATGTGGTACGACTGCATGGATTACCTGGGGTGATCGTGTCGGACCGGGGGTCGCAGTTTACTGCGCAATTCTGGAAGACTTGGTGCACTGCGCTGCATGTTAAGACCGCCCTGTCCACCAGCTACCACCCTCAAACGGACGGCCAAACCGAGCGCCTGAACCAAACGCTCAAACAGTATCTGCGATGTTTTGTGGACCAGGGCAGGGAAGAATGGGTCGACTTGCTATGGGTTGCAGAGATAGCCTATAACAACGCCACTCACAGCTCCACACAGTCATCTCCGTTCTATAGCAACTATGGCCAACATCCCAGGTTCTTGCCATTTCTACATCCGTTCAGAGAGGACAGGATTCCCGCCACAGCGGACAGGGTGGCACACATAAAAGACACGTTGATGCGCTCAAGGGCTGTCCTAATAGAGGCCAAGAGAAGATACAAGGCTGCGGCAGATAGGAAGAGAAGACCCGGGCCACTGTACCGCACTGGAGACTACGTCTGGATATCCACAAGAAACATGAGGTTTCGAAAGAACAGTGTGTTCCATCCCAAGTACATGGGCCCCTATCGAATTACCAAGTGTATGGGTCCCGTGAACGTGAAGGTGTGCTTGCCCCAGTCATTGCGGATACACCCTGTCTTTCATGTATCATTGCTCAAACCAGCACCCTCCAAGCCGTCTGGGACACCTAGGCCGGTATGCGTGGAGTCGGAGGTGGAGTATGAAGTGTCGGGCATACGGGCGTCCAAATGGCGCAGGGGGAAGCTGTGGTACCTGGTTGCGTGGAAAGGCTATGGCCCGGAGGAGCATTCATGGGAACCGGCTGAAGGGGTTCATGCTCCGCGCTTGGTCTCCTTGTTCCATCGGCGTTTTCCTGCCAGCGCTGGACCCGTGGGGAGCCGCTGAGAGGGAGGATGTACTGTCAAGAATTCCTGTCATACAAGGGAAACACGCCCTTATGTAAACAGGAGAGCTGTTACATAACTCAAGGGAAACACGCCCTTATGTAAACAGGAGAGCTGTTACATAACTCAAGGGAAACACGCCCTTATGTAAACAGGAGAGCTGTTACATAACTCAAGGGAAACACGCCCTTATGTAAACAGGAGAGCTGTTACATAACTCAAGGAAAACACGCCCTATAAAGGGAGGAACCGGGAGGTACAAGGCTGTCGGATATTGTGTTTACACCGACGTACCTGCTTCGTGAAGAGCAGTGTTCCGGAGTGGTGCTCCAGTAAGGCAAGAACGGAGGTAGGTCGAGTCGTTACTCCCTGGGCCGTGTCTTGCCCCATCGTCACCTGTGAAGGACCCGGAAGCTCTACCGGTCAACCATTGAGCTTCGCTTTTTGACTCGGCTGAGTCCAAGCGCAGTGGCGCTTTTGCTGGTTGGAGTCGTAACTCCCAGCCCGACCAGAGACACAGGGACTGCCAGCTGTAACGCACACCAGGAGGTGTTTGCCGCGTTACAGACTCGGAAGTCCACAGGATCGATCGAGCGGCTGCTCTCGGTTCAGTCTTCTTGATTGTGATTGGGGTATCGGTGACGCATCACCAGGAGGTGACTCCGCGTCCCGGTGCAGTCTGAGGAAGAGGTTGAGCGGCTGCTCCCTTCAGGTAGAGACCCCGGCTGGGTGTTTCCCTGACTCCTCGATTCTCCCCAACACTCTTCGTGCCCCTCACAGCCTACCGATTGGCATTGTCGGCCATTTCATTTCTGCCCTCTGTTGGCATACGCCGGGATCGGCGTATATGCAGAGGACGGTTAGGACCATCCGTGCTGTGGGCTGGTAACGTACTTAGCCTGGAGGATTCCAGTGACTATAACTTTTGTTTGTTCTTTGTATTTTATTTGCCTTCATTAAAAGAACTAACCCTTCACAAGTGGTTGCGTCCTCATTGTCGTGTCTGTTAAACGATCCTGAGACGTTCAGGGCGTTACAGTCCCACGCCAGGGAAGGGAAACGACAGATACTAAGGAGGAAAAAAAGAGATGCCCAGCTTGTCCCTGCCGTGTGAGGTCCCCGATTGTGGTGTGTATTAGGAAGGATAGGACCTGTAAGTGGTCTCGGCATTTATTCCTATGTTAGTGATGTCCCACGTGGTGCCCCAGCAGAGTTTCCGGCATGCCAAGTAAGTCTGCGGGGCCAGCCCGAAAAGGAAAGACTCATGGGTACCCCCTGACTCCCTTCTGTAGTTTTAGCAATACGAGTAGATGCCACATACCCCGGGTCTCCGGAGAGGTAATACAATCCCCAGTCCCTATCTGTAAGAGGAATGCATGGAAGAGGCGCACGAAAGAAAGGAGGAGAAGGCTGAGAAAATAATGATGCGATAAAGAGATCATCAAGATAACAGCCCAAAGATGAGCAGCAATATCACCGTAGTGTAAGGCAGATGGCGCAACATCACCATAATTAAAGGATAGTGGCGCAGGGTTGAGCTCCACCCGATGTGGCTGAGCTCATGTTCCATTCCGGTAACCGCAGGTAACCGGCAAACAGAGAGAACGCGGTTAGTCTAGTGTGACGATGGGGTCACTCCTTTGAGGTCTCTTCACTATCACCGCGATCTTGCAGCTGTCCAAGGAGAGCCTCCTGTTCCTTCTGGCTTTCAATTTCAGAGGGCAGTGACCATGTATCCTTCCTTGTCCTGCATCGCCTTCTTGTTGCGGAGTCTGCAATGACAGTACTTCTCCAGCCGTCCGGTCCAGATTCCTCCCATCATCCAGGTCAGCATCCAGCACACCTTGCACCTCCTTCAGGGACTGCACTGCATGCGTCTCCTTGTTCCAGATGAGGATCAGCCTGAAGGAGTGCCCCCAGCGATAGCAGATTTCTTTCTCACATAGGTAGGCGGTAGCCGGCTTCAGGGCTCTGCGCTGCTTGAGGGGGTGAGGTCTTGATATATGCCCACCTACAAGCCCTCAAATTACATAACTGCCATGTCCCGTGTTGCAGTCATAATGATTTCCCTCTGCCTGTACCAATGAAGGCAGGTAAGTATATCTTGCAGCTGACCCAGGCCTGCTGCAGGGCGTCCAGCATGGTGGCTGCGGTCGAGGGCAATCTCCTTGTCGCCTAACGTCAGAGTAACATGTCTGAAGCGCAGCATCACATAACAAAATCCTCCAATAACTTCCTGGCATCCACCTGAAGAGGTACTCCCTTGATGCGGATATTGGAGCATCATGATCTGTATTCAGGGTCCTCTAGGTGCAGGCAAAGGTCCTCATTGCGGTCCCACAACTTCAGTAGGTCAGTCAGTTCTTCCTCCCTACAATCGCCGGTCCTCTCCAGGGAGTTCACACAGTCACCCAGTTTAATGATGTCAGTTCTGACCTGCTTTATTTCAGCAGCAACCTCCTGGCGTAGACCTGCAAAGTCTTTTCTTGATGTCCCAAATAAGTGTTCCAGGAATTGGCGAGCGACCGGCTCTTCCATGCCAGTTCTGGGCGGGTTGTGGAAATATGGATTTTTCTGGTCAGTTATGTCCCCTATCTTGGACCCCAACGGTTTCATGTATGAATCACAAGTACATGTATGCTCCCTCCAGTTCCAGTTATGAAGACGCAAACCCATGTGCGTCCACCGTCAACATGTCCTCTTTCAGATCCGCCATGAATAGGCCGGATATTCCATTCCTAAGTATGAAAGGCCACCGGCTTTATATGGTTCACTTATGCCATTTTACAGTCCAGGCAAGTAGGCCCTGATTCTGTCATCAAGCTTTTCTTGCTTTCTGCCTCTGAAGCTCCAGTCTGAGCCTGCATCTGTGACCATGAACTTTGTCTCATTCCCTGCGCGGCTCACGAAGCCTGACATCAGCCTGTTGCCTGCCAAGAAACTGTATTTTACCTTCGAAATTATCTGCTCCGTTCCCTGCCCGATGCATTCCTGTCTAGTAGTTTCAATAAACATTCTTCCAGCTACCGAGCAAAGGCCCGGCTTCTCTGTCTTCATGCAAGTAATTCATAGCCCTGTTACTATGGAAGATTCCTGCCCTCGCATCTAGTGTAGACACTTAGACGCTTGTACACGCACTAACAGTCAGTATAGTCAGTATAGAATAAGATTCTACTCTAAGAGACCTCCCTTCTGGATAACATAGTTCTTTAAACATAGGATGTTAGATATGATTTGGGATTAGGTTGACTTGACCCTCCAGACTTCTGTCGCCACATGTAGAGCTAAATGTCAAGTCCCCTTCACCCCCTAGTCGCACGTCAATCATGCGTCATACTGCTGCGCGCGCATCCCTGCCAAGTATTTTTGCTGACATTGCGAAATTATTTCATAGGTCCACCCATATGTGACATCATAACCAATGACGTTTTCCTTGTTACACCCAATTACGCCTCCTTCAGCTACGCATGTGAAATGTTATCTTTGCTATCAATTGTTACGCCTCTTGCATTGGCCTCACTGTAATGCCTATTGTATAAAAGTGAATAATTATCAATAATTTATGTACTTCACTTCCTGAACCTTCGTGGTGATGGAACTTGGAGCAACCGATTATAATCGACCATTGGAATAAAGCCCATTCCGAACCTCTAATACCACGGATTCTGCCTCTTATTTACTGAGCTATTTTATTATGTTTCTGTATCAAATTAGGTCCCGGTAATTAAATTATTTACCACAAGAATGGCGCCCGAATAGGGACACTTTCTCATCTCACGCGCCGGTGGTGCGTGGTCCCGAGTCGAGTCCAGTTTCCGAAGTGTTTGAGTCGAGTCCAGTCCGGTTCAAGTTCAGTTCAGTTTCCGAGGCCTTCCGTTCCGAGCTACCCGGTGAGTACCATTACTGGGGAGGCGTTCTGGCGTGCACATAAGTTGTGCCGGTCCAGACGGGTTTGGGTACACAAATCCGGTCTGCACTGTTTCAGCAGTGTATCTGTACTGTTTAGCAGTACATCTAGTATATCTAGTATATAAATTCAGAATAATTCAGTTAATGCCGAGTATTATGTTCAGTAATTAAGTTTCCTTAGATCGTATCATCATTGTTGCTCAGTTAAATGTTAAATGTTAAATGTTTTTAGTACGTTCTGCATATTGTGGTATGAATGACTGTTCATTATTGTGATTACTGTATTAAGTTTGTTCAAGATCAAGTATCAGATCAGTTCTCAATATGCCGCTCTTTTCGAAATTAAGACAGATCACAACTAGAAAAGGGGTACTCGAAGAAGCTGTTCCTATTCCTCCTAGGGACACTCCAGGGTACTTCATGTATCATAAACACGGCTTAGACGCTATATTATTTCTTGATTTATGGGTAGACTACACTAAGGAATTACCAGCAAATGTCAGAGGTGGCCCGCGGCTGGGACCTGGGATGCAGAGTGCATCGTGAAAGTAGAGGAAGAATTATGGAAAAAGAAAGCTAGACAATCACAGAAAGACGCCATTGAATTATGGCGTAAAGAATCGTATAGACGTACAGAAAAAGCACGTAGACAGGAAGAGAAGAGTAAAGAGAATTCAAATGAAGTCCGAGAAAATCTATTAATTGAAGAAGGTGCACGAGTGAAATCAGAACAAGTAGACAGACAAAGACATGCCCTTATGAAGGGTATGTATCCCCATCTGGCCGAGGGATTACCTAAGGCTACTGCGGGGATACCAAAAGACTTGCCACCCCCATTATTTCCAATAAAGGTACATCCCAAGGGGCATCCTAGAACCGCAGAAGATGTTTTTCTTTCCTCATATTTAGATGACGCAGCTCCCGAGTATGCTAACCCCGCCCCACATAGACCGTTGGCCGGGGAGGTTCAACGCCGAGATCCTGTATCTGTATCTCTACAGCACCAAATCCTGACACAAGTCCCGGCAAGCACATCTGTTTCCACATCTGTTCCTACAGCTGCTTCTACAGCTGTGTCCACACCTATAGTTGCTGTATCGCGTTCAACGAATCCTTTCACGCCCGATACCCCAGATGGGGCTACGGGAGGTGCTACCAACATTTTTTCTACGCCACCCAGAATAAATAAACTTACCTTTCAAGAGTCAGCACATCCACGTACCCCCAAACTCATAAATGCCCGTACGCTTAAGGAACTTCTTATAGATTGTAGATATGACCCTGTGCCCGGAAAAGAGGACGAAATGACCCTGGCATCATTACGTATCAGACGAGCCGCGGTGTATTTAGGGAAGTTACCAGGAATGACTATGCATCTAGATAATATATACCATTTTGTCCAAACAGGGCGAGATTCTGAATGTATTAACAGAGCTATGGAATACCAGAAAGTGGAAATACAGGGGGAACTGTTACGTTTCCTCATAAATTGTGTGATCAGAAATCAAGACCGACCGGGGGTAGACCCGGAAGCAATGCAAATTCTTACCAGATGGAGCAAGAATATATCAGAAGGGAGACATGATAAGCAAAACTGTATAATAGCCATGTGCCGAAAGATCCGTAAAGAAATAGAACGCCTACACGAAGAGAGATTAGCGGTAGACCAGTTTGAACAAAATGAGGAGGAAGGATCAGGACTGCCCACAGGACGGTCAGAAACCATAGCCTATGTAGGTAGAGGAAGATCTTGTAAAAGTACTAGATGTCTTACTGACCCGATACGTCCGATATGTCTAGAAAATAACAGGAATTTTCAAACACCTATAATAAATATAAGGTCCCCCGAGCAGTCGTTCCAAGCCGTTGACAAATTACTGCGAGAACGAAGGGGTTATCATTTTCTCGATTCTATGGATGAACAAGAATTAGCCAGGTCAGCCGTTCATTGGGTTGACAGTCCCGGAAAGTATGATGATGATACAGTAGCACACACATTTTTGAATCTCACCCCAGATGAACAGCGTTTAGCTGGGATTTATATGATTCAACAACTTCTTATACTATATAAAAGCCAACATTCAGACCCTGGTCCCTTACCTGATATATTGACTGAATTACTCACGAATAGATGGAGAGGTTCAGGTACTAAGCTAATTAAAGAAATACTAGAATCAAGAAAGCAGTACATTCTTTTTATATGCCCAGAACATGTCTCACTGCCCATTAAGGAAAGAACAACGTATTACATGGACAGACAGAATCCCTTACGAGAAGTACACCCAATAAAAGGCGAGGACAATGAGTTTAAACGTGTATTTGTATATACGCCCATATCGAAAATAGAATTGTTAGAAATGAAGAAAGTGGTACCCAGTCATGACAAAGACCCAGCGGGTTTCCACCGAGAAATTAAAGACATGTTACTCATGGGAGAGTATACCTATCCCGACATTATGACCATATTAAAGGTATTGATGCCTGCTGGCATTTATGAAAAACTCAAGGAAAAAGAGTGGGAGGTGGGAGACCAAAAGATAGACTGGACAGCATTAGAAAATGAAGAAAAGGCCCGAGGTCCAGGTTCGGGGCTTGGGGACAAAACTAAAGCACTACCAGGTTTACTAGTACAGGTACTGCCACGTTTATTAACCACGAAAAAGGAAGACTGGGGTGCAATTTCAGCCTGTAAACAAAAGCAAGATGAAGACACTAGTGATTTCTATGCACGATTTGAAAAATGTTTTGGTATAAATAGTGGCATAAAAGCAAGTAGCGAATCATACCCACATCTGTTTGTGACAAAATTAGTTGAAAATTCCTTGCCCCAAGTGAAGAATAGAGTATTAAAATTCGAGAGTACCTGGCAAGGTAACACCCCATCACAAATGTTACAAATGTTACAGTATCATCACAATAGAATTAGAGAGGAACAAGATCATGAACAAAGACGCATGAAAGACACAAAAATGAAAATGCTAGTCTCCCAGACAGTTCCAGCTGAAGGACATAAAAAGGGTACGACACATTCCGGTGATTCAGCAGGACCTGTAAAAGGGACATGCAACTATTGTAAACAACCAGGTCATTATGTACACGATTGTCCAGTCCTGAAGCGTAATATCGCCACAGGTATTACAAAAGAAAGACCACGGCCACTTAGACAGGATCAGAATGAACAAGGAGCCTTGCAGCATGCACAGTCCATGCCAGCTCCGCAACAGTCTATACAGTTTGTGCCAGCTGCACCTGCGCTGCCTGTTGCTGCCACACAAACCACGACACGACAGCTGTACCAGACCGCACAGTATGACTATCCTGATTATCAACGATATGCATGAAACAGCCTAGAGAGGGAAGTTGACTTACCCCTTATCGAGATCCCTGTAGACCAAGAAGGACCTTATGTACATAGTGAATTATTAGGTCAAGACAGAAAATTTTTACTCGATACAGGGGCAAGTCGAACAACCATAAAACGTAGTGAAGTTCCAGGGGCACCCCTCTCAGGCTCACAGAATATTTCCCTTGGTTTTTCAGGAAAACCTATTGTTAATGAAGTATCACAGCCTCTTCCACTTACGATAGGACCTTTGACCCGAACTACAGATTTATTGCTCACTAAATCCTGTCCAGAAAACTTGTTAGGTATAAAAACACTGAAAGCTCTAGGAGCTATAATATGTTGTTCTCCGGAAGGAGTAAGATTGTTTTTACGTGATTTTAAAGGTCACTATGTGTCTAGAGACATGGATCCCCGACTACAGACTTTACCTACACATCTATGGGCACAAGGCCCTACTGATGTTGGGTGCATGAATATTACACCATATCGAGTTACACTAAAGGCAGGAGTGGTACTACCACGAATGCGACAATACAAGTTACCACCAGATGCTGTAGTGGCTTTACTACAAATCATTGACGAGCTCATTGCCCAAGGAGTGGTTGTAGAAACAGACTCCAATGTATGTAATTCACCGATAATTCCGATTCTTAAACGAACAGATCCGAAGGCCCCGCCAGTATATCGATTGGTCATTGATTTGCGCGAATTGAACAAATGCATTGTGCCACAATTCCCTGTGGTCCCAGATATCTCGTCATTACTGACAGCTATTGATTCCGAAGCAACATTCTTTACTGTAATTGATCTCAAAAATGCCTTTTTCAGCGTCCCAATAGATCCGGAAAGCCAATATTTGTTCGGATTTAGTTTAAATGGACGTAGCTTCAAATTCTCACGCGCACCTCAAGGATTTACAGAAAGCCCCAGCATCTATAGCCAAGCACTGAAACGAGAACTCGACAGTATCCACATGCCAGTTAACACTGCCTTGCTTCAATATGTCGATGATCTGCTGATCACCGCTAGAAGCGAACCCGAATGTGAGAAAGCATCACTGACAGTTTTACGATTTCTAGCCGAAAAGGGGCACAAGGTGTCCCCTTCTAAGCTGCAATTCTGTGTCCAGCGAGTTGTTTATCTTGGACACTCGCTGTCCAAGGAGGGAAGGCAGCTTACACCCGACCGCATTCAGTTAATAGCTAACATGCCAATACCCAAGACACAAAAGGAGGTGCAGGCTTTTATAGGCCTCACTTCATATTGTAGGCAGTGGATCCCTCAGTATGCATTTCTAGCAAAACCACTCATTCAGTTGACAACACAGGAGGCAGCCACATCGACTGTTCTCCCTTGGACTCAGGAACATACACAAGCTTTTGAAAGCTTAAAGAAAGCTCTATGCCAAGCACCTGTTTTAGCAACACCATGTTACAGAAAACATTTTACACTCTTTGTTACAGAACGAGAAGGTACTGCTTTGTCAGTACTCACACAGGAACAAGCAGGATCACACAAACCGTGTGCTTATTTTTCTAGTACATTAGATCCCGTAGCTCAGGCTCTGCCTGCGTGCCTGAAATCAGTGGCAGCGACAGCTTTAGCAATCAGACAAAGCGATGCCATAGTGTTAGGACATCCATTGACAGTACAAGTACCACATGCAGTGGAGGTTCTTGTGAATCGAACGCAAACACAACACTTGACTATAGCACGACTTACAGGGTATGAACTAACACTGTTTCAGCCACATATAGAAATCAGACGTTGTAACACATTGAATCCTGCCACACTTTTACCTGTAAATGGAACAGACCCACTAGCTCATGACTGTATTGATGTTATTACAATCACGACGAAACCCAGACAAGACTTGACAGATGTCCCATTGTCAGACCCAGACCTGACGTTGTATGTAGATGGTTCATGTATGAGAAAAGGTACAGGAGAACTAGTGGCCGCTTACGCAGTCACAACAGACACTGAAATCATTGAAACAAATTGCATAAATACCTTGTCCGCTCAAGCAGCAGAGCTTGTCGCTCTGACACAAGCCTGTATTCAAGCCACAAATAAAAAAGTCAACATATACACTGATTCACGTTATGCATTCGGAGTTGTACATGACTTCGGCGTGCTGTGGCGAGAGAGAGGTTATTTAACTTCTCACGGTGCCCACATTCAGCACGGACCCCTCATTCATGCTTTATTAGATGCAATACATCTACCCACTGCAATATCAATTATGAAATGTAAAGCTCATACGAAAGTTACTGATATCATTTCTCAAGGCAATGATCTAGCTGACAGAACAGCTAAACAGACTGCTCAAACTCAAACATCCGACATGACAAAGACAATAGTCCCGACGCCAACACATTGTATGACGGTTAAAGATCCTACTCTTGACGTAATTGATATACAGACACATGCTACACCAGACGAAATAAAGAAATGGACTGAATTAGGAGGGATCCAAACGGATCAAGGATGGTTGATGAAGGAAAAGTCTGTGTGGTTCCTTCCTGATTCAATGGTCCAGGTTATAATTAACACTGTACATAGTCCAGCACATCTAGGAGAAAAAGCTATGCTAGACAGCATTCAACACATTTGGTTCAATAAACATTTACGAGCTGCAGCCAAACAAAAAGTTCGTACCTGTATGATCTGTTGTCAGTTCAACCCAGGAAAAAGCGTTCCCGTAGAACAGGGTGGATTTCAGCCTCCTGATCACCCTTTTGAAGTCCTCCAGATGGATTATATCCAGATGGAACGATGTCGAGGATTCAAATATGTTCTCGTAGTTGTCTGTGCTCTTTCCCGTTGGACAGAGGCATACCCGGTTTCAGATTACACGGCCCCGACTACTGCCAAACAGTTAGTTCGAGAATTCTTCCCACGATACGGTTTACCACGTGTTGTTCACTCAGATAACGGCCAGCCGTTCTCATCCGAATTAATGAAACACGTTTCACTTTTGTTAGGCTATCAGTGGAAATTCCACTGTGTCCGACACCCCGAAGCAGCAGGTCTCGTAGAAAGACATAATCAGACCCTGAAAATTAGATTGTCCAAAATATGCAGAGAGAAAGGTGTCGACTGGGTAGTAGCGTTACCAGTTGCACTCTTTTACACAAGAATGGTAGCACACTCTCGAACAGGGCTATCCCCGTATGAGGTGATCTTTGGCAGACCACCAAATATGTGGGGGACACCTATACCACGCAAAATAACTGATATTGACTGTAATATGCTGACAGATTATTTGGCTTCCTTGATGTCTGCACTACAATCTTGTCGTTCACAGGTAGCTGCAGCTTTTCCTGACAACACTGAGGTGAAACCCCATGACGTAATTCCGGGGGATTTCGTTTTAGTGAGGAACTTTGATCGAAAGACTCAGCTGGATCCTAGGTGGAAGTCACCGAAATTGGTCTTGCTCACCACAAGGACAGCCGTGAAGATCGAGGGCAGAAAAGGCTGGATTCATTCAAGTCATATCAAGAAATTTCATGGACTACCAGCGGATGTGAATACCACACCTCGTGTGTCTTCACCCATTGACTCAAAACTTCCTTTTGTTGAAAAGAGTAATTCCGAACTTTATAAACTAAAACTCAGATCCAATCAGTCAAGCAATTTGATTGTTTAAGTCCTCTCCGAGGTGAAGCGGTTGAATTGTCTCTGACATGTATCCCTTGGACCTGAATAGAGAATGCACCCGAAAAATGTTGAAACGACAGGCGTACTGTAAATCACTGTGTAGTCATTGTACAGTGACGTTATTAATTTTGTTTTCCTTAAGTCTTTTAATAATTACTGCAAGTATATTGTTGCATATATATTATCCTATTTTTAGACACGTTTATAATGTTACTGCTGAACATTCTTTTAGTGAATTACCTCCGCTTGAGTTGTCCTATAGATTTGCGCTGCGCAATAACACGTTTATTAGTATGTTACATCATTCCCATCAGGTTAGCAATGCTACAAATTGTTGGATATGTGGCCGACTCCCTCCCTATCAGAATTATAAAGGAATTCTACCTCTCTTTCCATACCCGTTCACACACAACGGCTCCTGTGGAGCATGGTTTAGCTTAATCAATTCCCTAGATTCGAATTCTGCAGTTTATCAAGATAACTGGGTATGGGGAAATTTGAATTTAGTTTTACTTAAGGTCTGCTATCCTAACAAGGAGGGATTTCCCCAGAGAACAGGAACTGATCTAGAAAATGAAGTGTATGGATTAGGAAATTTTACGCTTAATCTTATGATCCTAAATGTCGAATCCGAAGCTACTCCAATTTTGCCCGCTATGTCAATATTTCCAGTAAAAGGTGAATTATGTGTAAGAAAGAATGGTTCCATACATATGGGCCATAGTAGATGCACCACTGTAGTAGAATTTAGTGATCAAGGCAAGTCTACATTTAGAGCTTCCCGCCATTCCTATTTCATATGTGGTCAGACAGCATATGTACGTTTGCCTCTAGATTGGGATGGTACCTGCTACATTGGATTTCTTTTGCCGCCTGTTTTTCTAGCTCCTCCTGATTATCACAGAAATACTCATTTAGTACTCAATAGAGAAAGGAGAGATCTCCCAATAGTCGATTACACTGAAACAGCATGGGAAAAATACACAGATTTCAATAAAGGTCTCTTTCCCTATATAGGTACAGTTACTAATAGTAAGCTGATACGTAGATTAACCAGAACCCTTGAAGCAGTAGTGAACGAAACTATTTCCGCCTTAGGCAATTTAACAGAAGAGCAGTCTGCTATGCGGATTGTTGTGCTTCAAAATCGTCTTGTCCTGGACGTCATCCTGGCCGATAGGGGCGGAGCTTGTAGGGTCATCGGATCAAGTTGTTGCATTTTCATACCAGAAAATTCGCCATCTGTATATAAAGCCATAACTCGCCTTCATAAGATTGTAAGCCAGATACACCAGAATCCAGGCACCTGGACTTGGTCCGGTTGGTTTTGGAATGTATTATCTACCTTTGGATGGAAGGTCCTATCCTTCCTAGGTATTGGCTTTCTCATACTATTCAGTTGCTGTCTATGCCTACAATGTGGACCAGCGATTTGTGGTCTGTGTGCCACATCGTGTGTCCCATCACCAAGATTTCATTCGTCCCAGAAGAAAAAAGAAGAACAAATGATGCTATATGAACAGATCAACGGATTAATGAAGATTGATATCTCTTGACGGGCAAGTAGGGGACAAGGAGGGAATGTGGAAATATGGATTTTTCTGGTCAGTTATGTCCCCTATCTTGGACCCCAACGGTTTCATGTATGAATCACAAGTACATGTATGCTCCCTCCAGTTCCAGTTATGAAGACGCAAACCCATGTGCGTCCACCGTCAACATGTCCTCTTTCAGATCCGCCATGAATAGGCCGGATATTCCATTCCTAAGTATGAAAGGCCACCGGCTTTATATGGTTCACTTATGCCATTTTACAGTCCAGGCAAGTAGGCCCTGATTCTGTCATCAAGCTTTTCTTGCTTTCTGCCTCTGAAGCTCCAGTCTGAGCCTGCATCTGTGACCATGAACTTTGTCTCATTCCCTGCGCGGCTCACGAAGCCTGACATCAGCCTGTTGCCTGCCAAGAAACTGTATTTTACCTTCGAAATTATCTGCTCCGTTCCCTGCCCGATGCATTCCTGTCTAGTAGTTTCAATAAACATTCTTCCAGCTACCGAGCAAAGGCCCGGCTTCTCTGTCTTCATGCAAGTAATTCATAGCCCTGTTACTATGGAAGATTCCTGCCCTCGCATCTAGTGTAGACACTTAGACGCTTGTACACGCACTAACAGTCAGTATAGTCAGTATAGAATAAGATTCTACTCTAAGAGACCTCCCTTCTGGATAACATAGTTCTTTAAACATAGGATGTTAGATATGATTTGGGATTAGGTTGACTTGACCCTCCAGACTTCTGTCGCCACATGTAGAGCTAAATGTCAAGTCCCCTTCACCCCCTAGTCGCACGTCAATCATGCGTCATACTGCTGCGCGCGCATCCCTGCCAAGTATTTTTGCTGACATTGCGAAATTATTTCATAGGTCCACCCATATGTGACATCATAACCAATGACGTTTTCCTTGTTACACCCAATTACGCCTCCTTCAGCTACGCATGTGAAATGTTATCTTTGCTATCAATTGTTACGCCTCTTGCATTGGCCTCACTGTAATGCCTATTGTATAAAAGTGAATAATTATCAATAATGTATGTACTTCACTTCCTGAACCTTCGTGGTGATGGAACTTGGAGCAACCGATTATAATCGACCATTGGAATAAAGCCCATTCCGAACCTCTAATACCACGGATTCTGCCTCTTATTTACTGAGCTATTTTATTATGTTTCTGTATCAAATTAGGTCCCGGTAATTAAATTATTTACCACAGGGTCCATATCTCTCTCCTGTAGGTGCGTTGATGGCAAATCAGGGACATTTCCATCAGTTTTTTTGGTTCTCGGCTTTTGCAGGAGGTCTTTGATGTTCACCTCTTTCTTTGCGCTGTGGGATGTCATCTCTGAAAGGAATAAGCCCACGGGAGCTGGGTAGATTCTCACTGCGCCCACGATGTGGGCACAGGTCATTTACAAGCCAGAGCACATGATTCTCACCCAGCAGGCCGCCGTAGTCCGCAACTCCTAAGTCCCACAAATCCTATTTGGTGTGCCCCAAAGCTGCATCTCCTCTGCCTGTATTTCCCAGTGGCTTCAAATACTCCGGTCACGCCACTCCTTATCTGGCCTTAGGTCACTAGCCCCAGGTTCTCAATTGAAGGTGCTGGTAACCGTCGATTTATTAGGTTCCTCCACTATGCCTGCGTGGGTCTTCTGTGCTGGCGCCTCTGGCCCCCCGCTAGGGAACCATCCTCTCTGTCTTGTATCTCCATCACCGTTTTCTCTGCGTGCCATACGACGGTCCTGGACCTAGGTCATTGACGAGGCCGTCTGCACCTGCAGTGAACCAGAGCCATGCCTCCAACTATGGTGCCACAGCTTGACCTGGCTTATATCGTAACCCGGGCTGGCAAATTAGGTCTGCAGGGCGGCCCCGGACCTATGCCAGGAGTCACAGCTCAACAGATCTGCTAGCAGCACTTTCTCTGGAGCCTCCAGCGTGGGGTCCCCGCGCTTGGTACTTTGCTTCGTGTCCGAGCAGAAGCCGCTCAGGAAATCTTCTCAGCTTACGGATTCCCTCTCCCGCTGAGTGGCAGAGAATCAGTAAGTTGTGGCCCTGTAAGTCACACCAAGTTTGTCGTCTCGTTGGGCTCACCACAGCTCAGGATGGCCGCTGGAAATGCTATTATCGGCCTCGGTCGGCAGAGCTCCGTGAAAAGGCTGCTGCTCCGTCACCATCTTGGCCACGCCCACTACCACTTCCATTTGGCTGCATAGCAGGCTTGTGTGGTTGGCCTGCAAGCTTGTTTTAGAATTATCATGCATTCTTATGGTAGATTGAGGTGTTCAAATTCTAAGACTTCAGGAGCCAGATCTGTTGATTCAGCTGCTTGAGATTTGGATGTATAACCCTTCCCTGTAACTGAATTAGCAGATGTGGCCAAAGTGGCAGTTTCTCCTGTGGCACAACTGATAGAAAGGTTGTGAACCATGCTTGTCGTGCCCAAATTGAGGCTATTAAGAGAAGAGTGAGGGATGTTTGTGTGAGTTTCTGAACCATGTAAGGGACGAGTGGGAGAGGGAGAACAGCATAACTAAGATAATATCCCTAACTAGCTTATCCATGGAGCATTGCCTTTCGATTGTGGGTGAGGAAACCTGGAGGCAAAGCTTTGGCATTTTGTGTTCTGCTATGTTGCTAAGAGGTCTATCTCCGGGGTTCCCCACCGTTGGAAATATAAGTGGAGTAGTGTTGTGTTGATCTCCTACTCATATACTTGCTAATGCATTCTGCTAAGCATATCTGCGAAATTGATGTCCACCCCTGGTGGGTATTCTGCTAGAAGGTGGATTTTGTGATGTATGGCCCAGTGCCATATCTACTCCACAATGAATGAGAGCTGCATGGAGTGTGTGCCTTTAATGTAATATATTGCCGGAATTTTGCCAGTACGAACTAGAACTACTTAGTGGTAAAGATGTTGCTGAAAACATATGAGAGCTAACTGAATCACAAAAACCTCTAGGTGATTGATGTGTAAGTATTTCTGATATGGAGACCATAGACCAAGTACTGTGAGGTCTTGCATATGTGCCCTCCAAACCTGTAGGAAAGCATCTTGCGTAATGGTTATTTGTGGAACTGGGGCTCTGAAGGGCAGATCCTTCATCAAGTTGTTACTTTTCCACCACTGCAATGAGCGATGGGTCGCTGGCCCTACCAACACTAGATCTTGTAGATGCTACTCCAATTTATCCCATTGTGATTGAAGACAGACTTGAAGGGGGCGCATATTGAGCCTTGCGTGTGGCACTATAGAGATACATGATACCATCATTCCAAGAAAACTCATCACTTTTTTGACTGTAACTTGAATACGTGGCTGAAAAAGAGACAATGCTAACTGAAACTTTTGAACTCTTACAGGACTGTGATAGGCTTTGGCTGCAATAGAGTATAGTGTTGCATCTAAGAATGGCTACCTTGCAAGGGTTGAAGGTGAGATTTTATTGTATTGAATGTGAAGCCTAATTTGTGTAGGACAGTGATCTGCCGACATTGTTGTTTGGTTGCACTCTTGATTAGCCAGTCATCTAGTTATGGGAACATGTGTATGCCTGCCCCCCACCTTCTGAGGAGAGCTGCTACTACTGCAAGGCATTTTGTGAATACTCTCGGAGCAGCAGTCACTCCGAATGGCAACACTTTGAGCTAGTAACGTTAGCCACTTATTTGAAATCGAAGGTAGCGGAGATGGGCTGGATGCATTGGAATGTGGAAGTAGCAGTCTTTGAGGTCTATGGCTCTTATAAAGTGTCCTTTCTGGGGCAATGGTATTTCTTCTTGAAGTATTACCATATGAAAATGCTCTAACAGGATGGACTTATTGAGTGGCCTGTTGTCTAGTATTGGCCTTACGGTTCCATCCTTTTTTGGAATGAGGAAGTACAGTGAGACGATCCTGTGTCCTTGATGTTATTTTGGGATAGGTGGTATAGTGGGTGGGGTAGCTATGAGTTCTAGACAGTACCAATCTTTTATGATCTGTTGTAATTTGTGCCCAGTCTTTGTGGTAGTGCTGCAGCCATTCCCCTACTGTTATTAAGTGTGGAGTGGGGAGGCATAGAGAGCCACTGCTTAGTGGGAGTAGTCCGTTTGGAGGCGGATCCAAGACCCCTTCTTCTATTGTTATTTGTACTGTGGCCTATAGTATGTCCCTCTGGTGTATTGGGACTGATAGGGGCTTTGGGTGGGTCTGGGCCCATGACCACCTCTTCAAAGGTTTATGGAGCGAGTCTGTTGGTGGGAGTGGTGGTTTTGCGACTACCCTTCCAATGTCCGGATTGATGAACAAAGTTTTTTGTTGTTTAGTTTTTCTTGCAGTTTTGCAAGTACAGGCTCAACAGGTTGCTGTTTCGGGTCCGACTGTGTTTTTGCTGGTTTTGGCACCAAGGCTACTTTCAGCATCAACTGCATTTTCAGTGCTGATGGTTTCTTGAGCTGGAGAGTATCTTTCGGCGCAGATGGTATTTTTGGGACCAATGCTTGTGGTGCTTTTCTAGTGTTGACGCTTGCATTTGTGACACTGGCACTGAGGCTAGCTTTAACTTTGGCGTGGTTGGTGATTTTTTTCGACATCTTGTGGTGTCTGCTTAGATGAAGAGACGTGTCTGCTCCTTTACCTGCTTTTGGATACCTCGATGGCCCGACGGCAGTGGGGTTCTGTGAGCCATTGTTTAGTTCGAGTCTGTCTGGATTTCGCGGTAGTACTTATGAGCTCCTTGGATGTTGACGGTTTAGAGTCAGAGCCTTCCCCGCTGCTGGCGAGTAGTATGGGACGGTCCATAGGCACATCTTGTGCTTTGGGGTTCTCAAATTCCTCTTCCAGTTGGAGCTTGAGTTGACTGCTCACCCAAAATATCGGGCACATCTTCTGCTCGGTACGCTTGCATGGTGGAATGGGTCCAGCGGCGTTCCCATAATTGCTGAAGAGCTTTTTTAGGCCGGAAGGCCAGGCAAGCTTCACACGACACCTTGTTGTGTTCTGGGAATAGGCAGAAGTTACGGTCAAGTGTTGACTCTGCTGAGAGTACTTGGGGTGACACTTGCGGCAGGAACTGAAGTGAGTCTTTTCCATCACTCTGTGTCGATGAGTGGAAGAAGATGGCAGCGGAGTTAAAAGCAGAGTTCCAACCAGGCCGGAGCCCAGGCAGACAAAGTATGTGAAGGAAACCAGTGGTTAGTTGTCGTATCTTTAGTGGAAGGATTATGATTCAGGGCACCAAAGGAGGACTCCTGGCAGGAATCGAAGCTTTGGTCCTAGAGCTCAGGTCAACGACCAAACACAATGGTGCAGAAAACCTATCTAAAGGAGGCGATGAACCTGCGCAATACAAACTATAGGAAAAGTCAAAATATCTCGTGACTCGGAAGACTTCATCAAAGAAAAACAAATTGCAAACGTCCGAGCCCAAAACTGATGGCAGGAGTAACCTAACCATATGTATCTACAGCCAACACATGATACAAAAATATTTTTTCAACCAGTAGGCACCATCCGTTTTTTCTTTTTTTTAAATATTTATATTAAAAAAAGGTCAACATGGAGAAGAATCATGTCCATGATGAAACCGGGCCCTGTGCATTTGTAGCGACTTGTTAATACAAATAATGATTATTTAGAACTTCTACTAATTACAATTATCAATCTACTTGTATTAATTATTTAGGTAATTGTTCCCTGAGGGATGTTAAGCACACACCTAATGTCATGGTTGCAAAATCATATCTTCGAAATAGACATCCCACTTTATTCTTGATTTCATATGTAATATGTCTGATACATGTAAGTTTAAATCAGTTTGTTTAGTTTGTACAAATCTTGACAATAGCTATATCAAAAAACAAAGCTATCATTCTCTTAGAATTTCTTTAAAAACTCTGCAGCATTTTCACGTTTTGAACCACCACAGAAAGTAACACAAATGATTCAGGACAAGAAGGTAGACAAGGTCATCCCCGCCAGTAGAAGACACAGCACTAGGTCGGGGAGTCGGGCACAGGCCAAGTCAGATTGGGCGCCATTCTATTGACATTGCTGTAAATGCCTGTATTGCCTTCTTGTCTTTCTGTTTTTTTTACTTTTTATTTGCTATAAAACAAATAAAAAGAATGTTTACAGAAACAGGATTTCATTTACCGATTAGGTTTCCAATTGACTTAAACATCAAATGTACAGACACCGAATCTTCTTTAATAGAGGACAAAGTGTGACAGCCTTAAAGTGTTAAATACATCACAACAATACCATGCATTCTTGGAAATTTCTACAGCAAGCGAGAAAAAGGCTAAGTCTAACTCTCAAATGCAATAAATGGCATGTATATCTTTTCAATTAGCTAAACATAACTTGCATGAAAATTAAAAGTAAATTTGAACACAATTTAATGGACATACATAAAAGATTTTATAAGTGCAACAAATGTCCTATACTAGTGATAAATTGCATCAACTGCAAAACAGACATCACGATAGTGCTGTTAAGAAAGTGTTACTGTGCTGTTTAAATATATTCAATAAGCAATTACAAAACTAAATGCGCCCCAGCCAAGTAATTACATAAAGACTGCTGATCCCACAACGTACCCCCTCGTTTAAAAAAATATGTCGTATCACCACAGGTGCATCCTACCTGTAACACTCTGTGAGAAGTAGCTCCTAAGGATGTCATCACAGAAGCGACACAGATTGGACAGCTGCTTCAAATGCTCCTGTAGCTGGACCTTCGGGAAGTGCACTTTATACAGAGGGGCCAAGAAGCCAAACACAAAGGCATCAAGTGTGGTTGGTCTAAGGACACAGGAAAGGAGAAGTCTAAGGATCAGGCAAGACCAAGAACTTCATGACTTGTCAGCCTAGCACAAAATGGCGGATCTCTTTGTTCACATTGGAGTCACTTCAACTGTAAAGAAGGCGACTTAGTAATCATTAACCATTATTTATAGGATATCTCGGCAAAGGGGTCTGTACCACCAATCTGTTACCGCTATTTCCTACTGTTTAAACATATGGGTTGTAACCAAAAGTCTACAAATGTTAGTTTCTCCTGTACTCAAATAACAACTACGCCACATACAAATCTTGATTAGACTTTCTAAATGGACTTCCAATTCCAACTTTATTGCCAGAAAAAAAGTCATCAAGTGCTAGGAAAACAAGAATGCTATGCAATTGAAGTAAAGCACAGGGACCAATTGGGTATCCGCCCACAATCTACCGTACCCGGGGTGTTGACGCCATTCAATCACTAAAACGGCTACTTGATCATTAACAGATTTGGGAGCAGTAACAGGTTCAGCTTGTGAGGAAACTATTATAGCCCTTCTCAAGGATGAGAAAGATACCATTTTTTCAACAAATTATTGTCCAATTTACCTAATCCACTCTGATTGCAAAAGCTATGCAAAAAGATTACAGCAGCTTCTAAAATCTTTAATACAACCCAGTCAGAACAGGTTCATTAAAGGAAGATTTGCTTCTAATAGCAGATTTTTTAGCCACACTGTAGACAAGGCAATGTTACTTGACACCGTAATTCTTTGCATCTCCTTTTGAAGGGAAGAAAAACAAACTCAAATGCCATCAAGTGAGCAGGCTTAAATATTCTCTGAATAAGTGTAATTGAGACCCCTCAGAATGATGGGCACTTTTGTCATGAGAGAAACTGCAAGACACCTTCTCTATAGAAATTAAAGTATGTCACCTTGGTTTCTGACAAACAAGCACATTAACAGTTATGTTCTACTAAAAATATTCACAGGTTGCCAGAATGTATTCCAACAGAACCCAATGAAGAGTTTAATGCAGAGTGTAACTGGTGCACAGCTATGGTGATTCAGGACCATGTTACTGCATATTCAATTAACTTGAAGCTACAGTACTTTGATTGTCCATAATAAGTTCTTACAACAGGACTTAACCCTTCTCTTCAAAGGGAAGGTGAGTCCATGCACTGGAATTCTGTGTTACGTATAAGGATGTGAACTTTGGCCATCACTTCTCCAAATTTCCCAACTTGGTATGAATGCCCAAAACGTAATAGTAAAACCATGTCATGCATTATATGAATGCCAATGTCCTAGATCTTAAGAGTCAGACAGATTGAGCTGAATCTGGTTAAGGGAAGGCACCTAAGTTCTAAAAGTACCAGAGTGAGCACTGAGAGTAGCATGCACAACTGTCTTAGTTCTGATTCACTAATAATAGTGTTTTTATTCCCAGATATTACCCCAGATAATTTTACCCCTCATCAAGATTATAAATGAACACCAAAGAAAATGAGGCTATATTTCAGGCAACAGGAAAATAATGTTAATCAGCATACTTTATCATATACATATTGTATTTGAAAATTGTATTTCAATAGGTTTAATTCATACGTACGTATTGCCAAAGAAAAACTGAGAATTTCCCAATCTGTGGGAAAGAAGATTCAGGCACTCCTTAGCGTCTTTATATATCTAGTGAAAAATAAACATTTGGTTGAAAATAAGAAGCACATGTGAAACATAGGCACTGGCACATTTTAATTTATCATGAGACTTGTTTTGGACTGCATGACCAACATACCTGTGCCTCGACGTCGCTGACTCTAAATAGTGGTGGCTCGCCTCTCGTCAGCAGAAGCCGGTTTAGTGCTTGGCGGGACATCTTCCCAGGTAAATACAAACTTAGTGGGAACGGAATCCGAGAAGCAAACCATGGCCGTGTCATGCTGCTATAATTTTCGGCATCAACCCAGAACACGTGAAGCTGTGTCATAGTACCCATAAGGACAACACAGAGTAAAAAACACAGAAAAATAAATTGGTATTATAAATGTTAGGCTTGTAACCACCAAAGCTGTGTCACACTTCCAGTACATTCAACTATGCTCAGGAATGCTTATTTTTCATTCAGTTAGAAATCAGTGGGAAGTAATGCGAGGAAGATCTCTCCTTACATTTCCTCCATTACAATGTGTTTTCAATTAGGGGCAATCATGTCCACATTACTATGTCTAGGACCCATTCCTGGAATCTCTATGTCTTGGTATCTCCTGAAATCTAGGGACACAATACAACTAGCTCGATTGTTTGATGTCAGGTTCCTCACAGCCCTTAAGAAAAAAAATGATCACGTGAAGTACCCCCTGTACATGCTTGCGGGCTCTGCCCGATCCACAAAGTATCCACCCCTTCTAGACTATCCATGTAACTGTTTGAGAAGTAGGACTCTGGATCTCTCTTGTGCAAGTGAAGCCTCAGCCAGTTAACAACCCTGGGTACATAATCATGCTGGCATTGCACCAGGCCATTGGAAGGGGATGATTTGCACACTTTCTCATTTCTAAGCTAGCTTTTGTTATATAGCACTTCAGTTCGGTACACCATTAACATTTTGTCAGCAACATTAACCAATTGCTAAATGTGTATTCAACAGAGGGACAAGGACTGCATGGTGTAAAATTTCTCCCAATTACCTTTCTGTTTTGAGCCATCCAATATCACCAGCGAAGGCCCATAGAACTCTATCCTGACTCCCTCAGGTCTACTATATACTCATGGCACTTGTTAAATATCCTGCAGTCATCTGAACCCACATCCTATAATTATGCAGTCGATACTCAAATTATCCTGGGACTGATGCCTTTACATGCAGGCGAGCAGGTTAACGCTACTAGCTCTCTCTTTTTTGCCTTCCAAAAATGAATTGGTCAACACTGTTTAAAATGAAATTGAACAAAACAGAACCTAAAATTGGTCGCAGCCTGGAATGTACCCTCTTTGTCCCCCCTACCAATAGTCTCGCCAGGTTAAACACAAAGGGCTTGTATTTGATCATGCACCATCATTGGCTTTGCCATTAGTCCACAATTGAACTCTAACAAGTGAATTTTCCCTAACTGGGCATGGACAGAAATTACACAATTATTTTAAAGACGATGTCCACAATGGACTTCTTCAATGGAGTTTACCCTGACGATCTGACCTACCTTCTAAAAACCTGCAGTGCCTCCAAAATGCAGTGGTCAGACCCGACTCCCTCCCCATTCTGGGAACACATCTCACTAGCATTAGCCACATTTCACTTGCTTTCCGATGGGAAAGCAAGTCATTTTTAAAGCATTTGTACCGTGTAAAAATCTCCATAGTAACCAGAAACGGAAAGCCCGTTGTACAGTTGCCACAATAAGCATCTCTCAGCACTGAGAAGACGTCTATGGCTAAACATAGTTGTTGTTATTTTTTTTTTTACAGGCCTCTCCGCTCTGGAACCGATGAACCCAGGTCTATGCAGCATGGCGAGCAGTTATTTTCTTTCTCCACCATCTTGCAGTATATACAACTTGAATTGTGCTGCAAATCAGAGGCAGGAAGTACTTTTTATGGTGTTAGTAGTGCTTTAAAAAAACATAACAACCTGAACATCAAATACAAAACGTTTCTAACTGTTCACGACATGTCACAGAAGGATGCTGTGACCCATTATAGCACATATCTGTATACAGAACTTCACCTATATAAGCATCCTCGAAGAGGTGGTTTTCAAAAGAAGGAATGTGAATAACATAGACAGCAAATGCAAACCTCGAGCATTCCATGTCACTCAGAACCACTAAGTGCAAAACATTCCACATGCCCTTGCACTGTGCTTTAACAAGGGATGGCAGATGCCTACATCACCAAAACAATATTTGGATGACATGATGCAAAAAGGTTAACTAAGAAGGAATGGTCTAATATACGTGAAAAATAGCCTGTTTGACTGTTTGTTTTAACCTTCAGTTAAAGATATAATAAGTGATATTAAAAAAACAACCATATATTTAGCAGTGTACAGCAATTTGATGGCCATCATTGAATAAGACGTTCTCCGTTGTACTCTGTCAGCATCTAAAATAGGTGTTTATGTAACATTGTGGTAAGCAATGTTGGACGTCATAGGCTACAGACACAGGCCTTTATATGGATCATCATGTAGGCATGATGAATCTAACAGTCATTCAAAATTCTGCAGACTAATACAAATCTCCCTAGATACTACCACCCTAGGCCACAAAAACATGCAAATTAACAGCCTTATTTAAAAAAAAAAATCTGATCACATTTTAGGGCTCTTGTCTGCTGTGAGAAATTTGGCTGTTAGTTGAGTGGGGTGTTAACCCTGCTCAAGCAACAGCCACAAACCAGGTCAGGGAGAACCACAAAAGTCACTAAATTAACCTGTGCTTAACCCTCTGGTAGCTTGGCACAAAAGCAGTCAGGCTTAACTTGGAGACAATGTGTAAAGTATTTATGCAGAACACAAACAGTAATAAAGTGAAAACACAGCACAAGAAAAATCCCACACCAATTTAGAAAAAGAGTCAAATTTAATAAAACAACAAAAATCTAGTCAGTAGAACCTGGAGTTATGAATTTTTAAAGCTTAGGGTTAACACAAGTGCCTAAAAGATCAATGCCCCAACTGCGGACACCTAGTCGCGCAAGACGGAGTCAAAGTTGAAAAATATAAAGACCATGATGGAGCGTGGGTGGGATAAAAGTCAGTGGATTGGGCTCAGTCGGTGCTTACCTTAAGAATTATAAGAAACTTCATGAAAAAGTGTCTGAGAAGACAGACGTTCAGCAGGGCAAGACTGCAGGCAGTGCTCGAGGAGGAGACATCGTTGTCTGGGAGTCGCTGAACAAAGTTGTAGTGAAGATTTCCACATTTAAACGTAGTCTCTTTTGTGAAAGTCAAAATCTCCACGAGGCTGGAGGCTGAAGCAGACGAGAGCTCCATGAGGCCGGATACCCTTCTGCGAAGGACTGCTGAACAGGATTTGCTGCTGTGGAGAAGAACGTAGCAGGAGTTGCCACAAAATCAGGCCAACCAGCGACACACCTTGGGTGGGTAGACGAGCAGAGATCTCCTGGTCCCCTCTTGGTTCTCAGAGCAGTTTTAGACAAACATTTTGTAAGTCCCAAGTTTTAGATTCTGGCTATCAGTGCTGTCGTTAAAGGTGCCCAGATAGTACAGGACTGGAGGGGCAGCACTTGAGTGGGAGAGGGGATTGGCTCACACAGGTCCACGTGTGGGTTCAAGATGGTTTGAGCCAGCTAGCCCTCTCAGTAACTCTGGTAGTCCTGGGTTTAAGAAGTGGAGCAGGGCTAAAGCAGCAGGGCAGACTTAAGAGTTAAAGGCAGGCTTCAGGCAGAGAAGCAGTCCTAGCGGGTGTAGAAAAGCATTCTTCTGTGCAAAGTAGGCCACAGCAGCAGGCAGCCCTCTGAGTGTCTTTTTGCAAATCCAGAAAGTGCACTGAAGAGTAGGTCTGGGGGTTCTATTTTTATACCGGATACCTTCTTTGAAGTAGACGTTTCTATAGAATTCCCTTTAAAGTGCTTAGTGTATCCTACCTCCCCTTCCCTGGCTTGAACCTGGCTGACTGAACAATGCAGTGGTGAGAAGTCCTTTGAGTGAAGGCAGGGAAGAGCCTATTAATTTGCAAGTGGGGCCTTGCCCAGCTCCACCTACATCGTCACAGTGATGGCCCATCCAGGCACACCTAATCCCTCTATTGTGCGGCTGTCTGGGAGAAATAAAGTCCAACTGCTAACTACACTCAGTCATGTGACCCAAGAACAGGCAGCAGGCACCAAATAGCTAGGACATGAAAATGCATACCTTCTGAAAGTGCCATTTTCAAAATTGCAACTTAAATTTGACTCAACCATTTAAGAGGGTTTGAAATTACAAATTGTTAGACACCACACACAAATCTCCTACATGCTCCGAAACAAAAGGTGACACTTAAATGTAATAAGGCAACCCAGTGTTATCCTATGGGAGAGGAAGGCCGCATGGTAGTGAAAAATGAATTTAGGATTTTTTCAACACAAGGACATGTAAAAATTAAAAGTACAGGTCCAACCTTTAAATTACAATGCACTCTGCCCTTTGGGCTTCCTAGGGGCTACCTTAGGGGTAACTTATATGTAATAAAAGGGGAGTTTAAGGCTTAGCAAGGGGGTTATTTTGCCAAGTCAAACTGGCAATTTTAAACTGCATTCAGGCTGCAATGGCAGACCTGGGAAACGTTTTAAGGGTCTGCTTAAGTGGGTGGCACAATAAGTGCTGCAGGCCCACTGGTGGCATTTAATGTGCCAGCCCTGGGTATATGGTACACCCCTTTACTAGGGAATTAAATATGCCAATCAGGTGTAAACCAATGTTACCATGTTTTAGGGAGAGAGCACAAGCACTTTAGCATTGGTTAGCAGTGGTAAAGTGCGCAGAGTCTTAAAGCCAGAAAAACTAATCTAGAAAAATTAAATAAAAGAAACCCTCTCCAGAACATATATGCAGTCAGTGAACCAGGCAGGAAACCAGTTTGCTCATCTTCAGGGGATTGGAATCTGCTGCTGATGATATTCAGCATCAAATAGCGGAAGGCTCTAGGGGTGGAGCTTGAGCGGTCTGGCACGACGGGGACAAACTGGTTCAATACTGCTCAGTTAAGTACGCAGGGGCAGTCTGAGTTGAGACACTCTTCCCCTCTAGAAGTGCAATCACTGGGACCAATTGTGTGGGCTCACAATGGCACTCATTTCAACTTAGTTCCTAAGGAACCCTCAGAGAAATCACTTCTCTCAATCTTAAAACTACACTTAGGGTCTGAGGATTGTTGAATCTAAAACAGAGTACAACATGTTGAGGTAAGGAGATGTAAACACTGAGCATTCACTTTTTAAACTTTCAATTGAACCATACAAATTCTACTCAAGGCTGAATCTTCAGAGGTGCCGAGTATCTTTTCAAATACCACTACTTAACCATTGTGAAAGCAAGGAGGGTGCATAGAACATTTTAGTGGCTGTAGGCTGCCATTTAAAGGTTTATGCCGGGCCCTCCTAAATCCATTCTGAACGCTCGCATTCGGACAGGATCCGGTGCCCCATACTCACTGATTAAGGTCTGGCTGAAATAAATGCTAACATCATAAAGGATGAAACAACTGCAATCAAAAAGGCCAGCGAAAGTTACGGTCATGGACTGAGAGAGATTTGCAAAAGTATTTTACCATTGCTTTGTTGTGGAATTCACACCTAAACTATGTCAAGCGTTTATTCTTGAAACATGCTCCTCAAACAAAAGTCAATACAGGAAATATGTGGGGCTCACCATGAGAGACTGCTTCAAAATGGCAGAAGGAGGCTTCCTGACTGCAAGCCTCCAGGGGAATGAAACCACCATTTTATGGACCCTGTTGGACCTCAGTGGGTTGTCTGTGGGGATGCAGCTCAACAGTTCCATAGTAACCCACTCTCCATGCTGCCTTTTGCTGTTTCAAGCGTTGAGGACCATCCATCTGCATGACTTCTAGGAATAGCTGTAACTAAGTTGGGGTTGGGCCAATGCAACTGGACAGTCAATATACATGGCGATGACGCCTGACGTTCAGCAATCCTTTTCCGCTGCAATGTTTGGTTGTTCTTAGTCCCCCTCATTCCTACAGAAACCAATGCTAAATGTATTATGATTGGATATTGGCACACAGTGATCTCAACTGGTGACAGCCATAGTGCCGGCACGGTGTATGCACCCATGCTATGATGCTGCAATTCGAAGAACACCTTCTGTTGATGACCGGTCTGCTTCCTCGTCTTCTCAGTACATGTTCATTTGAGGCACTTTTCTCTAGGCAACTTTGGTACTTTTGCTTCCTCCCTCACAAATCTAGGACACATCTTTCTGTCTAGGCATCACAGCTTGGCTATCTCCATGCCAGGTCATTTCTCACCTCCTCTCTAACATGGAGGTGATGTGGCTGGAGGTTTGTCGGTGACTCTCAGCTTGTTTGTAGCACATGGTGTCTGTTAAAATATCCTAGCTCTGTTCTGGATAACTTACTGGGTTTGTCACTCGCTGATGCTTTTCTGGCCTCTGCCCACTGCATTTTGACCCTTTTCTACCTCCTCTCGCCTTGATCTCTGTCACTTGTAGCACTGACTTAAGGGCTATATGAGACATCTTTGACACAGAATTTACCCTCCTATGTCAGGCTCTCATTGGCTGACGAGTGGTTGTGGAGCTCTCTAATACACTACGTACCGTTAATGACCTCACTATTCACTATCTGCTGCGCTGCAGGCCTTCTAGTGATTGGAACCGTGGGACCGCTTCCATGTACTCTGATGTGGGTGGTCTGAAAAGAGGGAGGGGACCTGTCATCTGGCACCCTTCCCCTTCCTTTATGATCCTGATGACCCTGTGAAGGAGTTGATGCACCAGTTAATTATTGTTTTATGCACAAGGATAAAACCGCAAAGAGGAGGCACGAGATTGTAGATTGCCTTGCCAAAGCCTCAAGATCAACTTACCACAGTTAACTCCCCCAGATATGGCTACATTGACATGAATGCTGCTTCTTCTGGAAATCTGTTGTGACATGAAATAGCACATGCTTGAGGGGAATAAGTAATTGAGCACCAGATGGATGAACTGAACAACAGCCTCAACATTATATGTGAAGGACTACGGAGGGTGAAGAAGAGAACCTAGGAGTTGGAATGCGGACTGTAGTGAATGGACCATGATGCAGCAGAAAAAGTCAAGCGTGGGCAAAACTGTGGAACTTATGGAACGTCAAAAGAATAAACTAAGCAGCATGTACGCCAGGTTAGCTGGGTCTTTTGGAAGGGTGAGAAGGGAGGCATAGGTTGTTTAATTGAAGACTTGATCCATCAGTTGTTCCTAGATACAGGTGAACTGGAACATCTGTTTGTAGACGTCCCTCACCGATCTGCCAGTCAGCAGTCACCTCTGGGCTTTGGCCCTAGGCTTATCATGATTAGGATCCTTATATTTCGCAACATCATCAACTTTCTCTTTGCAGCAAAGCAACCTGGAAATATCAGTTACCAAGGCAACAAACTTTCCTTTAATCTTGACTTCGCTTCAGAAATTCAGAAGGCATGCAAAGGAATAACAAAGTAAAGAAAGCACTGGGGGTTATGGGTGCGCAATAGGTCATACTGGAGAGGACAAATATATGTGATGAGTTCCAAACTGTCAATAAATTCTTTAATGATCCTCTATACTACTGACCCAAGTAGTAGGTTCTGACGTTACTGGCTTGATGGATGTTCTCCTGTGCGTGTCTCTGAGCTGAGATGGGCAATTTATCCTTATCTTGATCCCACCCGAGCCCCCTATACAATACTAACCCACTGCTGGCAATAGGCATGGTGATCTCCTGGTGTATGGGGCCTTGAATGTGGAGTGTATGTTTGTGGTAACTTGCATCGCCGTACAGTTCACTCATACTCCTATAGAAAGTACACTGCTGGGTAATGCACAAGCAAACCTATTCAAGAGTTGGTTCCCAACTACTACCTGCATTCACTGAATGGGAGCACCATACCATAGAATAACTGGGGTGCAGCGCTCTACTGCCAAATGTAGTCGAGCACTGAGAGGGGACAGTAGATGAGATTCCTTCCTTTTCTGTCATGACCCTATAATACTCCTGAACACGATAAAAAGTAAAATATCAGGAATAAAAAATAATCTTTTGTATCGGACACCCCCGTTTATTCTTTGTTTTCCCTACTGCTATACGTAACATTTTACGTTTGTTTCTATCCACGTTCACTTCTGTCCTAAAAACACAGCTTTAAGCGCTTTCTTGGCATTGTTGGAGTAGATCTATTTTATATTTTGTGTACTTGCAAAGTGTCATAAGCCTAATGCATAATAAATAGACTGGATTACTAAACATAAAATAAGTTAACAAAATTGGCAAATGAGACATTTACTTGGAATATTTGTAGACATTGATGTGGCGATTTAATGTATGATGAAATGTCTGAGGAACTGCCAATAAAAATATTTGAAAATTATAATACTAATAACATTCCTTTCCTGAGACTGTAAACATGCCTCGCGCTTGGACTATTGTAATGCTCTATACCTGGGGCACCAATTAAGGCGACAGCCTGTTTACAGTGAGTACAACATTGGGTCGCTAGATTGTTGGTAGGTGTTGAGCTTAATGAGCCCGCTGCCCATATATTGAAAGATCTGCATTATTTAAAAAAAATTTAATTTTAAAATATAACTCCCCACAGCCCCCCCGAAGAACAAATCGCTGGGCTCAGAACAGAAAGCAGATCCATTTCAGTTCTAGTCTTTGTGCGGCCTTTATGGCCGGGTAATGCTTTCTTGTTCACTGTTCAACAAGTCAGCTTGATACATAAAGGCAGGAGATCCTGCTCTTCTGCCACCCCCTTCATTTAAGGGGTGAAGAAAATCACCTTAAGTCTCATAAAGTTTGAAGACAAGGTTGTCATAGTAAACGGATCGCTGGATCTGGCTGGTAGCGCCAGGACACTCTTCTTAGGGTATTGTTGCGCTTTATGAAAACGACTTCATCGTCATCAGTGACAACGATTCTTAAGTACATCAAATCATGAACATAACCCTAATCCTATGGTGAAAGGTGTCACTAGTAGCTACGGCGATGCTGATCATTGCTCAGATACGTGTAGTTCCCCGGTCTTATCCGTCTGCAGTACGGACAGTATGGTGATGCCCGTTGGCAAACCTTTGATTGACACTGCAGGTCCAATTGGACTCAGACTGGTCACAGTGGTGCTTTTCAACAGCATATTAAATGGCACATGCTGATAATGAGCGGCCACATGTCAGTTAGTACAATTCAGTAAATACTGCAATTTAACAAGTAAAAGCATAAGTAAAGATGGGCTTGTTTGGAATAAGTTATTGGTTATAGTCAGCATCTCAAGGTGTATGTGCGAACAGCGTAGCTTTTTCTCCTACCCGCCCTCTTTTATGTGACTTACGTATACAACATCCCCTTTTACATGCACACAAGAGAGGTTATTGTGCAAATACTTGAAAACCTAGTGACTTTCTGTCCTTACCAAGGCTGGTAGAAGCTTCTCTTCGAGGAACGCAATGTAGGCCAAGGTGTCTGCTCCCTCTTTAGCAGACAGATCATAATCAGCATTGTACTTCTGCAAAAGCCGGAAATAATTACATTAAAATAGAATATGGATTGCACTTATTGGCAAACACCATTGCATTCAAGTCTTGCATTCTTCATCTGCATTTATTGATGTTTCTCGACTGACCAACATACCCAAGTTCATCAGTATTGGAGTTACTCAGACACTTCTGACGAGGTCTATTTAAAAGAAATGCTGAATTATGGTAAGCGTTTGTGTTTCATAAATTAGGCTGAACGATTTGGGAAGGGTCTGGCGATGTGCTATGTCTACCACCCCTGCCATAATCTGAGGATTGGTTGTGCTTGCGTCTGTCCTGCACCCTCATAATTAGGTCTGGCTCTGCCCCTCAAACTGTTCCTACTTTATAATGAAAGGTGGTTTGACAAATTATTGTGTGTGGCAAAATGCAGTGTCTGTATTTTATTTTTACTGTGTCGCCTCCTGGTACGTTCTGCAGCTCTGGTGGTGTGGCACGGGACGGGAGTGGGGTGGGTTTGAAGAGAGCCAGGACAAACAGAGTTGGATCACATGACCCCTTCCCCCTTCTAGAGACGCTACTGGTGGGGCTCATTAAGAGAACCTAACCAGGCTTGTGATTATAAAACAAGTATTGCCAAAGCCAATAGGTCTTGCCTATGAAAGAGCTATGAGCTTTGCCAATGTGCTTAAGCCATGTTGTACACCAGCGTGGCTGCTGTTCAGCAAGGCTAAAAGTTAGTGGCATAGAGTGGAGTGCCACAGAGTGGTGTGCCACGGAGTGGTGAAGAGTGAAGTGGAGTGCAGTGGCGAAGAGTGGCATGGAGTTGCGAAGAGGGGCGTGGCATGGCGAAGAGTGGAGTGGCAAAGAGCAGAGTGGCAGAGAGCAGAGTAGCAGAGAGCAGAGTGGCAGAGAGCAGAGTGGCAGAGAGCAGAGTGGCAGAGAGCGGAGTGGCAGAGAGCGGAGTGGCAGAGAGCGGAGTGGCAGAGAGCGGAGTGGCAGAGAGCGGAGTGGCAGAGAGCGGAGTGGCAGAGAGCGGAGTGGCAGAGAGCGGAGTGGCAGAGAGCGGAGTGGCAGAGAGCGGAGTGGCAGAGAGCGGAGTGGCAGAGAGCGGAGTGGCAGGAAGTGGAGAACAGAGTCATAGACTGGAGTGTTGTGGTGTGTGGAGGAGTGGAGAAACGTAGAGTGGAGAAGTATTGAGTGGAATAAAGTGTTGTAGAATGGAGTGTCAGAGTGGTATAGCGTAGAGTAGCGTAGACTGTAGTAAAGTCAGAGTGGAGTGGAGTCATAGTGTGGAGTGGTGTAGAGTCGAGAACAGTGGCTTAACGTGAAGTGGTGTACAGTTGAGTGGCGTAGAGTGGAGTGGCGTAGAGTGGAGTAGCATAGAGTGGAGTAGAGTGGCCTAACGTAAAGTGGCACAAAGTGGAGTGGCACATAGTGGCACAGAGTGGAGTAGAGGCGAGTAAAATAGAATGTCATAGACTGGAGAGGCATAGAGTGGAGTAAAGTGTTGTGTCGTAGAGTGGCATTGAGTGTCCTGGAGTGTCGAAGAGTAGAGTGGAGTGGAAAGCAGAGTCATAGATTGGGGTTGAGGGGCATAGAGTGGAGCGGAGTGAAACGGCATAGTATGGTACATGCATAGTGTGGTAGCACAGTGCCATTACAGAAAACACATTTTCAATTGAAATGACCACTACATTTACACATACAGTTTTACTGATAAAACTATACAGGACACAAATGATAATGTGTGCAAACGGCATTACCTAGTGTACTGTTTTTTTTTATCGTATTAAAATATTTGTTTCCAACACACTTCTGAATTACAAAACAAATTGTGCTTCATTTGTGCTTTCCTAATTCCGATATATTCTGAAATACTTGCACAGTTCATTTTGCAGACATTTAAATGTTGTTGTGTGCTAGAAAAAAACCTTTTCTTTCCCAGTACAGGCAAGATTGTCAAATAAATCCTCTCACTTTGAAGTCAGAGAAAGAAAAGTACCCACCAAGCTCCCTCTGAAGACGGAGTCTGACATCTGACCTGTGTTTCTTTGAAGGCACAGCAAATGTGACAAAATAAGAATAACATTGAAAGGCCTGTTTACAGAAAGCGAGGACTCGTGGAACAATACAAGAAGGAACGGGGAACAAGCTTTGCTCCTCAGGAACGACAAAGACATTTTGGACAGCAAAACAAACGAAGCCTGCAAATAGCAAGCCAGAAAACACAAATGGATGGAATGCATTCCCAGGGAAACTTTCAGAATGCACACAAGAAGTTTTGTCTGGTAGGCGTTGACCTAAAAAGAGAGGTTGATCTTATACTGGGAACCAATTGAGGAAATCAACCTTTTTCGCATCAATCACTGTGATAAGGGAGCAAGGAAAAGGTCGCTCCTAACTGCAATCATAAATTGGGTGTGTAAGGAACACAGTCCGAATAGTTTGCCATCACGGAAGACATAACAAATAATAAGGGTGCAGCAAGCAGTTAACCCCGGTATTGTGCTTACCGTCGACTAAGGACCTATGTCCCAGGACAAAACAAAAACGCAAAAGCACGACAGAGATTTCCTTTCATAATCGCACTCCCAGAGACACGATCATGCAGTGTGAAACTCCTATAATGGCATCCAAAACAGCACACACGCTCGCCAAAGGGGACCTTAAAGAATGTTTATCTGAAACGAGGCTGACTAGGAGAAGTCTTTCTCAGATGGTGTAGGGAGACTGAGGACCGAATGAAATCGGCAAAACAAAACTGACATCAAAACAGACCTGCAAGCAGGCGCGCAACGCTGGCTGGTCTGGCGTCCGTCTTATTGCAGCCGCACCGAGTACATCACAGGTCTTTAAAAGAGCATTTACTTTTTAACGAGGCTTTGTTGTGTTTTCACCCCTTCTTAGAGCCCCTGCATCTCCACACTGCCTATTGCTGGAAGAAACGACCCTTATTGATGATTAGGTTTACGACAACCTTTATTGAAAGCTATCCTAGTGGTAGCTATGGAGAGCAGCCTTCAGGCTAAGTCTCGAAGGAAGATTATAACCTCCTGAATGACCAAATGAAAGGAGAACAACACAAGATATATATAAAATATATGTATTTATTTCTAAACACTCTCTACCAACGTCTTTATGAGATTAGAGCACAATATACACAATATTAAAGCACTAGAACGACAGCAAATAGCACAATACACAGTGGGCCCCAGGGGGAGACCAAACCATATATTAAGGAAGTGGTATAACAACCACGACTTGACTAGACACAGTGCCTAGAGCACGTAGAATCACAGGGACCCCAAGGAACCACCCAAGGTAGTGACACAGGGGACCACCGGGGGACGCGTGCAGTGTGAGAACACAGCCGCAAGCTCTATACAATCCTATGGGAGAGTCGCGGTTGGAATTTTAAAGCTTAAGGACACTTAGGAGAGATCTTTGAGCAAACCCTTTCAAACTTAGAAGGTTCTAAGGCCAGCACCCATGTGAGCACTGGAGAACTCGTGTTACCTAACCCCGGGAAGCCGGGTGCATAGGTGTCAAAAGGTGTCGGGAATCTTCGTCGTTTTCAAGGGCGTGATGCTGCAAAGTGCTGCTGCCGGGAAGATGAGAAGTGTCCGGTGTGATCCAAGCCTGGGTCGGAGCTGAGAAGAACCAGAAAGCAGAGGGGACAGAGTCTGGGTCACTTCAGGGTGACCCGGGGCTCGGTAGACGAATGCCCACCGATGTCAGGTAATTCAAGTGAGATGAGGTGAAGCTTGACTCTGCAGCCACAGGGACCAGGAGACGTTGACGACGACCAAAGTCCACAGGCGAGCTGTCCCCCGAAGGATGTCGAGTGCTGGGGGGGGGGGGGGGGTCAGTGTCCGGATTGGAGACCAACAATCCTTGGCAATTGGAAACCGCGCGGTTAGAGAAAAGATGCTTCGGTGAGGACCAGCAAGGTCCTGGGGACTCCCCAAGCAATGGAGAGTCAGGGCACGTCTGGGGCAACCAGGAAAGCCCACTGAAAGTTAAAGTGTCCTTCTCAGGGACACACAGGTCGACGGACCAGGGATCGCGAAGGAACCTCGAGAGGAATCACAAAATACCAGCCCACGGAACACTTGTGGAGTGTAGGTCTGTAATCTTCGGTGGAATCACTGCTCGGGGTCTGGACTACAAGTAGCTCAAACCACAGCCTCAGGGATCGCCAAAAAGCATATGCTGCTGCAAATGTGCACGGTGTCCAGGGGTACGGGTTGCACGGTCCCCACGAGGGCTGCGGGTCTCAGGTTTGCTGAGAGTACTGGTCAGCCTTGGGGAAGCTTAGGAACCCACCTCCTGTGTTGCAAAATCTTCGGAGTCCTTCAGGAGCTGCGTAGATGCAAACCGGTCACATACGTCTTTGGTGCCTGCCTTGCAGGGGAGTAACTCCTTTACTCCAAGGGAGATTCTTCGGTCATCCAACGTAGTGTAGATAGTTGAAGTACTTGGTTTCTGTAGCAGAGTTTCATCCAGGTAAATCTAAAGTCCTGTAGCCAGGGGATCCTACCTTATGCCCAAGGAAGGGGTGGGACAAACTCTGGGGACCCACCTATGGGAGGGTTAGGACAGAGGGGTTTACACCCATGTCCTTTGTCCAGTTTCGCGCCAGAGCAGGGGCTGATAGCCCCCGCAACTGGTTTGAGCTGGACTATGCACAGGGACATCAAACGTGCCCCCAGTGCAGACATCAAAGCACTCACACCCAGCCCCAATAAACTAAAGCCTGTCTGGGAGGTGGTCACACCTCCCTGTGACAGGAAACCTATTGTCCAGCCTCCCCTGCCAGAGTTTCGTCCAGCAGCAGGAGGGCAGACTCGTGTCTGTGCCTGGCAGCATCCATTTTGTAATGTCAGGGTTTGTAAAGCTGGTACCGGGTGTACCGGTGTTGTCATATTTCTACCTCTAGCAGGGTGGAATTCCAAGGTGTTTGACACCAAACACGGCATGTTTCCATGCAGCCGTTTTAAAGTTAGCATTTACCGCAAGGTTAAAATGCACTTAAAAGTATATGGTTGGCTGCATCACAAACAACCCCGGAATAGAGGTTCCGAAGGCAGCAGAGGGGCTCTGCTCATGCATGGGCACCCTCTCACATAAAACCCAGCACCCTGCCTTCAGGATTGATAAGGCCTGCCATAGGGGTGACTGATAGGTTTATATGTGCAATGATATGGATAGATATAGTGAACCTATATCTTAGTAAGGGGTGCATGCACCACCTTACACAGGCTGCTGTAGCAGACCTGTTGTGTCATTTTGACTCGTCTCCCAGGGTTGGCATAATACATGCTGCAGCCCCTGAGAGGCATCTGGGGTACCTATGCCCTGGATATATAGTATACCATATACTAGGGACTTATAAGGGTACCCCAGAATCCAATCTGGAGTGTACCTAAAGTACATGAACAACCAATTTATGGAGAAAGCAAATAGACTGGGGTCCTGATTAGCAGGATCCCAGTCAAACCAAGTCAAAAACCAGCAAAACACCAGGCAAAATGTGGGGGTAAACATGCAGTCAGATTCCACATTCCTACAGCCAATAGCCAAACGACCAAGATGTACTATCAGCTAGAATGGACACCCTCGAACTACACTACAAAGATTTAGCAGATAAGATCGACGATGGCGACAACCATTCCAGTTAAATAAATATTGGAATCTGAAGAATAAACTAATGAAGAAATGGAAGGCCACGTCCATGTCATAATTTGTCACATACTCCAGTCTCCAGAAGAACAAAAGGTCATTTTTAATCACACACATGACATGGTGTGTTATCTACATTCCAGACTCGTCAAAAATTTGCACAAGATGATCTGACGAGAGGCGGGGAACATGGCGGCCGAGAGGTAAACGGTGCGGACCGCCGGAGTGAGGAGATGAAGGGGATAGAAGTCTAAGCGATCTATTCACCCTCCTCCCTAACCCTGAAAGCAATAGCGAAGTATCGAAACAGCGAAGCAGCAAATACTGTGAAGTCCCCCTTACTTTCCACCGCGGATCTATGCTGATTTGTTCAGCGGGCCTCCGGAGCTGCTCCGAGCTGGGAATTGCCGCTCCAGCGAGTAGACGAGCCGCAGAGCAGGTAGGGCGTATACGGACGGCTCATGTATAGCGGTAGAGGCAGCACAAGTGAGCCGTATCGAGGAGGCGCAAGGGCGCGAGAGTGTGGAGGAGGCACAAGGGCGGGAGAGTGTGGAGGAGGCAGAGTGGTGTCGGCACCTTATGAGAGTGGGAGAGAGGCCGTCCTGCCATCGAGTGGTGATCAGAGAAGGCATTCTGGAGGCGAAGAGAATTCCCGAGAACAGCAGGAAGCCCATATGAAAGAAACCCGATACGGCATCAGTAAAATAGGGTATCCGATCCGATAAAACATCCAGGTACACTCTACGTACCCGAGCAGTAGGAAAATTGGGGGTAAGTCCTGATTTCCACTTACGTTTGGCTCCAGAGGCCCCTATAGAGGCTGCACAGACGAAAACATTAAAGGCAGGTAAGCCAGCAAGACAACGAGTGAAGAGCACACGAGGGAGGGGAAAAAGAATCACACCCCCCAAGGTCAAGGTTACCCCCTCTTTTAAAACTTTTTATAAAGTCATGCCCCACTCTATCACAGTAGGAGCGAGCGGGGAGAATTCATTTCTTCAAAGTGAAGGAGGAAGTACTAGCGGCAGTACACAGGATAGGTGAAATCCACTTCATAGGAGACCATAACTATACAAAGAGATTTCATCTCTGACGCTGGTCAAAAGAAGGGACATTAGAGAGGTCACAATGTTTCTGAAACACAAGAAAATCCCCTACGTTTGGTGTTTCTCCTTCCCCTAGTCCCTCTCCTTTAATAACAAGCAACATATAGTAAGTACGCTGGAGGATGTGAAAGGACTACTGAAACCAACATAACTCAAAGCCATCAAGAAAGAAGTCAGGAGAACCACAGAGGTGTGACTTAAGAGGCGAATGGAGATGGCAACTATCCCCCCCCCAAAAAAGAAAAGTTGAGCGACTAGGCACCAAAAGTGACAGCAAGAACAAAAACCTCACAAAGTCTCTTCAGAAGGGAACTAAACACATCCAAAGAGAGCCAATAATACTCAAACATATCCTTTTCATATTTTTTCCATTACAGATGTTGGCATATAATCTACTTCCAAAAAAATTGAAATTATTCTTTTATAATAAACTTAATGATGCCAAGACACAAACAAAAGAAAACGTTCACTATGGGATTTTGATGTTTATATTGACCATTTTATATGGTAATATTCACGCTCAGGCTTGGGGGTGAAGGTCCAGGGTTTTTTAGCCGGACAAATACAAACGAACCGGGTTATGATACAAGAAGAAAGATAGTTATGTGGGTTGTCAAGTTTTGATTAAAATATCTGAAAAAGAGTGTCTCTCTTGGATTGCATCTAATCAATAATCAATTCATCCACTCTCAACCATACAAAGGACAATCTAATGATTCATAGTCCACTATTACAACAAACCCCATAATTCAATTATAAGTAAAGGAAACTTTTTTTGTATGTATCAAAAAAACTTTTTTCATTTGTTAAAAAGCAATTATTTATGTAAAACACAATCAATATAACAATTTCCTAAGCGGATCCAGTCGAGGGCAGTTCCCTGTATGCCGGCGTTGTGGAGTCTGGCAGTGAGAGTGCGGTGGGAGACTGTGTTGAAGGCTGCATAGAGGTAAAATAGGATGAGGGCAGCCGTGTGGCCCTGGTCCAGGAGAGTGCGGATTTCGTCTGTAGCGGCGAGGGCAGTCTCGGTGCTGTGGTTGCTGCGGAATCCTGATTGGGAAGAGTCAAGGATGGAGTTGGCTTTGATGAAGTTCATGAGCTGGCTGTTGATGATCTTCTCAGTGACTTTAGCCACGAAGGGGGGGAAGAGAGATGCGTCTATAAATGTTGAGGTCCGTAGGGTCTGCGGAGGGCTTCTTGAGGAGGGGCTTGACTTGTGTGCGTTTCTTGTTGTCGGGGAATGTGCCGGCTTCGAAGGTGGCTTTGGTGACGCGACGTAGCTTGGGTGCTATGGCGGTGGCGGCTCTGTGGAAGTTGTGCGGCGGGCAGGGGTCTGTCGGGGCTCCTGAGTGAGTGCTCAACATGGTCGCGGCCGGTGGTGACCAGGGTCCAGGCGGAGATAGTAGGCTGGCTGGTGTTGCTGGGGGTGAGCAGGGTTTGAGCATCAGGTGTTTGTTCATTGAAAACTGTCGTAGAGGGCCTTAATCTTGAGATGGAAGTACGAACCAAGTTTGTCGCAGAGGCCCTGGGAAGGTGTGATGTCCGAGGCTTCGATTGGAGGTTTGGTGAATTCCGGAAAGATGCTGAAGAGCTCCTTCCAGTCGCTGGAGTTGGCGAGGATTTTGTCCTGGATGAAGGTCTTCTTAGTGGATCTGATGCTTTGGTGGTATTCTGTCATGGCGTTCTTGAAGGTGGTTTGAGCTTCCAGGGTTTTGGGGTTTCTCCATACTTTCTAGAGACATCTGCAGGTGCGTCTGGATTCTCGGTGGTCAGTGGTGAGCCAGGTGGCTTTCATGGGGAGCTGTCTGTCGGAGTTACGGTGGGGGCGAGCTTGTTTGCGCAGTGGATGATCCATCTGTGGAGTTTGTTGGCTGCAGAGTGGACGTTGGTTGTGGTGGGAGGGGGATCGTGGTTAAGGGTGGAGTTGAGGTGCTCCTCGGTGACCCTGCTCCAATTCATTCGTGGAGGGTGTGGTGTAGGTTTGTGAGTGGTGGTCTTTTCGAAGGAGAATTGTGCGCAGTGGTGGTCCGTCCAGAGGGGCTGTGTGGTGTGGCTGAAGTGAATGCTGCGAAGATGGGGTTGAAGGTGGGTCCTGTAGGTAGGGATGGTGGTGAGCTGTTTCAGTCCGATGTTGGTGAGGTTGTCCAGGAGGGAGGTGGAGTTAGGGTCGCTGAGGTTCTCGAGGTGGAAGGTCAGGTCTCCGAGCTGAATATAGTCCAAGGAGGCAATGGCGTGGGGCGTGATGAGCTCCGTCACTAGCCTTCCTGTTGGGAGGAGGTGTAAACACCTGCTGCCAGAGCAGGCATTGTTCCTGACCACTGAGAACATTGGCTGTCCCGAGTAGGTGGTCAGAAACTCGTCTGGGGTGGCAGGCTGGAAGAGTCCAGTCAGCCAGCACACTAAATGACTGGTAGGTTTCAGGGGGTACCTCTAAGGTGCCCTCTGGGTGCATGTCATAATAAATGACCACAGGTATTAGTGCAGATTTATTAAGACAAGGTGTTTGATACCAAACACCATTATTTTTTAGTGAATCCATTATGTAGATATGTAACTCGTGATGACCAGTGCCCAATACATATGCTTAAGATGGCTTCCTGATCACTTGCAATGTTGTGAAAATGGAACCAGACATCACAGGGGCATACCCGCTCACGCAGATATGTCCTCAAATATAATATAATGCACCCTACCATAGGGCTCTAAGGTCTGCTGTAGGGGTGATTTATATGTAGTAAAGTAGTGTGCATGTGCATGGGCATGGCACACAGAGGGTATGCCATGTCGTGTTTTCAAAATGGTTTACACCTATTCATACAGCCCACAATGGCAGGCGGTATGCAATTTGTGTGCGAGTCCCTTAGGGTGGCATAAAACATGCTGCAGCCCATGAGGAACTCTTTAGTACCCATACCCTGGGTACCAGAGGTACCATTCACTAGGGACTTACAGGGGTGCTAAAGTACTTGCCAATTGGGTTACAATTGGACATTTACTTGTTTTAAGGCAACGAGCACTGGCACTGGGTGCCTGGTTAGCAGGGACCCAGTGCAATTTCAGTCAAAAAGCATCAATACTAAGGTAAAAAGTGGGGATGGCCATGTCAAAATGGTGCACTTTCCTACATCGAGGTAGGTCGTATCTAGCCACAGACCGGTCCTCTATAGGGTGAAGAATCATTGAGGATTCAACCAGGACTCAGATCATGTTTGAGTACAACTTCCTCATCACCTCTTTGGGGCCATATACAGAGAACAAGTCCATACTAGCTGGACCCAGTGTGCCACCGATTGCCACCCAACTTCTGTTTCAAAGTTACAAGTAGGTTTCTAATTCAAAAGGGACTCCCTTCTTGATCAGAATTGGTACTTCCTTGGTCTTATTAGGTCCAGAGAAATTATACTTCAGGAAGTACCAGTATTAATATCATTGTTAGGAACCTGAGACCATTAAGTGTGTTTCTTCAAGTAACACCATAGCCCCTTCTTTCAGCTTCAGCAACCTCAACAACACTTTTCTTTTCATGGTGGAATTCAGGCCCTGCATGTTTAAAGTTATTATCTTAAAAGGCGCTGTGTGTTGTCTAAGTGGATCATCCACTTTGTAAATATAACAGTACCTACTTCTTTCATTATTGCTTTGTAGTAATCTTTTACAATTAAGTAAGAAAAGCACCCTCTTCTCCACATCCCTTGCAAATTGTCCTTTTTACAGCGTTATCCCCAAACCTTTTGCTTCTTCCTCCTATTTTTTCCTGACCTGCTGGTTTTAGGACTCTGGGCACTTTACCACTGCAAATCCGTGCTAAAGTGCATATGCTCTCTATGTAATTTGTATTATGGATTGGTGTTTCCATGATTGGCATATTTGATTTACTGGTAAGCCCCTAGTGAAGTGCACGGAGTGTGCCAGGGCCTGTAAATCAAATGCCTCTAATGGGCCTGCAGCACTGATTGTGCCACCCAATGAGTAGCCCTGCAAAGGTAACTCAGACCTGACACTGCAGGGTCCGGACGCAGTTTGTAACATGTTGACTTGGCAAGTGCACCCACTTGCCAGGCCCTAACCTTCCCTTTTCTTACATGTGTGTCACCCCTAAGGTAGGCCCAAGGTACCCCTGTGGGTAGGGTGCAGTGTATGCGAAAGGTAGGACATGCTCTGATGTGTGTGGCATGTCCTGATAGTGAAATATTGCCAATTAGTTTTTCAATGTTGCAAGGCTACCTGTTCCCATAGGACAGAGTGGGGAGTTTGTATATAACATCTTATAAACATAAGTGGTCCTGGGAACTAGGTAGAGAAATAAAGTTTAGTATGCCTGAACTCAGAATCTAAAGATGGATCTTTTAGTGAAGGTGATTTTTACATTCTGTGTTTGAAAATACCACTTTTAGAAAGTAGGTATTTTTGTGCTCAGCGATCCAGTAGGCCTCTGCTGGGTTTGTGGATTGACTGTCTGGGTTTTGGATGACAGGGACTGGAGAGGAGCAGTGGCTCCAGAAGTCTGATGAGTCAGGGCAGGGCTGAATAGACCTGGGCTGCATTTAGAGTAGGGGAGGAGGTTTCCTTTCACCTGAATGGGCCTGGTCTGCCTCTGAAAATGCCATCTCCACCCCCTGACAGGAAGCTACACCAGAGAGGACAGAACTGGTTCTGGCTGGGCACAGACACTCTCTGCCTGAGAGGAGATAGGATTTTGGGCTATAAAAAGTGGGGCCCAAACCCCTGAACTTTAGAACTCTTTTGGACCAAGAAGACTGCCAAGAAGAAGAGCTGGAGAAGCTGTAAAAAGGAACTACCACTTTGCTGTGTGCTTTGCTGTATTGGCCTGCAGTGGTTGCTTCTGTCTTGGGCAGTGAGCTTGCCCCCTGTTCAAGAAGTCTCAGGAACAGCAAAGCCTTCAAGTTCTTTTGCCCTCAGCACTGGGGACTGTGTGTTTTGTACTGCAACAGAAGAAAAAGCAACCCGACGCGGTCAACAACGCCGCTGTCGACTCAGTGTCCTGAAGGCATCGCAGAGGGCACCGCTGCAACGCCGCAACGCCAGCCTGGTCTCACTGATACCTGCCGACACCGACACCAAGCCACTGCTTGCACCGCGACCTGTGGGCACCGCACTCCGCCTGGCTTCACGCTACAGCCTTGGTATCCCCGACGACAATGTGCCATGACGAAATAGACGCTGCTGCTTGCACCGTGGTTCGAGGGCACCGCTCATAAAGTTACACGACGCACCGCCCTCATCCCGTACTGCAGCCATTGCCTACCGACCCTAGCGCCTATCGACTCCAGTTCGTCAGCCAACGACAGCGGTTTAGCAACAACGACGCCGCTGCTTGCACCGTGATCTGCCAGCACCGTGACGAGCACTGCATCACTTCGCACCGCGACCCTGGTCTCACCGACGCCGCCATCTGACGCCGCCACCAAGCCGCTGCTCACACCGCGACCTGAGGGCATCGCACGCCGCACCGCTGCACTTCACACTGCAGCACCCGATGCCTGCGCTCCTGACTTCAACCGCGAGGAGTTCAATCTGCAATGCGTGTGACTTCAAGGGCCCGGCGACTCCTGCACCGACCTCCGGAACAGACGCCTGCGGACGCCGTGCTTTCAGAAGCTCAACAAGAGGTCGCCAACGCCCTACATTTCTAAAGGTACTGTTTTGCGGGTGTTCCCGACACCGTAGCTGGCCTGCAACACCGCGGTCAGCCAGAACTGTTTGGATTTGTTTGTTCACGACGCCTGGATAGCCCCGGACGGAGCTATCGACTTCAAGGAGCTTTATTTCAAGGTTATTTTGATAACTGAAGATTTCTAAAGACTGTATTGTGGATTTTTATCGTTTTTGGTCTTGTCTTAAGTATATAAAAATATTGGCTATTTTTCTAAACTGGTGTGGTGTCCTTTTGTAGTGCTTAAACTGTATTAGTGTTGGTTATGTGCAAATGCTTTACACACTGCTTCTAGAATAAGCCTGACTGTTCGTGCCAAGCTAACAAGGGAAAGTTTAAATTAACTTGTTGCTGAAAGGACAGGATACCCAGGCAAAAGAGATTACACATGGTTTTAATGTGCATAGAACACACACGAGAATTCATTTTTACCTGGTCAGTAGGCAGTACGTACCCTCACATCTATTTCAGGCCTGCACAACTCTAAACAAACAAACGTGTAACTGTAAAAAATACATGTGTATGGTGACAACCATAAACAAGCATTGGCATAGCCAATTGGTCTCGCCTTTGGCACCTTATAAGTGTTTAGCCATGCAACACTTGATGTTGTTCCACCAAGGATATTGTGCTGGATAACTAAACACTTATAAGGTCCCAAAGGGGAGACCTATTGGCTATGCCAATGCTTGTTTTTTTTTTAAAAGTACAAGCAGTGCTATAGGGCTCCGGCAGCCACTTAGTCCACTGCATCCCACGTAGACGCTGCAGCCATCTTTGAATGGTTTTAAAGCCAATTCAAAAGCGGTCGCCAGTGTATGTAAATCCCTATCTCAACTGTGAGACTGTTCTCCTGCTTCCTAATTCTATTAAATACAAATTATGTAAAAAGAACATCTCTTTCTGAGCTCCACGGCTCATCCTACCCACGTTTCACGCACAGATTTGAAATACGGAAGGTTTGGGCTTCCTGGAATTCAACTGGTTGAGAGGTGCAGAGAGGTAGAGAGGTAGAGAGGTGCAGAGAGGTAGAGAGGTAGAGAGGTGCAGAGAGGTAGAGAGGTGCAGAGAGGTAGAGAGGTAGAGTGGTACAGAGAGGTAGAGAGGTAGAGAGGTAGAGAGGTGCAGAGAGGTAGAGAGGTGCAGAGAGGTGCAGAGAGGTAGAGAGAGGTGCAGAGAGGTGCAGAGAGGTAGAGAGAGGTGCAGAGAGGTGCAGAGAGGTAGAGAGGTGCAGAGAGGTGCAGAGAGGTAGAGAGGTGCAGAGAGGTGCAGAGAGGTAGAGAGGTGCAGAGAGGTGCAGAGAGGTAGAGAGCGAGAGAGATGTAGAGAGATGTAGAGAGATGTAGAGAGATGTAGAGAGATGTAGAGAGATGTAGAGAGATGTAGAGAGATGTAGAGAGATGTAGAGAGATGTAGAGAGATGTAGAGAGATGTAGAGAGATGTAGAGAGATGTAGAGAGATGTAGAGAGATGTAGAGAGATGTAGAGAGATGTAGAGAGATGTAGAGAGATGTAGAGAGGTGGAGAGAGGTGGAGAGAGAGAGAGAGAGAGAGAGAGAGAGAGAGAGAGAGAGAGAGATAAACAAGTAGTAGAATATCTCCAAAATCCACTGCCCGCGAAATGTAACTGTCTTATAAATGCAACTTTAAATTCCTTATTAACATTGTAATACGATGCCATGTTTATTTATTTTTTCAAAGGCTGATTAAGAGATTTGTTTTAAAAATGAAATACAATGTCCTGGTAGTAAAGAATTGTGAGATTAAATAATCAGGTTATGGATTAAAAAAGCAACTCCACAATGTTTAATAAAGTTTGATAGCCCACTGTCCAAGACTACATTTGTTGTTAAAGGTCCTGAACCAGAGTGATGGGGGGTGGTAGCTAGAGGGTCTTTAACAACCGAGGCTGAAGGTCTAGTCCATCCACTGAAGGTAAAATGTTATATATTAAAAAGGGAGAAAAAGAAATGCAACCTTGGAATGTCTGAGCAGAAGGTCTATACCAGTCACTATTGGCCCCGGGCAACTCCACTGTCTTCAGCTCTTAGCATTCCAATATTCTGATGTTCATTTTCTAATATGTCACCATCTATCAGAACATGAGCACAACACCGTTGGCATCGCCTGCTGTCAAAGACCCACCTCGCTCTGTCATAATCCTTTAAAAAAAATCTTGCTATGGAAGTGTTCTCAGTAAACAATATAAATTAGCAGGATGAGAGAGAAAAAATATCAAAGCACGATTTAAATGTAGAAATTGAAAAATCGGACACAAGACGCCTAGTTCTTGAGTAAAACTGTGTTAATGCTATAGTTTTATATAATGGAGTGGTGTGTGCAGTAATCTTCCAATACACATATTTTGCAGAATGAAAAAGAGCCGCGGTTTGCTGCTCTGAAGAAGAGGCGGCAGGAAACTAGACTTTACATTTGCCTTAAAATGCGTGTGGACAGTTCTGTCATTTTAAACTCAGCTCCTTTAGGTTTTCATTGTAGGACATACAATCCAATGTGAAAACCTTCCAGCTGACGCTGATTAACCCGGATATCCGAGTTTTTCAAGGGTATAATATCGGCTTTAATAACTGGCGTGCACGTCATTCTTTATGTTGTATGATATCTAGAGCACATTAGCACAGCCTCAAATTTGACGCTGCAGAGGATGCAATAAAAAACTAAGCAGTGGCCGCGCGGCCGTGAAAGTGACGCAGCCGTGCTGCCGCGAAAGTAAAAGAAACAAGCACGCGAGTGGTGTGTGCGTGCGCGCGTGCCCATGAAAAAGTAAAAAGAAAGTAAATGAAAACAAGCATTGGCCGCGCGGCCGCGAAAGTGACACGGCCGCGAAAGTGAAAGTGATCGCGATGCACTTTATGACCCGTGACGGAGGAAAGACAGATAGCGCGTACACGCGTGCGTGACCGCAAGCTTGAGGTCAGAAAAAGCATGTGGTAGCGCTAAATGTCTCGCATCGCATGCGCTGGCTCAGGTGAGACCTACAAATGTATATGGGTATGTATGAGTGCACACTGCAGCTAATGACAAAACAAATATCCGGATGGGCCCGCCTGACTTTACAGAGTAATACGACAATGAGTTTGTAAGCATGACGGCATGATCTTTTTGGGCACATATGAATGCACAATTCATGATACTAGTATCAGCGTAGTCCTCTTTTTCAGATTACTGTGGGAGAGTGTGGATGGGTTTGTTTTTAAGAAATGTTTAATACGATTTTGTGGTGTGATTACTTAGGATGTATATAGTCTCATCACTTGTGCCACTGTGCGCAGTATGTCACGATTCATGTATGGAAAGGGTAGCAGTCAATGATACCTCCTATTGCATAAACCACGAAATCTCCTGTTTTTCAGAATTAAGACACATGAAAGTCTCTTATTAGAGAAGAACAAGAACGCCCAGAACCATGTAAATCACAGAGTATACGCTGTAAATTAATGAATGATTATCCAGCTATAGCAATGTGGTGTCAGCTTTGGAAGAGCCACTGCAAACAACATAAGGCAGTTTACAATAATAGGAATGGGTCATGATGAAATTCTAGTACAATGTACGCATTCCCATGCCTAGATGTGGAGAAAGCCTTTGGTTCAGAGCCCTGGAAGTTCTTTTTCAATATGTTTGACAGACCAGACATGGTAGACTACCTATTGCGAATAATAGGTTTCCTTTACACTAAGCACATTGGCCTCTTCATGAGGAAACCTATGAGTGACTCATCGCAGGCTGCAGAGATGACAAAGTTCTCTCCTATTGTTATGTTGAAGACTCGGTTGGTCAAGATGATCACAGTCCCTCAAACTCCACTTCCTGTGTCAGACATATCCTAATACCAATGTCTTTAAAATGATAATATGCACAGTCATTAAAGAAAAACAGACTGAAACCAGTGCATTTTCATCATGTATCAGAAACGTAGACCAGCCACGCGGTGACCGCTGTGCCTCAAACTCCACTACACACGACTATAGAGTATACTAAATCCACATGACCCACATTCCCTGGACACCCTCCTGCCCGTCACCTGCTCCAATACATACTTAGGGTAGTGAGATGCACAAAGATGTTCATCTTTGTATGTAGGAGAATACTGGAGTTGAAATTTGCGTACCGCATGAAGGCGTGCAAGACTTAAATAAAATACATAAACACTGCATTAAAGGACAAGCTGTTGGAAGATCCCTCTGAAAATATGCACATGGTAACTACACCTACACTCACTATATATTTATGGATAGGCCACACTTGTCCCCAGCCAACACTACCGAGTATAATGGAAAGGGGGATGATTACTTCCCAAGAACAGTCCGCTGCAGACAGGTTATACACATTGGGCATACAAATGTATTAAGAAATGAGCATCCCAGAACAAAATATTGTCAGTGATTTCAAAACTTGTTAGACTTGAGCTGTGAAAATTGATTAAACACTATAACTAGAAACTGCACCTGCCACTAGAGAGCGTGAAAAGATTTAAATTGGAGAATGACTTGCCTATCATCACCCACTGCTGCTTATTTGTTTCGCAGTATTGCCCCAATCTTCCGCACTAGATAACTTTACCTTTTTCAGAGACCAAGAGAATTTTTCAAAATAGTAGCAGAAATGATAGCCCTCTATAGCTCTCACTCTCACCATGCAAAGAACGGCATAGAACTATATATATTTTCTAGCCTAAATAAAAAAGGTAAAGGCTATCATCCTCATCGTCCCACATTTTACAGAAAACCTCCAGAATTAAACCTTTCAGCTTCCCAGCAGAGTACTATTCACTTCATAAACTCAGCAAAAACATCTGGAGCCTGTTGATGGCTTCACTCTGCATCATATATTTGCACCAAGGCCTACACTTTCCCCCATTGAAACTGGCATAGATTAAACCCAGACTGAAAACCACTGCCGAAGCTTTGCTGTACCTGTTGGGGCCCCGTGAACGCTACCTGCGCTGTTGTGCCCCGCTGACAGCGACAAATCTGGGCTGTTGCTTTGCGTGTCTCCCCTGCTGCTGCAGCTCCACTCCGCGGCCGTGAGCAGGGGAGACTACACCTCCCAGCACTCCTTGCGCCCCTCCTCGTCATCTTCGCGCCTGGAGGCGCACAAAAGGACGCGACTCCCTCGGTGGAGTGGGAACCACTGCCGAAGCTTTGCTGTACCTGTTGGGGCCCCGTGAACGCTACCTGCGCTGTTGTGCCCCGCTGACAGCGACAAATCTGGGCTGTTGCTTTGCGTGTCTCCCCTGCTGCCGCAGCTCCACTCCGCGGCCGTGAGCAGGGGAGACTACACCTCCCAGCACTCCTTGCGCCCCTCCTAGTCATCTTCGCGCCTGGAGGCGCACAAAAGGACGCGGGACGCGCGCGGGACGCGCCGGAAGAAGCCCGGGACAAGGGCGGGACCGTCTGTGGCCGTCCGGGGCCAGAGGAGGCCGGGCTGGGCCACATCCCCTTCGGTGTAAACTGTGGGTTAGTACGGTGTTTTTGGTATTGGCTCTTAGCTGAACTGTATGTTACACAGGTATTTGGATAAGCTAATTACTTATTGATGTACAAGACCCTCCATTGATGGATTAGAGACTACCAACAGTTTGGACTGAAAATCTCATTTATAGTTTGCTAGTGTTAGAATTATCTCTATATTGTATTCTACTCGTTCCATCTGCTAAATCGAGGAAATGATGAAACGGGGAAGGAAAGTTAAAGCCAAAACCCCTGTAACACGGTCGCACACTAAGTCTCTAGCTACAGATCCCCAGCCATTACCGACGCTGACTGCTATTGACAAGATGTTACAGCAGACCATTGGGGTTGTGGCTAACGCTATTGAGAACACTGAGAGGCGGCTTTCCATTACACCATCATTGTACATCCCAAGTCAGGAAAGAGACATTTCAGTCACTATGACTGAAGCGCTGGAGGCCAGTTCCTATATGACATCATCTTACATAGATCTACCTTGTAGCCAGGCGCCAACAGAAAACTCTAAAGATCTTCGTGACAGATCTATTATCCTGACCTCTCCCCTTGTTGCAGAGAAAAGGGTGGATACATGTAACCGTGTCCGAGAAATAAAAATAAGAGTGCCCCAACTAAACCAAATAAAAATACTTATACTAATCATGACCTGGTGACTCCATCTGATAATCTACGCGATTCCACGCCAGGAATACCGTGTTGGGTTACTAATATGGTCTCGGACTTACAAACTTCCCTGGAACGTACAATTATTGTGCAGCTTAAGCCCCTGGTATCAAAACTTGATAAACTGATTTCTATGCTGAATGCCAGAGGCGGGGGGAAAATCGAGGTAGCTAACCCTCAAAGAACTTCTGTGCCTCTTGCTACGGAAGCCCAACAACATAAAGCTTCCTGCAACCCAGTAGCTGGAACCACTAGCCAACCGGCACAGATTGCAAATATGGGAGTGACCCTAGACACCCAAAGACTAACATCCATTCCACCCCGAGATACCCCTAGTACTGGTCCTCAGCAAAAGAATAGCCAATCTACAAAAAATCTGGCAAGTAAACCCGATAAAGTTCTGACTAAACCAAAGCCAGGTGTACTGAGAAATAATACCAACATCCCCATGAAAGGTAATGTGATGCTAGAAACTACTGCCCAGCATTTACCAACAATAAATCTACCCCCCGAAGCCCAATCTTTTGTCGTCGCACTTGTGGGTGTTCCACCCTTAAGTGAGGGTAAAAGAGAAAATGAGGGCGAACTAAAAAAATAAGTGTATTCAGTGGCTCACAGTAAACAGACCCCTGCCAGGAGATATTTCAGGAGAAATCTTGCTGGCTAGAAAAGTGGGTTGGATTGGGAGGAATCCAAAGACTGTAGCAGGGGATGTAATAATTTTGAATTTCAGGGACACCACTGCTGTACAATATATATGTAGTAGTGACACGTACAGGCAAAACACCCAAATATCTGCTTTACATCTTTCTTATTTTTATCCTACTCCTAGCTTGGAACCACACTGCCCTAGACCCAGGTTCCTCAACAGGGGGCATTACCTCCCACCCTGTAACTCGGAAAAGAGAGGAACTGGCCTATTCGCACTCCCCTCTTCCCGATACAACCACATTGGAATAGATTCAGTGTATTGGAAGAGGTAGATTGACTTAGTTTAGGCGTAAAATTAGACCAGCAAGCCATTAGCAAAGCTTCTAGCCGGACAAGGGCTCCAGAGGAAGAAGTACCGCTAGTAGATTTTACAAGCAACTCACAAACTGATCAGATGAGTGTGGGTAGGGAAATTAATATAAGTAGCTCGGCCGCTGAGAGTCCTGATGATTTGACACAAGGTTGTATAAAATTGGTTTCATGGAATATTGCTGGCCTAAAAAATAAGTTGGGTACCCCAGATTGGACTGCATTTATGGCTACATTCGATATTTGCCTAATGCAAGAGACCTGGGCATTGGAGGATAGCAGTAGTCCGACTTTTGCTACCTACAATATTTTTGCAACATCAGTAGGTAAAGGCCGCCCTTCTGGGGGATTATCGATATGGATAGCCACACATTTGGGAACCCAGGCTGTGCAAATACCAGCAAAATCTCTGGATTTCCAATGTGTTTTATTAAAACCGCCAGATAACCCCCCAGTAGCATTAATTAATGTCTATTCGAGACCAATTAGAAATGGTAAAGAATCAACCACACTGAATGAGTTGGCATCATTTATCTCAGGGCTAGATCCTTGTATCTCTATAGTTCTTGGTGGGGACTTCAACTGTCAGTTCGAACCACTGGGTGGGGTGGACCAGGGTGAGCAGGACAAGGTAGATGCGCTATGGCACATTCCAGATCCTGATGTTTCCCCAGTCAGAGCTTGGACACCTTTGGTGTTACAAGTAAAATCCTTCTCCCTTGCAACGTCCTTGCGGGCGTGCAATGGGAGAACGGACTCTGACCGCCCAGCAATAGGGACGTTTAATCGGACAGATAGGGTCTCTATCATTGACTATGTAATGATAGAAGCTAAAAATTGGAACAAGTTAAAGGACTTCAAAGTTGAAAAAAGGCAGGATAGTGACCATAATGCTCTGATTTTAACTTTGAAGCCAGGGTCTTTCGGGCTAAAAAACCCTGAGACTACACTAACTGTGGCAATTCCTCCCCTTGTATTATCTAACAACCGAAGAAGGGTGAAATGGCCTCGTTTGGCAATGTCACCTTTACAACTCGCAAAAATTTATCAAACAGCGATACCCTTGATAACCCAGATGGCTGCCGAAACAGGGTTTACGTAGGCAGTGGAAATACATAAACAGATAGTGATGGAACTGGGGGGATGTCTTTTATCCAATAGCCAGAGCAAAGAGGTATGTGCCTCCTTGGTTTAACAGTAGCTGTAGAAAATTAAAAAAGAACCTTCTTACTGCAATCAAATTAAAAAACAAACCCAATTTCCGAGAAGCTAGACAAGCATATAAGAAGGAACTGTCCAGGAGCAGGTTGGAATGGGAAGAAGAGAGGTGGGAAACATTGAGGGATGCCTTAGTGACAAAAGACGCTAAACTTTTTTGGGCATTAGTGAATTCCACTATAGGAGGTAGTAGGGAATCTTTTCTGCCAAATATTGCTCCCTCAGTGTGGGAAACGCATTTTGCTACACTGTACTCTTCCCCCTCGGTTATTTTGGAGCTACCGAATAGGGCTCTGACAATGCAATTAGATGAGCAATTTTGTGTCCCACTGTATCTAGATCCCACACATGAGCACTGTCCGCAGGAGTTTCCAGACTATGGAAACCAGCTCGGCCATCTAAGAACCGGGATGCGGATGACTTCTGAAAGTGTTGAGAGTATCTCAATTAAAGAAGTAGAATCCGCAATTGCTAGACAGCCCCCTAATAAAGCTCCAGGGCTCGATAAAGTGCCAGGTGATCTTTTTCGTTCCCAACCTAAAATCTGGGGACCCTACTTAGCTGTATTATTTAATGCAGTTCTGCTAGGAGCAAATCTACCAGACACCTGGGCAGGGGCAGAAATTGTTCCTATTCATAAAAAAGGTTGCCCTTTAGTTCCCTCAAATTACAGGCCTATAAGCCTTCTGGATACCACACAGAAACTTATGGGACGGATTATACTAGATAGAATACTTGGGTGGGCGGAGGAGAATAAGATTCTAAGTACCTACCAGGCAGGGTTTAGAGCTGGGATTTCGACTTTGGACCAGCTTTTTAGATTACAGGTCTTGTTCTGGAAGACCGTAATCTTGGGAGGCGGTAGCCTTTACCTGGTCTTCGTAGACTTACGGGCTGCTTTTGACCTCGTGCCTAGAGAGAGTCTATGGAGGGTCCTGGAGGACCTAAACCTCCCGCCCTATCTACTAGATGTTCTGAAGCATTTCCACAAAGAGAACTACGCCCAGGTACGCTGTGGGAAAAATGGAGAACTTTCAGACCGCTTCCCCGTTACTAGAGGAGTACGTCAGGGCTGCGCCCTGGCCCCCACTCTCTTCAGCCTCTACATCAACGGTTTGGTGGGTGAGTTAGATAATGTTAAGAATAGCGATGTCCCTCGGTTGTCATCTGGACGGGTGCCTGCTTTGATGTTCGCAGATGACACTCTACTGCTGTCTCGAACCTCTACAGGCATCCAGAGGGTATTGGATGGCTTTGTAACATTCTGCGCATCGCGGGGGCTTGAGATCAATTCAGAAAAGACAAAGTTTATGATCTTTGGCCCCCCGAAGCGCACCCGCCCCTGCCCAGTTCTAAATGGCATTGCACTAGAAAGGGTTGGCACTTTTGTCTACCTGGGTGTTACCCTGACTGAAGACTTTGGCTGGGGCCCACAGGTGGTTAAATCTGCCCTGAGGCTCGCACAGATAGCGGGGGGTGTAAATAAATTTCAAAGGAAAACGCTATTTAAACCAGTCTCCCCCGGTCTTGAAATATATAAAGCTCCAGCTAGACCCGCTGCAATGTATGGCGCAGAACTCTGGGGCCATACCCGTGTATTGGCCCTTTCTAAGGTCGAACACACATTTATTAGAAATTTGATAGGGCTCCCCCAGAGCACCCCGTTGATACCTCTGAGACTAGATCTAGACCTAGAGCCTATTTCTGAACTCCTGATGAGCAGACCCCTCCTGTATTGGAGAAGGTTGTGGACAGCACCAGAGCTCGATGATTATAGAGCCGAGTTCTCAGCAATTTGGGATCAGCTGAAGAGTAGAAATATACATTGGCTATCCCATATTAAGGCCGTATTATATCAGATTGGTCTTCCCCAATTATGGGAGACTCCAGAGGAAAGTTGCATGGCGGTAAAGAGAACGGAGTTGCTAGCTCTATTTAGACAGTATAATCTGGACCAGCTATACCGCCTATCATCTATGGGCAGGCTGACCACGGAATTCCTACAAATAAAATTGATTCCTAGCAGGGAGGAGTTCCTAGACTTGATTCAGCCTCCCAGAGCAAAGAAATTATATATCCAACTAAGGTATGGCTGTCTTCCAATTGGAGCATTGACTTGCAAGTGGACGGGAAGAGGTACGGGGGTTTGCCCTGTCTGTAATAAAACCAAAGAAGACCTTGCTCATGTTTTATTTTTTTGCACCGCCTACAACGAAATACGCAGAGCCTGGCTTGTACCATTGTGCAGAAATTTGGGACTAAAGCATTGTGCACAAGCCTGCAGGATTTTACGCTATGACACTTCCCCCCCAATTGTGTTCTCTGTTTCTCGCTTCTTATATGGTATGTGGAGAAGAAGGTTTGCTTTGATAAATTAACCAACTAATTATTTTTAATATTAATGGAATTTAACTCTTTATTATTGCTTCTTTGATAACTGCTGTTTAATAACTTTTTATCTCAAGTGCTGAATTATTTATGTATTTTATGTGTATGTATATATTTTACCTGTGCTTTTATGGTCATCGACCGAAATAAAGCTATCAAAGTGAAGTGAAGTGAAAACCCCTCCTCTAACCATCGCATTCTATCTGCTACCACCCAACAACACCCCTACATTCATGGCTAAGACTACTGAAGCCCTTGTCACCAACACACCTTCTTGAAGATCTATGACATATTGGACAATTTTCCACTTTTACTATGGCATAGAGATAGCCGCAACCACAGTAATTAATGCTCTGCTATCTATTACTAATTGACTTACACAGATATACTCTTCTAATAATAAAGGACTTGTCAATGGGCTCCATCGCCATGGATTCAAACACTGAGACATCTCCCCAAGCCATCCATAAGTTGCTTGTCAATTCAAAAGAGACAAAACGAAACATGACAAAATGCATTAGCTGTGTCTCTCTTATTCTTTCCTCATAAAGATCAGTCTAGGTTCCATACACGTACCACCTGTGCTCAATATGTACATTCATCAATGGGACTCTGGATTCCGCTTTCATATCTAAGCTAACCACACTCGCCTCAACAAGAGTCTTCACAGCAATAGCAATAACAAATTAGATCAAATCTTTGTCATTCTCAACTCCATTAAAAATGGATTAGACAAAAATGTGCTCCTCACAAAAATGATCCTCAGAGTCCTGGCCCCCACCAAAACTGGTTGCTCCAACAATTTCATCATAGCCTACAGTATTTTCACTTACAAAAGAAAATAACACCTTAAATTACCATCTACCACATATCATTTTATGCTCATATAAACACAATAATATATTTAAGAAACCATATCCTAAGGTGCATAAGGAACTTGAAGCCGCTCCTTTCAATGACTGATACAAGGATAAAAACTCGAAGGATAATAATACAGGCCTCATCATGCCCACTTTGGAGTAAGGCAATGCCTTCTTCAAAATCATTAATTAGGCAATTCGAAGAAAACCCCAAACGCTACAGAAAACTCTTTCCAGATTCATCTCACATGCCAAAATCAAGAACTACACTGAACTGATCATGAAAGACCTCTGCTGGCTCCCAGTGACGGACCACTCCAATCTTAAAGTTTCAGTATTCACCCATAGACTTCTGTACAACAGACCCTCTACAGCCCTGTCAGATCATCTTTCTGAACTTGAACAACTCCCACCTGCTTAGCCTCTTGTACCTGTAGAAGTCTCTTTCTCTATCACAGACCTACTTTTCTTTTAAACAACTGTTCACTTCAAATATTTTGATTAACTTCTTCTCCACCCCCTTCTACAATCTTCTATGGAGGCTTAGGTGATACCGTGCGCCCTACAAATGGCAAAAATAAAACAATAAATGGCTTTAATGGCTAAGGCTACACGAAATACAACAAAAACATTTGAAATGTGATGCCCAATTAGGGTGAGGTATAAATGTGCATTAACAGGGCAGTAAATATACTGAAATGTGTACTCCAGTGCTCAAAACAAAAATTGAGTTGCTTACATGGTAATCAAATCTGTGGGTGTTCTTTCTTAGATGCATGAACAATCTCCACATTCTTCCAGGCAGGTTAATTTGGTTAAAAATCAGTGTCTCAAGGAACCAAGCTAAGAATAGAGATCAAACAGCACAGGAGTGATGGCAGGAGGAAAGCCAGAAGCCCCCTCAAGTGGATGTCTTGTTAACGTGTGGTGGCCCATCACCTTGTCTATGAATAGATGACACCTACAATCACTCATCTGCACTGGTTAGGCCCCGCACACCCACGGCACCAAACGGCAATTTGGAATAAAAGATCTCTGCCAAAGAGCCCCTTATAGGGAGCCCGTCATGTATTGCAGTGCCGGCCTGACGAGGAGCTGCCCTTTGAAGAAGAATGACACCCAACCAGGTGTGTGAGGGCCCCAAATTCCAAGAGGAGGAATCCCCGTCCTCCTATATCTCATGACCACGCAAAACCTGATCCCTAGTTTTCCCTTGTCTCGTAATTAGGAACAGCATACTTTCTGTATCTTTACTACGTTTGGGCACGTATGCTGGACCTGTCCAAAAAGCCCAAATCCCTCCTTTGTGATTGGCATGCAACTAGCACATCTCTGGTTTGTGAATAGGAATTGTATATCATGCCCCTTGGTCAGTAAATTACTCTTTTTAGTTTAATGTGGGAACTGCATCAGCAACTCTCAATAGAAAAAATCTAGGTCCCCTGTTGTCTCAGTAGTGTTGTCACGATACAATACAGTTGTTACCTACAAGGAGACCAGGAGAACATCCTCAAAGATGGAAGGAAGACATGAAATTATTTAGCGACATGCACTTGCTTTTTTGAACACTATGTAAAGTCAGACACTCAATTTTTTTTAAAAAAAGGTTTCTTAACTCCACTTGCAAGAAACTCCTATTGCCAAACGATGGCCACATCTTGAGGTTTTTTTAAATACCCCTCTGCGTCCACAGACAATGATCTCATGAGGTAAGAAACATGCTGTAAAGATCAGCCCCTCCACCCACACGCCCCCATGACATACTATGTAGCTTAACCATAAACGAAAGGCCAGACAGGATCTCAGTAATGTTACAACAGAAAAAACAACTGTAAATCTCTCAACTAAAATAACATTCTCAGTATCTTGGCAGTAATTGTTAAAAGCTTAGAACTATATTGTTCAGCCTACAGATATTTTAGCACACTCTAAACAGAGCAGTTTGTGATTTCTTAAAAGATTAAACAGAGGGAGCATTCCTTGTGGTGACTACTGCAAAGCCTTAACAAGAAAACCTACAGGCGAAATGAAAGTACACTTAAAAGGAACTCTCCATTTTCCCACTCAAACCACAAAAATGATTTTGTTCACTGATGGCAAATGCTTAGCCGAATAGGTCATTAATTCCAGAGTCAGAACATTCCATATAAATGAAATTATTTCCAATGACTCTATGTGAAGAAGAGTTTATGGAAAATAAAATAGCTACCTTATCCTAATTTCCCACCTATTCTTTTATGCCATACACATACACTGCAGTGAATTACTGAGACATGTATTCAATTAGCAACAGTAAAGTGCTAAAAAAAATAAGGCGTGATCACAGAGGGCAACAATCTTACAAAGAGCGACATGTTCATATAGGTGAGCAACTGACTTATGACTCAGCAATTTATACAAAAGAATAGGGTCAATGAGTCTAGATGTATGTGAGCCGAGGGGGTTTCAATCTCTTGCATATGTTAAAGATTATCACCAGGAGCAAATCTCATTTTGGAGCACTCCTATTAACGTACCAGTTGGTTCCAGGGAAGAAAAACTAAGTAGACCGGGCGTGTCGTAGCAAAGTATTAAGACAGGAAGGAGATTACTCATCACAATGGAAGGCCCACTCTCGCAGCTACTAAGTCAACAATAAATTTCTCGACACCTCATACATGGAAATCTGACTCATTACCTCCACCATGACTAGCTCATAATGTTTTTATAAGGACCTTCTCCTTCCTGACTTGATACTTTTCTCCAATATGTTTGGGTAATTTCAAACTATGCTATGGACCCTGGCCTGCCACGTCCTCTTCTATTAAGGGCCAAAGTTTCTCAGAAGTGAGAGATCTCTAGTCATTAAATACCCATAACTGGGCAGCAGTATAATATCTATCTGTGCCAGGACACGATATTGCCCCCATGCCTAGATGCCAGGGAAGTCTTCTGGTTCATCCTTGCAATTTTCTCTTTCATTGTAAAATGGAAGATGTGCTCTTGCAAACATCTGAACTCTTTTCAAGAACCCTTTACCGACAGTGTTTGGAAGAGATATAATAAAATAGGAAAAATAGTATTTTAATTGCTGTAATTTGTCCTAGCCAGGAGACGACGTGTCCCCTACACGTGTCTGAGTCTGCCTAAGGTAACTGGCTATATATAATGATTAGGGCTCCCGGTCTTATGGTATTTATTTTTTGGCCATTTCCGTCTGTATTTATCCACATTTATTTTTTGGCCATTTTATCTGTATTTATCCATATTTATTTTGTACTTTATGTATAAATGAAGTTGTAAAACTGTACATTTCCATATCTATTTAACTGATAGACGCGCACTCATACTATGATGTCTGTCGGTTTTGAGCTATTTAAGCTGCCAAATATTACATAACAGTACATCCACTGGTATCTACTAGCATTATACCATAAATGTATGTTGACATATGCTGTTATTTAAATAAATTTCATCCTGTTTTTTAATTTCCCTTGCTGTCCATCTGCTCAGCTGTTGGCCTATAGTTCATGAAAGACTGCACGGAGAATCACTTAAAAGCACAATTTTCTGTATTTATCCACTTTAAAAAATAAATGCAGACAGAAAACACATTGCTTTCTGTCTGTATTTATCTGTAAAAATCCATAAAAATGGAAAACAGGGAGCCTTAATAATGATTCATACACTCAACATGAAACATACAGTAATCCTTCAAAGGCAGAGTAGACTCCAAGGGCTCCCGCACACCACCCCTTGCCAGGGCCATACGTCGGATACATTACCTTAACTCCCGTTCCCTCGTCAAACACCAGATAGATATTTTTCTACTTCTACTATCAGATAAGCCTGATATCTTCTTTATTACCGAGACATGGTTAAACCTTGACTCCAACCCTGACATTCTGGCTGCTCTTCCCTACGATTATTATATTTTACATGTCAACCGGACCCCAGGAAAAGCGGGCGGTGGAGTAGCTGCCATCATCCACAAAGACTATACATTCACTTCTATGTCCTCTGCGGATAACATGATTATTAAACTGGACTCCAGTGCAAGGCCACTAATCTGCATCCTGATATACAGACCCCCACAGCACATGCCATCATTCCCCCTCTCACTGAGTGAGCAGCTGGCCAACCTGGTCATGGATTATGCAAATATACTTTTACTAGGTGACCATAACTACTGGTGCAACAATGAATCTGGCGGACCCCACGCCACTGAACTGACGGAACTCCTTTCTAACCTCAATTTCGTTCACCATATCAACTCAGCCACACATATTAAAGGTCACACTCTGGACCAGGTGTGGACAACTCCTCTCACGGTCTCCACCCCCACAATATCACTATGCATTTGGTCCGACCACCATTTAATAAAATTTACCGTCTCAATTCCTATTTGTAACAAGCCCCCTGCGACTGAGGGGGGCCTGATTAGGAAATGGAGCTCCCTTAATAAACAGGACTTCTTGGATAGCCTAGCTAGCTCCACCCCCGCAGCTGACCCCGATATGGATATCGCTGAAGCAAACATCTCTGCCTGGCTACTAGCAGCCAGCAACAAACATGTCCCACTCAAAAAACTCAAAATCGCCCGCCGCTCTGAAGCCCAGAAATGGTTTTTTCCTGAGCTCAGGGCCCAAAAACTAGACCTCCGCCAAAAAGAGAGAAAATGGAGACTCACTTACACCCCGGAAGGAAAACTTCTTTACTTGATTGCCTGCAAAAACTATAAAAAAGCCATTCTCTCAGCCAAAGCCACCTACTTCTCGGCAAAAATGACTAAGTCGAATAACAAATCTAAGGACATTTTCGCCATAGTGAACGAGCTATCTAACGCTGAGAGAATCCTCCCCAAGCCCGTGGTCACTCAAGACCTGTGTGACTCCCTGAACAAATACTTTTTGGAAAAAATTGTCAATATCAAAGCCAGTATCTCTATTTCCCGTCCCAAGGAGGACCCCCCGGCCACTATATTCAACTCCCGCACCCTCGACCACTTCCCACTCATAGATACTCAGTCTTTGCAGGCTCTACTGGCCATGGTGAAATCTGGTTCACAAAGGGACTGCTGTCCCCCGCACATTTTGAAGGACGCGTTTTCGGCCCTTTCTCCCCCTATCCTGACCTTCCTAAATGAATCCTTATCTCAGGGTAGGGTCCCCAAAGCCTTCAAGGATGCAGTCGTAGTCCCCCTCCTAAAAAAAAAAACCAGGAGTGGACCCCCAAAATCTCTCCAACTACAGGCCCATTTCTCTGCTCCCCTATTTGGCGAAGGTCCTTGAAGCTCATGTAGCAACGTGTCTGTCTAACTTTGTCGAGCAGTCCGACTACTTAGACCCCCATCAAGCAGGGTTCCGCCTGGCTCTCTCCACTGAGACAGTAATTCTCGCAGTATTGGATGCCCTACGAGGAAACGCTGATAAAAGAATCCCTCAGGCCTTGGTCCTTCTGGACCTCTCGGCCGCGTTTGACACGGTCGACCATGCCATCTTAATGGACCGTGTCAAACAGGCCAGCATCCGCGACTCAGCCCACAGTTGGATCAGGTCCTTCCTCAGCAACCGCACTCAAGCGGTACGCCTAGCCCCTTCACTGCTCCTAAGCTTCCCACAGCATGTGGGGTCTCCCAGGGATCCTCGCTGTCCCCTCTGCTGCTCAACTTATTTCTGATACCCTTGATTCAGTCCTTGAAGGAACGTAAAACTATCACCTTTAACTATGCGGATGATCTCCAGTTGATCTTCACAATAGATAACTCCCCTAAATCAATTCAGGATTTCCAGGGTATCACGCTTCACATTCGGCAGTGGATGGACCAAAACCACCTGAAGCTGAACCCCGGTAAGACCGAGCTAGTCTTGAATGGGAACAGCCAAATCCTCTGGGGCCCACACTATTGGCCTACAGAACTTGGCGCTCCCCCCATTCCATCCTCCTCTGTAAAAAGCCTAGGGGTGATCATCAATAATGATCTCTCTAAAGACCCAGGTAGGCACGGTTGTGTCCTCCTGCTTCTTCCAGCTCTGCAGGATCAGGAAGATCAGTCGCATGTTCACCCACTCGGCCTTGATTCAAGTTGTAATAGCCCTGGTACTGTCACGCCTGGACTATGCGAACTCTACATATCTGGGCCTTCCACTCTTCCTCAGCAATCGCCTCCAACTGGTCCAGAACCAGGCGGCCAGACTGATCCATCAGCAACCACGATGGCAATCTGCCAGATCCCTGCTAAAAAACCTCCACTGGCTCCCCCTTCCCCAACGCACTGCATTTAAGATGGCCTGCATTATTTTTAAGTCCCTCCATGGCCGCAGCCCTAAATTCATCAAATGCCTTCTTCCTAGGTACATCCCCTCCCGCAACCTCCGCTCCGCCAACCTCCAACTCCTGGCCGCCCCGACTTTTAAGCTTCAACGCCAGGGTGGACGCAGGTTTGCGACTCTGGCTCCCAGACTATGGAATTCCCTTCCGTTGGAAATCCGTCCCTGCAACAACCTTCCAAGCTTCAGGAAAATGCTTAAAACATGGCTATTCACACAGGCCCACAACTAACTCCTGCTTGGTCCCGGCACACGTTAGAGCTAGCGCCATGAAACCTGCTGGTGAACGTGCGCTCCATAAGAAATTATTAACATAACATAACATAACATTCAATGTATTTTGTTGGGTAGACTACCATAAGTAAGTGTAATAACAATGAGACAGTGTTGTAACTCACCAAGCTCAGTTGCAATAAAAATTTCTATATAGAAACAATTAGATTTACCGTCGTCCTAATGAATTAAGGAAGTTGATGATAAAAGCAAATCTATGGGAGACAATATATGTCAGGGATGATGAGAAAGCTGGAAAACAAGTGCATCATGAGAATGCAGACATGCCTGGCAGAAAGGTGGAGAGGTCCTGCATCATGCTTGTGTGCCATGACATAAGCCTGTCTCGCGGACTGTGGTCTTGTTGGACCGGGAGGGGTGACCAAAGTGTTACCCTCATAGCGGTGGAAGGCTAATGCCTTTGCCATGAGTTAAGCACCATGAGTGCAGTAGCGGCAGCATACTGTGTAGTGATCAGTAGAAGGGAACTGATCCTTTTTAACCTGTGTTACTGGAGTGGGGCCTATAGGTGCCCTTCCTCAGGTTATGTGAAGTGCTGCGCAGTGCAGAAGTAGTGTATCTGCGCTGGGTGTGTCTTTGAGTGGGAAGGGTGCATTACAGGGCTAATGCAGTACTGAGTAGTGTGTGTATGGTGTATGCATGTGCTGAAGGTGCATGTGCCTGTGATTGGTAGAGCACCTGAAGGATGCAGGGCTGTGCAGTGCATGCAGGATAAATGCATGTGCCGGACGTATGTGTAACTGTGAGTAGTACGATACATGAAGGATGCCATGCATCATAGGTGCATGTGCTGTGTGTATGTGTGCCTCTGAATGGTTCAGTAATTGGAGGGTACAGTACTATGCAGAGCGTGTATGCTGCACACATGCACTGGATCCATGTGTGCCGGTGGATGGTACAATACATGGAGGGCCCTGGGATCCTCTTTGGGAGGTCCAGGCCTGCATGGTGATACATGGAGTGGAGGTAGAGATCCACCAGACAGATTTGTGGATTGCTGCATTCCTGTAATCTGGGTGGGGCATACACTGGTGACAGGAGGACCAGGCTTCCTCTGTACACTTCAAAGGGTGCTCTTCCTCTTTGATTTAAAGAGAGGTCACAAAGAGGGGGCCTGTGCACATCTAAAGAAGGAGATGGAGCAGATAAGAACATAATAAAGAATAGGGCTGGGAGCCCTGGGCTAACCTTCTGACACATTTCTAAAACTGTAGCTGACAACCAGGTGTGAATTCTAGTCACTCCAATGGCCTATGTTGTGGGACTATCCGCTTTGGAGACATCCCTACTGTGACAGACTGCTTTTCAAGATGAACAAGGAGTAGAGGAGAATGCAATTCAAAAGAAGCAGAACCCAAAATAAAACTTCAAAGACTCAGACCCTAAATCACATTTGCTGTCTGAAAATAGACTATATGAAGGGAAGGTTGGGACCCCAACAATTGACATCTGCCGAGCAGCCAGACGAGCTGTGAAAGCAGGAGAACATCTGTAAGACTTCTGCCTGTGACCAGGGCTGAGGGCCAAGGCATGCAGGTCTCTCTGTTGAGTGAGGGATTCCAAGAAGACCTACCCTGGAGCCTGTACCACCACTGTCTGCCTGCTTGCCTAGAACAGTGTACCCTGTGAGGAAGAGGACAGCGTTTGAAGGAGCAAGGTCCAGTGTGGGGCCCCGTCAAGTGGACTCCTGTTGCGAGGTATGAGGAAACAGCTGCTGCACCAACCGGGTGGTTGCCCATGTGCAGTAGTGAGTCGGCGAACCCCATAAGCCAGGAGAGGAATGCTGTGAAGATAGGCATGATGAAAGACTGCTGTGCGGTAAGGGGCAAAGTCTTGCACGGTAGTGGTGTGGCGATCCTGTATTCAAGGATGGGCTGCCATGGTAAAGAATGATGTGCGGTAAGGGTCAATGCCTTGTGAGGCAGCGGTATGGCGACCCCATAGACCAGCAGTGGCCACCTTGGTGAAAGACTAACGTGCAGTAAGGGCCCAAGCCGAGCCTTGTGCGGCAGCAGCACAGCAAGCCCATATACTGGGAGGTGGGGGCGCTGTGGATAACTATGCCATGTTGACCGGGCTGGAGCCCGTGGACAGTAAGCAGTGGTGACCCTGCGTATCTGAGGAGGCCACCAGAAGCACCAAGGACAGTGACTGGTTCGACTCAGTAGGATAAATGAGGGTGCCGTGAGAGCGCCGTCACTCAACTGTGGGACTAAGAAGAGGATCGTTGTAGCCATTCTCCCCCCACCCCATCCAGAGTGTGTGAACACTTACTCCACAGGAGAAGCTGTGTGCAACATCCAGGGAGATAGCCTACACCCGCCAAGTGCACACTCCAGGTCTCTGAAAAGTTCCATCCTGCCGGAGACGACAAGACTTGTTTTGTGCCTGATGACCTTGTGGGAACTTTTTGCTAAATCAAGCACATGTATGCTGGAACATACTGACTTTAAATCAGGGTCATAATGGAGTCTTGAGACTCGGATTACTAGCGGGGCATAACCTAGATGTTACCAGTAGTGAATGGGGAATAACCGTGATCTTGGTCAGTTTTGATGTAGAGTCCCTCTACACCTGTATCCCACAAATGGAAACTTTAGAGGCCATCAGAAGTCTTCTGGATGCAAGAGATTTGGACACGATTACACCAGTCCATTTCATCATGGAATGCGCCAGACTGGCCATGATGGAGAATTTCTTTAAGCATGAAGACACTATCTATTTACAAATCTCGGGTACTTCTATGGGCAGCATTTTCGCGCCCAGTCTGGCCAATCTGTACGTCCACCTCTTTGAGCAGAATAATGTACTCGTCCAGACTAACCCTTTCAGAGAACAAATTACCATTTGGAAGAGATACATCGATGACATCCTGGTTGTGTGGAGAGGGTCTCTGGCCTCACTACTAGAATTCCATGCCTGGCTCAATACCAAGAATGCCTTCTGCGTTTCACAATCGCATTTGACAAACAACGTCTTCCATTTCTAGACATCCTGATAGTGCCTGATCAAGGTAAATTAGGTTGGGAATTGTATAGGAAACCACTATCTAAGAATTCCTTACTCAGTTTCATAAGTCATCATCCCAGATCCCTCCGTGAAAACTTACCTGTTGGTCAGTTCTTACGCATTCGCAGGAACTGCTCGGATCTGACTACTTTTAATCACCATGCTGAGGATCTATCGAATCAACTGAGAGATAGAAAATATCCAAGACGTCTGGTCAAACAGGCCTTCAAAAGAGCACTGAACAATAACCGGGAGGCCCTTCTGGAACCTCCAATGCCTAAGCCCCCTCTGTCCAGAATGACTTTTGTTAACACATTTTGCACATGGTCCAATCAAGTACAAAAGACTGTGCGCAAGCATTGGCGCATACTGAACACAGGGAATGAGGTTATTCCACCTCCTCTTTTTGCCTTTAAGAGAGGGTCTAATCTGCGCGATAATCTCGTACATACTAGACCCAGAAGTAGAATTTCTGGCATGACAAATACTCTATGGAATTTATCGCCAGTTCAAGGCCATTTTCCATGTGGCCACTGTTCTGTCTGCCCACAAACTGAGATGACTAAATCAGTAGACATAGGTACCGGCATACTTTGGACACTTCAAAGACATACCAACTGTAATACTGAGAAAGTCATTTACCTGATTACATGCCCCTGCTCTCTGCGCTATGTTGGCATGACAACACGAAAGGATAAAACGCGCATCAACGAGCATAAAAGTACCATCAGGCGGAGCAGACAAGCTACGAAACTCACCAACCATTTTTTGGAATTCAAACACAAACCTGAAGATCTAAGATGGTTGGTTTTGGAACAGCCCTTCATTCCGAATCATGTGACTGATATCAAACGTTTTCTGTTCATTAAAGAACAAAAATGGGTTTTTAGACTTAAGAGTGACCAACAGGGTCTAAACGATGATATCCCGTGGTCCTTCTTATAGGATTTCATCCTTTCCTAGAACCGTTGTGTATCCATTTTACTTTGCATTCAGGTTAGGATTACACATTACTTACAACTACCAGTGCGAGGGAAACTTTTCCTTCAACTAACCCAATTTCCGTTGGTTTCACTCTGCCTCTCCAATGATTTCTGACAATGCTTCACAATATAGAGGTTTTTCGTGTAAACAGATCTCTGTGTTCAGATTCATACATTTTTCTGTACTTCATAGAGTTCGCCAAACTCCAATACATTCCTATTCAAATTCGTAATTTGTATTTATTATCACAGTTTATCGATACACACATTGCGAACAGTTTCATAGTATTTCTCCTGACTACAAGTCCCAGGAAGCCTAGCGCTCCAGTGCATACTATTTTGCTTTTTGACCATCTGCGCGATCCGTAGTTGCTGAAACGGAAACACGCGTACACGCACATCGACATCCAATAAAACACCTTCATTACCGCCCGCCGGATACCTCCCCTTCCAGCTCTGGCGTTCGGAGCGGGGTACCGACGGACAGGTAAGCGTTGTCTGCCGACTATCGCTCTCTTTTGTGGTGTGATTTTGGGTCACACACTTGCTCAAAAACACTTTCCCCAGACATTTGTACAAAATCTTTGTAAAAGATAACCTCTATACTCAAACTGCCTATTTGGGCAGTATCACTCAGCCGATCAGGCTCTCTTTAGAGGTGTGTCATTGTCACCTCCTCTGCCTTTCTCAGACATTGCTGTAAGATTACAACGGTTCCCAACAAGACAGCCTGTTTGTAGCTACTAACAGTCAATCCTCCTGCCCACGGGTAGTAGTCTCTTGACTCCATTCCTTGTTTGTCGTTTTATTTAATTTTCTTCTGCCATGGTTTTAGCATAGTTTCCACAAGCACCATTTAAGGGTTTTCCGATTTGCCAGCTGAGGCAGTAGAGGGTCTCTGGCCCACGGGCATAACTTAATTTGTCTTTGGAATTCCCCCCTTTTTTAGAGCGGTGCCTCAAAAGGCCTGAGCGGATGCCAGGTGAGGCGAGGTGCGTACTCACATCTAACCGGGTAAGTGCACATCAACACGTGTGTCAATTACACCTTGTGTCTCAAAAATATATCGTATATAATCTTGAGAAACCATACGAAACTATGAGTGTATATTATATTGAATTATACATAACATTTTGGATCAGAAATATATACTGTTGCACAATATGATTAAGTAGAGTATCCTCATTAGAATACCTTTTTGTTTTGATTCTATTTAAAGGTTCACCACCAGACAATGCCTATAACAGATCCAATGTGAAACACAGGACTCGATCAGGTTGTATCTGGGTACCAACCATTGATTCAGGCTATTGTCTAATATCACAGATTTTTGCTTTGCTATCACGCTTTTTGCAGTAGCGTTTACATGGTCCTGATGAGAGCTTGGACTTCCCTGTCCACAAGCCGAAACATGTAGACCGAAGAACTGACAGTTATTTGTTTAGGCTGTCAATACTGTTTTTAATTTGGCACCAAGATAGCGCCAGAATAAAGTACACAGTGTCTTGGTAGTCATTTTTAATCTCACTTTTGCTTTATCACTATTTTTCGCACTGCATTCATCACCCTACCGTTGGTAACAATTTGGCACGGTTGCCTGGGATAACCAGGGTACCATCACAATCCCCATAGTGGTTGGTACTCTAGGGAATGTCCCTAGTTCCCAAATGATGATGAACCACCTCCGGTGGGTGATGGGAACTTTAACCTCAGTGGAGGTTTCCATATACCTGCCTTAGCTACCTCGGATTTTCTCTCCTTTTTTTCTTGTTCCACCAGTATTTGTTCTGATCCCTGTTTTCTAGACCGATAGTATACCTTGTGAGTACTGTATTTGATTTGGGGATTTATACTGTGCAGGTCTTTAAATTGATCCCTTGGACCCCCTCATACTTTTCTTTTTTTGCCAAGAATAACCGTGATCGCCAACACGAGAAGTGAGTGGGAAAAGCAATCAATCACCAGAGCAGTGGTTGAAGTGGGCAGGATCTGAGGGGCACGACATGCCCCTACTTTTTTAAATTAAGAAAAACAGTTCCGCTACTCTTTGGGAAAAGAGAACCATCCCGGGACGGGTATTAGTGAGAGTTGAAATGCCTCAGGTGAAATGTAAGCCAGGAAGTCTCCTGTGCTGTATCAGACAGGAAAACAAGCCTTCTTGGCAGGGTACCTGCTTGCCTGAAAGGAATGTAAATGTACGGAACTGGTTAATCTGGAAATGTAAAGGGTTCTTGGAAGCCGGTATGGCTCTTAAATTAATTTAATCACTTGAAGCTTCCTGATGACACATTTATTTTTTTTGAGAGGTATTGCAAGGGAGTTACAAGCTGAACTGCGAAGTGTGTGCTCTTAAAGGACAGTTATAAAACAATTGCACTATGTACAGTGTGGGTATTACTAAAATTTATATTTAGAAGAATGTTTTTATTTATTTTAAACCTTTTTGCACATTATGTAGAAACCTATCCTATATTGTGTGCAATGCAAGTTTAAAATAACAACTTACATATTCACAGTGCTTTCTTTCACAGACTATGAGCTTGTAGCACTGAATATGAAATGAAATAATATGAAATACCAGCATTTGTAAAGCGCACAGCTACCTCCGGAGAGGTGTACCGGCGCTGGGGGCCGTCGGGAAGATTAAGCGAGCTATTGCCCAGTCACATGGTGCTGAGCTAAGCTGTCGCTGGCACCGGGGATCGAACCGTGAACCCCGTGGTCCGGACTCAGGCACCTTGGCCGCGGCGCCACACCTCATCCACCATAGTGCATTTCCCACTGATTAACTTATTTTTAATTTACGCTGTGCTTTATTTTATATGTAGGTACCTAGACGTGAAAGACTGAAAAAAGCTACAGATTATGTGTTTCTAGCCACACCTTTGATCCCCACCCCCATGCTCACACCCCACCGCCTTTGTGCACAGCATCACAGTTCCCATAATTTTTTTAAAATGCACTTTGACCACGGCGCCAGAGACACACTAGAGCCCGACCTCAGGGGAGGACTGTTTAATCATTTGTGAATGCTGTATGTTTGCTTTGTGTGATTGCAGTATAAATAAAACACTTCTCATTTTCATAAAAGTGAGTATTTGGCTGGACAATGAGTGCTGCTGCATGCATTTTGAGTTGTAAGCCTGTGTTCATTTATGTGCATCCACACCTCCCCTGAACGGAAGTCTTGGACTCCTCGACCACATTTACCGCAGAGAGTCAAGTGCAGAAGGGGTACTTTGCCCATTTTCTCAGAATACATAGTAGGCCGGGGCCCAGGAAATCAGGAGTAATACAGCCTCAACCACCACTGGTTGGGCCCATTAGCCCTTGCGTGCCCCATGGCCCTCTAAAAGGGTTTCCGACAGTGGGCAAATATTTATGCTAATTACCCTATTTACGCTAACAGTGATCTGTTGAATTTCTGAAGCTCTCAAGACAAATCTGTTGCCTAAGTGTAGTTCTATGATTGATGGCTAAAAATAAACTTGGTTTGCGCAGCTACACATAGGCTAAATTATGTATTTATTTCTTAATTTTCAAAAGCTTTACTCGACTAGAAATTGGTCCGCACAAACACAACATAGAGAGGAGTATAATCCTGTATAGAGAACCAGCACAAAAACAATAACAATAAAATACAGAAGAAAACATCAACAGTTCAATGACATCCTCCTCAAAAAAACAGTAATAGTGCATACATCATGAATCACTGGGAGCAGAATAAGTACAACAGCAGATAAGGGCTAAAATAGCGCTTAGAGACCTTCCGGTGATCGGCGCTTTATAAATATAATTTAACAATAACAATAACAAAATAGGAATAAGGATATTTATATTTTATTCCAGGAAACATGGAGTTTGACCACTCCCTACAGGTGTGGGTATGCTTCTTATGGTATAAACGCAACCAAGAAAGGGGGGCCTTCGGGTGGTCTAGTGATTTGGGTCAAAATTACACTTTGGTGCAAAGTCAAAATAGTCCCTGTCGACTCTTTGAATATCCTGGCAATTGACCTCGTTCTGCCCTCAGGGCTGAATATCAGAGTTTTTAATGTATGTAACAGAGTGGGCCCAGGCACAGAGGAAACCAATACTATAGGTGCCCTTGACTACGCCCTTACCGAATATACAGGTAACACCTCCCTACTGGTAGCTGGGGATTTTAATTGCTCATTTGAGCCTCTTGCTTCCACTCCACCATATTTGACTGAGGAGTGAGATATACTTTGGAAAATCCCTCGGTGAGAGCTACCAACTGTTAGATGGACCAAAGGAGGAGGAAAAAAGTTGAACCTAACGCTTCCGCATGATCTGAGGGCTACAAATGGTAGGACCAAATCCGATTCTAATGGTGGGATGACTTTTAATGGACCTGGCTATGCAAGTAGAATTGACTATTGTTTGGTTGACCTCAGTCTATGGCTCATTGTGTCTGATATGAAAGTGGTCGAAAGATCTGATGGTGACCACAATGCTTTGAATCTATCTTTATCTAACCCTGGGGAGAGTGAAGCCATCGCCAGTTGTCCTAGTGACCTGGGGAAGTTATCCCATACTAATAATTTAAGAACGATTTTAGAATGTTCAGATGGTATTGGGTGGGGCAAAATTTATGGGCGCTAGAAGCTGTTAACTCCAAAGTATCCGAGGAGGTGCAGGTGCTGTCTAAACCCCCTAGAGTGGATAGAATAGAGAAGATGAGTAATCTGCATGAGGTACTCTATATGCAGATTAGGAAAATTCTGGGCCAATCGAAAAAAAGGTGGAATTGTCAAGACAAACTAGGAGGGAAAAAGAGGGTTACTGTGGCAGAGTGGGATATATAATAAGGCCAAGGGTGAGCTCCTACAGGCAGTGAAATCCAAATCTCGCACTGACATGGTGGGATGCAGAGCTAGAAGCAAACACTAGATCATGCCTTGAAACAATGGGAATGCTCACTATTGTCTTCCTTATATAGTGCCTTGAAAGAAAGCAGCTCTGTGTTTGAACGGGCCTAGGACTGCCCTAGAGTTTACTGTACAGCCGGAAGAGTGGGCATCCCATTTCGGGGGATTGTATGCTCATGGCAATAAGGAGGATGCAGGTTTTTACGGGATATTCTTTCACTTGGTACTGTTTAAGTTCTTGAAATTTCACTTCGTGAAACCCATGCAACAACTAGCTCCTGCATCCCAGCTAGAGCTCTGCAATCCCGCACCGTTCCCGGGCGGGATTTCCAACATGGCTGCTGCGTGAGGAGAGTGAAAACAGTGATCTAGCTGCCCCCAGGAAACATGACAAGTATGCGTCAAGAAGGCGGAAGCAGCGGAAGCGCCGAGGAAGAGAGAACCGTGGATCCAAGGGAACAGATGCCAAAAGGCACTGCCAGCCAGTCAAGCCGTCCCGAAGGGCGAGAAAGGCGGTGCGACTCCCTCTGCCACAACCCTGGAGGGTCGTGGCTCAAGGCAAGTACCCTTCCAAAATGTCCTTACGTTTGGTAGGTGGAGGTCGGGGCACAAATAGGTTTTGTTACACTCGCTGGTGTACTGAGCATGCCGTACTGACCAAAGAACAAAACACCCCTGGGTGATGGTGAAGGGATACAGTGTGTGTACCGGAGTAAGACCCAGACGCCTGACCTTTTGTTATTTGCTCATTTTGAGAGACGTATGTCAACCACCTTCTTCTGACGGTAAGCAGGAGAAGACTGCCCAGGACCAGGAACCCCGGGGGAGAACCACCCAGGTGTACAGTGAGGAAACTGGCACCACTAAGGCTGTTCATTTCCCATTTGTATTGAGAGATATATCTCCAAGGACTGCGCTCCATCATATTGTTTTTTTTTAGCTATTAAGCATACAGTGACACCACTCTCCCCCTGAGCATCCTATATGAGCAAGTGACCACAAGCTCCCGGCCCCAATAGAAACCCTAATAATTTGTACCGGGAAGGTCTAGAAGTGTGGACCACTTACATGAATAGGTTATCAAATGCCATCCTCTTGGGCAAGGAAACTCCCCCCTCTTGGAAGTCGGCTGAGATCATACCGATCTTTAGGAAAGGGGCTAGGGCTAATCCAGGTAGACTCATTAGCCTAATAGATTATGTGTAGAAAAGTTTCTGCAAGCAGATATTAGCCTACATTCAGGACTGGATTTTAGAAGAAAATATTCTGTCTGACTTTCAAGCGTGTTTTTTTGTTAATATTGGACCAGGTTTTTCTTTTCCTTTGTATTTTTTGGAAATAAGTTTTTATTAAAGGGTCGAAAATTGTACGTAGCGTTTGTGGATTTGCATACGGCTTTTGACTTGGTTTCTCGATGCAAACTTTGGAAGGTGGTGGCAGAGATGGGGATCCCACCAAATGTATTGGATATTTTGATGTGGCTACACTCAGCAAATAAGGACCAAGTTAAGTGGGGAGTAGAGTGTCAACTAACAGAGCCCTTTATGATTAAATGTCGAGTTAGACAAGGGTGCATTTTAGCACCTACCCTGTTTTGGTTATTTATCAATGGGGTAGAGGATATTCTCGATAGAGAGGAGTGTGATACCCCAAAAATAGGAGAGAGTAGGGCTCCTGCTCTTCTCTTTGCCAATGATACGCTACTGATATCAAAGTCTCCCCAAGGGCTCCAACAGTTATTAAATGATTTTAAACATTTTTGTGAGGAGCGTGGTCTGGAGCCAAATGATTTAAAAATGAAATATATGGTATTTTCAAAGGGCATTACGAAGACACCCAAGAGATGTAAGCATGTAGGGGAATCGCACTATTGAACTGGTTTCTACTTTGGATTATTTGGCAACCGAATCTGTGCTGGACCCCTCATATAGAGAAAGCTCACCTGTCTTTAATCCAGCAGACCGTCCATATAACTAAAATCCACAGAAGAACGATGTCTAGGAAAGTGGCTCCAGGATTAGAAATATCTCATACAACAGCCCTAGCCATCAGTTATGTATGGAGCAGAACTACAGGGAAGTGGGAACATCGATTGCCTATCTGTGATGGAACATCGCTTCATAAGATCACTTCTTAATCTACCTGCTAGTACTCCCCTGACTCCTATATTCCTTGATTTGGCCCAAAGAAAAATTGTTCATAAGATGGACTATAAGCACTTATTGCTGTGGCATAGTCTATGGACGACTAGGGAGCTTGCCCCTTACCGAGTGGGAGTTGGGGATCTAATGACATTGTCGAGGGTAAATAAAATTCCCATTAGCACAGAAATTGTTCTTTCAACTCAGATACAAGACTCTCCCCCACCAAACTGTTTTCTAGTCATGCTCTTCCTGATGTTACATGTCCGGCTTGCAAAGGAAGTCCTGAATCCTTAGTCTATCTGCCATTTTTTTTATCTACACTATGAGAATTTGAGGGCCAAGTGAAACCTCCCCCTGTGTAGGCTCACTGGACCGGATGATACACATCTTCAAGGTACATGAATATAGAGATAAAATAGTAAATACGTATTCACCAATATATACTTACCGTCTCTATATTTTGGTTGTTGATGTTTTTGACACAATCTTATGGTACCAGAGTATCAAGCATTTACTATAGCAGCAAAAATATCAACAATCAAAATGGTACGTATATATTTACGATACTTAAATCCACATATATGTTCCTTGATGATATATATATACACACACACAAACAAATCTTGAAGGTACGTGGATGTGGAGTTAAAAATAGTAAATCTAGATATACCATTATATACTTACCATCCAGGAGCGTAAAACAGGCCCCCTCAGCACAGTACTCGAGCCTGAGAGCTCCGGATTAAAACTGGAGCGGGGCCCCTCAGTGTACCTTGCAGGGGGCCCCACTCAACTTTTGTTACGCCACTGTTACCGTCTCAAAATACGTGTTGTTGATATTATGCTAACAAGCTACTAAAAACTCAATATTCTGACATACAATCGCCCCACCTCACTTTTTGAGATGTGATGACTGCTTGAGGTAGTTAATACTGAATCCAAGCACTTCCGCATGATGCCCTACAGTGTTGTTTCAGTTCAACAGACTGGTGGTTGGGATGGTAAGAGGAGTTTCGCTCAATAGCTTTCTCAACATGTTGGGTGCACTCATTCTTGAGCGTGTCTTCCACTGACTAATCCCTAGCTATTGAGAACTTCAACCTCAGTTGCTTGGCCATCGTACGTCTAGTAAGAGCACAGTGCCTTCATAGTCTTTACACTCTGTGTTGCAGATCAGAAATGTATTGCTCCGTGAGAATGATACGCTGTCTGGTGTTGGCAGCAGTACATGCAACAGTGATTTTTACACCAATAATATCTGCACTGCACAGGTTGTTTGATAGTTATTACTGATTTTCCATCACACCGTCAATTCATTTCTGGCGATTATAACTTAAATCTCTTAATGAGGCCTCGAAGTGTTAAAGGCTGGTGCTGAGCAAATCCAGAGCATGATTTTTCACTATACGTCAGCACAATATATGCTTGTTATTTTGATTTTGCCTCTTTGTGCTGGTAACGTTTTATTTTGAGCATTGTAGTGCATGCATGTTGTCACTACACACATTATCGTTAACCAATAGCTGTAATTTGCTTGTGTTCCCAAACATATTTTTAGGGTTGGCATTTCTGGAGATATGATACTATATAAATCACCCGCTTTTTGCTCGAAATCTCATTCTGGATTTTGTTGTCCCTGTTGCTGTTTCTGTATCTATAGGTTTAGACTGATACTGTAAATCCCAGTGAAGGATTATTATAGGTGTCCGTACTGTCTACATATCTAGCAATGCACATGCACCCACACATGCAAACAGACCAACCTTTTTCCTTAAGAAGTTCAAGATTTGCACTGGATGTGCAATAGTGGTATCCTCCAAAATTAGGACTGGCACAACACCTACAAGTAAGCAAAAAAATATATTTAAGAAATGAATCACAATGGCATTTTGCACTTTATAAAGTGTGCATCTAGCACGTGTAAAGTACTAAAAACAACACACAATAGTAGTGGATAAACTGCAAGGTGTATTATTTCTGAGGTCAACCAAGGAATTGTACACTGTTGAGCAATGATGATAGAAAATACTGAGTGCTAATGTCTCAGCCACTGGCAATCCCTTGAAACAGCATTCCACTCCATTGTCCGCTATGACATTCCAAACATTAACCGGCCTAAAGCAAATCAGACTTGGTCTTACTCCGATAGCAACAGTGCAGCCTGAACTGCCAGGACATACCCCCTCTCAATGGGGCTCCAAGAAACCCCAGTGCAGTTTCGGCCTTGTCGAGCCAAGTCACTGAGCCCCGTGGCACAGCGACGAAGAGACTCACAATTTGGCATATCCGTCTAAAGTAGGGCATTATAATAAAATGCAGAAGTCAGGCATGGTATATTTGTAAAGGTCTCAGCCATTGGCAATTGTTTGGCACTGTATTCCTGTCCACCATCTTATTCCCAATATGCTACTCCAGACAGGAAGTAGTCAATGCAAATCCAGCTTAATACTGCCCCAATAAGACCAGTCCATCCCGAACGGACATGCCACATCCCCTCTGAATGAGCCCACTAGCAAACCCAGACCAGTTTTAGCCCTTTTTGAGCTTTATCACTGAGGTGCACCTCAAGTCCTGTGGCACAGCGAGCAAGAAACTCATTTCTTGGCATATCCATCGTACTTATGGTGTTAAAATGAAACACAAAAGCAAGTGGTGAGATGCCTGCAAAGTCACACCCACTGACAGTAGCTCAGAGCCACACATTCTTGTCCATCGTTATTTGCTCACTATTCAATTTTAGACGAGGGCCAGCCTCATCTTAAGCAAATAAGACTTAATCATGTTTCAGTAAGAACAGTCCAGCCTAAATTTCCAGGCCAGGTCACTAATGGGGGGAAACACAATGAACCAGTCTCTGTTTACACCCACCAAGAGCTGAGAGAACATGAAGAAGTAACAATTTCTTATGAGGTGGAGAAGGACACTTCGGGGCAAAAGCTAGGTTTCAGAAAAAATGCTTTGATCTCTTAATAACCTACCTGATGGCAATTATGAAAAATGCAAGCAAGAACTGAATGAATGAAAGTTTGTAAAGCGCACTATTGCTGAGGCGTCTTGGCGCTAGAATAGCAGAGATATGAAAGGCAGGGGAGGAAATGGTTACTCGGCAGGAAAAAGCCAGGTTTTCAACAAGGCCCGGAAGTGTGCATAGGCCGGTGAGGATCTGATATTTAATGATAGCTTATTCCATAGTTTGGGAGCTAGATAGGAGAGGCTTCTGCCACCCCACTTTGTTTTCTTGATCCTTGGAGTCCTAACGAGTGCTTGCTTTGTTGAGCGCAGGGAACGACCAGGAATATACCATTGAAATAATTTACAATATTCTATGGGTCCGCCTCCATGTAAGGTTTTATGAACCAAGCATAACGCTTTAAATTCAATTAGCTCCTTAACTGGGAACCAATGAAGTTTTGTAATAGCCCCAGATATAGGGCTATATTTAGGGAGATTCAATAGGGTCCGAGCTGCCGCATTCTGTAGGGATTGCAACTTGTTCAATTGTCTCTTTTCCAAACCAAGATAGGGAGCATTGCAGTAATCGATCTGAGACAGAATGACTGCTATGACAACTGTTTTCCATAGCTCCATAGGGAGATACGGTAAAATCTTCAGCAGAATTCTCTGAGGTGACCTGGCTTATCTACCCCATAAAATTGAGCTAGGTGTCAAACATCACAGCCAGGTTTCTCATTTTAGTCACAGGCAGTGGGCAGGCACCTGCTTCTCAAGGCCACCAGTGAGAATTCCAGATGGGAGGGCCAGAGCCAAATTCGATGACCTCCGTCTTCGGAGTGTTCAATCTTAAGAAGTTAAGGTGCATCCACGGAATAATGTGTACTATACAACTATGAAACATGGCCGAGGGCAAATTATCTGGAGAAGATATGGAGATTACAATTTGTGTGTCATCAGCATATGACACGAGCAGAAAGCCATGGTGCTTGACTAGTAAAGCCAGCGGAGTCACATAGATGTTAAATAATGTGGGTGACAGTGCCGAGCCCTGAGGGACTCCGCAAGGAAGATGGAATTTGTCTGACCCTATGTTCTCTCCCCGTCAGGAAAGAGGTGAGGAGGGCCAGCGCAGAGTCTTGGATCCCTATTGCTCTTAAACGCTGCGTGAGAACAGAGTGGCTCACCGTGTCAAATGCAGCGGACAGGTCCAACAGGATAAGGACCGCCCTGCCCCCTCTGTCAATTTGCCATCTCAGTTCCTCCGTGGCCATGATTAATGCGGACTCAGTAGAATGATTAGCTCGAAAGCCATGTTGAGTACTGTCAAGTAGTTGTTTAACACTCTATTTAGAGCTTTCTCCAAAACCTTGGCAGCCTGAGGCAGACAGGAATTGGACGGTAACTAGTGACATCATGGGGGAGCAGAGTAGGTTTCTTTAGGATCGGTCTGATACAGGCCTTCTTCCAGGACAGTGGAAAGTCCCCAGACTTTATGACTGTTTTTAGTAACGGAGCAAGGGTTTGACTGACTAAGTACGAGACACCATGAATGGTGTCTGGAGGGCAAGGATCATCAGGAGAGCCTGACTTAATGGTCAGTAAAATATCATTTACTGAGTCCACCGTAAGTGGTGGAAAACTAGTCAAATAGTTAGTAGTTGGTGGTCCTTCTTCCAGACCAGGCAAAGAAGACATTTGGGGGGCAAGACCTGTCCCCTCTAATTCCTTGTAAATAGATTGAATTTTAGTTTGATAAAAATATGCCATTTTATCGCATAAGGTCTGATCGGGGCTAAACTGATTTCCCTGTTGGAGTTTGAAAAGTAGAGTAACCGTCTTAAAGAGCTCTTTGGTAGAGTTCTTTGACAATTCAATTTTCGTAGTATAAAATTCCGTCTTTGCCCTAATAATAGTGTCTTTATATTCTGCAAGAACCCGATTGTAGTTGTTTTTACTTTCTACACTGTAGTCTAGCCTCCATATTTGTTCTACACGCCTACATTTGGCTTTGAGAGTTTTTAACTCTGCAGAGTACCAAGGGGAGGTAGGTTTGTGCCTTTGTTTATTGATCAATTTAGTGGGAGACACTTGATCACTAGCGGATCTAATCCAAAAATCATAACTGGCTGCATCCCTGTTCGGATCACCTGTAGGCAGTGGTGCATTATTACCTAGCAGATTATTTAGGGTATCAAAATTAATGCTCCGCCAGGAGAGAGTAGTAGTTGGTGGTAGGCGCTTTGCCGGGGATGGAACCTGAGGGGCAAGTAAGCTAAAGAAAATTGCCCTATGGTCTGTCCATGTAAGAGGCAGGATCTTGTTGAATTCAATAGTGGCAAGATTGGTGAAGATGCCATCCAAAGTATGGAGCGCTTTATGAGTGGGGCTTTCAACTAACTGGGACAGGCCAAACCCTTCCCAATTATCCAGTAGTGTCCTGGTGGAGAGATCAGTAAAAATCTCTAAATTAAAATTAAAAGCTCCCAAGATGGTAAAGGAAGAAGCGTCTAGACAGGATTCCAACAAAGAAAGTAGGCCTTGCGTGAAAGGGGCTTTAGGTCCAGGTGGTCTGTAAATAAGCAGGCCAGCGACGGAGAACTTGTTGTTAATTTTGATATTGAATGACATAGCTTCAGCCCCAGGCAGAGGTGCTGAATCAAATGTAATTTTATATTCATCTCTGTATATAATTGCAATACCTCCACCCATTTGTCCTAGTCAGCGCTGCCACCCAGTCCGGCTCTGAGGTGGGGGTTGCCCATGTTTCCATAAGGAAGATCAAATAAGGATTGGATCCCTGCAACAGACACTCCAGCTCCAACTGATGCTTATTGACTGATCTGGCATTAACCAGGATAGCCTTAAGGGCACCAGAAATATTATTATCATGTGTAAGGCTAGAAGAGGACGGTACGCGACCCTTATAACTTGCGAACGAATATTGACAGAATGGACAAAGTATGGGGAGAGTATTCGAGTTCTAAGTCTGTAGAGTATGATTATTACAGTTACCCTGATTAAAGGCAATCAATTTCAGTCTAGAATGTTTGATAACGGACAGGAGTTGTGGCGCACTCCGGGTGCCGACGGGCGCAGACAGGCTTGCCTTTGGCGTGCCCGCTGCGCAGTCGCGTCAGCATTGCGTTTTTATCCCTCCCCTCAATGTGTCCAACCACTAGCGCACTGATCTTGACTGAGGCGGGTCCACTCTAACTGATGGGCACCGCAGGTCATGTGATCGGCTAAGTTAGCCAAAACACCCTGTTGCTGCACAATCTTTGTAAGCTACCGCACAGAGGGCCTAACAAATAAGCATCCATGTTGTATGTAAATGCCCTGAACACTAACATGCCCCAAAGGGAAAATAAAAAGTGGAAATTGTTGCACAAATTGGCAGAGAGTTGCCAAATCTACACCAGAGTTATCGACCAAGAACATCATTGAGACAGTGAGAATTTTTAAATGAATCTCCGCCAGAGGTTCAAAAGGCATAGGCTGTAGGACACAGAGGACAAAAGGAAATTCCGAGGAAAGAACATGGGAATGAACAACGGACTCTTAATGCTGAAACCTCTAAAGAAGTCGAACGAGTCCTAATGCCGCATAGCTCTGAAATTACAATACCTCTAATTCCAGCAAAATACATTACTGACAAGCCTAGCAGACCCCTAGAACAACAGCTCTTGGCAAAGTGGTAACTGGGCTGGAATAGACCTGTTGGGTGGAAACAGCCAGACAGAAGGTTCTACTAATACTTTGGGGGACTTCTGGGGGAAAACGGCAATATGGGCTTAATCAAAGGCAGTTCCTGAACCACCCGGACCTCCTCTGCCTTTTCTTCTCTCAACGTTCTTTGAACCTTAACAATACCCACGATGGGGGGCTCAGGGAAGGTCTCGTAACCGATGGAGTTAAAGTGTGTCTACCATTCAAGCCAAGGGAGATGGGGAAACTGAGCAGGAACAGTGGACACAAGTTCTTCTCTTAAATAAACAGGTCCACACACGTAGCTAAACCTAAATTAAATTGTACAGAATAATCCAGGTGCCAGGCAAAGGGAGACTGACATAAGAGTACCAGTCAACAGGAGTGGTACTCTTCACATACTTGTCAGACAGCTTACTTTTTAATTTTAAAGGAAGATGCACAAAAGAGACATTACGCAATTAGCTAAGTATGGAAAGTTAGGAACCATTCTATTTTGCAATATGTTAACTGAAAGGGCAGGAACCTTTGTTAATACCCTTAGAACAGAAACCAACCCACAAAGGCGACCTTCTAAGATTGGAGGGATAATCATACTTTAGGAAGCGATGGAAGAAGCCACAATCGGTTTACTAGAGGAGCCAACCTGACTTTTGTTTGCTCCATTAGGACCACAAAATCTGGCAGAGACCACACAATCCTTGCTAGGAAGAGACTGTACTTGTCATATTCCCGCCCTGCTCTCATTAGATATATTAAGAGCTCCATAATGTGACCCAGTGTTGCGACTTGTAACTTCCAACTTGATGTGCATGTTTTCCGAGCTGTTCACTGTCCAAGACCGCATCCATTTGCAACGCTGAGCTGCTATCGCTGACCCTGATGCTTTCTAGTATGAATGAAGTCTGCTGTTCTATAATTTCAAAACAACTGCTGCAGTTTTTCTTTTGGCTGAACTTTGGAAACCCCCATAAAATAACTATTGTTTAAGCCGCACTGGTGCTGGACTGGACTGCAACTTCATGGCTCAAAAATACCTTTTAACCCCCAAATCAGAGAAAGATGCTTTGCCAGAAATAAAGGTCCCCAGTGAAGCAAAGTTGGCCATCAATAGGCACACTTTAATTACTCCATAGAATTCATCATCAATATGCTCAGGGTGTAACCCTTAGCAAAATAACGGGGGAAAACTGATTATATTCAATATCACCTCATTCTATGGATAGGACCTTGCACATAGTCTTAAAGAGTTCGAAGAAATGTTTGTCTTATAAAACCACTGTAAGATCTGTAAAGCGCAAGTTTTCTCTTAAGTGCAGCAGGACATTAGAAAATATCAGCAACTTGCAAATGTCTCCATCTTTGTTGTTTTACTCCCCAATCAAGAGTCCAGACAGAGCTTGATCACCGAAGACCACAGTGGCGGTTTCTCAAACATCACGGCCATTCATCTAGTGACAGCAGGAAACTGACTAGGGCAGGCCTGAACAGTTTGTTCTCACTAGACTGATGCACTGATGATTCAGAGGAAGTAGCCCCAGAAGGATAGTGCCAAATTTGCTCAAATGTTGCGTTTTGTGGGTGAATTTAGCAAATTCAAATGATGCCATTCTGCGACCACAAGCAGGCAAATGCTTTCTTGGCCACGGCTTTGCACCTCAAACAAAGATAGCTATTTCGTTTATGGCTACTGTATGGACTTGAGGCAAAACAACATGATAACAAAGGTAGAGGAGGGCTCATTGATCCTACCCATTAAAGATTATTAAGATTCAAGAGACAAAATGTCAACAGAATTCACAGGCAAGGTGAAACAAGGGCCATCTACACATGAAAGAAGGAAAATGAATGCTAGGGACATAGGAACGTTTTGGTGGAGAAAAACAAAAATAAGTCTACTTATGCAAATGTCTGGTTAGGCTACAATTATCACCCCTGGCTAAGAAACTTAGATCGAGTATATTTGTTGTTTCTCTGATTGTCTGTACATTTGTCAATGAAGAGAAGATTATTTCTTTTTAATCTGATCCCATTCACATTGAGGACCATTAGTGTAAAGCCTTTTCTTGGGCGCAAACTGCAGCCCGACGTTATTGTGCAATAATCTTTGGAGTTATGTTCATTTACCATTGCAGTCTTGGGCTCACAACATTGTTGCATTCACACTCAGTGACCAAGTGCTCCCTGAGAGCAGTCATTGTTTACTCCAGGAGGCGGTATAAGGTTAGGAAGTCAGAAACAGTGTAACACCTTAGCTGTCAATAAATCAAACAGCCAGATAGTTCTTAACTTTAGAAAAAAAGGTGCACTGTTTTTGCTTAACACTGAGCCCTGTGGCCAAAGTTACCCTATGGAGGGACCTTTAGTGGAACGTAGGTGCCGTCAGAAGTGTTCTCAATACCGTCAGAGGAGGAAAGTCGCCGGGCAGCAAAACAACATTACAATATTTAGAACAAAACTATTTGACTCTCAGAATAAAAGGCTGAGACTACGACCAACAGTCTCCTGTGAAATATAAGGTATGTAGGGTATGCAAGCAGTGTGCCTGCACAATCCTAGAGAACCAGAAGAACCCACCAACCAAAGGAAGAAGCATCCACCCTGGAAAATAAAAGTTCTTATGTGTTCCCGGGTCTCTTCCTAGTGGTGTGTGGGAGCTCAGGGTTACCTGGTGTGTAGTCATCGGCTCACAGCTGAGATCAAGGAAAAGGCATCTCCTAGCTTATTGTATCCCTGTAGCTTGTACAGGAGGTCAAACTTACAACCCAGGGAGACCACTTCTTTGTACGAGAGGGAGCAGGTTCAATCCTCTTCTGATCTTCTGCAGGTCCAGGCAGGGTTATAAGGCTGATCACCTGTTTAAGCTACAGAGGTACAACATATTACAAGAGGCATTTTCCTGGAAGTAACCAGCGGCAACTGGACCTTGACTGGACCCTGCCATTGGACTCTGCTTCACACCCTGTGAGTCTTTCGGTGCCTCCCCTGAGGTCCTGGGGGATTTAGAAGTGTACTCTTGTGGAGGATTTGGACTTAAAAGACAACGTCAGAAGATAAAATCTGCTTGTTGTACATGACCAACGGTTCATCTCAGTCAGCCTCATATTGGGCCTAGGTCACCATTGACTATCATTGGCATTTTGTGCTTTTTGGAAGTATTTCTACTTAAAACTTTAAATATTAATATCTCCAATTCCCTATATTGGAATTTTGTCATTTTGTTTATTACATTTTACTCTATTTTTCTAATTTAGTTTGGGATCTTTCTTTATTGTTTTTCATTTTGATTTTATTACTGTTTTGGTACTGCATAAATACTTTATATATTTCCTTAGGTTAATCCGGTCTGAGCTGTGCCATAGCTAGCAGGGGGTTGAGCTCAGGTTAATTTGGTGACTTGGTGACTTTGCGGGTTCATCCTGACAAGGGTTGGGATATTCCTTGAAGTCACCCACCCTTAATAATAATCTAGTTTCTTACAATACTCTACTGGGTAGCATTATCTATATTAATGATTGCTAGAATGTCACTTATGAAAATGATGGTTTGAATCGAGGGTGGGCAGCCTGGCTCGAGGATGGTCCACATTCCTTGGAGCAATCACTGCAGGGTTCCTTCTGGGCCCACTGGCAGGGATTCCTGGTGTGAATAGTAATTCAAAAAGTAGCACTGGATGGCAGATGCTGGATGGAACTTTAGATACCCCATAAATATTGGCACACAGGGCATGTACTCAGTGTGAAAGGGGGAAAGCCGCTTGGCCCGCACTGGAACATGCATTAGGATAAAGACACAAAGAGTGGTGTCCTTCCAATGCAGTCACCGCAGAGTGCCTAAAACCGGGCTAAGGCGGGTAACAGGATCACCTCTCTGAAATGGTGAGGCATGATGCTGGGACTTTGGGAACTAGCCTGAGTAGAGAAGGCTGGGCATGTACGGCTGTTACTCCTGACCTCACAGAGGCTGGTTGGGAAACATGTTTAGTTGGCTCCAATAAAATGGCTGCATCCTGGCTCTCTGCAAGGCGAGGCGCCCTGCGTCAGGGCTGCTTGTCATCTTAAGCACTGGGACATTTTCTGCAGAGGGTGTTAAATTTCATGAAGCCTCAGAGAAGTGAGGTTTTATGATTTTATTAGAGGATTCAGCCATTTTATTATAAGAATGCTGGTGGCTGATTGCTCAATCACCTAAATGTATCTTACCCTATTTTGAAGTCACGTCGGTTTTGAAAACAGTGAGCAACATCCCATGCAATGAAACAAACCACTTTTTTTTGTTAGAACTTCACCCACACGAGTGAGGCACCATTTTTATCTGGAGACCTGAGGGAACGCTGGGTGTTAGGAAATTTGTGTCAGCCCGGTGATGCTACAACTTTCAGAAACAAAAATGTGTGGAAAAAGTGATTTTTTCAGCTAAAGGTGAGGTTTGCAGGGGATTCTGGGTAAGAAAACATTGGGGGATCCACGCAAGGCATACCTCCCTGGAATCCCCCGGGTGTCTAGTTTTCATAAATGTGTGGGTTTGGTAGGTTTCCCTAGCTGGCCGCTGAACACAGGGCCAAAAACCCAGGAGACCCCCCCTTGCAAAACCAGGTCACTTTGTGATAGGTAATTTTGATATCGCCTCAATACGTTATGGGCCCTTGCCTGTCGCAGGTACTTGGGCCTACCCACACAAGTGAGGTACCATTTTTCTCGGAACACTTTGGGGAATGTGGGGTGGGTGGAATTGTGTGGATCCACGCAGATTCCAGAACTTTCCACCACAAAAATGTGATGAAAATGTGTTTTTTAAAACAAATTTTTAGGTTTGCAAGGGATTCTGGGTAACAGAACCTGGTGAGAGCCAGTCAAGTCACCCCATCCTGGATTCCCCTGGGTATCTAGTTTTAAAAAATGCATAGGTTTCCTTAGGTGCCGGCAGAGTTAGGGTTTAAAATCTAGAGCTAGGCACTTTGCAAAAAAGGGTCAGTTTTCCTGTGAAAATGTGTTGTGTCCACGTTGCGTTTTGGGCCGTTTCCTGTCGCGGGCACTAGGCCTACCCACACAAGTGAGGTACCATTTTTCTCTGAACACTTTAGGGACCGCGGGTGGGTGGAATTTTGTGGATCCACGCAGATTCCAGAACTTTTCACCACAGAAATGTGAGGAAAATGTTTTTTGTTTTTTTTACAAATGTTTAGGTTTGCAAGGGATTCTGGGTAACAGAACCTGGTGAGAGCCAGTCAAGTCACCCCATCCTGGATTCCCCTAGGTGTCTAGTTTTCAAAAATGTATAGGTTTGCTAGGTTTCCCTAGGTGCCGGCAGAGCTAGGGTTCAAAATCTACAGCTATGCACTCTACAAATAAAGATTCCGTTTTCACTGTAAAAATAAAGTGTGTTTGCGTTGCGTTTTGAGACGTTTCCTGTCGGGGACACTAGGCCTACCCACACATGTGAGGACCATTTTTATCGGGAGACTTAGGGTAACACAGAATTGTAGGGCAACTGTTATTACTTTAGATGCATTTCTGCCTTTCAAATGAAAGACAATGTGTAAAAAATAAGTCATTTTAAAAAATGACCTATAATTCTCTTGCTAGTATGGGAACTCACAATTTCGGAAATGTGCAAATATCTACTGTTTCTAAACTCTATATTTTGTTCCAATTTCAGAAATACATAGGTGTCTTACATACCGATTTTTCCATCTATATATTTTCCCAAACTAATTGCTATATACCCGGTTCATAATAAAAAACCATTGCAAGACGCTGCTCAGTTATTGGCCCTGGGTCATCGGGTTTTTGGTGAACCTACAAGTCCTATATATCCCCACAACCAGAAAGGTCCAGCGGATGTAACGGTATATTGCTTTCAAACAGCTGTCATAATTAGAAGAAGCTACAGGTGAAAACGTTGACACAAATGGCTGTTATTTTCAACTAATTTTCAATTTTTCCTATATTCAACAGTTAGTTTCTATAACAAAACCTTGAAGGATCTACACAAATGACCCCTTGTTGAATTCAGAATTTTGTCTACTTTTCCAAAATGTATAGCTTTCCAGGATCCATTATTGCTTTTATACCCATTTCTACTGGAAAGTGGTTGAAAGCACAAAAAATAGCAAAAATAGCTTATGTCCCCAGAAAATGCCAAAACTATGTAAAAATGTGTGGTTTTCTGACAAAAGTCTGCTTGTCCCTGAAAGCTGGGAAGATGGTAATTTCAGCAACACAACCCCTTTTTTATACCATTTGCAGGGGGAAAAAACTGACGCTTTTATCAATAGCCCTTTTTTTTCCAATTTTTCCCCCCAAAAAACAAAATGTTGCTGTATTTTGGCTAATTTCTGGGTCCCTTCCAGGGAATCCACAAACCCTGGGTACCTTTAGAATCCTCATGATGTTGGAAAAATGGACACAAATTTGGTGTGGATAGCTTATGTGGTCAAAAAGTTACAGGGGGCCTAAGCGTGAACTACCCCAAATAGCCAAAAAAAGGATTAGCACAGGGGGTAGGGGGAAAGGCCTAGCAGCGAATGGGTTAATGAATTTACAGCTCACACAATATTAGACAGATGGGGTACCTGGCTTCTTTCTCTGAGGGTTCCTAACTGTGAGCTGTTTTAGTAAATTTCAAAAAGCAATCCACAACACTTGATCCCAAATAAATATGATAAACTGAAATTACAGGAGAAGCAGAATTTGGGGTCGATAGCGTAGCCATTTTTCCCCCATTGCTGTCAAGATGGAAAAAAGGAGACTGGGACAAGTAGTGGTATAATTTGGAATACACACTGGGAGCATCACAACTTTCATAATATTCCATCTTCGTAACCAAGTTTGGATGTCCGCAAAGACCTGAGACCAGCACCATTATGGCCATTCGAGCAATTGATACTGTATAAAGGGTCAGCACATACCCTAGAAAGGCCTCGCCAAAACCCATATGCTTCACAACAGCCCCAGGTACTGCCAGGGACCCTCTCAAATAAAGTTTTACGTGTTCAAGATACAAATACCCATGTTTTTGCCTGTAGCATTATTGGAATAAAGACTTCTATTTCGGTTTAAAATGAGAATCATTAAAAACGTCTTGTATGCTTAAAGTTGCAAAATATACAGTTAATTTAAAATAATAACTTCAAGCAATAATTTTGCTTAATTCAATGCCTAAGTAGTTGTTTCACATTACATTACATAGTCTTCCTTCTAGTAGTGCACTAACAATGGAGTCAGACCTTACTGTTGACAGGTTGATTGGTGGGTACCTGAGGTAACTACACAACCTACTTTCCTCCACCATTCCAGTGCATTTGAGCAACATGTGCCTAGTGCACTTTATAACTCCTGAGGAAATATTTGCACCAACAATGAACTGGAGTAGCGCCTTGCCATTAGCCTATCAAACTTAAAAATGGGACCTGATTTGATTGAAATAACATGTACAGCCCACTCAGAGCAGGTAGCATGGGTACAGTGCAGTACTGTGGTGAGCTATAGATTGGTTTGCTTGCAGGAGCTAGAGTATGAAGCTCTCTCATTTTAGGTAAGCCATTCTAGCACAGTACGGCCAGTGGAAGGTTACTTTCTTCAGTAGATAAAAGATTATTAAACAGACAGTGGCAGTCGAGAACCCTAGGATCTTTGCCAGATCTTTCAGCTTCCAAAGTCTGTCGATTTGATGTTAAATAGTTACATGCATTTTTCCCTGGACCACTCTAGTCTTGGCAGACATCAGAGAGAGTTCCCATCGAATGGCTTGAATAGGAATTGACTTTCTCTTTCAAACGGCTGGTTTTAAAATGGTTACTTACATAGAATCAATTGCAATGATTATCAATTTAAAGCCCAAATTGCAGTTCCTTAAAGTATCAAGCTAACACCGACAAGACAGAAGTAGCGATCTTTGGCAAGAACACCTCACTATAGGATTCCAACTGTTTGCTGGTCGAAATTGGGCCCACAGCCAGTACCGACACTAGGAACCTCAATATAATAATCAACAGCAAACTCCACATGCCCGCACAAGTCAATGCAGTCACTGCATCCTGCTTCCACACCTTGAAGATGCTGGGGAAGATCTTCAAAGGACTCCCAACCAACACTAAAAAAAACTGTCTCTCACGCCCTAGTCACCAGCAAGTTGGACTATGGGAACACTCTCTATGTCAGGATCACCAAGAAACTCACTAGAAGACTACAAACCTTCTAGAACTCTGCAACCAGACTCATCCTCAACCTCCATCACAGAACTCACATCATACCTCAGGAAACTACACTGGCTCCCAATACACAAATGTTCTCAATTTAAACTCCTCACACACACACATTCAAGGCACTACACAACTCAGGGTCCACCTACCTGAACAGTTGCATGTCCTTTCACCAACCACCCAAACACTTCTGCTCCGCAAGACTCCTACTCGCACACATATCAAGGATTTAGAGGACTAGAACAGGAGGATAGGCGTTCTCTTACATTGGTCCTTAAGTGTGGGACAACCTCCCACTCCACATCAGAGTCTCCTCTTCTCTTCTTGAATGCCACAAGATGCTGAAGACCTGGCTTTTCAAGTAACCAATCCACCATAGGGAGGGCAAGGCACACACACAGCTGCTCTGCGCCAGGATACCCTTGTGGTGGAAGTGACTTAACATTTACACATAACATATCACATAACGCAGTAGGTATAGGATACCTTTCACTTTATATGCAAGAAAAACAGGTGTCAGCAATAGGTTATTGTCAGATGCACTGAATTTCAATAACCTCCCATTGGTCATTTTAGGTTATCAGGAGGGTTTTCCACAATTGCTAGTCTATGAGAGCTAGCCCAATATATCCCCTAACTGTCTCAAGATGTGAGAGCCCATGTAGCCCAGATAGGTTTTTCGAGCTTCACCTGCCAGTCATTGCCTTTTTCTTTTTACGGTTTAGTTTCAACCTACTCTATGCACAGTACGCCTTCAGTTAACTTGGTTTTGCATCCCCACAGGTGTATGGCTAAGAATCAACATATCATCAGCAGAGAAGAACGATGGTTTGTCTGCCAATTTTCAGCTGGTTTCTAATCCAGGCTGTATAGTCATTGTTTAGATCAGTGATGCCAAGATTGAATAAGAATGGGACAAGCAGACCCCTTGCTTCACGTCTCTGGTCATGCAGATTTTATGCATGCACACCACTGTCCACATACTTGGAAAAGTAGGCATATGCCTTTCAGCATCTCAGAACGCATTTCCAATTTGTGCAATTTATTGAACAAGAGCGGCATGTCAAAAAGGTCGCAGGCACTCTCAAGGTCAATGAATGCGCAGTAAAGTGGAGGAATGCCTTGTCAAATGGCCTGGATTATCAGGCTGGTCAGCAACAGAGACTCTGATAGGGTTAATGGAGACTTCAAAAATCCTGTCTGGGGGGGAAAGCAGGATGAAATTAGACTTCATCCAGGCTTGCACTGCAGATAGTTTAATTTTAGCACACATTTTGCTGACTGGGCAGTGAAGGGCCAAAAGGCAATAGTTAAGCAGGGTATTTTGGTTCCCTTTTTTAATTAATGGGCACAAAGACTGGACCATGAGCGAGGAATATATTCAATACGCCAGATTACTAAGACACTGAAAGAATAGGAGCTCACTACTCCAGAAACAGTTAGAAGGCAATGCCCAAAGAGTCATGAAGGCTAACTGCAACTGAAGGTGTGTTTCACTCCCCACAGGAGGTTTCGTGTGAGAAGTCAAGGGATCAGCCATGGACATCCAACCTGGGCATGGTCAAATCTGCCTAACTGCTATAAAGAGCACTTATGTGGGGCTCCCAGTTGCTTTTAACGATCTGCAAAATAGGTTAGGATTGTTTGTGTGGTGCATTCCTTCAGAAACCAAATGCCGGTACTCGCGCACGTCTCGACGCTTTAGAATGTGTAAGATTTCTTCTATTTTTTAATACGCAATTCAAAACACAGAAATTCACAGTGTTAAGAGTTCTGCTTTGAGTCTTAGAAGAACACTCTTCACTAACTGCAAAGACTGCAAGGCAATTATATTTTATACTCCACGTCATCACTGTGGGATGAGTGTTTTCCAAGAATGTTACAATGCTTATGTCTGAACTCCATGAAAAACACCATCATAGTCCATCGTCAAACGAGGTGAAGGAGGACACAAGGTTGTCGTTCTGGTTTGTTGTGGAATTTGAAGGGACAGTCATGAAGGAACTTCCAAAGCTCTAATACTGCCAGAAGTATTGGATTTAAATAGATTTATGGTAAATGTGAGTATTCAATTTAATAACTGTGATCAGTTCATGTGGGGTGTTGCATATTGGTACAGTGATAGAGACATTGTCATACACCTTTACCATACAAGGCAGCAGTAACATTTCAAGGAAGGTTCTGTACATCAAGAATTCGTTTTCCCCTAAATCGTTTTGACATAGGCTTTCTGAAATAGTTGTAAAGGATTTCCCAAGTCACTAGAGGTATTTCAGATTCACTCAGGCTACGTACAGCCTCTTGTTTTAAATGGATGGTCAGACATAAAAAGTTCCATCATGTGATGCACATTTGTGGACTTACCTTTTACCAAAGTCCTCTTTCAGTTTGTAGTGCAAGAGATAACTATGAAAATTAGCAGTTCATTCTTGATGGCTGCTGCTTTGGGGTGTTTTCTAGGGGTAGTATGATAATTTCCATTCAATGTTAGTTGATCTATTAGCGGTCTAATAGAGCTTTATAGCCCGCTGAGGCAGGCTATGCCAGCCATTTGAAGCCCATTCTAGCGTTAAAGGTCCGAGTCGAAGGCGAGAGCCTGTAGCGAGCGAGCCTATAATGGCCAGTATAGCCCAGCTATGGTGGGCTATAAAGCTATTAGAACATTCGGCCCAGATGGGGTGGAATATTCTAATTAGTAAAACAAAGTTCTGAAGCCTTTGTTCACAACTGTTGCTGTGAATGTTCTACAGCTAACAGCCGTGTGCAGGGCCACGGATGTTAGATTTTGAATATTCACAGCAAGAGCTGTGAAAAGGGGCTAAAGTCAGCCTCTGGTTCTCCCCGGCTTGGCTGAACTGCTTTTTACAGTTCAGCCAAGCCAGGGATGCCCAGGAGCTGAGCAGCATTCACCCCTCCCTCCATCTGAAGCCCTAGTACCACTGAGCTACAGGAGGAGGGAAGTCTGCGTGGGTCCTTTTGCATGGCCTCTACCTTTCTTTTCCTTTGCCTCATTAAGATATTTTCGAGAGGCAGGGGAAAGAGAAAGACAGGAGCTGTGTATTAGGATATTGAAATGTTGAGAGCAGCGGCCCTACACCAGTTCATACAGGTCGCTGCCGCTCCATTATCTTCAACAGGGCTCTCAACATTCCAATGTTCTAATAAGAGTTGTATTAGAATACCCCTTCGTGTTGAGCATCTACAGCCTCGTTCAGATTCTGAAAGGCTGACTGTAAGTAAGCTTTGTGGCATCAATGATGCTCCATGAGAGTAGTGGATGAGCTCTGCAGCCTGATCCATACGGTCGGTAGGACTTTTCCACTTGTCTGCGGGCACCATTATGTAAGATATCTTCCCTTTTAGCTTTAATATCAGTTTTGGTTTAGTACTGAAGACTGATATACAGGGGCAAAGCTCCGACATTACAGGAATTAACTAAAACCTCACTGTTATCAACACTATTTCCCATTCAACTCCTGATTTACGGTAGCCCTCTTACTGCTATCATGAATTTATGTTGGGTCATGTTTATAATGAAAAACAGAGGGATAAAGATACGAGTTCTTTTTGAACCTACATTGGTTTTTACTTTTGTTTGCCAATGATTTACTCTGTGCATCAATTGGTCAATTCTAGGGACCATCTGGGTAGTTAAAGCAATTCAAACCTTCAATTAATTTATAAAGAAAAGGACTTAGTAGCATAGTGAAAGGGTTCAACCCCAAGAAAATAGAATTTTGATCCAATCAGACCTTACTCACAGGTATTAGGGATACGTTGTCAAATATGTGTTCAAGCTGACCTGGCATTGTTTTAAACTGTTATGGTGAGAGTACTAGCAAGGCGTTGGACAGACACATTCCCAAGGGAAGCAAATAGTGTGTATGTCATTTATTGTAAATGGCCTTTATTAAAGTCAGGAACTCGGTTTTTTCACTTTTAACCTCTAATCTATATGCTGCAGACTGCTCCAAAATGTCAATAATATAGACGGTCAACATATCAAATGGGGGTCCTGACTGAGCCTGGGGCCAGTGGGGGCTCACCCACATAGGACGCCAGTAGCGTGGGGCCCATGGAGCACATCTAACGGGCCGAGCTCCGTGTCTGTCTGGCCCTCCGGTGGCCCACCATGGCCACAGCAGAGAAGAGTCTGCATGCCGGCGGCCTCGCCGTGTACCGTGAGGTGCCCGGGAGGCTAGTGACGCCAGCGGAGTGCTTGGGGGGTGGGAGGCTTACCGCAGTGGAGCTGAGTGCCGCAGTACACACATACACCGCATCCCTCACCAGACATAAGAAGATAGGCCCGCCTTGCGGGACCACATTGATGTGCTGCAGTGGGAGCTGAATCTACTCAAATTGAACAGCCCCGGGCCATTCGTGCTGGGCCTGGGCTTGCCCTCTCACTGTACAGTGCCATACCACTTGCTATAGACTGCGCCTGGGGCCCACACCACAAGCGGCTTACCTTGAGTGATTCCAGCAGCGGGGAGGCCTCGATAGTGTTTGAGTGAGACGTTGCGGGCTGGTGGTCCGGCACGTGAGATCCCATCAGGGGGTCTGCGTTGCGATCAGTCCCTGGGCAGTAGAATCGGCCGAGCTAGGCCCGGTGCGGCATGCTGCCCAGGACTGGTTGTCTCCGTGAGGCCTAGCCGGCAACGCCCCAGATTTGGCAGACAAGCCTACGGAACGGCCTTGAAGTGAAAGCACGAGGAACCAACAGGACCCCCCCACCCCAAACAAAGTTACACTGCACTGTGGTTCTGCCTTAGGTGGAGTCCCCTAAATCCGTCAGGATGAAGGACAAATCCCTTGCCCTTCCAATGAAACAAAGCACCCCGGATCAATACACCACCGCAAACGTGGGGGCTGCGGGCAGTTTGGACGGAGCTGGGTCTACCCCAGACAATGCTGCCCTACTTGCCGCCATCACACAACATGCTGGATGCCAATATCGGTGTGGTCGGATCATAGGTCACACTTCTACAACAGGATTTCAGAAAATCGGTAGACCGCATAACAGAAACGGAAACCAGAGCGTCAATGGTAGGAGACACCATAACATCACTTCAACTAAAAGTCAACAAATTGACCGTGGTGACCCAAGAACAAGCCGCTTGGGTGGAAGATGCGGAGGGCCACGCCCGGCGGAACAACCTATGGTGCTGGACGACAGATGGAGCGCAGAGGGGCCTGGTCATAACACGGGCGACTCAAAGTTGCGCTTTCTGGCATCCTCCTTGGGGTGGTCAGACGTATGGTGTGCTTACCACTCAGCAGAACCCGGTTATACCTTCTTCTCTGCGGTTCACGGGTCCTTTTCCAGGTTAGACTACCTTTTCCTCCCAGGCTGCTAGGTACACAGGGTTTCAGCGGTAACAATCCTGCCAAGAGTGTTGTCAGACCACTCCCCAGTGGCCCTTACACTACATATTGGGTCCCAGAGATCCCCATTTCGGTGGCAAATGTCACCTTGGCAGTTGCGTAATCCATTTTACAAATCTAAGCTTGATCAAGTAGTCATGGAATATCTAGCATTTAACGTTGGGACGGCCCCCACTGGCGTAGTTTTGTGGGAAGCCCTGAAGCCCACGCTACGTGGAGTAGACATCAGCTTTTGTGCCTGGGAGCAGCGCCACCACAACGACCAGGTAGTGGAACTAGAAGTCCATCAGAGGGCTCTCGAGGCAGAGATTAGAGAGTGCGGTGGAGCGCAGGCTCGACGTAGATTGCTTCTCTCACAACAACTGCATCAATTACTTATGAATAAGGCCCAGATGGCGTGGCAAGCGGCACAGTGTAGGATATATCAATGGGACGACAAGTCGAGCAGAATGGTACAGCGTCTATGCCAGGTGGCACAGACGCCAGCACCGGTGCCTGTGCTGCAGGACACCGGTGTCAGACTGCGTTCCAACTCCTACGAAGTCACTCAAGCTTTCGCAGAATATTAAGCGGACTTATATGCCAGGTGAGAGGACCTAACTCGTATTTAGATAGTGGAGTTTATAAGCAAAATACCGCCAAAATCGGTCTAAGATAATGTACAAACACAGCTCGACATGCCAATAACTGAAGAGGAACTCGCTAAAGCACTGGCAAGCCTGCGCCCAGGCCGAGCCCCGAGACCTAATGGGGTCCCGAGCGAGTTCCTGAGAATACATATGCCCCAGCTGGGAACACATTTGTTAAAGGTGCTGCAGGAGGCTTCCGAGATGCAGATCCTCCCACCCAACTGGCGACATGCAGAAATAGTGGTATTCTACAAACCAGGGCGCCCCCTGAAGAACTCTCCTCATATCGACCAATCTCATTATTAAATATACAAACCAAGCTGTTGGGTAAGATCCTAGCCAATCATTTCCTCCCATGCATCTCGGGCCTCGTCCATCCTGACCAGGCGGGTTTTATACCGCAGCGATACACGCACCATAACATCAGGCGAGTTCATAGCGCTCTAGCAAAGGTGCCAGAACTTGCCCGACCAGCAGCTATCTTATTAGCGGACATAGATAAAGCGTTCAATTTGATCAGCTGGGAATACTTATTCATTCTCTTGCAGGCTCTTAACTTTAGCCCAAGATTCTTGACATATATCCGCCTACTCTACACAGATCTTTCTGCATCCATGCACGTGGCTAGGGTGCTGTCAGACCCATTCCCCATACTCAGAGGTACTAGACAGGGGTGCCCACTTACCACCTATTATTGGTGCTAGATGTTGAGCCACTGGCTGCGCGGGTGAGGCAGGACCCCCTGGTGCTCAGGTTTCAATGATCCACTGAGATATCTAACAGGATCGCACTGTATGCAGACGATGTGCTGTTCTTCCTCACGGACCCGGGGTTCACAGGCCCACGAATCCTGCAGATACTATGAGTGTTTGGGGAGACCTCAGGGTTATACATGAACCCGTCGAAATCTGTACTGTTTCCGGTCTGTGGTGATCAAGGCAGAAGTACTTGGTCAGCTCCATTGACTCAGGCTGTGGACGGTTTTCAGTACCTCGGAATTTATATCTCCCCGAACCCGACCATTTCCTGGACGCATAACATTAATCCCTTACTGTCACGTGTCCGGGAGGAGGTGTGAGCGTGGTCTCCCTTGCCACGGTCATTACTTGGACGGTCCGCCATTTTTAAAATGGTATCATTACGGTGACTGTTATACCAGCTCCAAATCTTCCCCTACGGCATTCCACGATCGTGGTTCTGGCAAATTTATGCAGTACTCAATCACTTCCTGGGGGGTGGCGCAGTAAGAGTAGCCCTCCGCACCTGTGCCCAGTCCACCTACTGTAGAATAGCCACAGCTATAAGGAGCTTTGCTTAAAATTTGCACAATTCTCGATTGTGAAGGGGGAATCAAAAATCTAGAATTGCTTGGAGGGAAAACGTTGCTGCTTTTTATTTAGGCCAAGAAAACGTTTTTAATGATTGGAGAAAAATTTTAAGGAAACTTGTTTTACCTACGGGAAAGTGTTACTCTGTTATTAATTGAAAATCGCGCTTGCACTTTACTTTTTCGGGACGCTAATCGTCCCTGGCGGCCATTTTGAACTTGCCACGCGCTGACGGAGGTCAGCGCTCCAGTCGCTGCACGCCGCCCGGTCATTGCCTACATTTAAAGGCCATGGTCCGGTCGTGCAGCGGACACGCGCAGCGGGCGCGCCAATGCCGCGCCGAAGGCGCGACAAAGGCAAGACCGTCTGTGACCGTCCGAGACCGACCGGGACCAGTGGCCATGAGTCATGCCCAAATCACCTCTACCCATACGAATATGTTACATTACTCTTACAAAGAATTGATTGAATTACGAGGTAAGACGGGTACAGACTGTAATATACTCTGCCCCTCGGAGGAAAGCACCATATGTGCAGGCTGCAAATATTGCTTTTGTACTCGGAAGTCGAGTATTTATGGTAATGATAATACTGATGGTTCCATTACCCAACGAAAGTTTGGATATGTTTCAAGTAATAATAAAATGTATAACTTTTGGAATATCAACTGCCGCTCTCTGCCCAAACATAAGGAAGAGATATTTGATTAGTGAAAAACCAGATGCTATTTTCCTAACAGAAACCTGGCTAAATGCATGTTCAGGACCAGATGTGGCTTGTGCTTTACCATATAACTATGCCATAGTGAGAAAAGATAGAACCTCCAGAAAAGGAGGTGGCATAGCAATAATTTTTGAAAGACGTTACTCTTGTAAATTTGATGATTTTCCTTTAGCTGATTGCGAGGCTGCACTCTTTAAACTGACTCTTACAGCTCAATTTACGATGTCTGGGGTACTCATCTATCGACCACTGGGGCCAGCTGGTCCTTGGGGATCTTTACTCCCTGACTTGATAGCCCCTCTGCTACTTAAAATGGCACATTTTTCAGTAATTTGTGACTTAAATCGGCATCTGGAAAAAGAAGATTGTATTGCAAGTAAGACACTGATTTCTGATTTCTCAGCAATGAATGTTTTGCTTTGTAATAATGGCCCTACTCATATAGCTGGACATTTTTTAGACCCCTTTATTTCGAATTTGTCCCATATCAATTGCCCTCCAGCACTTCCCCTTTGTTGGTCTGATCATTTTGCTGTTAAAATTGAATTTACAATTTTAGATTCCCCGACTCTGCCATTGTTGGGCAAATCAGGTCAATCGAGGGAAACTGGATGTGGAAAAATTTAATTCAGCACTGTCTGCCTCTGTTTGATTCTATATCTCCCGCCTCGGTGGAGAGTATGTACAACTGGATTACTGAGGCAGCTAATGTCTGCCTTCCTTTGTCTACAAAAAATTTGAATAATCATCGTCCTCCGGCCCCCTGGTTCACAGAGCCATTAAAAACTGAAAAAAGTAAATGTAAAGTCACGGAAAGACGATGGCGTAAGAACTATTCCCTTGAAGCTAAATGCACCTATAAAAGTGCATTGAAAAGATATCAAAATGTATGCAAAATAGCTCGAGCAGAGCATGTTTCCCGTACTATTTCAAGTGCGCAGAATTGCCCTCGTACTTTGTTCACTATGGTTAAGAAGCTTGCGGGCTCAGATACGCAACCTTCTTCTCCTATTTTGGATGAAAAGCAATGTAACACTCTTGCTAACTTCTTTATAAATAAGGTGGAACAAATACATTTGTCGTTAGAGGGTAGTAAACTAGCTTCTCCAACTTTGGCCATGTTGGATGTAGATCCCACTGCTGGGGCTGTCCCACTGATAAATTTGGAAGAATGGGAACCACTTAATACAAGTTCTTTTTTTAAAATTCTAGCCATCATTAAATCGGGTTCTCCGGCTGATCCTCTTCCGGCTGCTGTGCTTCTGCAATTTGAACAGCCATCGTTGAACTTTGTTATGGAACTACTTAACGCCTCTCTTGTTGAGGCTGTAATGCCGCCAATTTGGAAGCATGCAATGGTTCTCCCTTTGTTAAAAAAGGTCAATGCGGATTCTTCCCAGCCTGCCAATTTCAGGCCTATTTCTCTTCTTCCAGTTTTTTCAAAAGTCCTGGAAAAACATGTAAACTCTCAACTGTCTCGGATTGTTGAATCCTCTAATTTTTGACATCCTGCACAGTCTGGCTTTAGAGCAGGTTTCTCAACTGAGACTACTCTGTTGGGCGTAACTGAAACGTTCCGTCAACGCCTGGATGCAGGCAATACAGTGGCACTGATATTGCTGGACCTAAGTGCCGCATTTGATACGGTTTCTCATACCGTATTAATTAAGTCTCTACAATCTTTAGGCATCTCGGGATCAGCATTAGGGTGGCTGTCCTCTTTTTTATCTAAACGTACATTTCAAGTCTTTTCCTCTAGGGCTTCCTCCAATGTTTTTTCCTCGCCGTATGGGGTACCACAGGGTTCTGTTCTGAGCCCGCTTCTCTTTAATATTTATGTACAACCTCTGGCGGCAGCTGCAGAAGAAGCGGGACTGTCACTGTTCTCCTATGCCGATGATACTCAGATCATCTTTTCTTTAGCGGCTGAAAGTAGTTCTGGACCATCTACCCTGCAGGTGGGCTTGCGCAAAAATGCAACTTGGATGCAATCTAAACTGCTCACACTCAACGGGGAAAAAACAGAGGTTCTCATTTTTGGAAAAAATGCAGACCTCTGGGGTACCCAACACTGGCCTGTTGAAATGGGACCCTTACCTGTACCCTCTTCCCACGTCTGTAACCTCGGCTTTATCATGGTCAATAAATTATCAATGAGACAACATGCAGTAAAAACTGCTGCCACATGTTTTACTATTCTTAAGTGGTTAAAAAAAAAAATGTGGATGCTCCCTGCTGATGCCCAGAAGACTGTAGTCCAGGCACTGTTAATCTCACGCCTGGATTATGGAAACATTCTCTATTTGGGCATCAACAAGGATATACTGTGCAAGCTTCAAACGGTGCAGAATGCTGCTGCTCGACTGCTTTGCCAAATTCCCAGAATGTCCTCTGTCTCTAAGGCCGTGAGAGGCTTGAACTGGCTCAGGATGGAAAAATCTAACAAAGTTCAAGGCCATGAGCTATACGTTTAAAATCAAAAACGGACTGGCACCTAAATATTTGCTAAACCTGGTACACCTTTACCAACTGGCTCGCTCGTTGCGCTCCTCTGTTCAGGAATTCTTTGAGATTCCTCGGATCAAGCTGGTAAGAATGGGCGGTCGCTCTTTCTCCTATCTTAGCCCACGTCTTTGGAATTCTCTCCCTTTGTCGATACGCAAAGAACCTTTGTATTTAAACTTTCGTAAACAGCTAAAAACTTGGCTGTTTAATCAATAACCTGCTTAATCTGTTGTGCTTTTTCTTTTCTGAGGTTCCTTTTTAGTTTTGCGCTGGGAAACCCTTTTTGGGTAGCTGTGCGCATTATAAAAATAAACTAACATAACATAACAGCAGATGTGTATGCCTATTACTCCCCCTCCCACCTACTCAACATCAAGGAAGGGTGGTATAGTGAGCAGACAGATCCAGCAAATGCCGTAGAGAGATAAGCGATGGGCAGCCGGTCAATGCTAGACTTCCTCTATAGTCATACAAGAATAGACCACCTGCCCATAGCGGCCAAAGTGGTCATTCAATTATGGCAACGGACGATCCAGCGGTTGGGCTGGTGTGAGAGGTTGACTCGGGAGACACCAATGTGGCACGGAATCTTCATTCGGCAGGTGGCGGCGTTGCCTGGGTTCCGCCCATGGGAACTTATAGGCTTGTCCACACTAGGTGACATTATGAAGGGGACAGTGCTCTAATCCTTACAACAGCTGCAAGACGAGTATCAGCTTAAATCGTAGCCAATTCCATAAGTATTTACAACTCATACGCACTCTAACACCATATATAGGTCTGACAGATCTACCCGAGTTTAATCCATTAGAAGGCAGGCTGGTTTTGGTGGACATGGGCGATTAGACCAAACACTGATTACACACAGCCACACCACCCTGGGGGCACTGCGGGCAAACTGGGAGGGAGACATTGAGGACTTAAGAGCCTACTACACAAGGGCACGCCTATGGGGTTAATTTCCTCCCTCACACGTCTCCGCTCCAGTGGGGAAGAGGGGGCCTTTCTCCACACAGTATGGAGCTGTACCGCACTGCTGACTTTCTGGCACGGGGTGACCTCTTGTCTAGCTCAGGTGCTGTCCTGGCAGATCCCCCTTGAACCCAAGTTAGTCCTCCTGCATAGCACAGAAGCGATAGCTGGTAATAGATACAAACAACACCTTTTGTTTTTAGGTCTTACCTACGCAGCGCGCAAGCGCTGCTTAGAGAGACCTCTTGGCATCGCTCAGCACTTTTGTTAAAACTTGTTCATGTTTTGCACTGCTCTCTATGGGCACTCGTGCAGATTTTGGTGTTTCCCTTGCGGGAGCGAGCAGTGGCGCCATCGGTTAGCAATTATCGCACCTTGCTGCTCACTCCCGTAAGGGAAACGCCAGACGTCCTCAGCGTCTACAGGCATTCAGTATCCTGTTACACCCTAATTCTGTTTCCAGATGACAGCATTTTCCTTTGCTTCACAGGGCCTGTTCGTTCATTTTCTGTCGCAGAAGGCCTTGCTTTCCGTTTCTTCACTGTCCTTAAATCCCTTGGCAAATCCATCTTGTTTGGGTCACCTTTGCTTCATAGACTCAGCTTTCCCGACTAGGGACCTGTTATTTTTGTCCACTCCCTTTAATTTGCTTTAATAACAAAACCTCGCATTAAGTGAAGCAATTGACTTTTAAATACCGCTGTTCTCTTACAGCCTTGTTCTTAAACAAGAAAACAGCTCTCCTTACACATGTTTCCCTTTTCATTCCTCCTTTTTTCTGCAGTACTTGATAACATGTGGCCAGGCTTTAACCAAATCATTGGGTTTCTGCAAGAACGTGGTGATTCACATACTTTCTGCATGTTATACATTCCGCTGCCCATAAATGTGTCCGAGGTTTGTGGGTTGTGATGCATGCTAGCGCAATCTCGCGCAATGCGCCTCTTCTGCCCTCCTAAAATATACCATCCTCATTCTCCATGTTAGAATTCGACACTTCAAAAACAAACGTGTAGCAAGAATTTTCTATTAATAATACTATAATGGCAGCGCTTCTATGCATTCATAGTAAATGTTCTGAGGAAATTACTTTTATTTTATTTTTTGCAGTGGTTCCGCTAAGTTGGTACTTATTGATTACTTGTTTGTGCTTTTTTGCCCAGGGGAGTTTCTTCCATTGGTGCAGCAGGTACAATGGCACCGGGGCCCACGGAACTCTGATAATTCGTGTATTTAATATAACTGTAGCCATATTGAAGTGGGGGTGCCTTTACTTACATGCCCTGGGGTCCGGGCAACTGAATAGGCTGCTGTTTTTGCCACATTATTTCATTGGTCAGTGTTTAGCTTTAGAGGTTGCACTCCTGAGTGACGTGAGGAAGACTTTAACATTGATTGTGCCGGGACATGAAAAAGAAATGCTGCTCGGGGCGCCAATTGTGTAGACTAAAAATATTGCAAATGCTTCGTGCATGCTGAATCTGGGATGTGTGCTCTTCAGATCGACAGCAGCTCTGTCCGTTGCTAGGGTGTTACAGGGTCATATGTTAAGGGATTGAATGCACCAAACCAATACGACTAATTCACTTTTTTTCTTAGTTACTGTTGTATGAGTGGATACTAAGGGAGGGTTTCAATTAAAAACAACTTTACTTTTTGTTAGGCTAGCATAGTATTTTCACTGCTAAATGAAACAAACATTGGCATAGCCAATAGGTCTCGCCTTTGGGTCCTTATAAGTATTTAATTATGCAGCACAATATCTTTGGTGCAACATCAACTGTTACATGGCTAAACACTTATAATGTCCCAAAGGCAAAACCTATTGGCTATGCCAATGCTTGTTGCTATTGACGTTAGCTAAGAAGGATATCACCCAACATTGGAAAACGGTCTCCCCGCCCTCAGTGGGAGGGTGGAAGCGTGCCATGGACAGATGTATGGGGTTGGAAATAGCAGTCTTTATGGCAAGAGGCTGCCCCCGGAAGCATAACAAAATCTGGAAGCGGTGGGAAGAATACAGGGGTATTGATTTGTCCTCTGTACAACCCTCCGTATCCCTTATAGAGATGGAGGTATGGTCGTATGGACTTGGACACAATAGTAGCCCACAGCTTTAATCACACCAATACTGTGGACTGTTTTTATGTTGGGGTTCGTGGATTAGTATTGGGTCTGTGCCTGGTTTTGAAGTTATGTAACATTGGCACCACTCAGAATTGCAAAATGGCTGTTGTATTTGTATTTGCGGGCCTTTTAGGCCGTGTTGTACTACCAATTAAACCACAATAAAATGTGTTATTAAAAAAAAACATACCAAATGGGAACCTACCACTTTCTGCTATTAGTTGTCAATAAATACCACTCCACCAAAGACCAGATTGACAGAAGTGTGATGAGAACAGTGTTATCAATTAAGTTTCAGATTTCGTGCTAGAGAACGCTCCCTCCATTGATGCCTTGCAGAGAGGCCCTTGCAAAAATGATAATGCTACATAGAATTCTTTATTATTTCTCTAATTTGCATGTCTGTCTCCTACAAAGCCTCTTCTGTACTTTAGATAGTATGATGGGTGATCTAATATGGACTAATAGCAGGTGTAGGGTTTCCTTGGTGAAACAAATTGCCTGCCGATCAAGGAGGCCTGGGTGCTCTAGATTTCAAACACTTTTATTTGCTGGCGCAACTTCGATGGCCAACCTACCGGTTGGCTGCGCTTCCCCTATTCGAGGTGTCTTGTGCAGACATACGTGGTGTGAAAGACAAAATACAGAAACGATTCATCCGGCACTCTAGCATACCTAAACCATTTAATAGACTTCTACATATAGCTTAGGTTAGTTACCACTGGGTGCTGAACTTCTCATGACAGACTATACCATATGTCTCTGGCATACTGCTGATAAGTATCTATTCCTTTCAGCGAGATGCATCTCATACTGCAGCTGAAGCCTGGGAAAACTCTGTGATAATTTACTTGGGAGACTTCTTTTACGACAGGGCTCTTATTCCATTTGAAACTTAATCCACACAGTTTGGTCTTCCTCTAGAACACTTCTTCTTATTAAGTGTCTTCTTCTAACATTCACCCCTACCTGGGCTATAACAAACACAGAACATCCCACTCACCTAATGGTGCAGACATTATTTATTACAGGCACAGGACATAAGTTAATATCTTGGATAGCCAGATCCATTCCAGTTCAGACTGATGACCCATTAGAGTAGTTGGGATTGAAAGGAGAAACTTATGTAGGCGGCATATTTACACAAAAAGAAAGGGAGAAACCACTTGCTCATCCACACTAAATTTCAAGAAATGCCAAATTTCAATACATACAAAAATATTCTGCATCGTGCCGACTTGACTCCCAACAGGCTGAGTAAAATATATGAAAATGCCAGTTCTAACTGACTCGCTGTGATTCTCCTGAAGCAGACCTAAAGCATATGCTCTGGGATTGCTCGTGAGTTGCCTCCTACTGGAATTACATCTAGACTGACTATATATTCGACCACTACTGCCCTTCAAGTCAGCTTTCTATCGCTGTTCTCCCATTGGTTCCCTCCCTCTTGCAAATACAATAACTCCTTTTATATCATCACCAGGCCTGCTTTCACTGTTACTGCACTCAGTTTTTCATTTCATGGCTTATGGACTAGCATTTTCTACTAAGATTGAGTTATATGCTATATAATGTACTCTATATCAAACAGTTTAAATGATTATACTGTGTACCTTCATGCATATCGTTTAGCTACTGATATTATTGTCTTGCAATGCTACCTCCAATATGCACCATATTTATATTAGATCTTACTAAAATCAATAAAAAACATTAACTAAAGCGCTAATCTTGTTGTGAAGATATCAACACTTACAGGGAAATTTAGGATTGAGTTAAAAATGGTACATCTTTAACATGGATGGGACTATAAATTCATATTTGTAAATTTGCATTAATTAAATAAGATCATTTAATATGATTTTCTTGGATAGTGACTCAAAGGCAGGGCTGAATAACAGGAGAAAGAGGCAAATGACCTGGCAGTCTTTACAGAGGGTGTTGTATTGGACATTGACTAATGGAATGAAGCCGTCTCCTCCACCTGGACATTTTATATGGGCTACCACAGCCTGTCTAATACCTTTTAACAATCAAGTGCTGTGGTTATCCATGAGCAGGTGAAATGTCCTGCAATGGTTTGTTATTACAGATCAGCCTAGTGTCAGAAGGAGGCCTATCATTGACAGATCCAGTTTGTTCTGGTATGAAAGAGGAAAGGTACAATTTTTCCAATCATTTGATCTGACCGTGGCATGCGCAATATTGTCGGTCCAAAAAACATAATTAAACATTTTATGCATACTTTTTAAATCCACTGAAGCTTTCAGTGCTTTTTATCAGACGTCAACTTGCAAACTATAACAAAGACATTAAAGGTACTTAAATTGCCATTACCGTTTGGACTCCTCCAGCTGTGATCTACAACATCCACTATCACAGGAGCGCTTGCAAATCTAGCATAAGCCTGAAATAAATTTACAAAAAAAGGTACGTCAGTAAACTTATAGTATTGTCATCTGTACAGCACAGGATCTCTTCACTCAGCGACCATCCAATGAAGCGGGATTGAGCGAAACAGGAGCCTTAGAACATAGCCCTCTTTGGGGACAAGTCAATGATACTGATGTTACGCTGAAAATAGCATGCTACTTGGCACCAATATAATGAATCCCACTATAATGGTAATTTTTGGAAAAACAGATTGTGAAAGTAATTGTAGACAATATGAAAGAGCTGAGTATCTGAAAACTGAACCATTAAACTTGGTGGTTTGTATTTTGGCAGCAAATGAGTATGTAATGGCCAGACTTTTCATACACGGAAGCCAAGGACACCGCCTGTAAACTCAAATAGTACAAACTAGACCTTAAATGATTTTCAACTTCTGAACTAATTATTTGGGATGTACAGGTTGTAAGAAATTCAGGCTGCTTTGTAGAAGCTGCATGATTAGAATAGAAGTTATCGTGTCACTGCGTTACTCACGTTAACAGATTCATATTATATACTATCCTAACACAATAAGAGGCAAACAGTAACATTATTTTATCACACTTAATCTTACCCCAAATAATTAAAAATCTACTTGTGTAATTATGTATTTGACATCGTGAAATTCTACTGACATTTTCGACATTTTATCACATTTAATGCTACATAATAAATCAGTGGATATCAGTGCTTAATTTGTAAAATATTAAGTGCCAGGGCTCTGATCAGGAGACCACTGCAGCTTGCACCACCCATCGCCCTTGTTATCGCTGCCAAAACAACTACGAACCATCTCTCTTGGAAGTAAATGCGACAGTTCAGATTATTCCAGGTCCCCAAAGCTAAAGGAATGGCCAGGGAGTCAGGTATTAGTAATTTTTTTAATGTATATTGGTTTCCTTAACATCAGAAATACTTCTCATCTCTAAATTACATCAACATCGCCACCATGTGGTAGACTGCCCTAAGTGTGGTATTGACAATTAGGTGCCGGTGCCAAGCACCGGAAACCAATTAAGCGCCGGTGCTCAGCACCGGAAAGCTCCAGCTCAAATTAAGCACTGGTGGATATCGACTGACGTACCTAGTATATTTTCAGAGGTCGTTTTGTGGCCGAATATACTCTATGCCTAACCAATGTACTTTATTATTCAAATAAATCTTTTGGAATGATGTAGGCTTTGGTGGGCAGGTACTCTGTCACAAACTTGAGGGGGTATCCCTTCTGCACCTAGCAATAGCATTAGGGTATAAATGCACTTGTGATACGGCGGATGGGACATAAATCACGTTTGTGATGGAGTAACAAGTCCGCAAACCTCCAATTCAAGTCCTTCGTCCTTTCAACTCTTTATCACTTCTCTTTAACAATAAATCCATAATCTAAGGTCTCTTGTTTCCCACCTTCTTTCCTTCTCATGTGGTCTCTACTTAACTTTCCACCGGATAAAATTCAATCTGCAGCTTTTCTCATGTAAACATATATTTGCAGCCCATGCCACAATCAATTATCGACTGCTTGATTTACAGATTTTAATTAAAAGCTGCAGATTATTGTGTTTAGGTGTTGACTGTGGTGACATATCGTGTAAATATTCCAATTCCCTAATGGATGGACTGATAGAAAGGTTTTTTTGTCAAACTTTCTTTATTGAGTTTGTCATAAGGCACAGCGCTAAACAAAGGCAGGAATACACAACGATAACATCAGAAGTATGCGTCTGAATGCAATTAGTACATACAGTTTCCAATATGTAATGACATCCTCGCAATCAAAGAGTTCAATTAAAGCACTGTCATCGAATGATCTGTTTCACTGAACCATAAAAAGGGCCCATCAAAATCCCCCATGTAAACCTAAGCTACAAACCATGAGTGAGGATACTAGACCTGTGTGTTGTGTGGTGGGCGTGGCAAGCCACGTCCGAAGCCTACCAATGGGACCTCAGGTAGTCCCAGGGTCTTCACCAGTTCTCTTATGATATTACATCTGAAAAAGATGAAGTGCCTGAGTACATTTGGGGTATGCCGTGAGTGGAAGGCCCACAGAAAGAAGGTTGCCAGAGGACCCCAGTTATATTCAAAATGTTTATAGTTATCCAGGAGAATATCCGCCATTCTCTCCATTGTCAAGGCCTACCACACCCTGGCATGCCACTGGGTCACCGAGGGTGCCATAGTTTTTTCCAAAAAGCCACCAACTCTGTCTTGGCCGCCCCTAGGCAAAACCACATAATGGAGTGATCTCCTGAGGTTTGGTGCTTAAGGGTCTTGTCTCGTGGCCCCAAAAGAGCAAAGCTTGGTGCACATGAGATCAGGTACCCCACTATGTCTTTAAATTTGAGCTAAAACGTCAGACCAGAAAGGACAGATTATGGGAGAGTCCCACCATATGTGACGAAATCTACGAGCAACTCCCATCCTCTCCAGCACAGGTCAGACATGTTGGGGGGTAAATTCTTTCGAGTTTAGTGGGATAGAGAAACCAATCATACAGAATTTGGTAATGGGGGTCTCTTATCTCCATAGTGGTTGAACCTAGATATGTTGCACCATGACTCCCACCATTGCTCGTCACAGATCGTTTCCGATAGTATATTGGTCTAAACATCTATGTGACATGGCCGAATTTTGGGGGCGGTATCAATTAAAAGTGAGTAGAGGATGGAGATAGTACAATTTCACCCCCCACTTGTCTTACAAATTTCTCAACTGGAGAAACATCTTTAGTGGCTGATACTCTCAAGTCAGGATGGAGAACTCAATGTTTCAGTTGAGTGTAATGGTATCTCTCAGAATTTGGTATGCCAAAGTCTTGTTGACATTTTTTACAGGTGAGAATCTCCCATCTATGAAACAAGTCAGGAATGGTAAGACACCCTCATTCCCTCCAGAGATCAAAAGGGCCCGGTGTAAGTGCTGGTGGAAATACAAGGTTAAGATGAATAGGAGTGACTGGAGAGGGGAACGTAGCCTATGCAGCCGGGCGATTCATGTCATCCCATGCTTTTTTTTTGTATAGGTTTATTAAAGTTTTACACATTGTACAAGATCAACTTCAAATGTGGATCCAAGCATAGTAATACATGGGCATGAATACAAATCAAGTTTTTTCAGTGAATTGACAGTGCCTTCGGCTCTGGATTGCTCATCGAGAAAATGTATACAGCAAACACATGAACAATATTTCACAACAGAAAAGAAAATGGAAAAAGAAAATGGAAAAAGAAAAGAGAAACTCTGGAGTCTGCACAGGATATGAGAAGGTATGTGTCTTATGGGCAAGGGGTAGCCAAGGGGAGTACCCATCCGGGGTAAAACCCAAGCAGGAGTTGCAACCTGACCCCAGGGGGGGGGGGACTCTTCCATGGTAGACCGATGGTGATGTCACAAGTTGGGAGAGGTCAGGCCTGATGTGTATCTCAGGCAGGGCGTGGTATGTGTTGACTTTGAACCCACGGGTCCCTGTGTGTCTCGCGGGCTGGCAGGGGGGCTACCATCATACCAATGAGCATGTGTTCGCAAGCCTGTGTGTGGATTGTGCAAGCGTGAATCAAGGTGGATGCGCATGTTTTTTGGCTTCTAAATTAAGCAGGAAGGTCTCCCAACTTTCCCCACCTGTGTGGGACTCCCACCTCATGCAAAGCAGCTAGAGAGTGTAGGCTTCTGCCCAGGTCCATGTCAGTAATACAGTAAGCCAGTGCTGGAGGTTAGCGGTGGGATGGATGCCTTTCATGCCATTGCTACTTGGCGTTTGAACAATACAAAGGCCGGGTCAATGAATCGGTGAAGATTTTATTCCCTTTCACTTGGGGGCATAGACCCAGCAGGCAAGATTCAGCCGTGGGTGTCAGATCGTATGCTGCCATCTCTGCCACGAGGCCGTAACCACTTGCCAGATTGGGTGTAGCACTGGGCAGTCCCATGCCATGTGGTAGAACCCAGCATAATGCGGGGGGGGGGGGGCGAGGTAGGTATGATGTACATAATCGAATTGAGTAAAGTGGAATCTAGGGTTACGGGATATCCCCTTCACTAACTGAAAAATATGGGCCTAAGCTGTTTGAACAGGGTGGTATGGCAGCCCCGGATTTGGAACTTTACTGTAACTCCGCGCAGGCACAATTCGCTTACCACGGGGTGTTCCCGACTCTCTTCATGGCACACACCACACCGGAGAGTGATAGGGCAGATCCGACACCCCTCCATATTGCGCTGTTTGGCCCCCAAAGACGACCCCAAGCCAGGGTGGATACAGTGGGTTGTACTGGATGGGCTTGGTGGGAACTTAGACGTAGAGAGGCCTAGAAACTATGTTCGCTTCCTCGATTCAACCTATTAAGCATCCCAGACTGCCCTTTACTGCAGAGGCGGGGGTAGACAAAAGACTGCGGCAGCTCCGATCCACACACTGGGATGGGCATTCCCTAACGGGGTGTTTGCTACTATGGATGAAGCGCTGGGCGAGGACCACACGAGGCTGCTGGATAGGTTCACTTATTACAAACTTCGAGCAGCGCTGCGCACACTCTACAAATCCTTCCTTGTAGCAGCACCACCATAATCCTTGGTGCTGGAGGAATTCCTAGTGAATCCCTCACCGCGGAGGCTCATTACTCTATTGTATTCGGGAATTCAGCGCACATCCCCAATATGTGACCCCCGGCACGGCGCGAGTGGGAACAGATCCTGGGAGACCAGACTGAGGAGGGTACATGGAAATACTGGGGCACGCAAATGAGGGAGCTGTCGCCCAACTACAGACTGCGCCTTATCCATTTCAAATTTCTCCACATGTTGGACGGGACCCCTACTTGGCTTCATAGGGCAGGGCTGAGTGAGGATGCGAGGTGCGTGCGCTGTCGAGCTCCGGAGGCCTCTTTCTTGCATTTAGCCTGGGAATGCCCAGAAGTAGCGCAGTTCTGGGAGAGAGTTTTTGAGGTGCTGGCTCTGCTGATGGGCGCTGTGGTTGAGTGTTCCCCCCTGGTGGCTCTGTTGGGGTGTGTGCGTGAAATAGGTGCCGCGTATAGGAAACTGGTTGCTATGCTATTGCTCTTGGCAAAGAGAAGGATCGCCATCTGCTAGGGTCGACGGCGCAGACCAAAAGTTGCGGAGTGGCTTACAGATGAAGTGTTTTGCCCCCATCAATTGTCTCAAGGACATATGGGCACCACTGCAGGGCTATTTAGACTCTTTACCCCCCAGCACTGAGAGCAGCGCTGCTGTTTAGGCCCTGACACTGCATGCGGAGCATCCCCATTATACATGGGTCACAGGGTATACGGACGTAACTGGAGCATCACACCTACATTTGAGCCAGAGAGGTCATCCTTCCTCCCTTCCCTGTTAACCCCCTCTTTCCCATACCTCCTTTGCCTTGTTAGGGCCATGCAGAGCCCTGGAATACATTGTGGGAAGACGGACGCTACTGGCGGCGGACAACCGCAACCAGGAACAAGGCCTTGACTCATTACTGTTGCTCGGGACTATGCAAAATTATCCTTTGAAAGTATCCCGCTGTAATCAAGGCTGCCAATCCGAAGACTAATTGCATGTTGTTGGCGTGACTTCTCCTCTCTATTCATTGTATTCCTTTTGAAAATTTAAATAAAAAGAACTTTAAATAAATAAACTACAGACACCAATCATGGCAGTTCACAGATGGCAATTGCTGAAGAGTATGGAAGGTGGAGGCCTCTGGGGTACACGAACAGGTGCCAACAGGCGTGGGCCACTGCCATCAGTCTTGTATCACACTAATGACAGACAATGGCATCGGACAGCTATGTGTAGATGCTCACACCCCCCAACACCCCGGAACGAGTGGTAACTCAGGACAGGCTGGACCGTGCAACCAGGCTATCGGCCATTGCAGTTGCGCCGCAGCATAGTAAAGCTCGAAGTTAGGTGCCCCAAGCTCGCCATCCAACAGTGGATGCTGGAGCATGATTAAAGCAACTCGTCACCGACCCTCACTCCAAATCAGCTCGAGCAGCGATCCATTAAGCTTTCGAGAAAAAAAATTGGGGAACACAATTGAGAGGGCTGCAAAAAAGTAAAGTAAACTGGGTAGGACTTACATTTTGGTAATCGCTATATGACCCAATGGGGACAAAGGCAACGTCTGGCAGAAGGGCAAGGACCAGCAGACAAAACCGACTGCCTTGTCAATATTGCCCTCTTTAAGGTCCTTCTCTTTGTGATGTATCTGGACTCCCAAGTATTTGAAGGTATCGTAGCACCATTGGAGAGGAGTCCCTGTGGGCTGGCCGTGGCGCTAAGGGAAACAAACAGTATTTTGGCCAATTCATACGGTAGCCAGATCTATACACAAAGTCATCGGATAGACGCATGAGGCCAGGAAGGGCAGTCCCAGCGTCCCGTAGGTAGACAAGGGCATCGTCTGCATATAGCGAAATGATGTGGTGTATGCTCCGCTCTGGGATGCCCCAGGCCAGAGCACATTGGCGAGGATGGCATGCCAGTGGCTCCATGGCCAGGGCAAAAAGGAAGGGGAATAATGGGGAGCCCTGTCTGGTGCCCCTTTGAATAATGAAGCTGTTAGAGATCAATTGACCAGTCTTTACCCATGCTGACGGATCAGTGTACAGGGTGCACACCCAACCCAGGAACCCCAGACCAAACCCCATGTTGGTGAGGTCACCCCATACTTTGAAGAGTCATTTTTGTAGGTGTGCTAAAGTATGCATTACAGGGGGTGGGGTCGGTCTCCAACAACTTGCTCACCATGGAACAATGGTTATAATCCCTGGTTTAATGTAGGCAGCTATGGTGTGATGGTGCAAAGGCACAATGCTAAATCATTATGAATACATTAAAGTTCAGACAGGCTCAGGGAATAGAAGATAAAATGCAAGTGAACCTATATAACCGTTAAGTGTTCATGCTTAGCTAATACTTGGGGATAGTTGCATCCGTGGGAGCTGGGGGGGCGATCCAGGGGGTGGGGGGAGTCGGGGTAGGAAGGGGGAAGGAGCAAACTATGTGTATCACTATTCACGCTGCCTCTGTTATGGGTTCTTCTTTTGCATTGTACGTAACTTTTCTGGGTTTTTTTACGCCTAAGTTGTGTGGGCGATATAAGTTTCCATGTACGGCTCAGTGGCTGGTATGCGGTGGCGATGGCCCCTTCTCAAGTGACGACACCTGAACTGATAAGGACAATGTAGCCGGCTCCTAAACGGGTGGTGGTTGGCGCATAACCCGACAGCAGGTTATATTCTCTTGACTGCAGGCACAGTTTACCAATCTGTATATGCTTATTAATCTCTGTGTGTAAAGTATGCTGCCGTAACATGTATTCTTTTACCAAAACTACAAACTAATAAAAACAGATTTGCAAAAAAAAGCGTTCATGCTTAGCTAACCTCTCCAAAACCAATATCTTGCTACTGCGTGGATTTTGGCGAGAAGGTTGGACAACATGACACCTACTCACTTGTAAATGCTTCTTTTAGCATTGGCATACCCTCTTTATCGTTGTCTGTTAAAATATGAAAACTATTTCTCTCTCTGCATACAAATCGTTCTTCTCTTGAAACATAATATCAGCTACCTAGGTGGGCACATTTATGAACAGCAGCACGACTGAAGGAAATGTGTAAAGTGCAATTAACCAATCTGACATCACAACTCTCCACAAAAAAAACACTCCTGATCAATGCTCCCTCTATTAAATTTCCTCTGGGTGTGCCAACAATATATATTTGGGCACAATTTGCTAGATTATGTGCAGGACCAAGAGTAGTAATGATCCACAAAGCGTATTATTGGGGTGAGCGTGTCATTGTATCTGACGGGTGGTGGCAAAGGTGGCTTATAATAGTAAGGCGCTGAAGAGGCCCATCAATTAGCAAAAACAATTAGAAAAAGAGAAGCAAGTTTGTCCCCGGTTGCTTCTAACTGAGATCCAGTTCTACAACTTGGACTTCTAATGGGCTCCCCTGAAAGGCTGAATAGCTTGTTAGAGGGTGGTAAAATGTTCCTCTTTGCCAGATGGTAACAGACATCAGCCCCTTGATGAAAAGTACTGAATCTCCCAAAATGGGGTACTGGCCAGAGATGCACAGTCCAGAGTCCTGTCTGGTTGGCACAAAACCCAGGCACTGAGTGGAAACTGTAGTGACCCAAGGGTGGAGGTGGCTCTCCTTCCAAAGTTTAAAGATACTTTCTAGTCCTGGCTGAAGCTGAGGTAATCCCTATCCAATTGGGAAGGAAGGAGATATAACAACAGAGGAAAGTATACCTTTGGTCTCAGCACTGAGTTGTTCACCTGAGTTTATTAGAGGGCACCTGGGTCGCACGCACCCACTCAACAACCCTCAAACCAGTAAAAACTATATTGGGCAATAACACATATTAAGTCTACTAGGTCAGTTCCCATATTATTACCACATACACTACTGCCTCACAGATATGTCACAATGAGACTGCACAGGGAAACAACTCCTCTAATAGTCACAAGACCATTACAATGTGACTTTACCTTTCATCCCGATTTTCTTACTACACATTTTTTATAACAAATACATGTGAAAATCCACTATGCCATGAACCTTATATGCAGAGGTACAGGTAGCAATATGCAATTATTACAATTATTGAGGAAGGCAAAATGAGCCATTCGAAGCTTGACCTCTCATGAGTTATAGCCCCCACCCATATTCACCAATGATAATAAATAGCATAATACACTCTACACATCTGCTATGTACATATATACTACACACATATAAAGAGAGAACATTTAAATAAACATAGAGAGGGTAAAATGAGGTGAGGGCAGTCAGACATCCCTCCTTTAAAGAAGAGGACACAGTTTGAAGATAAGTGTGCCAGGACAAATGCGAGGTCACACAAGTGCTTCAACCTCTTACGTACTGAAACCCTTGCCCTGTACAAGCGATCCTGGGTAATTGCGTCAGCATTGTATTAAACGAGACGTGCTTGACCAAATAGTAAACAAACATTGGCAAAGCCAATGGGTCTAGAATTGACTGCCAGCCTTTTGGCTTTGTTAATCCTTGTTTTATTTCATCATGTCTTCATTGTTGGGGGAGTTGTAGGGTCCTTGCCAATATAAAACGAAATTGCTTAAAAGCAAAATATGTTTTTGACTCAAAAAGCTCACATTGCCTTGGTAGTCCCCAGCATTAACGGTAACTAATATTTATGTGGATGTGCTTATTATAAAAAGTAGAATGGCATCACTCACTGTGAAATTGGACAATGTCTGAACTAGGCTGACCATTGCCCGTGCTCTAGCTCTAGTAGGCAGAAGAAATAATGTGAAAGACACAACAGACCAATGAATGAAGAGGACTAACAGCAACCCCCTATACGTATGTATGTAACAATTATTTTAATGAAATCCAAAAGCCTTGCATAGTGCCAGGCCTGTAAAATAATTCTCACCATTGCACTCCAAGAACGCGAAAACGTACTCCATTACATTGTACTAAGTAAAATACCGTATTTGATTGGGTGAGTGGAAGAGGATCATTGATAAACAACACTAGCATATTTTCTATTCGAGTTAACTGGTGCTACTATTCGCAAACATGGGGTATGTGGGAAATACAAGCAAACATATCTACAAAAGTTCAAACTGTCCATGCATTTTTGAATCCCTAAAATGCAGCCCATCTAATGTGGCAACTACACTTTCCTCCTTGTCCATCCACTTAACTCTGTACAAATCTCTAGAGCAGTGATACTCAAAGTACGACCCGGGGACCACTTGCGGCCCTCTTGATCTTCACATGTGGCCCCTCTTGTGAATAGCAGCTTGAGCTGCTGTTTAGTTGCTGAGCACTAATATTCAAGAATTGTTTTTTAACTAAACGGGCAAACATTTATTAACCTGCAAATAAATGTTTGCCTGTTTATTTAAAACCAATTTAGCCCTCCTTACACAATCTCTGACCCACCCAGGCCCCCTACCACCACCATGCTGGCATCAGTGCGGTCCTCGGACACACCACAGACCATACTTTGTGGCCCCTGGACAAATGTTTGCGAGTACCCATGCTCTAGAGTAATTAGGAACATTTTTAATAGAGATTATGAAGCGTGGTTTATCTGTTGCTTTATAGGTTTTTTAAAGTGCACACAGTCCATGCATTAGTTGGAAACACAGTGCAAAATGCCAGTTTACCCTTATTCATACCCCCATTCAATTGCAAAAGAAAACCTATTTGATTAATTACCCTTTGAATTTGATTTCATATCATACGATTTAAGAAAGGAACACACTTTAAATATACATACTTAAAATTGCCACATGATGTATTTGGTTTTGTACAGTCTAAATAATAGCTAGTCAACAAATGTAGCAGGGACGTTTTAATATTTAAGTCACAGTGGCTCAGAAGACAAAGTTCAGGCCGGAGTTCATGTAATCAGAGGTGCCTCCGCAGAATACTCCATCCTGTCTGTAAAAATAGGCATGAAAGGTGTTTCAGTTACTGGTGTTTGTTTACCTGAGAAGCTGGCACCGCAGCAGCTAAGTGTCACAAAATGCAGCGCATTAACCATACTTAATGTTTTTAGGTCAAGCTTCGAGACCTTTTGTATTTGGTTTGTGGACTTAAAGCCCGCCCACTGCTTTTTACTTGTTTGTTTCAGTGTCCTTTAAAAATCCTTGCTTGCTAGTGGTCAATCCTTCCTCTTTGTCCCTCCTTTTTGTCTTTCGTTTCCTCCCACGGAGCAGGCACCAGGTACTGTATCTTTACGCTTAGGCTATTTATCTGTTCATTTGGGGGGCTATTTTTTTTATTTCTTTTTTACTCGTGTTACACTGTGGGCGCGTGTTCAGCTTCGGTGCTCATATTTTATGGCATCTTCGGTCCTGATCCCCTCCTTCCCGTTGTTGCACCTCCTACTCCGTTGCTGGTTTTTTTTAAATTAGTTTCGGCTTCCATTATAGGGGGATTGGGCTTGTTTTTTGATGCTTCTACTGTCTACTTCGTTGCTCCCCAGTAATTGTTGCTTGCACTCTTCCTTGCCACCAAACTAAGATGTGTTTTCAGAGCAAAGACTATGCATTTAATATGCCATTATTACCCTGAAGTGAGTGTTTTGCCATTTTAAAATACTGGTCAGGACTTACTGAGCAACATCAGTTGTCTAAATCGGTCTGTCCCTTCTCTGGTTACTTTACATACCATCTGCCTAAAGGGTAAAATGGCAGCAGATGCCGTACTGCTTGATCTCTGCAGGTTGGGTTGAAAGGCATTGGGCTGAGTTGCATTTTTCACAGGCAGGTGTCAGTAATGTAGACTGTACATGACAGTACTTGTTGTTCATTGTCCATAGAAGAACAAATTCTAATGTATGGGTTCAGGATGTGCGCTGTTCAAAGAACCTCATTTGTGTTTGATTTAATGGCATATACTGTCACTCCATCTTTACTGGGAATTTTGGTTTGCTGCTTGGTTCCTATTAATATTGTCATCAGGGCCGGGACAGAAGTGCTTCTCAGTTGATGTTTAAAAACTCCTTTCAATTTATACTTTTGGTATAAACTGATGTACTAAGGTGAAACATTTCTGCAGGTTAAAATAAATGCACCTTCTTGAATTTTGAAGACACCTCATCATACACCCACTACAGCCCTCAAAAGCAAGAGCTGCTGTGATGTATGTTGCATGATTGCCATGCAGAATATTTTCAGGGCTCGGAGCGTGCATGGGCTCTTTGAGCCAGGGCAAACCCTTGGCTCGACTCATTGTATGGATTCGTTATCTCACCCATTTTTTCCTGCACCATCGCAACCCTCGAGCATGGGAGCTGTCTGCGATGGTCTATGCATCTGGCTGCTGCTCTGCTCCCTCTACTTTTGGTGTCACAAAACTTGCAAAGAAACTCTACATGTACACATTCTTTACAAAAGCCGGCCATTGGTTCACGTGTTAAAATTCAGCATGACACTTCAATAGAATGTTCTGTAAAGTCATCTGCATTAATTTTAAAAATGCCCTTCTGTCGTTGTTCATCTTAATTGTCAGTTAGTGATCATGAAGGCAGCTCTGTGACACAGTTTAAAGTGCTTCTTTCTTATATGAACGTTTCAAAGTATGTAGTGAAAAAAGCATTGTCAAAGGAGATAGTGTCGCCTATGAACGAGTTATTGGATTTGTCAATGTTTTCGAGGCTGAATGTAAAATAAAGGGCTACGACTTGGCAGTCATGGTGATTGTTTATTTATTTTTTTACATTCAGCCATGCTGCAGAACATATGCCACTGTATAAAATGGCTGAAAAACGTTGACAAAGTCAATAGGTCTCGTAGGCGAGACCTATTGGCTTTGCCAGTGCTTGATTGTGATGCTGATTAGGATGGAGGAATTCAGTGAGGCAGTCACAGCCAAGCAGGAAAGTGTTCCTGCCACCCGTGGGTCGATTTTGTTAAAAGAGAATGTAAATGCCACCCTGGTTAGTGTTATTTGCCGTGTACGTGCTTTTAATCTCTCTGTACGTGGCACAAAGGCAGAGGCTGCGCAGGTACCCAGGCGCACACTTTAGCGGGAACTTAGTTCCTAACCCCAGAGATACCACCAACTAACACTCCAAAGCAGGCCTAAAAAAATCTCAAGGATGAGATGCCACTCGACATTATGAATCACTATAGATTTCAAGTTGCCTACCAAGATGGGAGCCTTGTGGTATGCAGACTTTTAACTAAAGTCACAAGTAATAGCAATGGGAGTAACCTCATTTCATCAAAACAAAGTCCTATTCACCGTGTCCCAATTTAACACCTCTGTAGTGTGGGTATTTGTCTACAAAATCAATCGTTTTCAGTAGGTGGAAAATGCCCATGAGAGAGTGGTTTTTGGTCTGACAAAACATAGAAAGCATCAGCAGCCTACACTGGCTTCCAGTAAAAGACAGAATCACACTCAATACTTTCTGTCTCACATATAAATGCATCGAAGTCACAGCTCCCAAATGCTTACAAGAAAACAATTGTACCCTATACTCCTGGTCATCAACAAGCTGATATTGAGCAAGAGATGACTGACGATTCTCAGTGGCAGCTTCCAACTCTGAAACAACCTAGTCAGACAAATCCACCACTCAGAATTGCAGACATAGTTCATTGCAGAGTCCCCGCTGTTTTAATCTCTGTTTCCGCCCCACCACTTCCCTCTCATTACAGCTAGCAAATATTCCTCCTGTTCACTGTATAGCATCGACACTGGAATTGTGCAGATGAGACACTTGCTGCGTAATTATTATGGGTTTACTGCATTTGCCACATGTATCATCTGTTGCATTATCTGCAGGTTTCAATAAAAAAAATGCTTCCAACTAAATAACAAAAGCTAGTAAAAGAAACAAGCCACGCATAATGCAATACAGTGACACACACCATGCAAAGGTCATATTTCAGTTGCCGACTGCTATCTTCAAGTGTTGAACTAGTACTGATGAGGGGTGAATTTTACCTATAAGTACTACTGAGGCCTGCTCCTGATGAACTGAGGAAGAGCTCTGGTTTGACCTACAAAAAAACATACCTGACAAAGTTCATTGTTATTCAAACAAAATGATTCAAATATTTCTTTAATTCTTCCTACACAAATAAGTTACAAAATGATAGTCTTTGAAAGCAGCCTTTATTTCAACACCTCCTGACAAGGCCCTTTCATTACACATAAGTAATATATGATACTGTTCTCCAGTACTATCTTTTAATGAAAAGAAGTGCTTCTAATCCAATATGGACACAATAGCACAAAAACTACAGACTACTAAAAAATAACTGGGTTCACATAATAATGTCTCCTGAGAGCAATATTGTCTCTTTCACCAAAACTGTCTTCACTCTGGGACTTATAAGGACTATGTTAATAAAACGGTGTTTCTGTACTTCAGTGTAAACATAATTAAATTAAATTTTTTTTGATAGTTACTTAAACCCGTTTAATACACGTCATTGTGATTAAGAAAATCGTAAACTGCACAGTGAATTGTGCAGATTTAAAGTCACAGAGTTACAATTCCCTTGGGGAAATTACATTTGAGAGATTGTCTGTGATTAAATCGATAATTTTTACCAAGCCTGTTAGCAATTGACCTTCATTGCTATTGAAGCATGGTTTATTACTACTTGGCGGTGTGGATATTTAACCTTCTCTAGTGTGGAAGCAATAGTTTTTTATGCTCGCTATATATGGCTGACAGATGGTGTCCTCCCTTCTGAATTTCCAGTTTTGATGGGATTTACCTATGTCGAACAAACGCAATCGCAGCCTTTGGTTTTTAGCTCCCAGGAGGTTGGGAGTTTTAAATGAGGTACAAGTTGATTGACAATAGTGACAATTGTTCTTGTATTTAGTAGTTGGATGTCCTGGGCTTTTATTATTATTAATTGAAATTTATAATGCGCACGAATCACCCCGGGAGCGGTATCTCAGCACAGAAAAGGTGATAGGCAACAGGAATATAAACATTAAAACAGCTTTGTTTTGAGTAATTTCCTAAACTTAAAATGATCATGGCAACTCATTAATGTAGAGCGGGCAATGTATGAGAAAGGCCTGCCCCCAGTTCGAGACTTTCTGACCCATGGTAGGGCTTTGTCACTAGATCACAGAAGTCTGACTGGGCAATAATGAATACGTTAGGCACATAAATAGCTGGGACATTTCCCCATCAGAGATTTATGAGTAAGACAACAGATTTTAAAGATAAGTATTTTCCGAACTGGCAGCCAATGTAGTGAGCGCAAGAGGGAGAAGACACAGCCCCGGAAGGAAGATTGCAAATGAGAGGGGCCGCAGTGTTCGGAACAACTTGCAGCTTAGATAGCAATGTCTCATTTGCCCAGGCCAGAAGGGTATTGCCATTATCCAGACGGCTAATAATAAGAGCCTGAACCAAGGTTTTCCTCGCTGAAGGTGGGAGAAAAGGGAAGGCTCTTCTCAGCAAGAGCATCATATGAAAGCAGGTACCTGTAACAGAAAGAACCTGTTCTTTTTTTTTTTTTTTTTTTTAAGACTTTATTTGTAGTTTTGAACAGTTATGGAACAAACCAAATTACAGTACCAGCAATGTCAAAGAATCAATGGTTATAGGAGGCACACAGTCCGGAATCAATCATTGAGCTCAACAGATGCCCGTGCGGGGCCCATGTAGTAATTCAGGCAGAGGCAACGGCGGGAAGGAAACAAACAAATGAGTAAGCAGACCCAGCAGGATAAGAACAAATATCCCATTCACGCGATGCATGTAGGACCCCTCCTTGTATTCAACCCCGTTTCCCATCAAGTCTCTAGGGAGCCCGCCCAAACCCCATCGGACAGGGGGGTGTACAGCCACTCCGCTGGCTGAGGCAGCCTCACCACTCACTCCTCGGTGGCAACTGCCGCCGTCCCCTGTACAGAGGCCCCCCCCCCACTGGATCCTGCGCCAGGAGGTACCCCACCAGTGGTCCCCACACATCTCTGGGCCGTGAGGCTCGCGGCAATAGCTCAGCGTAAGTGGTGCTTTGCTCCTGACAAAACGTCATGTCCGCCAGCCACTCCTTGAATTTCGGGGCCCGGCCCCTACCCCATCTGCAGGCCACTCTTCGCTTCGCCAGGAGCAAGGCAATGGCAACATATTTTTTATGGGTAGGGGGAATACGTGCCGTATGACCCAAGAGCGCAAGTATCGGGTCTCCGTCCAGTCGAGTCCCAATCATACTCCCAAGTGCCGTGAACACCTGTTCCCAATAGCTCCGCACCACAGCGCAGTTCCAGGCAAGATGCAGAAAGCCCGCCCCCACCTGGCCACATCTCCCACAGCGATCATCGGCAGCCAGCCCAAAACGTAGTTTCCTGACCGGTGTATAGTAAATCTGGTGCAGGAATTTGAAATGTATGACCCGGAACCTACTGCTAGCAGATATTTGTGCCGTCTGGCGACAGCAGTATTGCCATTGTTCATCCGTGAGGTCGCTGCCCAGCTCCCCCTCCCATCGGGTCCGGGACAAGTCGCGCTCTCTTGTGTCTCGCTCGCGCATGGAAGCGTATAATCTGGACACCAGATGCCCCCCATCCACCACACCCAAAAGCAGATGCAACGGTGTGAAACACTCTGGCTCGCATGGGAAAGAGGGAAGCAATGAACGCATACCCTGCCGCAGCCGCACGTAAAGAAAGACATCGAGCGGCGTGCCCGCCGTGCCCTGCACAAAGTGTTCAGCAGTGCGAAAGGTCCCTTCTCGGAAGAGGTCTCCCCAAGTCGCGACCCCCGCTTTGATGCAGAGATCCTGAAACCCCTTCTCCTGTAGCAATGTCAGACTTGGATGATACGTGAGTGGTAACCTGGGGGAGTACAGGAACGAGGCTCCCATGAAGGCCGCCAGACGTCGCCACGCCTCCACCGTACCGGTGATTGTGGTGGGTGCCACAACAGGCGCCTCCTTATAGCCATGTATGAGACCAGTAAGGGGGATGGGGTCGGCCAGCCAAGCCTCTACCGCTATCTGCGGCATATACCGCGGGGGACGCATCCAATAGTAGGCATAATGTGCCTGGGCACATAAATAGTATAATTCAAGGTCCGGAACATCGAATCCGCCCTGAGCGTACGGCCTGGTGAGGATAGACCATTTCAGACGTGACTGCTTGCCGCCCCACACTAATCGTATCAGCTCCGAACGCAGCGTGGCGACAAAAGCCCGCCCAGGGTAATAAGGAACGTTGAGGAAAAGGTACAGAAACTGCGGGAGCACCTTCATTTTTATGAGCGACACACGGCCCGCCATTGATAATGGCAGAGCGATCCACTTCGTGACATTGGTCTTGAGCCGCTCCACAGCCGTGCCGTAATTCGCCCTAATGATCTCATCCCTATCTCGGGTTACTTGAATTCCTAGGTACCGGAAATCTTCCTGGCACCACTCCAACGGGAAATCAAGGGGGAAGGGGGTCACCGCCGCCGTGAGCGGGAACATCACAGATTTTCCCCAGTTGATGCTCACTCTGGAGAGTCGCCCAAATCGGATAAACTCCCGCAATATGGGGTTTATGTTGTCTTGCGGGTCCCTGATGTATAATGTGATATCATCCGCATAGAGCGAGATCAATATTTGCCGCAGGCTGCAGCGGAACGCCTTGTCATTGTGCATCTGTCGGAGCCGAGCAGCTAGCGGTTCCACAGCTAATGCAAATAACAGCGGTGAGAGCGGGCACCCCTGTCGGGTACCCCGCGAGATCGGTATCTCTGGGGATAAATGCCCGTTGATAATCACACGGGCCGTCGGCTGATTATACAGCAAGTGCAACCAGGAAAGAAACAGTTGAGGGAAACCCATCCGTCGGAGAACCCCGAATAGGTAGTCCAATTCCACTGAGTCAAACGCCTTCGTGGCATCGAGAAACACAGCGGCTAGCGGGAACTCCTGATCTACCATCTGCACCAGGGAGAAGAGCGTCCGGAGATTATGGGAGGTTGACCTCCCGGGCACGAACCCCGCTTGGTCTGGTAGGACAAGTTTGTCCATCAATAACTTGAGGCGGTTCGCCAGCACCTTCGCCAATATTTTGGCATCGCAATTAATTAGCGAGAGTGGCCTGTAGGAGTCGCAGGAGTCTGGGGCCTTTCCTGGCTTCAGCAACGAGGTGACCACCGCCTCTCTCATGGACGGCGGCAGCACACCCACCTCTAGGGATTCAGTGTACACCTCCCGAAGGACCGGCGCCATCACCTCAATGTAACTCTTATAAAACTCTGCCGGTAGCCCATCGGAACCCGGCGCTTTCCCATTTTGCAGCTGCATGATCGCCTCCCGCACCTCGTCGAGTTCGAACGGGTGACACAGAAACTCGCGCTGTGCATCCCCCAACCACCCCAAGGCCACATCGTCCAAGAAATCAGCCATCTCAAGTGCCCCCGATCTCTGAGACGTGTAGAGTGAGCGGTAGTGGTCCACAAATGTGTCAAGTATTGCACGGGAATCTCTGTGAACCGTGCCATCCGAGCTATGTACTTCTAGTATGTGGGCACCAAAACGAGGAGGGCACGTCACCTCCGCGAGAGCCCTCCCGGGACGCTCTCCCTCTCCGTATCTGCGGGCCACCCAATACTTCCCACGAAACTTCAACTCTCGCTGCGCCTCAGCCTCGTATTTAGTGAGCGTTTCACGAAATGCACCTTGTGCTGCCTCCGCCTGTCCCTGACCCATCTGGCCCTCTAATTCTTTCAGTTCTTGCTCCAGGCGACCAAGAGTGCGCTGTATATCTTTAAGTACTCCAAAGCTCTTAGAGAGACAATAGCCGCGTATCGTCACCTTAAAGGCCTCCCATATCACCTCCACACTGCTGACCGAATCTTTATTGCGTGCGAAGAAATCTAGTATCTCTTCCTCGAGTTCCGTCTGAAAGACGGCATCTAGCAGCACAGTGGGCTGCATTCGCCAGCGCGGTCTAGGAGCAGTATACCCTGGCAGTGCTAGTGATAGTTTCACCGGACAATGGTCCGAGTATGTCCTGGCCAAGTGTGAGGTTTCTCGTATACCCGAGGCCAGACCTCGGGATAGCAGACAATAGTCAATTCTCGCCCAACTGCCCAAGTGGGATGTGAAGTGCGAGCCCTCCCTCCCCAAGGGATGCGAATATCGCCACCCATCAATTAACCCTTCTTCCTCGAGTATGCCTGACAAAGCTTCCCTGGATTTAGTGTAGTGGTGCGGCATGGGTGAGAGCGATCCTGAGCGGGCCTGAGGGCAATGTTGAAATCTCCCCCCCATATTATGTGTGCAGAACCAATCGTCAGTATTTTTCCCCATATATCATGAAAGAAGTCTGGCTATCCGTATTCGGGCCATAACAATTAGCTATCGTGACAGAGTCCTCTCCTAACCTGCCCCAGGCAATCACATAGCGGCCTTGTGGGTCTGAGATCGTACCTGCTATCTCGCAGCGCAGCTGTTTTTTAAAAAGGATCGCCACCCCACGGGCGTAAGTGGAGTAGGAGGAAAACAGCCGATGTGCTGCCCACTTGCAGGCGAACGTGCTAACCACCCCCGGGTCTAGATGGGTCTCCTGCAACAGCGCCACTTGAATTCTCTGTCTGTCTAGGTATGCCAAAATTTTCCTGCGTTTCCTCGGGTCCCCCAATCCCCGCACATTCCACGTCATTATGTTAATCACGTCGTTACTCTCCCGGGCCATCTGCGCTACAAATACACATACCAGTCCTGCATAGTAAATCCCTGCATACCTCCTCTGTCACACCACAATTGCTACCTGGATACCGAACCCCCATGAACATCCCCCCCACCTTCCACTGAAGCATCCCCAACTTGCCAGAATCCCCAGTCCCTCCCCCCACCCGCAAAACAACGAAAACTGCAATACTGTTAGGTTTACCCATACTTAAGTGAGTCAATGGGTGCTACCCGCTGGGGTGCAACCTCTAGGTGGCAAACCGGGTATCCCCTCCCCCTAAGCCCGCTGGTGGATGTAGGGACAAGCCCTATGCGGGTCAGGAGAGGGTGTTCGGCGTGGTCCAAATGTTACGCCCACTGGCGTGGGCCTTTCTAAGTCCTTCGCATCAGCTGAATAATAAAGATGTGCTGCGCTAGGCCCATCTGCAGTCCGCCACTCCCTCCCGGCCATCCTGCTCACCGTCCCCTGGCCAGGGCACCCCCGGCAGCAATACACGTCAGTCCTGGGAGGTTGGGCCGCCCGAGGCGGGCAGCGGATCAGAGCAGCCGCCGGATCGTCTGAGCTGTTTAAGGAAAACTTCCACCTGCTGTGGGTTAGTGAAGAAGTGCTGTCGGCCCTGATGGGTAACCCGGAGGCGCGCCGGGTACAGCAAAGCATAGTCTACCTGTGCCTGTCGCAGCTTATTTTTCACCGCCATGAATTTGCGCCTATCCTCCTGCACTGCAGCCGTGAAGTCTGGATAGATAGAGAAGGAGACCCCATCGTATTGGAGCTGTTGCTTACCTCTCGCTACTCGTAGTACTGTGTCCCGGTCTCTGTAATTGAGAAGTCGGGCAATGATGGGGCGAGGTGTGCTTCCCGGCGGAGGGCGGGTGCCCAGGGACCGATGAGCTCGTTCCACGATGAATTGGGAAGAGAGCTGTTCCTTCCCAATGGTTGCAATCAACATCCTCTCCACATAATCCTCTAAGCGGCCCGTGTTTGTGGACTCCGGTAGCCCAAGAACGCGAATGTTATTGCGTCGACTTCTCGCTTCTAAGTCTTCGTTCTTGGCTGCTATTAGTTTGAGAAGTTTATCCATTTGTGCAACCTGCGCCGAGACCCGGGTGGTGGTATCCTCTGCATCTGAAATACGGCGTTCTGTCTCACAGATGCGATCTTCATGTTTGTCGAGCTTTTGCACGATGGCGTCCATCCGGGTAGACATACCATCCTTTTTCTCCCCCATGGTGGCGAAGCCCTGCCGGACCTCCCGGAGAAGCGATGTCAGCTCCCCCGCACTCTCTGCAGGCCCAGCAGCCTGATCCGAGTCGGCCATCTCCACTCTCTCGGCCGGAGGGGCACGGCCCGTCTTCTTCGCCTCAAAGGTGAGGCGAGATTGTCGAGCATCGGCCTTCCCCATCACCAGGCGCCACCAGGGGCGCGATATCGAGCCCCGCGCGGAAAGCCACCAACTGCGGCCTCAGTCGCCGTTCTTCACCGTCCCGGGTCCTCCGATGCTCCGGGCCACCCCCACACTCCAGTCCAGTCTCGCGTTCTTAGCGCCGGTGCGCCGTCCCCCTCGTTCCCAGGGGCAGATGAGGCTCTAAAGGGGGCCGCGCCAGGGGTCCTCCGGCCCTGTGCAGTCACAATCGCAAAAATGTCGCACTGCTGGCAATGGGCGATAGTTCACTCACAGTCCTCCACTTGTTCCCTGTCCAGCGTCCTCAGAAGGAATCAGCAGGCCCAACCCTCGACGAGAGGCTGCAGGGGCTCAGTCATCCACGGCCAGTGCGGTCAATCTCGTGCCCCAGCGCTGCCTCCCATGCGGTTATGGTGGAGGGTGCCGGGAAGGAAGGCCTCAAAGCAGGTCGCGGCACTCTCCCCTCTCCCGCTGCACTAGGGGGGCTCCACCAGCTCGCACTACAGGCCCACAGCGAGCGAAGGGGTGCAGTGGGACGTCTCACCCAGCAAGCCTCTAGGCAGGCAGCGTCCGTCGCGGAGCCCCGCTCCGATGCGGCAGCCGGCCTGCAATCCTCGCCGTCAGCACAGCTAGGGCCTCCGTCACTCAGCAGCTGCGGTCGCACTCACCCGACCTCCGGCGATGTCCAGCGCAGCACAAGGGTACCGCCACCTCACTCTTTCCGACAGCGCATGCAGGTGTCTCAGGTCTCCCAGGTCGCGTCTAGCAAGTTGACCTCTTCAGGGAATCTCGGCGTATCTCTCTGCAGCCTGGCGGCCTGCGCGCCTCGTGGGAAGCCGCGGGCTCCCGTAGATCAGTGGCCGGGCTGCTCCACCTCTCCGATTTCCGCCACCGCAGCCGTCCTGCCAAGATCGCTCCCGCTCGTCAACCGAGGCCCCCCCGGCCGTCAGAAGTGGCCGTCGGGTGGTCGGACGGTGTTAGGGCATGCAGCCTCTGCAGGCAGGCCGCGCAGATCGCCGGTGGGCAGGATAATGTTCGGATCAGTGCGCCGAACTGCAGGAGCCTCACATATGTGCGGCCATCTTGCACGGCGCCACCTAGCGCCCCCCCAAAGAACCTGTTCTTTCATGGTAAGAGATTGAGCGAGTCGGATGCCCAAGTTCTTGAGTATCTGTTTGGGAGTCAGGCTATGCCTAATTCTGTGGGCCACCAATCGGGGCCCAGAGCTTTTGGGCCTTACCGAACAACATTAACTCTGTTTTATCAGCGTTCAGCTTGAGGCAATTCTCCATCATCTAATCAGCTACAGCTTTCCTCCCAGCAGAAAAGCTATCTTTCACTTTGGCCAGATCTTTGTCAAAAGAGATTATTAGTGGCGTATCATCAGCATAAGATAGTATTTTGAAGCTAAAGGCTTTGACAATATAGGCAAGGGGAGCCGCATATATATTAAAAAGCGCAGGGCTAAGACAGGAGCCCTTGTGCACTCCCTTATCCAGTAACATGGTGAGTGATTTAAAAGAACACAGACTGATGGTTTGGGTTCTGTTGGATAGAAAATCGCCAACCATTGTAGTGCAGTGCCATGTATACAAATCTGTAATCTTCGGAGCAGCCTGGGATGAGACACAGTATCAAATGCTCTGGACAAGTCCAGCAGCACAAGCATGGATGGTTGATTTGCATCCAGAAAACATCTAATGTGGTCAGTAACCGCTAGCAGGGTAGTCTCAGTGCTATAGGAGGGTCGGAACCCTGATGGTGATGGATCCAAAATCTTATTAACTGCTAGATAATCCATGAGTTATTAATTTACTTGTCCCTCCAATAGCTTGCCCAGTAAATAAAGCATCGAGATTTGCCGATAGTTGGTGAGATTAGTAGGAGCCATATTGGCCTTCTTTAGAGTCTGTATCATCTCTGCCGCTTTATATGCTGAAGGCAGTTTCCCAGTATTAACTGAAAGATTGAATAGGGAGCAAATAACCGAGGCAAGTTAATTGGAAAGAACAGCACAGATCTATGGGGACAGATATCCAGAGAAGAGCAGAAATTGGCTGATGCAAGCTATTTCTAGATTGACAGGCTAAAAGTCAAGACATGTTCCAGAGATGGTATCGCCATAGGGGAAAGATAAGTTACGGATTAGCTTCTCATGTACCTGATCAGACATCTTGGGTATTATTCTCTTAAGGTCTGAATATGTCAAACCCTGTTTCTCTTGTATGCATTGATTGAAGTCTTGTGTTGCTAAAGCAGAGACTATGTTTCATCATGATGGTGTCTTCCATGAATCCAGTTCCTTTTTTAGATGGAATCTTAGAGGGTCCTGGTTTAGCAGAATTTAGATAAAGGTTTTCTGTGGAGATTGAATAGTGCTATGTTTAGCCAACTGCCTAGCTTTTTTTAAAGGAAACGCCTTGTCCCCATATGAGTTGGTAGAAATATTGCTCTTACTACTTCCAAAAGAGGGAGAAGTGAAGAACCTGAGAGGTTAGAAGCTAATCTTTGAAAAACATATAACATTGGAGAAATTTTAGACGTCATGTTTTCAAGGTGAGCTTTAAGAGCACCACCACGTTGAATATTAATGCCTAGCTACTGGAAACATTGATCTCTTGAGCATGGCTTCATTAAATCCCCAGATTAATTTCTTTTTAGATGAAGAGACAACCAATATAATTTTTGTTTTAGTATTATTGAATCCTAGTCTGTTATTCTAGATGAAACAGAACTGTAATTGTTTTAGTGAATGCTGAAGGCCTCATTGCACTTGATCAAGAAGTACTACGTCATCAGCATATTGAATAACCTGGAGAAGCTTATATTTTTAGCTCTGGTGGACAAGCCTCTTGTGTTTCAAAGGTTTTTCCTATGTCAGCTAGATACAAGTTAAATAGCAAAAGAGCGAGAATGCACCCTTGCTTCAGGCTTTTATTTACAGGACCCTTGTCAGAAATAGATGCCTGATTCTCAGATTTGATTTGAACGCATTTGCCCATATATAGCAATTGAATAGCTTTAAGTAGCTAATATGGAATATCCATTTGTTTGAGCTTTAGCCAAAGCAAGGGTCAAAGACCTTACGGAAGTCAATGAAACATGGATAAAGATTTAACCTCAATCGAACGCCTTGTTGGATTTGTGCTCATAATGCGGCAATATTGTCTGCTCTTGAGTTACCAGATTAAAAACGTGTTTCAAACCATGGAATAAAATTTTGATTTTCTGCACATGTTCCCAGGTTGAAGATCGAAGGTTTAGGTACATTCCAATGGTTGTCTTCCTGTTCGTGCCATCTGGGTCTGGCCATTTGGTTGACACTGAAGTTGTCCGGCAGGCTTCTTGGGCGAGGGGCTGTAAGGAGTCTAATATATTGGCTAATTCCTTAATGCAAGACCTCTTACCTTTTGTCGAAGAATAAATGTATATAATGGGATCAAAAAAATAAGAGAAGTGAAATATTTTTTAGTTCAATTTGACAGCTTGCACCTGTGCAATTAATGTTCAGCTTAGTGCAACCCAGGTGAAGATGTGTTGTTGAAAGAATGGCTAATCCTCCTGAAGATCTTCGTTTTGTTAAGAGTCTATTGGCTGTAAACAGCAAAACTTTCATATCCAGCCATATCATTGTTTGTAGTACTCCATGTTTCCTGGAGACAGATTACATCAATTGTAGAAGAAAGTCAATAGTGTTTTACTATTTTCTGAGTGCTCTATATCCTGCTATATGACAAAAAGCAAAGATTGATCCTTGCATGAACATTTTTTCCATTGTTACTTGCAGTGACTTATGAATTGTTCTTTAAGTTTAAGCATGCAAACAAAGTTTTATATGAACAACATTTTCAATAGGATCTTGAGACTGAGTATTTCTTTTATCGCATATGAAATATTTCTCAAATATAATTACTTTAGGGACAAAAACGTAATACTGACAGAGAGGCTACATTATTTGCCTTTTCCTGATGCCAAACATAGTCATCCCTGCCACATAATTCCATTCATGCTGAAGATATATTACTCTCTCATTATGCCTCGTCAAATTAGGATTTATATAAGGCCAGAAAACACAGTCATTGCTACCTCAACTGCCCAGGCATGGCACCTCAAATCCACAATATACATCTTCTATCAAACTTTTATATCTATACAAATTTCTCCAAATAAACATGACCCTAAGCTTTGCATCAAAAGAAACCTTCCATCGCGCCTTGCAGAGGATTCACTCACAGAACTACTAACATTTGGATTGTATTTCAGCTTTTTACCTCAGCACTTAGAATCAAGTATGTTTCGAAGCGTGCTCTACATAAACATAATTTGATTCTCAATTGCCACATAATTCCAATGGCCCTGTTTAGAAGTAAAACCAGCTTCGATAAAATGCTTGTGACCTGGTTAACCTATCTAGGATCTACAGTCATGCAATCAATTCTGCAGTTAAAAAATACACCAGTAAAATAATAAGCACTGGCAAATCCAATAGGTCTCTTCTTTCTAATGAGAATGCCAAGCTATTGGCGTTGCCAAGGATTGTAAGTAAATAATGATTTACAAAATAAAAGAAAAAAACACTTCATAATAGTGGAGGAAAAGCAAGCACATATTGTAAGGTAAACTGTACACTGAATTACATATTTTCACATATTATACAGGGCATGGTTTATTTATCAAATACTTTTCAGAAAACTGAACTGAAAGAATAAGGAAATGTACAGGAAAATGCTTGCCAATGTGTTGATTTCATACAGGACTCAGAACTGAAACATGCTACAGCCATCTGGCCCACTGCAGTAGACCAAGAAGCAGATTTATGGGCCTGCAGACGAACTGATATATCCTTTTTAGTCATGCTAATTACGCCTTCTGCCCCAAACGCCACTTGGATGAGTGCAGTGTCCAGTCAGTCTCACAAGGTCATGAAAGCCTTTGTTTGCCAAGGCTTGTGCATTTGTGCAATATGTGGAATGCAGGAGATAAAACAAAAGCAACCCTTATAGTATGCTTTTTTTAGTAATACCCTGGGAAGCTACTGGGAGAGGTGGTGAGCAACATAGAGCCTCGGAGACAGCAAAAAGAAAAAAAACAGACTCTCATGATGTGTTGAATGAAAAATAAAAATAGAGTTCCCTAAAAGTGAGTAGTGGAAGGATACACGTCAACCAATCAAAAGGATAGTAAAGAGGTTACATAAACAAAATTTGACCCTCAACTGGCAAATAATTCTTATGACACTGTTTATAAGACCAGCCATGATCAAATGCCTATCAGCTGGTTAATCTATCTAGATTCTGTAATAAAGCAATCTGGCAGCTTAATGCAACGTAAAAATGCAAGATTTGGCAAAGCCAATAGGTTGCTCGTTTATAATAAGAATGCCAAGGTACTGGCTTTGACAATGCATCTTAGTAAAGAGTTGTTTAAAAACTAAAAGAAAGAAACATTTCAAAATATTCGACGAAAAGCAAGCACATATTGAAAGGGATCTCAAAACTGCACACTGAACTAAATATGTTCAGCCTTTCTAAACGGCATGGTTTATTTATCAAAGACTGTTTATGCAGAAAACTCTGCACAGATTTTAAGAATAAGAAAGTTTATAGGAAAATGCTTGCCAACGTGTCATTTACTTTCCACAGGACTCGGAACTGAAAAATGCTCCAGCCATTTGGCCAACAGCAGTAGTGCAAGGAAAAGATCTATGGGCCTACAGAAGGAGACATCTCCTTTGCCTTAATTTGAATTGCACTTTCTGCCTCAAACTCTAGCTGAGTGAGTGCAGCATGCACCACTCCCCTAACGCAATAAAAACCTTTATAGCGAAGGCATGAGTATTTCTGTAATATTGGGAATGCAGGAGAAAAAACAAAACAAAAATCCTTATAATCTGCTCTTTTAAACTGGGAAAAAAATATACCTGTTGCTGTTCATTCACAGACAAACTAGGAGAGATGGCAACACAGAGCATGGAGTGAGCAAGAAAAAACACACAAACACACACTTTTACATGTAGTGTAGCATGAAAAATGAAAAACATAGTTCCCTAAATGTGAGTAGTGGAAACATACAAGTCAACCAATCAAAAGGATGGTAAAGAGCTATGCTGGGCAATCACAAGAGGAGCAAGGTAAGTCGTGGAATACGAATCAAGCAAATGAGGGTGGCAAAAAAAAGTCAACCAACAGTAGGTAATGGGTGAAGTAAGTTTTTGGCATGGTCCACAAAAGGCTATTTCCTACCGAACAGCTAAAAGGTAGCCCAAAAAGAGCAGAAACATTATTCTTCATCCACCCCATTTTTCTTTATCTACTGGGTGGTTTATAGCCAGGAATTTGCCCTATTCAATCAGCTGCTTAGTAAAGAGAGTACATTCTGACTACGTGATAACAGCTTGATCATCTATGAGCAGATGAATTATTTAATTGAAAGGTCTAACAAGGAACGAACACCTTTCTGAGGTCTCACTTTAAGCTACCCATCTCCGATTCTGATTTTGTTTACTCTTACGCATAGCTATCCTCATTTATATATCTAAAAATATATTGGAACTCTACACCCTAGCTTGCACAAAAAAACTGTTTCATAATGCACCTAACGCTGACAGCATGGAACGTTTTGTGTTTAAATACATCCCAAAATGTATTTTTTCAACCCTGCGCACAAAGTACAACCCCAAAGGGCCCACTATGAGGGGTCGCCATATTCTAACAGCCAGCTGAGGGACTGAAAAATTACATGTAATCATTAGCTGGTCAGAGACAAATGATTTTGATTACAAACAGTGGTCGAAGTAGTCTAAAAGGGTTTTTTCTTAAGTGGGACAACTTAACATTTCTTAAATGTGTTACACATTAAATACAACATTGCTTTCATTTATAGCATTAATAGTATCGGACTAAAACAAAAAAAAAGTGCATCTTGAACATCTTTGTTGCTAGTACTTCACGCGCACGTATATGTATGTAGTATCTTGATTTACACTGGTTGACCCAGTTGTGCAACGCAAAAGAAATCGGACATTCGTCTGAGCCAGAAGCAACCTCACAGTTGTTGGGTATTGAAACCTGATCCGGGCTTTCCCAGTAACGCTACACCCCCGGTGTTGCATTAATTATATAGCGCAAACTCGACCAAATGGTATTGGAGCGCTTTACACGAGCACCTTATTTACATTACACATTCAGGCACGGGGAGATTAAGTGATTTGCCCAGAATCACAGGCTGTGGACGCGACCCCGAGGCTCGAACCCTGGTTTCCAGCACCAAGGTCTGCAGTCTAGCCGACGGACCACATCCCGTCCCCGCAGACAGATTGCTCCTGTGAGACCAGAACATTCCCCTTACCATCACCCTATGCCCCAATGTCAAAAACGAAGGATATTCTAAGGGCTGTTAGCTGTGTTACCATGACGACGAGGCACTCGGGGTGCACCGAAGGAAGTCCCCAGTCTCCTCCCCAGCAGCTCAGTTTCATGGCAGTCGCCATGTTGTTATCGTTTGCCCTTAACCCGGAAGGAGTCTCTGCACTTGATTCCACCCGCCCTCCACTTCCCTCTCCTCTAAAATCGCTTGGCGTTGTTTGGAAGGAAGGAGGAGGTAAGGGTGGTAGCGGATGCTCAGCTGGGTGGATGGAAACATAAAAGCCCATAAGCACAAATCAGTTAGCGGCAGACATGGAAAACATATTTTGGGAGCACGCCATGGGGAAGTGGGAGTGAAAAGCGAGAACGCGAAATAGTAAGTAGCAGGGCTGAAATGAAACGGCGGCGGGAATAAGTTGGTTTTGAATAAGACAAGTACCGGTTAAGAGGGCTATTGTACTTGTTGTGTGACAGTACCAGCGCTTCCCAGTAGAACAGACAGTTTAATTGGATAGTGCCACTACTCTTCTACAGAGGATCGGTAACTAATGATTTTAGCAGGATACTCTCTTGGGCTGTAAGTGGGCCGAGCCTAAGAAATACTTTTGTATTTGTATAGATACAAAAGTTTGATAGGAGATGTATGTTGTAGATTTGAGGTGTCCATAGCTGGGTAGTCGAGATAATTAGAGGTGAACAAGCCCCTGGAAGCTGGAGTTAGAAACCTGGCTGTAATGAACGGTCGTCGACGGAAATAGTATTAAACTGGTTTATTTCTAAATGAAGCACCAACTCAGGAGAGCGAACGGAACAACCTCCTCTGCTCTCGTCTTCCCCAGCAGCTAGGTCTCCAGATTCTAACCGAGAATTTAGAACCCAAAGACAACACGCTGAAGATTACGAAAGATGCATAGAACTATCCAACACAACACATCTTCTCCTCATAACAAACTAAAAAAAACACACAATACAATAAAAGATCAATAACAATTTCAATAACCATATGAAGTGCACCATACAGTACCAAATAAGATTAATAATAAATTTCAATAATTGTCATTAGAATCTTCACAAATAAAATCGAAAGGCATTTAGGTCTAGTCCCTACTCTTTTAATCTCTGTAATCTCTCCCCTACTTCCAGCTTCACTTCCACTTTCAGCAATATTCACATCCTCTCTACTCACACTAGGAACAGCATCACTTTCAATTTCACCAACACTTTCAGCAACATTAACGTCCTCCCTACTCACACTGGGAACAGCCTCAATTCAACTTTCAGCAACATCCTTTCTACACACACTGGGAACAGCATCAACGACGCAATCAAAATCCTCACACAAATTGTTTGTCCTCTGAGGACTAGATCCTTCTCCACACTTTGAAATTTCTCATACAGGTCCTTCTTTGCTTTTAAAACAGCAATTCTCCTAAAATTCCATGCTTTGCCATCACTAAGCTGTTGTGCATTGCTGAAAACTTTGGATATTTTTAAAAGTTCTGAGAATTGGCTCTGATCTTTCCTGACCTCCCACGTTTTTTTAACCTTAGCCCACAAGCCAATTTTCACTTCAGGAGAACCAGAACCTCTGTTGCGATCAAAAGTTTCCTTGTGCTTGTAATGTGTTCTAATAATTCTTTCCCTTACAACCTCAATAGGAACAGTGGTAACTGGGATATGTAACATCCACTCAGGATTACATATTGTTCTTGCTCCTCTGCCTCTCATTACTTCAAAAGGCTTCATGTACTGTAGTCCTATATGCCCACACCGCTTTAAAAACTTCTTTTTCCCAGTCAGCGCCATTTTTGATAGCCATCTGAACAGTGTTCTTTAACACTCTGTTGAATCTTTCTATCATACCATTGCCACTGGGATTATACAGAGATGTGGTTCTATGCAAAATTCCAATATTTTCAAAATAATCCTTAGCTAATTTTAATAAAAATGGAACCCTATTGATAAAAATAACCTGCACTGGTAAACCCTCACTTACAAAGACTTTTTCCATAAACAATAAAACTTCCTTAGAATCTACCTTCTCAACAACTTTATTCGCAGGCTATCTTTAGAAAATGTCAATCAAGGAAATAATATACTTAGCAGGTGTGCCTATAGGTCCCATAATATCAATTGCTACAGTGTGCCAAGGTTTCTTGGGGACGATGGGTTCACACATGTTAGGTCTCAATGTCTTCAAAGATTTATCTGAATTGGTACACCAAACACAATTTCTAACAAGTCTTTCAATAAGTATGTCCATGCCCGGCCACCAGTACCATTTTTTAACTCTTTGTTTAGTTCTTACGATACCATTGTGACCGTCATGGCACAATTTAACAATATTCACCCCCATAGAATTAGGAGGTATGACTATCACCCCGATAAAGAGATCTATGAACAACAGCAAGTTCATTCCTCACTTCCCAGAATGGTTTTAAATCTTTCCCAATCGAACATTTGCTTGGCCAACCGAGCTCGACAAACATAAGTTGTTGTGTACACACTTCTTGAGTATACTCAGATTTCCACTCTTCTTCCTTTAAGCTAATTGCACTGTCATCATGCACCAAGGTTCCTTGGAAATCATCCCACTCATTCTCATGACATTCCTTAATGTCAGTAGGCATGCTTGATAAAAAATCAGCCACTACTTTTTTTTCCCAGGAACCTACTCAACTTTGTACACAAAGTCCTGCAACCTCATAGACATTCTTGCAATCCTTGCCAAGTCATTATACATGCCTAGAGTGGATAATAGTTTTACTAAAGGTTTGTGGTCACTGCAAACTTTGCATTGCTTACCCCAATTGAAAGGTCTAAAATGCTCCAGAGCCCAAACGCAAGCTAATGCTTCTTTCTCAGAGACTGAGACTCTTTCCTCTGGAGGAGACAGGGAGCGGAAGGCATATGCTACTATGGACTCCTTACCTTCTGAATCAATTTGGGACAACACACCCACTAGTCCTTTGTTACTAGCATCCACAGTGACAATACTTTCACCATCAGGGTCAAAACATCTAAGAACAGGGGCTTCCACAATTAGCTTTTTGATGTCAGTGAATTCCTTACTGCACTCTTCCGTCCAGCAGAATTAAATTTTATTTTTTAAGCAGCTGTCTTATGTTATATACCCGGTTAGAGAATCCTTTAACAAATTTGGAATAGAATTCTACTAAAACAATGAAAGATCTTACTTCCTCCTTACTCGTGGGAGGTGGAGCATTTTGAATGGCCTCAACAATGGATGGTTTGGTAGAAACCCCTTCACCACACAAAACATGTCCCAGATATGTAACAGATTGTACAGCAATTTTGCATTTCGAGTGTTCAAGAGTCAGCCCTCTGTTGAAGAATATTTAAGACATTCGTTAAAATACTATCATGTTACTGATGCTTTTACCATAAATAAAAATATCGTTTTGGAAACATTTCACGTTCGCCAAGTCCCCAAATAGTTGGTACATCAACCTCTGAAAAACTGCTGCGGCTGAAGCCAACCCAAACGGCATTCTACGATATTGAAAACATCCAAAGGGAGTGATAAATGCCGTCAAGGACTTACTTTACTCACCCAAACGAATCTGATGATATGTGGCGGAAAGGTCAAGGGTAGAGAAATATTTGGCATCCTTAACTAAGGCTAACATCGCAGAGATGTTTGGAAGTGGAAATTTGTCAATTACAATCTTATTATTGAGATGTCTCAAATCAATACAGAGACAAATTGTTGCATTGCTACGTCTTGCGACAACAATCGGAGAAATCCACTGTGAGGACTCAATAGTTTCAATGATGTCAGCATCTACCAACTTCTTTAACTCTTTTTCCACCTCCATCTCTTACTTGGATGGGAATATTTCTAACTTTATGTGTTTTGGGACATGCATCAGGTTTTAAGAATATATTGTGTTTGAAATTGTTCAATTTTCCTATTTTTTCACTAAATACTTTAAGAAATTCCTCCAACATTTCTGAACTCAAAGTATTACTTTCATTCATGAGCATAACAGGTTCCGGGCTGTTGGGGTTAAGAATTATTCCTTATTCTCCTTGGTCCTTCCATCCAAGTACAGCTGGATCTTTCTTGGCAACATTCAATTTTCCAAAAGATTTCCTATTTGTGAATCCAAACACTAAATGACGGTACCCCAGCATGTCAATTTTTTTGTCCAGAATACCCTTCTGGATGAATATCAGTATCAATTATTTTGTGCCCAATGTGCTTGACGAATTTTGTCAACCATACATTCTCATTAATGATAGTATATGGGGAGCCTGAATCCGCTTACATCTGCACCCTTACTCCACCAATATACATAGAGCATAATGTTTTTTTCCTTTCACTGACTGAGTTGTCATTAATGTTCAAAAGAAAAAGCTCTTTTGAGTCAAAATCTTGTGCTAAACATTCTGTGTCATCTATAGAGAGTTTCCTTACTACACTCCGACATCCATCACTGGAATTACCCTCATCAAAGCATTTAATTTTAACATACTTTTTCTTTTTACACACTTTAGCAAAATGTCCTACTACGCCACAGTTAGAGTACTTTAGCTTGATAGCTGGACAAAATTTACTGGATGCTAAGTGAAAAGCACTGCCACAACGTTAACATCTAAAGCCTTCCTTTTTTGTTCACCTCACTTTTTCTTTTTTAACATCGGGGTATGGTATTGACAAAAGTCTTGTTTTATGAACTTGCAAATAATCTCATCAGGATTAACTTTAGAATCTAATTTTAGAGCTTTAGCTCTTAAGCTAGATAATTCTACTTTCCTGATAATAGCTAAAATATCTTTAAGATCAGCGTCCCCATTTAGCCAAAGTCTATCTTGAATTTCTGGGTCTCTAGTGTGCATGACCACTTGGTATCTAATAAATTGTACCTGTATGTGATCAAACTTACAATCATCCACAAGTTTAGTATGTGCAGAAATATATTCATCAGCAGTTTCATTGGCTTCTTGCTTTCTTTGGAAAAATGTATACCTAACGATACCTATACAGACTTTAGGTAAGAAATGGTTATCAACACCCTGTAGTACTAAATGAGACATTAGCATCACCCCCACCCGAGGTTTTAGTCATACGTTCATATACTTTAAGGACTTGAGGACCAACAGAATGTAAGATGATTTTCTTTTTCTGTGCAGGAGCCATTTTGCCATCATCATCTATGGGTTCCAAGACATTAAGAAAGTAAGCCTTCCATTCCACCCCTTTCATGCATGGGTTGTTGCTTCCGACTGGCCACAAGGCTTGTGGGAGTTGCAGTGTAACGTTTTGAGCTGCCATGGCTATGAGAAATGAAGTCTAGAAAATAGGAGCCAAACGATAATTCCACATAAAATGAACAGCGTCCACTCTTCACTTGAACAAAGAACTAGTTCGCTGTTGAAATTGTAAAATATGAAAAATTTACCTATAGAAGGCCTCAGACTGTATTGCTCTTGTAAAAAGCTGCAAACTTAGCTGTGGCTGTTGTGGAAATAGACGCTTATGAGCACTGCAAACTTAACAGATACGCTGTTGAAATTGACACCTTCATCAGCTGTGTCCCTAGTTCGTAATGGAAAACAAAATAGAGGCACGTAACGTGACCTCGCAACGTGAGGTGATCCAAAACGTTGCGTTACAATAGGAATGGCTGTAACTAGGCGAGGGTGTGATAATCTCGGAGCCTAGCAATGACGTGTAACATACGTAATTCCAGAGGTGAAGTAGACGCTTAATCGGCTGAAGATGGTGGGAGCGGACATCACACCAACTGAATGGAACGCCTCGGCAAGTCGAAAAATGATCCTACGCCGATCATAAGGGTAAAAGCCAGCAATAGAAGAATAATGGATGGAAAGAAGCAGAAAATCCTTACTTGAAGACTCAAAGCAGATAATCCAGGTAATCCAACATGCCAAGGTTTATCTTTCCATGTAGTATTAAACAGGTATTCGCCGTAATGCATAAGAACTTGCACGCTATATTTGTAGGTTCTTGGTGCTTCAAAGACGCTCGTCGCCAGTATGTAATGAACAGTCGTAGACAGAAATAATATTAAAGCTCGTTTATTTCTAAATGAAGCACCAACTCAGGAGAGCGAACGGAACAACCTCCTCTGCTCTCGTCTTCCCCAGCAGCTACTGTCTCCAGAATCCAACCGAGAATTTGGAACCCAAAGACAGCACGCAGAAAGATTACATAGAACTATCCAACACAACACTGGCTCTTGCGCAGCTTGAGGTCCTCGTGGACCCTCGAGCCCAAAACGAGCTGAGTTTTCATGTTTATACAAGGTTGACATTTCAGTTGTACCGGTTTAATTTGCATAATTTATGCCATTTTGCGTTACCCTTTTTACGTGACATTACTCAACACTTGCGTAATTTTAATATGTTAAACATGATTAAAAACAACTAAATCTAGAAGTTATTTACATTTTTGATCTGTACACCTTACGCTTCAATCAGGCTTGAAGTTGATTTGACATCTATGGGGGGGGGGGGGGGTGAAAATTTAGGGTGCTTTATTGTGGCTTTCACCAAGCTTCATGTTGGGAGGTGTAGTATTCCATTCAGGTTGTTATTATCGATGTGCTCTGTAAAGTATTTGATTTTACCAATGCATGCTGTAGCTCTGCTTATACATTATTTTCTAGAATGCGACTTCATTGTGTATTGTGTGGGTTCTAGAACTACAGGCGAATGAGCAGTTGCCAACTGTTCTTTGAGCCGTGCGGAGTGGTCATGGGTCCAATTGTATAGTAAAGATACTTCAAGCTACACCATCAGTCTCCAGCTTTTTTTCAGACCGTGGCTGAGATGTTCTGAGAGATTCCTGTGGCTGCACACTACATTTTGGTACCAGGAGTGGGGTTCAACCTCCCACTGTCGCTTGGACCCACTGAAAGCGGCTCGCTGATGTTATGAGGATACCGCTTTCTATTTGATGTGGCCGATGTGAACATTGTCTAGATTTCTATTTTGGATACCCTGGGTGTGAATTATGCACGAGGGTGCTGGCGAGCGTTAAACTGGTGAGCCATTAAACTGTTGCTTGTGTTAACTGGACAAACATTTGGAATGTCTCCGCACTTGAGGATTCCTTCACAACAATTATTGTACATATGCAGTGACAAACTGTTCCGATGAGGTAATCTTATGTATAGTGGCTCTACGTCACTGCTTGCCGATTTGAAAAAGCTTGTTCGCGTGTTTTGGTTTGGATGCCAGCGCCCGACTTGTGACCTCATTCCGTCACGCACTTTGGCTGCTTCCACTGGCAATTTTACACAGTGGATTGTCGGGATGGTATTTTTGAGGTAAATCCCGCTGTTTGTTGCATCGATGCTTGAGTTTTGAGTGGAGCAGCCTTTACCAGCTGGTAGGAGTGTGTAAAGGTCCAGGGACAGCATATACTTCTTATAAAGCTTTATTTTTAGCACAACATCTCCAGCTAAGCTCAATGCTCACCAGCTTCTTCAGTTACAATGCCTTAACATTCCCTTCTCAGATCTGATATCATAACATTCTATGCTGTCAGTTCTGCATGTCTCCACACATCTCCCCCCCCCCCCCCTACAATATCCTGAACAGGAAATTCACATTTGTGATTTAGAACTCTTAGAACAACTATATATATATTCTTTATTGTCCGATTAATTAAAATCATTACAATAAAACAACACCGTTCATAAAACAAGGCAATTTCTTACATTCCTTAAAGATAATGAGGAAGTGTTACCATATCTTTATAACTGTTAGAAATACATAAAATATCATAAAAAGGTATTTTGTTCATAATCGAATATAAACATTACATTTCATTATTATTCACCATACATATTAGTAAACCCATCCATACAGATAATCTTTGAGTCCCCTCTCAGGTTTTTAAACAGCCCCTAAAAAGAAGCGTTACAACAAACAAATGATGGATGGAATGCTGACAATGCATACATTCTCCCCCAGTCAAGAGATCTGGGTTAAATCCATCGTTCTTTTGCCCACTACACCACCCCAGTTCAGACATGGCCATATGCAAATCAGTCTTGACCCTGTGCCTCATGGGAACAGTCCAGCCCGAACTGCCAAGCCATGTCTTCCCTGGACCGGAATCAAGCATCCTAGGACCGGTTTCTGGCTATCAGCCGTCATCAGCCAGGATAGCTTGACTCCAGTGGCGTAGTGAGCACGGGTCCCACGTCTGGGAATACCCATCCCACTTAGGGCGAAAAGCGTTACAACAAACAAATGATGGATGGAATGCTGACAATGCATACATTCTCCCCCAGTCGAGATCTGGGTTAAATCCATCGTTCTTTTGCCCACTACACCACCCCAGTTCAGACATGGCCATATGCAAATCAGTCTTGACCCTGTGCCTCATGGGAACAGTCCAGCCCGAACTGCCAAGCCATGTCTTCCCTGGACCGGAATCAAGCATCCTAGGACCGGTTTCTGGCTATCAGCCGTCATCAGCCAGGATAGCTTGACTCCAGTGGCGTAGTGAGCACGGGTCCCACGTCTGGGAATACCCATCCCACTTAGGGCGAAAAGCGTTACAACAAACAAATGATGGATGGAATGCTGACAATGTATTTTGTTCATAATCGAATATAAACATTACATTTCATTATTATTCACCATACATATTAGTAAACCCATCCATACAGATAATCTTTGAGTCCCCTCTCAGGTTTTTAAACAGCCCCTAAAAAGAAGCAGAGCATACAGTAACACATGTTTGGTCCAGTTGTGATCTTAGTACTTAAAATATAAAGTGCATCCACGTTTCTTAAAATTACCCCGAATCTCAGATATTTTATAAAATGTATCAAGTTACATTGTCAGTATAGGGGAAAACAATATAGTTGGAATCACAGCCGCTTTCTATTCCTATTATATGACCACAACATCGTCCTTAGCCAGTTTTTTCTCCGCTATAATAATACATTTGACAAAGTTAACTGTTAAATTGATGATACGCCCTTGGAGGCACAGTATTATTGCTTGGCGACACATTCTCACCCCTTGTTCGTTAAATGTTGGTTTTAAAAGTGTTAATCTTTCTTGACACAATTTGGGGCAAATACATACAATGTGCAATAACATTTCATTAATATAACCACATAATCTACACTTTTGTGATTGTCAAACTTGTACCCATCTAGTTGTACCATCTTTTGTTGGGTAATTTCCAAATCTAAGCTTAAGCAATATACCCCTTACCACCGGTGTCCAAGCAAGATGTTAGATAGAATTGGGGTTCAATTTTATTATACGAATTAATAACCGACCAGGCGTTCTTTTTTTTAATTTATTTTTTACAGTCTGCTCCTGATCCAATATTAATGATTGCAAGTTAGTTGATTGATTTAAAATCTGTTTTAAAATGGTTTTATTTCTAATCATATTGTCAAAAGGTTGGAGCTTAAAAGTATTCAAACTTTACGTTAAGTATGACCTCCATGGTCTTGCATACTCCTTATTTATTTCTTGCCAACACATACATGCAAGGGACTCTGGGTCCGATAAATAAAGTGAAAATAGGCATTTTAAAAATGCAGCTCGTCTTACCAATATTTGGTTTAGCAAACCAAATTCCACTCTAACTAGCGTGTCCAACATTTTTTGAAATCCTAAAAATGGACTTAAAAACTTTTATTTGTAATTTTTCCAGCAGTTGGCTAACTTTTTTCCTTGGAAATTATTGACCCATATGTAAGCGCAGGGATAAGTTTTGCCTTCATTACTTTTAATAAATGATTGTTACTAGGGCATGAAAGTTTATCATGCAACGATCTAAAGGCAAAAGACAATGAAGTTGCCTTGGCCTTGAAGTTATCAAAGTGTGGTTTAAAAGTCATTCTATCATCCAGCGTAACTCCTAAATTTATACTGCTTTACTGTTTCAATAGATAAATCCTTCATTTTCCATAATGTCTTTTTCTGATTTTGTTGATCCTATTATCATAATTTTTGTTTTTTTGGCATTTATTTGTAAACCATTCACCAATATATATCGATCAATCTTTGCAGCCCTATTTGCGTGTGACTTAGAAGAATAGTATCGTCTGCATATTGCAAATATTTTATACTTTGGCCTGCAATATTTGGCGAGTGTGCATTGACACTATGTAAATGATGAGACAAGTCAGCCATAAAAAGGTTACTAGCAACAATAATAGAACTCCAGAAATAATTGCATGCTATAAGGTTATAACAGAGTGATTGTAGAAACAATAATAACTGTAACGCAACACACACACAATGGTGCACATATTGCAGAGGATTAACCCATGACACTACACACATCACCCATACTTGTTGTAGTGCCATTCTCCAGGACCACCACACTGCGCTTGACTTCCTTCTCTCTGCATGGAGTAGAGTACTTGCTTTCTCCCTTAGGAACAAATTCTCTTTTTCTCACACCTACCCAATCACCAGGTCCAATGCCACACCTTCTCACACCCTTCATTCTGTTGTAGTATACCACATTCTTCCCTTGCAACCTTAGAACTCTCTTTTTACTTCCTCTCAATCCTTGTTCAGAGGTTCTCCTAGTGGACAAAGACACTCATCTGTGGGGCAGTCAATGGTGGCCCTTGGAGTACCCCCTCAACCTAAATTGGTCGTCAAGAACCTGGGAGTTCTGGTGGATGGAGTCCTCTCATATGAGGGGCACACCAAGGCACTCACGGGTACCTGCTTTGGCTTGCTAAATGGCTTAAAGCTGATTTTGGGACTATTTGACACACATACTCGACAATTGATTATTCAGTCCACCGTCGTGTCAAGGTTAGACTACTGTAACGGGTTGCTCCTCAGCGTCAACAAGTCAGTGACCAAAAGGCTTCAACGGTCACAGAATGCGGCCGCCCACCGCTCTCTTTGCACTTCCAAAATATTGCCATGTATTGGACCTTCTTTGCAGGCTCCACGGGCTAGCTATAGAGCAGAGAGTCTACTTTTAAAGCTCTCTGCACTACCCATAAGATCCTCTATGACCTTTGTCCTGACATCTTAAGTGATATGTGCTTCCGGTACGTTCCTGCACGGGCTTTGTGCTCTGCGGATTTGCACCTGGCCCGAATAACTCGGGTATGCAGGGCAAGAGCGGGTGGCCGTTCATTTAGGGCAATGGCACCGACCCTGTGGAACTCCATTCCCCTTGCCGCACGCAGCACATCCGACCACTAGATCTTTAGGAAAATGGTCACGCCGTGGTTATTCTCCAATCAGTAGCCTCCTGGATACCTACTATGCTAGACATAGCCCTGGGACGCCCTGTTGCTGGGGCAGCTATGCACTCTATAAGTCCATTAACATAACTACGACCTTCACTATACTTCCCAACCACACAGGACATTCTTTCGTACCCAGCAGCCTTCCCTTTAAGGAAACAAACGGTGAAATCCCTGTCACAGAATGAGGAGTTGTCCTATGTGACCACATCATTCTCCTCAATTCCTTCTTCCACAATAAGTGGTTAGCCAAGGACAACTGTACATTCACCATCACCAACCAGTTCACTCTCTCCACCAACCCATTGGCTTGAGGTCGAAAGAGAGCTACCCTCTCCTGCATAATCTCCATACCAGAAAGATAAGCCGTCATTTCACTAGACACAAATTGCACCCCATTATCCAACACAATAATCTTTGGTATTCCCTCATCCATGAAGGTTTCCTCCATGAACTCGATGACAGCTGATGTGCTCACTTCTGGCACCACCTTGATCACAAACCACTTGGAGTGGTAATCTACTAGTAAAAACTAGAATTAACCTGTTTGCTGTTCCCAGTCTAGTTACGGGTCCCAGAAACTCAGTGGCTAGCTTCTCCCAGGGCTTGTCAGGAAACCTAAAAGCTCTAACCATCTTGGTCTTATCACTATTTGCACATGCTACACAATCTTTTACTGTTTCCTCAACATCGTGATCGACACCATTCCATCAGAACGATTTTCTCACCTTCCTCTTCATGACACCACAGGCAAGATGTCCTTCATGAATAATGTCAAGAATCCTAGGTCGAATACTCTTGGGAGGAACAAACTGGGTCCTTCTCCTTAACTTTCCATCAACAATGCACAACTCGTCCCCGATCTTAAAGAATTCACACATTTTCTCTCTCTGTCCATCACTGTCCTCCCATCCACACACAACCCTCTCCTCCACTTCCTTCATAACATCATCATCCTCCCTTGCAACCATCCATTCACTTTCAACAATAGCTAACTCCCCATCCACAAACATATCCTTTCTGTAAGCTATCTCAGCAACTGTTTCCTCTATATCAACAGACATCCTCGACAGATAGTCTACCACCACATTCTTGCTACCCATCACAAAGTCTACCACCACATTCTTGCTACCCTTCACAAATTCTATTTCAAAGTTGTACTCCATCACAGTTAACAACCATCTAGTGATGCGTGGTGTAACATTTCCTTCCAAACCTCTTCGCCCTCGAAGATATAAGTTAAAGGCTTGTGGTCAGTTCTTAGTTTGAAAGGAATTCCCCACACATAGAACCCGAAGTTATTGATTCGCCAGCAACAGGCTAAAGTCTTGCTTTCAATCACGGAGTAAGCAGTTTCTGCTCCTTTCAATCTCCTGGATGCGAACCCAATCACATTCTCAACTCCATCCTTAAGTTGTGTTAAACTGCACTAATCGCTACTTTGCTAGCATCAGTGATGACATACATTTTACTCCTTACATCAAAATGACCCAAGGTGGGGGCACGAACGATACGCTCCTTTTTTGGAAGGCACTCTCAGACTCCTCCGTCCAATTTTACCCTACTCCCTTTTTCATTAACCCCCTCAAGGGTTCAACAATCTCCGTAAAATTCCTCACAAACTTTGCACAGTATTCTGCCAAACCTAGAAACAACTTCAATTCATCTTTGGCGTTAGGCTTGCACGCATTCTCAACTGCTGTTACAATACTCTTCTTTGGACTCGTATCTTTAGCATTAATGGTATGTCCTAAATATGCTACTTCCTCTTTCTTAATTTGGCATTTCTCTTTCTTCACAGTCAAGCCATGTTTTTCCAACCTCAACATCACTTCCTCAAACAACTTGTCATGGTCACGATCATTCTTTCCCACAATGAGTACATCATCTTGAAAACACAAAATCTGATATAAGTCTCTGAAGATATTCTTCACTACCCTTTGGAAAACTGCTGAGGCCGAAGCAAGTCCAAAAGGGATTCTCTTGTAACGAAATGCACCTAACAGAGTAACTAAAGAAGTCAGATGACGTGACTTCATGTGAAGATTAACTTGATGGTATGCGGATGACATGTCCAGGACGCTAAACACAACTCTTTCACCCTCCATGGTCAACATTTCGGAAATGTTTGGTAGTGGTTGCCTGTCTACCCAAATGCACTTGTTCAAGTCACGTAAGTCAATGCACAACCTAATCTTTCCTTCTCCCTTAGGTGCCACCACAATTGGAGCTAACCATTCGGTGGCTTCAATAGGCTCGATGATTTGTTGTTTTCAGTAGTCTTTACAGTTCTAGCCTCAAAGGTTCCATCATCATGTTAGGAACATTCTCACTTAGTGCACCACTGGTTTTACACCTTCCTTTAGAACAATTTTATGTGAGAACCCCCCTTCAACAGACCCAATTCGTCGGAAGACACTTTAGGATATTTCTTCATCGAGCCCTCATGGTCCCCCACATAGACTTCTTCCACCACATTCTGTTCAGCCAACATTATCGGTTCCACAGCATTGGGAATTGATCATTATGCCCAGATCCCGCTGATGACGCCAACCTAGCAAATCTGATCCATAGTCAGTAATGTACACCTTCCATAGACATATCTGCCCTTAAAATTGATTGTAATCCATTTCATTCCAAAAATGTCTATCTTTTTCCCTGCATATCCCACAGATCTTATAACAGACTTACGCAGTTGGGAACCATCAGTGCAGCACCATTTGTTCTCAAATGTTTCCCTAGAAATAAGAGTGACTAGACTCCCAGAGTTTACTAATACCTCTATGGGTTGTCCATCAAAGAGAACGTGACACTGCGGTTTCTCTGTCAACACTTTCTAATTTTACTCCTGGTAACTTGACCTTTGCCTCTTCGCTTTTGGCTTCCTTCTCTTCCTCCACAGTCAAAATTATTTCTTGAATACTCTCAGAAGTATTGTTAACTTCTTGATCAACTAGTTTGACTCTTTGTGTATCCCTGACCTCAATCTTGGTTCTGCACACTATAGCTAGAAGTCCCCTTTTCCCACATTTTCTGCACACCACATTTCTAGCTGCACACATTGCACTAGATGCGATATGGCCTGCAGCACCACATCGGAAACACTTTATTTCTCTCCAATTTGTATTTCTCTGTCTCATCTCTAGTTCCTCTTTGTTTCTTTCCTCACTCAATTTTTTAGTATCACCATTTCTATCTTCATTCTTTTCACTGGCTGCACAGCTCCAACTTCACCTATGACACTGTCTCTTCTCATTGCTTGTACTATCGATCTCCTTTAACCGTATCGCCGTATGTTCCATGCCTTTTGCAATTTGAATGGTTTCCTCTTAAGTTGGGGTCCTTCATTAACAACCTCTCCTTAACCCTCTTGTTGGTGCATTGCACTATTTGATCGCTAATAAGAGAATCTGTTCACTGTTTAAAGCGACATGACAATACTAATCCTCTCAAGGTTGCAACATAAGACGCTATGTCTTCATCCATCTTTTGCACACTGGAGAAGAACTTATGTCGTTCCAGTACCAAGTTGGTCTTAGAGGTAAATTGGATATCTAACATTTGCATGGACATATCAAAAACATTGTTTGGTTGCCCATCACCCATCCCTAAGGATACTTCCAGCAAATCTTCATAAATTCTCCTCCCCTCAATGCCTAAATGATGGAGAAGAATTGCTTGACATCTGGGTGGACCATAACAATCGCCACAAATTGCCAACATGTACGTGAGAAACAGTTCCACGGCACAGGTGGATCTCCAGGAGAAGCTAAGAAAGGTGGAGGGGAAGCCATGCCTTGATCTGCCATCACTGCAATAAACCCAACACAATAAACTAAAACAATAAGTTAAAATAACAATTTAATATAATAAGCTACCACAATAAACTAAAACAAATAATGCAAATATTTGACTCCTTATTGTAGCAGTCTATTTCTATGTTCATTGTAATGAGTCCATAGTCCTTATTACAGCAGTCTTATTTTTATGTTCATTGTCATAGGCCAATAGTCCTTCTTCTAATACAGTTGCCGGGACAGGAAACAGGAAATTAATTGTTGAAGCAAAAAGCAGGAAATCACAACCAGAAACCCAGAGGTACGAAGTGAGAAGAGTATTTTACTTTACTTCTTTTCTTTCCACAGTTACACAGTATGTTGGGATTTTAATACGGTCTGGACGTGCCCCGACTCTGCCGTATGTCTGCCTTGTCAGTGTACTAGTGAACACATATTGAAATGATGTTTGAGCAATCTGGATATTTAAGCAATCTGCCGTTTGCCTGTTTGTCACAGCTCTTCCAACTCGGCCTCTTGCGTGTTGTCACAGTGCATTTGAACAGACGGTGCTGACACCGCGCACCCTGGTGCATAGGCCGCACGCCGATACTGGCCTCGCGCCGGAGTCTGCTTTTCCTTTATCTTTGCAGACCGCGCACACAGATGCCGGTTATTTTCACTTAGACCACGCTGTGCAGATGCCGGTTAACTTCACTTAAACCACAGGGAGGCACACACAGCGATGCCCCTATCCCCAACTTATTTTGAATACCAACACTGCTTGTCTTTAAGTACAGAACACCGGCAGGCACAATGTTAATGCTGCGTAATCTAAAATCCAGGTTACAGGCAGACCTGCTTTTCTCTGACAGTTTGGCTCAGTAAATTAAAAGTTTATTGCATATATACACATGAAAAATGAGCGTTTGATATACAGAGCTAGTTTTGATTGATGTTAATCAGTTCCAGACATCACTTTCCTCCATTTTGTTGATTACTCCACACCAATACTATTAACTTGCCTTGTACTTGATCCATGGATGATGATGTTGCAGAACTGTTCCCCTCCACAGCTCCCTCAACTCGTCTCCAGTGTAAAAAAACTATTGTTCAATTCACTCTGGGGTATTTATATTTTACCATAACTCCTCCTTTAGGGAAGCACTCTGCATTTAGTTATTTGTGCACTATTTCAAGAGAATGGCAGAACTTTGTATTCATAATAAACAGATTTCTGGTGTTGCCATGGCTGCACGTCAAGGAGTTGTACAACGTCCTCTGTTTTTACAGAAAGCAGAAAAGCCAGAAGTGAAATGGTGGGACTGGTTGCGAAACTTTAAAAATTACCTCTCTGCAATTAATGCTAATGGATACCAACCGAGTAGAAAATATGCGCGTCTATCAAACCATTTGGGAGTGGCAGGGCAGCGTGTTTTTGATAATTTGCCACCTATTCCTTCACCTCGAGGTGATGACACTCCATGGAATGTTTTCTTGGAAGCAATGAAAAGGATGAAAAAAGATGATTCAAGTGATTTGTTGGAAAGGTTGCACTTTGCCATGTGTAAGCAAACATGTGATGAGTCGGTGAAAGAGTATATCGCTACTCTACGTGTCTTAGCAGCAAACTGTGATTTTGGGAACAATGAGGCTATTTTCATTTGTGACCAATATGTGTTTTATTGTTGTTCTAGAAAAATTCAGGAATGTTTGTTAACATGTCCGAGCTTAATTTTGGCAGAGACAATTCATGTAGCGAAAAGTATAGAGAGATCTATTATCACCTCTAAAGTGTTGGCGAATCATGGGGGGCAACCTCCTGTTAGTTGTGTACTTGAGGATCATTTGGTTTGTGCTGTAAGTAATCATTTAAAGTTAGGTAAGGGCTCAAGGACAAAGAGGTCGTGGCCAGCGAGTATGCTGTTGGTGTGGTTCAAGAAATTACATTGGAAACAATCCTTCTTTTCCTGCTATTAGCAAGAGGTATGAGATGTCACAAGTTGGGGCATTTTCAAGGGGTGTGTGAAAGCTCTTTGAGTGGTGGTGGTGGTGGTGGTACCAGCAAATTGAAGATCAGTAATGTGTACATTGGTGATTTGTGTGATGAGGCACAGGTATGTGTTGATAGATTTTCAAATGTGATGTTGATGGTGGGAATGCCTGATGCTACTAGTGGTCCTTAGAAGCATGTTAAAGGACCTTTATGTGAAAAAGTTATTGATGAAAGACATCTTACGGAATAGCTGATTCCAGGGCTCTAGTCGCAATTTTAGCTGACCATACTTGCCATAAGTTCTGGCCCAAGGTATTTGTTCTGGTCCACCCTTATATCAGTCCTAAGGCATTTGGGGATCAGGACAGTCACCTTCTGGGATTTTTTTGGATCACTTTGCAGTGTTTGGGAAGATCCACTATTACAAAAATGTATCTTGCTATCAAGGGCATGGACATTGTGGGCTGGAGGGAGCAAGCCAATTTGGGAATTATTTTATGTCCTGGTCATAATGTTCCTGTTGCCTTAGGTGACGTGCCCAGTCGGAATGGTTTGGAGTCTGTTTCGACTGTTGATGTGCCAGGAGGTATCATGGATCGCATGATCATGTCATTTCCAAATATGTTACCGATCAAGTGGGTACTGTACAAGGATTTTAGCATTTTATAAAATTAAAGCTGATGCGTTACCAATGGTGCTCCAGGTTAGGCCAGTGCCAATAAGCGTAAGAAAGGTTTAAGAAAATTATTGGGGAAATTGGAATCTGAGGGTATTATTCCACCAACTGATTCCCCAGAGTGGGTTTCTCCGGTTGTTCAGGTGAAAAAAGGGACTGGGGACTTGAGATTGTGTGTGGGATTGAGATCCCTCAATCAGAATATCTTGGTGGATTGTCATCTGTTACCACACATACAAGAGGTGATAGCTAATATGGGGCGATCAAAGTTTTTCTCAACCATAGACCTTCATTCAGCGTATCATCAAATTTCTTTGAGTGAAGATGCTCAGTATCTCACTACATTTGTGACTCCTTTTGGGGTATTCAAGTACTTACGCTTGCCTTTTGGACTTGTTCAGCGGCAAGTGTATTCCAAAAAACTATGGATGCCACCTTTAAAGACATGGCCCATGTACAGGCTTTCCAAGATGACATTTTAATTTTCACAGAGACACGTGAGGAGTATTTGCAGGCGTTGGAAAGGGTGTTTCATGTCCTACAAACAAGAGGCTGTCCGTGAAGCCCAACAAGTGTAAACATTTGGTACAAGAAGTGGAACAATTAGGCCACACCAGAGAATGGCATTAACCACATTTTTTTAATTTAGAAGCAATCAAGAGTTCTCCTCCACCCGCTGATAAAGATGTTTACGCTTATTACTGGGGTTCTGTGCCAGATTATGCTTTGACTGCCAAGCCCCTAAGATCTCTCCTTAAGAAGGGTAGTACATTTGAGTGGACCAGTCCTATTAGTACTCCATTTGAAAACATCAAAATAATTTGTTCCCGTGCTGCAGCCATTTGTTCCCACAGGCAAATTGTACATTGCAGTTGATACCAGTCTTAAAGGTCTTGGTGTGGTGTTCGGACAGTGGTTCAGTGGTCATGAGATCACTGTGTCATTTGCGTCCAGGACTCTTTCTGATGCAGAAATAAATTACAGATCCATCAAAAGGGAGGATTTGGCATGTGTTTGAGCAGTACAGAAATTGAAGACCTATATTTGGGGTACCTCGTGTGATGTGTACACAGACCACAAGCCTTTGGAGTATCTTTTGAGTGGCAATGGTTAGGGAAAGTATCTGCCCGGCTAGTTTGCTTGTTATCAAAGTAACAGGAATATGATTTGGTGGTCAAATATATTCAAGGAGGCAGAAATGTTAAATCGGACTGTCTGTCACGCATACCGTTGCCGTATCATGAGGCATTGGATGCTGATCAGGATAAGGAGTGTGTTGTAGCCTTAGTGGATGCATTGGCAGCTTCTCCACATCACTGAGGAAGAGTGGAATTCAGCCACGGCTAAGGATGTTGTGTTATTGAGGGTGATGCAATGTAAAACAAGCATTTACAATGCAATAGGTCTCGCATTTGTGAGAGTTACAGCTATTGGCGATGTAAATGGCAATGTCTTTTACCTATGTATTTTGGTTTAGAGTGGAGTGGGTGTATATGGGTTGGATTGGAATCGTGTTGGTGGAATTGGGTGGTGTGCAGTGTATTTGGGTAGTGGAATTATGTGGCATGGTGAATAGATGTGGTGAGAGCTGCACAGAATAGATAGAAAGGAAGAGAGAGGGATAGGTGGTTTGTGCAGGAAGTGGTGCAGAAAGAGTGTTTGAGAAAGAGAAAGAAGTGGAGAGCAGGCCACAGTCGCATAAAGAGGGAGCACCTGTGTACGCAGAACTCACACCCCAAGAAGAGTAGTAGAGCGTGGGTTTGAGGGACGGAAACCTTGAAAAAAGGCACCGGAAGATATCGTGCTCAAAGACCTGAAGTCAACCACAAGACAGAGGCAGGAGGAGTGCATGAGAGAGCGAGAGGAGGGGTGAGAGAGAGGCTGAGAGGGAGAGGCACCAAGAGGTGGGGGGGAGTTGAAAGGTGGACCAGTGCACTGCACGAGGAGGTACTGGAAGGCACCATTTGTGAGGAGGCAGTATAGAGAGAATGTGAGGGAGGAATGCGAGGGGGCAGTGGGATTGCAAGATAAGAGGGGGTCGTGGCAGCATGAGGAGGAGATGAGAGGGGCAGTGGTTGTGTGTGAGAGAGATAACCGTGTTGGTGGAAGTGCGAGGTAGAGATTTGTTGTATTGGAATTGTTTGTTGTGGAATTGTGTGGTGTGGTGTCGTGGGGAGTTGCGTAGTGGAAATATGTGGATAGTAATTAAATGGTTTTAGGTGTACTGGAATTATGTAGAGTGAGATTGTGTTTTATGGAGTTTATTGTGTAAAATGACGTGTGTTTTGGAGTGGCATGTTGTGGAGTTGAATTTTGTGGTGAGCTGTTAAATTTTGTGGCACGATGTGGAAATATGTGGTGTGGATTGGGGGATATGTAGTGTGTTGTGGAATTGTGTTGTGTATTCGAAATATGTTGTTTGGTGTGGTATGTATTGGAAATGTGTAGAGTTGAATTGTGTGGTTTGGAACTGTGTGGCGTTGAGTGAAATTATGCTTATTGGAATTATGTGTCATGGTGTGGAGAGCATTTATGTGGATTGCTGGTATGTGGGATAAAGTACATTTATGTGGGGTGTATTTATGTTGTATTGAGTAGAGTGTTATTATGTGGAGTGTAATTATGCAGCGCTGAGTGGCATTGTGTGGAGTGTAATTATGTTGTGTGATGTAGAATTGTGTAGCATTAAATAGTGTGGTGTTGTGTGGGATTATGTGGCATGGTGTGGAGTAGCATTATATTGTCTGGAATTATGTGGGATGCTACAAAGTTGAATTTATTGTGTGCAATGGCCATAGGTCTCACTTTTGCAAGAGTTAGAGCTATTGGCGCTGTAAATGACAATGTGCTTTACCCATGTGTTATGGAGCGGAGTGCATGAATGTGGAGTGGAATTATGTGAGTTGGATTGAAATTGCTAATTGTGGAATTGTGTGACGCGTAAATGTGTGGTGTAGCGCAGATGTGTTTACTGGAATTATGTGCCATGGTGTGCAGTAGAACTATGTGGATAGTAATTATGTGGTTTTTAGTGTACTGGAATTATTTGTAGTGGGATTGTGCATTGGAAAGACTGGAAGGGCTGGGGCAGTATTAGTGAAATGGCAAACCCTGCTTTGATGTGCAACTCACTGCCACTGTACAAGGTGAAAACTATGGTGCCTGTTAGTTAAAGTAAAAAAATCTCTGTTACCGCGTTGGGTACACTGGAAGGGCTGGGGCCGTGTCAGTGGCACAGGAAGTCCTGCTTAAAGTGCAGCTCACTGCCACTGTTAAATATACGAAAAATAAGGTGGCTTTTAAACTAGATATGCTATACATTTGTGTCTCCACACAGACCGCACATATGGAGGGCTGCAAATTCTGTAATCAGTCGTTGCACATAATATATCTCTTAATGGAAATACTATAACACAGCTGTTTGCTGCATTCATGAACCACAAACTCTTCCCAAGGCCAAGTGACACTCATGACGTGCATTGCTGAAGGCAAACCATCGGACTTTCATGTGCTAACTCTTTGAAGCTGCCTTTGCGCCTGACTAGATGTGTGTGCGTGCTATCTCCAAGCCACAAAATATGAATTTAATACATTCATATCATTAGCAAGTTGTGTTTTGGACCAAGTTTCTGAAAGCACAGCTATGTGTCCTCAAGGCCTCCCTGGTTGACACAGGCACTCTTACATGCTTTCATCCTTAATGAAAGACTCAAAATTGCATTTATTCCATTTATTTATGCCCTGCTTTTAGGAACACCTCCATTTCGTTTGTGTGCACAAATACAATATTATTGTATGCGAGCACGATTTCACATTCAGAATTAAAGTGAATAGAACAGCACTGGGCAAAGCAGTTTGAAACAAAAAATTTTCTCTTCCGGGCAGAGCTGGGAGAATTCAAAGTGGAAAATACCCATTAAAGTGAAGCATCACTTTAACATATGGCCACTTAGGGCGATCGACGGTGTTTAGGGCCCATTCATGGTGGAGACCTTATAGCGCCGATAAGATCTCTGCAGACCAAGGAGCCGCCAGGCTGCTTTGTTTCCGGATTGTCACTTTCATGTGCACAACACATGCTGTGGGCTTTCATCTTGCGTGTCACTTCCTTTTACAACCAGGAGCACGTGTAAGGGGCGTGTCTCTCCGTTCTTACCTGTTTTTAATTTGCCAACCTTACATTCAAATTAACCCCTTCGACGCGCATGACGGAGCGGTTCCGTCATGCACGTCGGTTGCGCTGTGCGCATGACGGAACCGTTACGTCATGGCCCCGCCCGCGCATGGGTTAAGGGACACAACTTGAAAAAAAAAACAGCAAGGAAATTAAACCAGGGATTGAAAAGCTGAACAATTACCACACACTGGGCCATGCAGTGTGATGATTGAGGAATGCATGCTTGCGTGATACACCGAATTGTAAGTGTATCGAATACAGTGCACAGCTTAAAACATTTTACAGGGACACCCAGCTGCCCCCGAGCCCTGCAGAAAGGCCCGTCTGTGGTGAGTTACAAGAAAAGAGTTAAACTCCTGTGTGCGGGGCATCCTAAGACCGGCGGACAGAAGACAACAGTGGTATTTGTACACATCAGCGCCTTTCACGAAACACCAGTGTGAAAGGATGCTATCAAACCTGACTCAGCATCGGAGAGTTTTATTAATAAATTCATTGTTAAGTAGGTTTGCACAGCGCTGGACTACATTCACTCTGCACGTGACTTTCATACCCCCATCACAGAAGTATGTATTGTTATGTTTGGCATGTGCTTGCGCCTACCAATATTATAAACAAGCGGCAATAGGGGAGGGGATCAAGCTGCAAAGCGGGAGGGAATTGGGAGATAGAGGACGGAACAGGCAACCTCAGGACACAGCGCCGTGCCTACAAAAACAAGACAAATTGGTCCGGACGCAAGCGAGCGCCCGCCGCGCGAAAGTGAAAGCAAGAGCGCGCGCTTGGCGGGGGCGCAGGTGGGCTGAAGCGCTTCCCAAAACGGATTGCATGGTGGCACGATGCACGTGATAGTGCGCGTGCTCGCCATGCAATCCAATTTTGGGAGCACTTTGAAATGCCCCTTACTAGAGTCTCGCATTGCAATTGCGTAAACGCAATAGCTAGGCGAGACCTAAAAACAAAAGGGCCTTCTGAGAAGAACCTTACTGGTGAGTTCAGGTTTTTTGGGCAAGTAGCCAAGGAGCTGTCTCATGAAGACAATATTTGTTTAAGAGGTGATGTATTTATTCCACCCACAGAGTTAAGAAACAGGATAACTGATATAGCATTTGAAGGTCATTGTGTAGTTCTGGCATGTGCAAGAAATTGAGACTAACTTGCTGGTGGCCTGGTTTTAGACAAACAAGTGTCTAATGTAATTGAGAAATGCTCTTAGTGTATTTTTTCTGAAAAACACTGGGACTTCCACTAAACCTTTATTTCCTGTTCCCTTTCCTGAGGAAGCTTGGGAGAAAATTGCTTTGGATTTTACTGGTCCATTCAACTTATTACCTAAAGACAAACGGTACGCTATTGTAGCTGTGGATTATTTCTCAACCTGGATTTACTACTCTTTTGTAGAGGTTGCAATTTCCAACACAGTGATTTCCTTTCTGGGTAAAATTTTCAGAGTGGAGGGTTCCCGAAAACGATTGTCACTGACAGTGTCATGCATTTTGTATCAAAGCTCATCACTGATTTCATGCAAACACATGGCATAATACACTCGCAAGTGGCCTTATACAGTGCTTCATCCAGTGGTTTCATCGAGAGTGTCAATCGCTTTTTGAAAGAAGGTATTCAGACTGCATTAGCTGCCAACATTGATGTTTCTTAATGTCTTCAGGATAAAGTTTAGGCCTATCTTACAACCCCACGTTCCACTAGGGGGGTCCTTTTAAACTTCTTAGAGGAATGTATCCCAGAACTAAATTTACACCAGATTGGATGTCAAAAATATATATGGACAGGGGCAAAAGTGTCCAACAGCTTAGCCAATATGAATTTTAGAAGCAAAGTGTTCAATAAACAACAAGATCAGAAAACTCACTCTGAGGACAAGAAGGGTGTCAGAGATGTTAAAATTGATGTGAGTGATTGGGTGTTTCATAGTTAAAAAAGGGGGGTCCAAGTTCTCATTACCTGTGAAAGTGATATGGTCCAGCAAAGCTTCTGTTCTATTGGAAGGGAAAGGGTGGTGGAATAGAGACAATGTTGCTCACATTTCTAATTCGCACGCAGATATTTACGGATGAATATACTCCAGTAGGGACAAGGGCAGTTCAATGTCATCCTCTGATGTTGCTATCGGGGATTATAGTAATCCTGAGTTACCTTCTATTGTGACTGGTGATGTTTTGTGCAGCAGTGCTCTGACATCCAGCATGCCTTCTTCAGAGACAAGGGTTGTTGTTCCCTCAAGTGTTGCACAAACAAATAAAGGTGGTAGAGTCAGTGGTATGATTACTGATGGTGCAGTAGCTGGGGTTGCAAATGGTGTGCCATGTTTCAGCTCTGGTGAGAGTTTGCTGAGACCTGTGTCCACACGTAACTTGTGCACAATCTGCTTACCTCCTGAACTGCATGATTATGTTTTGTTTTAACTTACCTAGTATTTTAGGTATGATATTTCTTTCCCTTCTTACTAATAGGTTTTAGCGCATTTTTTATGTATCATAAATCCTGCATTGCAATTATTTAATTTGGGTGAGTTCTGTTTGCTCACTTGGTTCAGATCCTGTCTTTAGTCATTTTAATCTGTTCTTGCTTTACAAGTACTATTTTTATAAATATTTTTGTTGTTTTGTAAGGAAAGGGGGTGATGTAGTAGTATTACATTGTGACTTAAGTAAAAATAATTATTATTCCTGACAGTGGAGTCAGTACGTTTGTTGTGATAACTTCCCATTAGCACACAATCCCCGCAATTGTCCATTTCTTTTGACCTTGAGACAGAAATACTTGAAGGGTATGTTTTTGCAACCTAGGACTCGGGGCAGGTAGCGTAAAACGTGCTTAAGCAGTTTTTCTAATGATTGTGCTCAGATAGTAACAGGTATGGATTTGTCTCTGTTCAATTAATGGTTTTCAAGGGACACTCTGTAGCCTTTAGTCTTGCAGAGTAAAGACACGTCAGTTCTTCCTCACCATAGTCCCAACGTTTCGAGTATTCCTGTATGCGAGGCATGCGTTCTAGTAAGCATAATATCGTTTCTTCTTTGTTTACCTTTGTTATGTATATAAAGAATGAGTTCTTTCTATTTTATTAAGCAAGGATGACCCACTACCCTACCCATAATAATTTTCCTATCACAAATGAGAGGCTGAGCATTTTCTGTGTTAAGGTAAGCACATCATAATTACAAACTTAAAGGTAGTACAACACTAAGCAAATAATTTAAAGGCACCACATTAACTTCACATACTTTGTTTCTTCACTTACTGTAGCAGTGAATGCAGCTTTCAGAATGAGGTTAATGCGCTGGCGGGAAACCAAGCTTAGTTGGGGACCTGTTCCCAGGGAGAGTCTTACCTTCCATTAGGAGCTGTGCTTAGCCAGGTTAGAGGAGTGTCTCGATTGTGTTCTTTCTGGAATGCATTCCTAGTAGTAGGTGTGCCGCTGAAGGCTAATTTTTAAACCTTTTTAGATCGAGCCTAGAACAGCGCATGTGCTGTTGCTCGACTTTTTGTAAGGGGATCTCGAAAGTGCTACCCAGGCATTTGCTGGCTGGCTACAAGCTATAGTGCACATGCGCGTGCACGTGCGGCCTTCTGCCTTTCCTGTGCACCATCTGTCTTTCCTCTCCCTTCCCCTGCTGCTGCGCGTGCATCCCTAGCGTCATCGCGATCACTTTCGCTTTACTTGTCTGCGTCCCAGCTTTTCTTCATTTTCTGTAAGAAGGTGTGCATTTCAAACGTCTCTCTCTCGCTGCGCTTAAACAAGCCGAGCGGCGCTGTAATGACATTATTGGAATTGTGTTTAAACCTGGCATGGGTAAACTTAGAAATGTACACCGCCTTGTTTTTTCAGACTTAAAAAATAAATAAAATTGAGTTACTATTTTAATTATCTTCCGCATAGGCATCAGCAGTGGCTTATTGCGTGCTCTCGGAGTATCTGTGGGTAAAATGCACGGGTTGGAATCCCAGCTGACTGACTCAGCTTTTCATCCTCCGAGGGTTGAAGAAACGAGCCACTTTAAGTCAAATTTGTGAAACACCTTATTGCCGAACTGTGATATTAGATTGACAGAGATAAGCACACAGTTATTATTGTTCCATTTACTACTGACATAGATTTTGCAGAATTGGCATATTTTAAAGTAGCGACACAGTCTGCCCTTTCTGTTTCGAAAAATGTCCATATAGACAGTGAAAGTGGTTCATTTGTTAATGTCTGCCCCCTTTTCAACAATCGAATGCTAAAAATATTTCCATTCAGTCGCATTAGCAAAAGTCGTTGAAGTCCATATGTGCACCTGTATAACTGAGTCCGAAGGTCAATTCCAATTGGTCCTAACAAAAAACATTTAAGGTAAGAAAAAGATCACATTCTCAAAACATATATTCCAAAAATGTTGTCTTTTTGCTTTGTATTAGCTTCTTTTCCACGTTTGTGTGATACTTTAACATAAAATACAGAGGAAACCTTCTGCAAAGTATGTCTTCTGAATAGGATTTGTATTTTAAAGCAGTTCCGCTTCATGGCATCACCCTCAACATCTTTATTTAAGAACTTTAGCTAATCAGTTAACATTTGGTAACACTGATTCTTATTCGTTCGGCCTCAGAATGTCTCTGTTCAATTAATGGTTTTCAAGGGACTCTCTGTAGCCTTTAGTCTTGCAGAGTAAAGACACGTCAGTTCTTCCTCACCATAGTCCCAACGTTTCGAGTATTCCTGTATGCGAGGCATGCGTTCTAGTAAGCATAATATCGTTTCTTCTTTGTTTACCTTTGTTATGTATATGAAGAATGAGTTCTTTCTATTTTATTAAGCAAGGATGACCCACTTCCCTACCCATAATAATTTTCCTATCACAAATGAGAGGCTGAGCATTTTCTGTGTTAAGGTAAGCGCATCATAATTACAAACTTAAAGGTAGTACAACACTAAGCAAATAATTTAAAGGCACCACATTAACTTCACATACTTTGTTTCTTCACTTACTGTAGCAGTGAATGCAGCTTTCAGAATGAGGTTAATGCGCTGGCGGGAAACCAAGCTTAGTTGGGGACCTGTTCCCAGGGAGAGTCTTACCTTCCATTATGAGCTGTGCTTAGCCAGGTTAGAGGAGTGTCTCGATTGTGTTCTTTCTGGAATGCATTCCTAGTAGTAGGTGTGCCGCTGAAGGCTAATTTTTATACCTTTTTAGGTCGAGCCTAGAACAGCTCATGCGCCGTTGCTCGACTTTTTTGTAAAGGGGATCTCGAAAGTGCTACCCAGGCATTTGCTGGCTGGCTACGAGCTTGAGTGCACGTGCGGCCATCTGCCTTTCCTGTGCTTCATCTGTCTTTCCTCTCCCTTGCTCCCTGCCTCCGCCCCTCCCCCGCTGCTGCGCGCGCATCCCTAGCGTCATCGCGATGACTTTCGCTTTCACAGTGATCGCGATGACTTTCGCTTTTACGCGGAGTTACTTTTACTGCGGCGCAGCCAATGGTTGTTGCTTTTTATCGTTGCCACCTCACCGGTACGCTGGTCTTTGTTTCTTAGATGCTTCACAAAAACTGATTAATTCATCACCCAGTGGTTTTGCTAACTCTCTCAATCTTGCGCCCCTCCAAATGTCAGTGCTAATCGAATCTATAAAGTGGTGTATGGTATGTGATCATCTCCATCATAGTGCCGCTGGGCTCATGTCTCTTAGAGGTTATTTTGCCCCCATACGGTTGTCAGTGAACTCGCATACCATATGGTTGCATTGTTACATTTTGCAGAACACGGTTATTTTCCAGCACAAATTGTTTTTTTACAGTTATTAATATGCTGCACATTTACACAGCGTAGCCTTTTTCTTTCAGATGATGTTGATTTCTCTAATCCAAAAACCTTGTTACTTTCTCATTATTTTCATGTTACGGATCTTTCGCATATTAATTCCTGCCTTGGTCTCCCTCACTTCTCTTTCTAACCCTCTTTTTTTTATCTTTCAACTCTTTTTCGTCTCTTTTTGACTGTTTTGCAGCTGCTGCACATAAAATCTGCTTCACAGCAAGACATTCTTCAGAGACCGTCAAACTTTTTCTGGTGTAAACATGATGCTTCCGTTCCCTGTTTAGATATGTGTTCCTTAACCCTGACTCCTATGAGTTCGCCTGACTCCAGACTTTCACCTGGTCTACTAACAGCCCCGCCGTCAAAACATCGTCTTCCAAAGCCTGTCAATGAGTACAGCCTACCACGGTCTCGTGTAATCCTTTTGTGCAAATGCAGTATTTTATGGAATGTTACCTTTGTTGTTTGTTTTAACTGCTTACAAACATACATTTTGCACAGTGGACAATAGGAAACAATGTTGATTTGTTCATTGGAGGAATGGAAGGACGCCCTGTACCTCTGACTATCGATTTTGTATCATACCATTAGTCGGCATTACCAAGAAGGGATTTTGTCATATGGGACAGTTAACCTTTAGTGTCTTGTGGCCAACTTACTACTAGACTTAGAATTGAGCACCAAGTACCCTTTCTTCAGTTATCCCTGAGGATCATGAGGCAGAGCTGTTTAATTCATACTCTGGGATGTGGTGTGGGCTACAAATTCAGAACTCAGAACAGTGTAATAACACTTACATAAATCAGTGTCCAGCCAGTACTTTTTTTGGACACACAGTTAAAGTGCACGCACTCAATTATAAATTTGCAAATGAACAAGCTTTACACAATAAACACATCTCTGCCTATTGCCTTTCTCAAAGGGTCTTCATAATCAATAAGCAGCTGCCTATAAGCTTTAACTACTGTTTGTCACAATAAATGATCCCTGGTCAACAAACTTTCAGTGGGGGATTTTTTATAAAAAAATACACACCACTATCTATTGGCTTTTTACTGGTGGGGGACAGAGCCTGGCACTCTTCCATCCTTCCCCTTCACTGATAAGTTTCTTTTTCAATGGCTCTGGGCTTGCAAACCTGTTTTTTAGGTCTCGCTAGGCAGCGCAGCTGCTCTGGCGAGACATTTAGTTAGTGGATTTTCAAAGTTCTACCCAGGCTTTTGCTGGCCACAAGCTTGAGTGCATGTGCACGCGTGGAGCCCCATCTGCTTTTCCTTTGTTGTCATGGGAAATTAAGCGCCTCTCTCTGGGCACCCTTTCATGTCATCGCTCGTTGCCTCTTCTGCCCTCCCCCGCCATTGGCTGAGCTTCACTCTTTTTATATTTCTATCACTTCATGTAGCGCAGTCTTCGCCTATCTTTGCCTGCTCTCCCAGACCTTACTTTCCTCCCACCGCCCGCTCAATCTCTATCTGAGCCTCTGTCTGTCTCTACTTTTCTCTAGGCTTGTCTTTTTACCGCACTGTTCATGCTTCCGCGTACTTTCGTATCATTTTCTCTCTGCCTCCTCCTATCTCTTCTTACTAGCTCTCTTTCTCTCTCTGTGTCTCTCTTCCACTTTTTGCATTTCTCTCCATTTTCTGCATCGGAACATCTGTCTGTCTATTACTTTTGTATCTCTACCTGTAAAACTCTGTGGGGCCGATTCATAGAAGCATCCGTGTTTACTGCCGAAAATATAAGGGTTTGAGAAATTGTTATTTTTTAATGAATTTTTGTGAATTCCCAAAAATGGTCCCAAAATGTCACTTTTACATCAAAATGTGGTTTTGACAGTATACTGTGTGACACCAGTGTCCGTATCCAGTTTCAACACCTCTAGTTTCGCCCTGCTCTGCTTACCAGCCCACATCAGATATATCAGCAAACTATTCAGGGTGGTGAAAGTGGCACGAGGGATACAACAGAAGGAATTCTTGAAGGCATACAGGCAATGCAGGAGCAATACTATCTTATTCAGGGCCATCCTCCCCATAGTAGACAGGGGGAGGTGATTACAGAAGCAGATAGAGCTTTCTAGTCCAGTAATGAGCACCCCATATTCAGGTCGTAATTAGATTCAGCAGTATGGCCACCGCACGTTCAGTTGTAGGCATCTTGGCGCTGAATAACAGATGCTTATTGAGCTACTTTAACCCTTGTGCAAAGAAGTGATGCATAATGATATGTTCTGAAACTTTGCACCAGCTTCAACAAATGTGCAAGCCCATCATTCAATAGAATGGCTTGCATTTTTCAGGGAGACTGCTATTGTGTGCATCTTTGCACATCTCACTTTGTGGGAATACGCCAAAGTCAGATATACTCTTTGGCTACTCTCATTCAGATGGTGCAGGGATGAAGGCCTGCTGGAGACAACGGGCCTCCTGTACTACAGAGGTCTGTAGCATCCAGAGGATTGCCCTTAAAGGAGTTCTGGAGGCAATATGGGCAACACGTGAAATACGCACCACCCTGATAATGGCAGACCGTTAGCATTTCTATCCCTTTTTTCGACCTTTAAGCTCCTGAGCCATCTCCTGTGTAATGTGTGTGGGGGGCAGATCTGAAGGGAAGCATCTCTAAAGACATCATGAACCATACAATATAGCAGAATGGCACTCACTTTTTTGGATAATCTGAAAATAAATATGCCCTTGCTGAATGCTAAAATATTCACATCTGGGGAAGATAACGCGGAAGGGATCCCTGGTAAATGAGTAGCAAGTAGCGCACATGTTTGGGAAATCCAGAATCTAAGACTAAGAGTCAAAAACAGTATGTTTGCAATCTGTTTTCAGTTCTTCTCAGGCATCAGACTGTACAGTGTGATGTAAAGTATGTCTCTACATACCACACTCTGTGAATAGCTGTCACTTTATACCACCCAATACGTTTCTTTTTCTGTCGCACCTTTCTGTCCGATGTCTCATTCCTTTACCTAAACACTCCCTTTTTACCTGTCTATTTATACATGGCTACGTACCTACAACACTATTGCTCTACCTTTAAACTCTCTCTGTACATTAAACCTCTCCTTCAATAAACCTCAGTGCCCCACAGCACTTACCATTCATGACCTCAACTTGCCACCTCTCTCCGATCCTATCTCTAGCTCTCGGTCAGCTCTCTGCCCCTCTCTTCTCCTCAAGCGCGCTCTCTCTCTCTCTCTCTCTCTCGCTCTCGCTCTCGCTCTCGCTCTCTCTCTCGCTCTCGCTCTCTCTCTCTCTCTCTCTCTCTCTCTCTCTCTCGCTCTCGCTCTCGCTCTCGCTCTCGCTCTCGCTCTCGCTCTCTCTCGCTCTCTCTCGCTCTCGCTCTCTCTCGCTCTCTCTCGCTCTCTCTCGCTCTCGCTCTCGCTCTCGCTCTCGCTCTCGCTCTCGCTCTCGCTCTCGCTCTCGCTCTCGCTCTCGCTCTCTCTCGCTCTCTCTCGCTCTCTCTCGCTCTCTCTCGCTCTCTCTCTCTCTCCACTTTCTCTCTCGCTCTCTCTCTCGCTCTCTCTCTCGCTCTCTCTCTCGCTCTCTCTCTCGCTCTCTCTCTCGCTCTCTCTCTCTCTCCACTTTCTCTCTCCGCTCTCTCTCTCGCTCTCTCTCTCGCTCTCTCTCTCGCTCTCTCTCTCGCTCTCTCTCTCGCTCTCTCTCTCTCTCCACTTTCTCTCTCGCTCTCTCTCTCTCCACTTTCTCTCTCGCTCTCTCTCTCTCCACTTTCTCTCTCGCTCTCTCTCGCTCTCTCTCTCTCTCGCTCTCTCTCGCTCTCTCTCTCTCCACTTTCTCTCTCGCTCTCTCTCTCTCCACTTTCTCTCTCGCTCTCTCTCTCTCCACTTTCTCTCTCGCTCTCTCTCTCTCTCTCGCTCTCTCTCCACTTTCTCGCTCGCTCTCCACTTTCTCTCTCGCTCTCTCTCCACTTTCTCTCTCGCTCTCTCTCCACTTTCTCTCTCGCTCTCTCTCCACTTTCTCGCTTGCTCTCTCTCCACTTTCTCGCTCGCTCTCTCTCCACTTTCTCGCTCGCTCTCCACTTTCTCTCTCGCTCTCTCTCCACTTTCTCGCTCGCTCTCCACTTTCTCTCTCTTTCTCTCTCTCTCTCTCTCTCCACTTTCTCTCTCCACTTTCTCTCTCTCTCTCGCTCCACTTTCTCTCTCCACTTTCTCTCTCTCTCTCTCGCTCCACTTTCTCTCTCCACTTTCTCTCTCTCTCTCTCGCTCCACTTTCTCTCTCCACTTTCTCTCTCTCTCTCTCGCTCCACTTTCTCTCTCTCTCGCTCCACTTTCTCTCTCTCTCTCCACTTTCTCTCTCTCTCTCCACTTTCTCTCTCTCTCTCTCCACTTTCTCTCTCTCTCTCTCCACTTTCTCTCTCTCTCTCTCCACTTTCTCTCTCTCTCTCTCCACTTTCTCTCTCTCTCTCCACTTTCTCTCTCTCTCTCTCCACTTTCTCTCTCTCTCTCTCCACTTTCTCTCTCTCTCTCTCCACTTTCTCTCTCTCTCTCTCCACTTTCTCTCTCTCTCTCCACTTTCTCTCTCTCTCTCTCCACTTTCTCTCTCTCTCTCTCCACTTTCTCTCTCTCTCTCCACTTTCTCTCTCTCTCTCTCCACTTTCTCTCTCTCTCTCTCCACTTTCTCTCTCTCTCTCTCCACTTTCTCTCTCTCTCTCTCCACTTTCTCTCTCTCTCTCTCCACTTTCTCTCTCTCTCTCTCCACTTTCTCTCTCTCTCTCTCCACTTTCTCTCTCTCTCCACTTTCTCTTCTTTCTGCATCTTGCTGCTCTTTGCATCTCATCCCCCTTCATTTCTCTTCCAGTTACTTCACCTCCCTCTTAATTTAATCTCTTTATCTCACCCTTTCTATCATTTTTGCCATCTATACCTTACCTCTTTCTACCTCGCCATTCTCTTTCATTTCTCTCTCTGCCTCACAACTCATTGCCTCATCTCTCTTCCCCACCTCTCATACACTATCTAGCCTCCCATTTTACCTCACCTATTGACCTTCTATGTCTCTCTTTTTATTGATGTCCTCTTTCCCTCACCTTTCCCATTATTTTATTTCTTTCTCTCTACCTCTTCCACTCATCTATCACTCCCTTTTCTTTCATCTCTTTCTATCTCCTTCACTGTTTCCGTTCACTTTCTCTGCTTCCAATGTCTCACTGGTTTAATACATCTCTTACCTCTGTCTCTCTCCCTATTTCACCATTCTCTACTTCTCCCTCGCCCTTGCTCTGTATGAGCCTCATCTCTCTACCTCATCTGCACCTCTTTACTCTCTACTTCTCATATCTTTCTATTTTTCATCCCTCCGGCTCTATCTGCCTCGCTACTTTGTTTACCTGACCTGTCATTCTTTCCTCCTCTCATTTCTACTTGTGCTATCTCATTATAACTCACCACTCTTCCTATCTTATTTCTCTCTAGACCTTGCACCTCGGGTTGGCACCATTCTTACCAGCCTACATTTAAAACTGCATGCCAGGCCTCTAAAAACAAGAATTGGCATAGCCAATAGGTCTCGCCTTTTGGACCTTATAAGTTTTTAGCCATGCAACAGTTGATGTTATTGCACCAAGGATATTGTGCTGCATAACTAAATACTTATAAGGTCCCAAAAGCGAGACCTATTGGCTATGCCAATGCTTGTTGTTTTTGGTCAGGGAGAGAGAAATTAATCCTGAAGGTATTTAAAGTCCACCTGTGGTTTGAGTTTAGTGCTTCTGTGGAGCCCAGAAAGTGCTCTTCAAAAAGAAGGCCCACTGAGGTGGAAAAAAATGAGGTAATGATTTCAGTATCTCAAAGTAATCTGCGGGGCATCACTGATAAGGTAGTTAATGATGCATTTCAAAACGCTTCAGAAAAATATGCCTTCAGTTCGGATTCTGGAAGAAGCCACAGAGATACAGCCACACAGGGGTAAATTAATTCAGAGACCCTAATGGCAGGATGTAACGCAGCACATAAGGAGAATGTATCATTCCTAATTGTCACATATATAGCAGGAACTCAAAACAGTATGCATACAAATTTAATGGAGTTTTTTCCTGTATGGTTTCTCTTCACCTTCATCCAAACATGTTCCAAATCATTATAGGCAACTCGGGAATGCCATGGTTATAACTTTACACCACAAAGGAGGACTCTTTTTATCATTGGAAACTCTTCCTTAGCTTCTCCTGATTTCTCCTAGTCCACTTCTGTAGCCACACCGCTTCCGCAGCTCGGCTTACACCTAAATCTGACAACATAGGTCTTGAACGGTTAGTTCTCCATCCCAATAAAGTACACAAGATGTTTCTAATCTTCAGCCCACTGTGTTGGAGACAATGTGGTCACAGAGGTTCTTTCATCCACACTTGGTGGGAATGTACAACCTGTCTAGAAGGGGATAGCAATGGTTTACAGAACATATTAGGCTTCCTTTTGTCCTTCAGACTGGCCGTCTTCTTGTTAGGTAAGGTTGCCTCTAGAACAATTGGGGTGTTCGAAAGACGTTGCCACAGATATACGGGACAGTCACAGAGAATCCGTGACAATCCTACTCAGCACATTGCATTAATTGAACAAGCATTGAAAATGCAATAGGTCTCCTCTTTGATTAAGTTAAATATTTTTGCTTTGCTAATTGTATTGTATAGCAAAGCAAATGGCTTTAACTTAATGAAAGGCGAGACCTATTGCATTTTTAATGCTTGTTCTTTAGGGCTACTATTGATTACATGAGGCTGGCAGTTTAAGCTCCAGCACCTTAATTACCAAACTATCTTTATGCATTTGCGTCTTTTCTGCTGCGTGACACAGGTATGAAAACGTATGTATCTGCAACACAGTTAAGTTTTTAAGATAAAAGGCAACTGTCAATTTGACTCTGCTACTCCACGACATTCAACCCCGTGCAGCGCTATCGCAGTGGCATCTCCCGAGCTGTGGAAATGGCTAATTACATTTCCAGAACTGAACGTGGGCTCTTTTTAACATTTCACTGCAAACATATTACAGGCTGCCGATCACAGTCGCCGTGTCTCGTGTTAAAGTCACTCCCTATCACCGGGATGCTGGGTGTTCAGCCATGACTTTCATCAAGCAAAACACTGCTTCCTGGGACCTGAAGTCTTTTTTTTTTTAGAAACAAGTGGGCTAATCTACCGGAAAATAATGTTTTGCAAGAGGAAAGCACAGGACAGAAAAAGTTGAGGCATTTAGTTATCTGTTCTGTTTGTCCTACTTTAACAGATAACAATTACAGAAAATATAAAGTGGATGGCTAACCCCTTCACTGCCTAGTTCAGTATATTTACATTTAATAAAATGCATTTTGGTTGTGGTCGTTTCTGAACCAACACTACACCTGTAGCACCGCTCTTGAGTTATAAAGTTAAACAATGAAGAGTTTTGATGAGAAACCGGGACCACAGTCGAAATCCCAGTCAGCCCAATGAAACGCGTAGCAGAAAGTATTACGGTAAAAACTATATTGGCGTTCAGTTCTAATCGTGGGTCTTACATAGGATGCAAATAAGTGATTGAGGTGCTGTGCCCTGCTGCCCTCATGTTTAAGACCGGATACATACCACTGGAAGGTTGCCAATAGATGGAATAGTTGAAAAAAACTTCCCAAGCTTAAAAGAACTGGAGAAACGAAGGTGATCCCACCCCTTCCCCGAGGTGTCGCAAGGAGGGGGTGTCTTTAGTCTCCTCTGGTTCACAGACGTCTTCTAGATGCTACAGGCAATCCCAGGCAGTGAACACCAGAGACAAAGAGCTCGCGCCTCCTGCATACACTCAACGATGCATGGGGTCGCCATCTTCTGAGCTCCGTCTGCCTCACTGCATGCGATCTCTCCTAGTCCGACTGCAGCTCTGGAGGCGCCTAGCGGAAGTCGCAGGGAGCCCTCCACGCCACAGCTAGTCTGGGAAAATGAGCAAGGTCACCGTGAAACTCTTCACTACTCCAAATAATACCGTGACAAAACGGAGAGAATATACTAAGCAAGAACATATTATTGTTCAAAGAAACGAAGGAGATCCTCATACAATACACAATAGAACGCCACAGGGCCGCTATTGTAAAACAAAAAGCGCACTGAATAACAAGCCTTGGCCCGAGGGAGGTGGCAACAGGAGCACGCCGAGGCGCATTTTAAACAAGCTGTCGGCGTTGTGTGAAAAACATAGTGCGTCCCAGCTAATGAAGGAGAGTGTGTAATGCCGCAAGTGAGAGATCCAATCCCGCTGGGCGAGGCCAAAAGGAGAAAGAGGGTGGCAACCAGGAGGGATTTAAATGCCTCCGGTGCAATAGTTGCACTGCCTTTTGCGTAATTCATAACGCCAAACGAAGCGCACAAATGAAAATTGCAGGCGGAGCGGAGACACGGCTTCGGAATTCATATTGATTCCAAGAAGCCCTCGTATGGCGAGAGCAATGCATGCGCTGGTTTCGCCAGGCCGAGACCTAAAAAGATAGTGTCAGGAGAAGAATCTAGTTCCTATTTCATGTAATCTTTTCAAGGTGTTCGAATTTTTAAAGGATAGATTACAAAGTGTTCTTTCGCCCTCTACTTTAAAAGTCCATTGGGCTCCATTCAAAGCTATCCAACATTTAAAAGTCCCATTTCTTTGGTATACATATTGACAGGAAGACTTGAACGTGTTTCTTATAAAACAGCTATTGTTAATTCACCCACATCAGTCTGGATTTAGTTCTAAGAGGCCTAGAATATAGAATTATGAGCCTTTGCAAACAATAGTGTTCTCATATTAAACTGCTAAAGTTGCCTTTCTTCTAGTCATAACCTTTGCTAGATACTTCGGATAAGTAGAAGCTTTGATTAAGGATTCTCCTTATGCAAAAATATTTCCTCAGGATAATATCATGGCCTGCACTGAAATTTATTCCAAAGATCAATTCTAAGTTCCATTTAGAACAAGATATAATTCTGCCGGGCTTTATGTCAAATCCTTCTCCTCCAGAAGTGTTGTGTATGTCCTATAGTACCCATGCAGGAACTGCACGTTTGGATAACTTAAATATTAGGATTGGTGGCAGACTAACTCTGAGCACCCCCACAGCATAGGTTAGCCGGTTTTTGCATTAGCTAGCTCACCGTGCCACTAGTGTCTCCTCTTATCGGGGAGAGATTAGTTTCTGGCAACCTCAGATCATGACAACCCTGAAGATCGTGGAAACAATATACTACTTTTCACTCAGTTATTCGTGCTCATTTAGTTTATCTCCGAGGTACACAGAATAAACAGTCTGGGCGTTTCAATAAGGATTTATTGCACAGTTGTTTTTCGTGTGTAAAATATATGAGCTGCAACAACCATTAGACAGTAGCAGAGATATATGATTAGCAGTACTATGAATATAAAAGGATAGTACTGTTTCACCATTTTGCAATAAGCATGAATAAATACATGAATATAAAATGCATGATAGAAGTGCTTATACTCCTACCATGCCTATCTAGATGTACCTAGCATGTAAGTAGGTGTAAATCCAAGAATCCCTCTAGGATTTAGTCAAACCCTATTACCTGAAGTGTGAGAATGTTGGAGTCCTTCTTGGTCTCAAGTTGGACACCCCGTAAGGGATGTTCAGACCACTGTCAGCGGAAGAGTCTGCATGCAGGAGCCTCAGCCTCTCTGGTCAGTGTGTTGGCCTGGAAGTCAACACACCTCTGCAAGAGGTGCTGTATTTATACAGAAAAGTATATAGAGTCCCTTTGTCCCTTATTCTAGTTTTGGCCCTTGTTGGGTATGAGGATGACCTATGTGATGAATCTTTTGCGTAGATATTAGGAATAGCCCCTGCCTGGTTTCCAAGTAGCCTTATGAATATTCATTCCTGCGGTGTCCGGCTAAAGATTAAGTCATAGAACACTATTGTTCAGGGAAAACCCTCCTTCTGCACCCAGGCCTGGAACTAGGTAAAAGGTTCAGTCCGTTAAAGGTATTCAATCCTTAAAAGGCTTGTTACTGTGTAATGTAGGGGAGGTGATGTAGGTGAAAGGGTATGATGTTCCCTGGGCCTATATTAGGATACCAATATGAAACATAACACCCACTCCTCTTCCGAATAGTCAACCATAATAATATGCAAGGTAAACACTAATTTTACTAGGTGGCAGCGCATAAAATTATCAATGAGCCATTTATATTTTTGGAAAAACGTTAAAATTGTTGAAAAAACATTTTAAACATTTTAAATAGGTAAAAAATGTTCTCTGAAAAATTACTACTTAAAATTGTAACGTAAGTCACCGTCCTAAATGAGTTCGTTTATACAGATCGAACCCCCCCACAAGCTTTTGGAAGGCCATGCTTTTTCTTGCGAAAGTGTCAATTTTAGGAAGTGTTCCAAATTTAGTCGATTTTGAAATGAAAAGGAAAATCTGAATTCTTTCCTAGCACACGATGAGCCAATTATAGATTAAATGTCCTGGCTGGGAGACGCAACATCATCGCTGCTTGCTGCTGCAGGGGACGGTCCTTGTAACACCTCGCAGAGTACGTCAATGGAGCACAGATGATATTCAGTACTGCCAACAATTGGTGTAGAGGCAGCCGGTGCTGTTGTTGATACCTGGGTGCAAGTGGTGCTAGTGGCAGAGCTAAAGCTCACTCCAATTGTGAAAGGCAACTGCGGATTCTCAAGGAATGCGGTCATTAGGATAGAAATACGCTGGTGACATTGCTGAGCATGAGACCTCAAGGGTTCCAGCCCGGTATTCAAGTCCGTAGGAGTGTCCGTTGCAAGTGTCAGACAGAGGTCCAACACGTATTCTTCACCACAAAACAGGCATCGAAGAACAGGTAAGATGCAGTCCATCCAGACTGGTCTAAATGATAGGAACCAAGAGGCGCTTAGTTCCCTTAGGCGAGGTGTGCCAACATGATGTACCATACGTTCACAGTAATTCCGCTCCATGAGTGCTTTTGCCATCTTGTTGGTGATTGGGCCGTCCATTGCGTAGCAGGTAAACGACAATCAGGATTCCAGCTATTGAGAGCAGGATTAGAGGCAGGCCTCCAAAAATGCTTCCAAATACGGAGTGTATAAAGTTTGGAATAACTCAGAGGATTGTCTGAAAGGTGCTAAGAAATCCTGACCCTATGGTCTTAAATAGGTGTACAATACCACTCCTGTCGGACATATTACAGATACGACCTACCATTTCTGCAAAATGAATGGGGCAGTTTGTACGTATAAGTGCCTGTATCTCAGTCGAGGTCCTTGCTATTTGAAGATCAAAGGTCTCTCGAGCGGAGGTTAAGGGTACAGTTTGCTGTAAAAGCATGGCTTTCAGTCTGCTTAAAGTATCAAATTGTATAAAAGAAGCATTCAGCAAAGTTCATAGCGGCGCCTCCCTGACTGTATTTGTCAGTGGAAACAATACTTGCATACAGCAAGTAACCCTGGAGTTTACAGTGACCAGATAGGCAATGCCCGGATGCATACCACAGCAACCTTGATCGTTCATCATCAAGTAACTCCCACTCGAGCGCAGCTCGAACACCGGTTTAATCACGGCAGCTGGAGCCCCTTTCATGAGGCAGGACAAGTTTGCTATTGACCCATTACAAGCCCCATGCAACAAAATGTCCTGGCACATGAGCGAACCGCTCAAAGCGTTCTTGCAGTTTGTACCACTTAGAAACACTTCTTGATCCCCACTCCGGCATTGAAATCTATATGGTAAATTCCAGGATTCCTTTATGTAATCTTTACCCAATTTTCCACATTTGCCCGTCCGCCTGCCTTTGCTCAAGGCAATATTGAAACTGAAAAGTAGTGACCGTTAGAGTTATGTGGCCATGGATAAGCCATTCAGTAGACGGAGCTTCTGCTACTGTAAATGGAAGTCGGTCCGGATTTTCAATACGCAGCATTGTATATTTTGCTCCACTTTGTGCCATTTCAACCTGTTTATCTGGTAGATTATATTCTGAAAACAGGCACAAAGCCTGCATGCAAAGATTGCAGCGTCCAGCTTAATAGCATGATAGAACGTAATTGAGATTGCCCGTGTTGTAATATGGCCAAATCTTGTTCTAGGATGTCTATCGCAGAAGACACAATGTTGCCTAAAGAACATATCCTGGAGGACAAAGTTGTTAACCCATTATCTACGACAGCGAATGATTTTTCTAAGTTAATACAGTCCATTTCCCGCATTCTTTCTGCAACCTCTGGTTGAGATATTTTCCAGATTTTATTATAGGCAGCGTAAATGCCAGCATATGCGAAACGTTCCTGACGTGTCTTTCTGGGACCTTGTAAAAAATCCCTAAGATCCATGTCTGAGAGTAAAGATAAGTGTTGTTTCACGTCTTTGAGTGTTGAGGTTTCTAGACAATCAAGGCACAACTTCCCAACACTGTAGGATGTCACTACCCCTGTTGGTCTCGTTGTACATAACGTGGGTCTGGCCTGTGGATAATTAACCCTTCGGCGATACCCAAGAATTTCTTATGATATATGTTCGTGTCTAAGTGCCAAACCACTCATTCTCTCTAATTGAGGTATGTTCTATTGTACTGTAAAATGTCATCTACTGTTGCCCCTTCCGTTGTAGTTGAATTTTGCCACTCCAGTGATGGTGTTGGAAACCGAGGTGTGTTAAGGTCCTTTATCTTGGCTAATCCAAGACAGGATGTCTGTTGCACAGTTTCATTAAGAAATATCATCTGCTGTGCAATGAGGCATGCTCTAAATGGCGCTTCTGTTCTCTGGACTTGCCAGTCCCTAGATCCCCAGACTGATTTTAAGTCAATTGTGTCCTTCCATAGGTCAAAACCCAGTTCAGACAGGTGGCCAATAAAGGAAGCAGAGTAAATCTGTTTGGTGTTAGCATAATTTTCAGTGCCGATGTTGTTGTAAATTTATAATAGTATCAGGTCGGGTCAGTGGCATTAAACCCTGAAAAATATGAAACTTTCTGTGCAAAGGTATGCAAACTACTCTTTGGTGGTGTAGGGCAATACTCTCATTGATGGTACTCAAATACATTTCTAGGTGAAATAGATTTGTGTGGAAAATGATGACATAATGTTGATAACAGTACAAAGTGTCATAGTCTGAATTATCTTCTAACATTTTAGTATTCATAAATGCAGCAGTTTTTCTTAAACAGATAAGTTTCAGTGTCCCAGTCATCAGAAAAAATACTGGAGGTAATGACATCACTTAATGAGATTTTAAATAAGTGAGGAATCTTTAAAAGTTCAGTTGGACCGAACATTTTGAAATTAACCTTGTCCGAAACTATGCCGTCTGGTATAGGAACTGCTGTGATGTTCACTGATGGCAAGTGTCTTTGTTCACGATGTGATGATTGATGTGGCTTTAAAATGAAGTTGACCTTTTGGACTGTAGAGCTTTGCTGAAGGTATCGTCTATTAATAAGCATGCTAAAAGTTATTACTAAGCCTAGCCAGAAAAGAAAATACAATATCCCAGAGTTCTACCCAAGGTGATACCAGGTATGTCTTTTGAAGAAAGTGAAGAAGGTTCTTGATTTGTTACTTGTGTGATTGTTGGGCTGGCGTCGTTTCCGGTTCACTTGGATCCAAGGAAAACATATCAATCAGGGCTCGAAAAATCCAAAAAATGATATAACTAGTACCTTGAAAAATCTCCTCAACCTAACTGCAACCTACTTGACCTCCGTCTCTGAAAGCGGAGCAAATGTGACAAGATAACAAGATTTAAAGGTATCTTTATTGCTCACTAACTTTGTGAGCAATAAAATTCCTATAAATCTTGTTATCTTGTCACATTTGCTCTGTTTTCACAGACAGAGGACAAAAGTTAGTTTGTCTTCCTACTTGCCAGAAAGGGCGAGTAGGACCTAAAAACAGCTCGCCCTCATTAAATTTAGCTTGCATATGCGAGCGGGCGAGTGGATTTTTCGAGCCCTGTCAAAGTTCATGAAGTAGCCAGACGCAGTTCGATCAATTGTTGGAATTGCATCTGGATTTGTTGAAATTGTATTTTAGTCTTGTCGAGGCATGTTGATGTAGACGTCTGTATTTGGTCTAATTGCAACTTGGGTGTTGCTTTGAGTTTGATTTTGAAGTTCGGGTTCAAGAGGAACGAGTTCTATAGCATTGTTGCATAGTCCATCATTCCATACAGGAGGCTCTTCAAATGTGATGAGTCTTTCTGTTTGAACTTCTTGGATTGTAGGGAGAGGAGGGCGTCTGCTACTGTGGAGTCCACGAGGCCTACTGTTTATTATCGGCCACATAGCATGGTTTGATTAAGTCAATTGAGACAAATCTTTTCTCCTTTTTCCCGGCAAGAGGCAGCAGAAATACAGTTCTTGTTCCCTGTACTGCTGGGACAGGTACCACTGTTCTGTATGAAGGTCCAAATTCTTTTTTGTCCTCTATTTTCTCTGACCAGATCCCCCGGCTTTTGGAATCCAGACAGGTCTTGCTGTGATTGCTTTGACTTCCCCCAGTGGCGGTCTGTTTTGAAAGGACGTTAATTTGTCTTGTTCTGGATTCATTTAGATCCTGTAAACAGCCAAACAATCATGGATATCAAATGGTTTCCCATCCGCCACTGTGCCTTCACAATCAAGATTACGTACCAACATTCTCGTCCCAAATAGGAGTTCATATGGAGTGACACCCCCTAGAGAACTTCTTGACTGGTTATTAAGCGCTCTCTGTCCCACATATAAGTGACTGACCCAACTACCGCCATTGCCTAATACCCTAGCAGTTAAAGATTGCTTAATACCCTAGCTGTTAAAGATTGCTTTAAGTCCCAGTTTTTCCTCTCCACGACCGAATTTCCCTCAGGATGGTACCGAGAGGAGTACTGTAATGCTACGCCCATAATTTTCATGGCCTCTTTGTAAACCCGAGAGCTAAACACTGTGCCGCAGTCAGAATTTAATGTGCCAACTGCGTATGTCCCTATAAAGACTCGCAAATCTTTTATAACAGTTCGAGCGTCAGCCGAGCGTTGAGGCCAAACCCATTGGAATCTGGAGCATGAATCCACTGCAACCATGATATATTTTTTAGCCCCATCAGATTGTAAGGGGCCGCAGTGTTCCAAGTACACACATGCAAGAGGTTTGTCCGATTTTAACAGTGGTGTCTGTGCCGGGCATGTAATGGTGGGTCACTTCATCTGCTGGCAGATGTCACTTTTCAAGACATAGTCCTTAGTTTGTTTTGTTAGACCTGGCCACCAGTAGCGCTGTTTCAATAAAGAAATAGTCGCTGTAACGCCTGTGTGCGCAGAGCCCAAACCCTCGTGTGTTGCTAGTATTAAATCTTGCCTACGATCCATATTTGATATTACCCTATCCCCCACTGCAGGAATCTGAGCATATGGAATGTTTCGTGCATCTAACTTGTAGGAGTACTTGAGTGGAAACTGTTTAGGTACTGCTGTGCTGCCTTTGCGTGAAGCGATGACAGCTACCATAATCTCACCACCTATTCTCGTTTTAGGGAGAGTGATTGCAGCTACGGAAGCCGTACGTACAGCCCCATTTGAAGCTTCATCAGCCAATGAATTCCTTTCAACGTGAACGCCATCACGTTGATGACTCAGTGTATGGATCACATGAGCCCTCTGTAGTTCGTTTTTCAACACCACTACCTGTTCCCATAGCATTTTGTGCTTAATTGTGCCACCTTTCGCATCTTTAAACCCGTTTGGTTCCCAATGATGTAAGTATTCATTGTATGATTGAATAGCTGTCAGTATTTTTTCTGTTGAAGTAAAACACATTTCTGCGTTTGTGTACAGGTGTGATTTGTATGCGATTGGTACCATTTCGCCTTCATTGAAAGCTAAGTAAGTGTACCCGCATTGACCCGCTATTACACACATCACCAAGTTGCGTACGTTTACGCGTGTCTGTAAGTGTTTGGAAGCAATCATGTCCTCTTATAATGAACACAGGATATTTGAATGTTCCTGTGTCCAACGTCTACCTGAAAAGTCAGGTTTTATTAAACGTAAAAAGGTTTTACTCCCTCTTTGTAATCCAAAATGTATGTTCTGCCGAAATTTAGGCATCCCAGTATTGATTGTAAGTTTTTTAATGTTTTTGGAGGTTGGAGCAGCGCACACTTTTCTAAAAAGTTAGCTGCCAGACTTTTTCCTTCACTTGCGAGCTCGTATCCTAAAAACAGGACGCTGTGGTGGGCTATTTTTGATTTTTTTAAAGTTATATTTGTAGCCCTCAGAAGCGCATCCCATAATAATGGTGCTCACGCTGGTCAAGTGCCTCATTAAGTCATCGTCTGTCAGATAAATATCATCCCCATAGGACAATGCTTCTTCATCAAAATTTTGCAGTAACTCTGTTACCCTTGCTGAAAATACCCCGGGGCTGTTCCTATACCCCTGGGGGAGACGAAAAATCTGTCCCTGAGACCCCAGCGCTGAGAATGCGGTCAAATACCTGCTTTCAGGCGCTATATTTTGGTCGAAAAATCCATTTGAGATATCAAGTGTTTTGTATTTTTTCCTTTCAATGTTATTCATTAATGAGGCACTGTGTGCTTTTTGGACAGCAAATGTCTTTGTGCAAGTGTTTAAATGTCTGTAATCTAAAACTAGACGATATGAATTGTCTGGTTTTGATACAGGAAACAAAGGATTGTTCATTGGTGAGGTGCAATTTTCCCCTGACCTGTTTTTTAGCTTCTTGCTTTATAGGGTATTGCCTCTGAGCATTTTAATGGGATCACGTGGTGGGTTGAGTCCTCATCCCATCTGGCGTGATTTTTATACAATGCTGGAGCTAGGGCTACTGCCCACTCCCATGCATATGCATGTTTAAGATGTATGGGAACGAGATCGGAAAAAGATGGAAAAATTACATTTTCTCCCCTTGGGCACTCCATAACGAATGCTGGTGGCCAATCTTGTTCTGCTAATAGGATGTCAGACCCGGATGACAGATTTTCCCAAAAGAGACCCTTTACTTTCCTGTGCTTGTCCCCCTCCATCTGGAATGTTATCTCGTGTAACTTATGTGGGACGCTCACCCTGGTGTCTGATGTTTCCACCGTGATGTTATCATTCAAGTCCGCGGTCACCAGAAATTCCTCCAGGTTCTGGCGAGCTATTGTTACTTCTGCCGCACTGTCTAGCATCGTCTGAGCCCATTCCCCTTTCAGAAGCTGCGTCCTCAGAATTCTGGGCATGTCTGATCTTCAGACCTGCAACTTTCTTTTTCTTAAATTGAGGTTTTGATTTTGTCTTGTCTTCTTTTTTAGAAGTGTAGTCTTGAGCGTGCTGCTTGTCTCTGGACTTTGTACGCTCTTCTTTATGTTCTGACCGTCCTTCTCTCTCTGATGTTTTCGTTGAAACCTGAAAGGAACGAGAGGAACGTGTATCAGTATCCCGATACCCGTCAGGTTTCCTAACATTATCCCTATTCCTGAGATTATACCTCTTTTCAGAGTGCTCCTGTGGAGGAGATTTACCTCGGGATTGAGATCTTTTTTTCTGTAAAGTTTTGTTGTTTTTTATTATCCCACTTTTTTTTTTAGAAGAAGTAGGTGTCTGCCTAGAAGTGTCCTTTTCAGGACGGCCCATCAGTTGTGGTTTTAAAGCTTTCCCACCCAAACTGTCTCTGCCTATCTCTTCATATGCTGTTTCAATTATTTTGGGTAGTTCGTGTGGTTGATCTAATGGACTGAACTCCCTTAGGCATTGGCGGATTACTACTGCAGCTGCTTTCCCTTTAATATTAGCTAGTATTATGGCTGATACCTGGGCGTAGTTATTTAATAACTTCATCCCTAATTTGAGAGCAGGCTCTGCTCCGTACTCATTCTGTATTTTTCTCAATACTTCGGGTACCACCGCTTATGAGGGAATACCGTTAGTTTTGGTTTATATAGCAGCAAAGACTGTACCCCAAGTGGTACAATCCTCTAACTGTGATGTTAGCCCCATGGGCAAGCAGATTTTAACATTTTGTGTTTTTCAAATGTAGTAGTATTTAGGAATGCAGCCTCAAGCTGAGTAATTTTGTGAGCTACCCAGAATGGTATTTGTTCTCGTTTCGTGGGCATTTTGCCCATTACTACGTGTAATGTTTGTGGAGTTATTTTAGTAGCTGTACCCTGTGATTGAGTTCCATTTGTTGCAACTGTTGTTGGTTGGACTGTGAAAGTACGCATGACGAATTGCGTCAGGTTTCTGTAGATTTTAATTAAATCTTTGTGTTGTATGAGTAATTCTGGCTGTGGCATTGTTTGTGTCAGGATGCGGTGTGTAAGCTGCTAATATTGGCCATGTTGTCCCGTCTTCTCCGAGCGGGTCTAATCTTATTCTGTGTCTTAAGTGGGGTAGGGCGCCTTTAAACCAGAAAAAATGTTCCTGGTACATGAGCGGAACCTCTATGTCCTCGCAAGGACCATATTTCGCTGGTGCATCTCCCTCTGTGTAAGAGTGAAATGTATGTGTTCTGGCATCTGCTTCTGGGAATCTAACCCACAAACAGAATACCTCTGTTTTGTTTGATCTGTGTGCCTCACTCACAAAGGCTACTAAGCCACCCCTGCTGATAAAACATGTTCTAGTAGTTTCAGGGTGATAGCACATCTGAATTTAGGTGGAATGAGAACTCCATCCACCTCTTCTTCTCCTGAGAGGTGCAGATCCGCTACTGGGTTATTTTCAGTCCCATTCTCAGTAATTTTTTAACCGAAGAAGTTTATCCGAGGAAACTGAGATAAGGTTTTATGCACAATTTTAGGAACACTGTGTCCTTCAAGCTTGATTAACCAGCAGCCAATATATAGGATATTTCGCCTACTCTGCTGTGGCGTACTTTATACCCACCCACTCCAGACGTCTCTGGCGTTTTGTGAGTAGGGATCTCTGAGAATAAGCAAGACTGAACTACTCAGATTCTACTGTTCAATAAGTACCCAACCAACGTTGGTGGCGCCATGTTGTGCAGTTCCTATAGTACTCATGCAGGATAACATAAACTGTAGGATTGGTGGCAGACTAACTCTGAGCACCCCTACCGCGTATGTTAGCCATTTTTTCAATTAGCTAGCTCACAGTGCCACTAGTGTCTCCTCTTATCGGGGAGAGATTTGTTTCTGACAACCTCAGATCATGAAAACCCTGATCCCTCAAGATCGTGGAAACAGTGTACTACTTTTCGCTCAGTCACTCATGCTCATTTAGTTTATCTCAGAGGTACACAGAATAAACAGTCTGGGCGTTTAAATAAGGATTTATTGAACAGTTGTTATTCTCGTATAAAATATATGAGCTGCAACAACCATTAGACAGTCGCAGAGATGTATGATTAGCAGTACTATGAATATAAAGGATAGTACAGTTCTACCATTTTGCAATAAGCATGAATAAATATATGAATATAAAATGCATGATAAAAGTGCGCGTACTCCTACGATGCCTGTCTAGATGTACCTAAGTGTACCTAGCATGTGAGTAGGTATAAAGCCAAAAATCCCTCCAGGATTTAGTCAAACCCCATTGCCTGAAGTGTGAGAATGTCGGAGCCCTTCTTGGTCTCGAGTTGGACACCCCGCAAGAGATGATCAGACCACTGTCAGCTGGAGCATCTGCATGTAGGAGCCTCAGCGTCGCTGGTCAGTGTGTTGGCCTGGAAGTCTTGGTTCCCTCTAACTACTGATTGCAAGAGGTGCTGTATTTATACAGAAAAGTATATAGAGTCCCTTTGTCCTTTGTTCTTGTGTTAGCCATTGTTTGGTATGAGGATGACGTATGAGATGAACCTTGTGCGTAGATATTAGGAAGGTGGTGTATAGCCCCTGCCTGGTTTCCAAGTAGCCTTATGAATATTTATTCCTGCGGTGTCAGTCTAAAGATGAAGTCATAGAACACTAATGTTCAGGGAAAACCCTCCTTCTGCACCCAGGCCTAGAACTTGGTAAAAGTTTTAGTCCATAAAAGGCGTTCAATCCTTAAAAGACTCGTTACTGTGTAATTTAGGGGTGGTGATGTAGGTGAAAGGGTATGATGTTCCCTGGGCTTAAAGGGCAATTTTGGTTTATTTACATAGAACTGATTCTTTTTGTAAAAACAACTGTCTTTTAGGTATAAATAAACAAATTGAGGAAAAAGACTGCTACGGTCAAAGCTTGCAATTTTTCAATGCATACAAATTTGTAAATGAAAACATTCCTTCTGGTGTATATGCTTCGTCAGCAAGAGGGATGACCACCTCTTGGACTGAATCAAAAGGTATTTTGTGGAAAGAAATCTGTAACTTGGACTTCATTTTACTCCCTTGTAAATCATTGTCATTGCAGGTTAACCCCTTCGCTGCCAGGCCTTTTCCCCTCCTGTGCCACGCCCTTTTTTGGCTATTTGGGGTAGTGCGCGCTTAGACCCCTGTAACTTTTTGACCACATAAAGTATCCACGCCAAATTTGCGTCCTTTTCTTCCAACATCATGGGGATTCTAAAGGTACTCAGGGTTTGTGGATTCTCCCAGAGGGGTCACAGAAATTAGCCAAAATACAGCAACATTTTGCTTTTTTTTCGGAAAAATTGGAAAAACGGGCTGCAAATGAAAGCATCTGGGTTTTTCCCTGCAAATGTTATCAAAAAAGGGTTTGTGGGGTTGGAATCACCATTTTCCCGGCTTTTCGGGGATACCAGACTTTTGTCAGAAACCCAACATTTTTTACACAGTTTTGGCATTTTTCTGGGACATAGCCTAATTTTGCTATTTTTTGTGGTTTTGACCTCCTTCCAGTTAATGGCAGAAATGGGTACAAAAGCAATAATGGATCCTGGAAAGCTATACATTTTCGAGAAGAAGACAAAATTCTGAAGTCAGCAAGGGGTCATTTGTGTAGATCCATCAAGGTTTTTTTATAGAAACTAACAGTTAAATATAGGATAAATTAAAAATTAGTTGAAAAAAGCCTTTTGTGTCAACGTTTTCACCTGTAACTTCTTCTAATTATGACAGCTCTTTGAAAGCAATATACCATTACATCCGCTGGACATTACTGGTTGTGGGGATATATAGGACTTGTAGGGTCACCAAGAACCCAACGAACCCAGAGCCAAAAACTGAGCAGCAACTTGCAATGGTTTTTTATTATGTACCGGGTATATAGTAATTATTCGGTAAAAATGTGTACATGGAAAAATCGGTATGAAAGACACCTATGTATGAAATGGGAACAAAATATAGAGTTTAGAAACAGTAGATATTTGCACATTTCTGAAATTGGGGATACTCATACTAGCATGAGAATTATCAGTCATTTTTTAGAATGACTTCTTTTTTACACAATATCTTTCATTTGGAAGGCAGAAATGCATCGAAAGTCAATAGATAATAACAGTTCCTTTACTAAACTGAATTACCCTAAGTCTCCCGATAAAAATGGTACCTCACTTGTGTGGGTAGGCATAGTGCCCGCGACAGGAAACGGCGCAAAACGCAACGTGGTCACAACTCCATATCGCAGTGAAAATTTACCCTTTTTTGGCAAAGTGCCTAGCTCTAGTTTTTGAACCCTAGCTCTGCGGGCACCTTGGGAAACCTAGCAAACCTATACATTTTTGAAAACTAGACACCCAGGGGAATCCAGGATGGGGTGACTTGACTGCCTCCCACCACGGTCTGTTACCCAGAATCCCTTGCAAACCTAAAAAATTTACCAAAAAAACACATTTTCCACACATTTCTGTGGTGGAAAGTTCCGGAATCTGCGTGGATCCACAAATTTCCACCCACCCCGCGTTCCCCAAAGTCTTACGAGAAAAACGGTACCTCACTTGTGTGGGTCGGCCTAGTGCCCGCGACAGGAAACGGTGCAAAACGCAATGTGGTCACACCTCAATTTCGCAGTGAAAAATGACCCTTTTTTGGCAAAATGTCTAGCTGTAGTTTTTGAACCCTAGCTCTGAGGGCACTTTGGGAAACCTAGCAAACCTATACATTTTTTAAAACTAGACACCCGTGTGCTTCCAGGGAGGCATGGCTTGCGTGGATCCCCCAACGTTTCCTTACCCAGAATCCCCTGCAAACCTCAATTTTAGCTGAAAAAAATCTCATTTTTCACACATTTTTGTGTGGGAAAGTTGTGGCATCACCGGGCTGACACGAATTTCCTACCACCCAGCATTCCCCCGGTTCTCCCGATTAAAAACGGTGCCTCACTCGTGTGGGAGGCCCAAGTACCCGCGACAGGCAAGGTCCCAAAACGTATTGAGGCGACATGAAAATTGCCTACCTCAAAACGACCTGGTTTTGCAAGGGGGGGTCACCTGGGTTTTTGGCCCGGTGCTCGGCGGCCACCTAGGGGAACCTACCAAACCCACACAATTCTGAAAACTAGACATCCGGGGGATTCCAGGGAGGTATGGTTTGCGTGGATCCCCCAACGTTTCCTTACCCAGAATGCCCTGCAAACCTCAAATTTAGCTGAAAAAATCACCTTTTTCACACATTTTTGTGTGGGAAAGTTGAGGCATCACTGTGCTTGTCTTTTGAAGTTTGGCTTTGTTTAGGATTGTGTTCATTTGTGTCTTTAGGAAGTTCTCTAAAGGGAGCATTTTTGGCTTAATATAAGCTTACAGCAATCATTATTGTTGCTGGTTAATTACTGGTAGTACTATTTAGCATTGTCTTTCAGATGGGAGAATATTACATCAGCACTTGAAGGAGTGCCTGGATCTCTTCTAAAGTTGTGACCCTGTTCCCTCCCGTTGCATCTGCAGGTGCTATTGGCAAAGTATGTTTTCATATTTATTAGTCTACAGCTGGTGGAAGGTAGTGAATGTTTAGGCAATACACAGAAGCTTATAGTTTCAGTGTGCTCATGTGAGATGTCCATGTTTGAAAAGTCACAATGCTCGTGGGTGACCCTTCAGTGTGTTATGTGACAAATAGAACAAAGTAGTCATGTCCATGTTAGAAGATGCTTCCTTTTGTGCACTTTGATGGTCAATGAAGGTCACTGAAAAGGTGTGACAACCCTGAAGTGTTTCGTCAAGGCCAGTAAGCTGCTTACATTTTCTAACTTGAAATCCCTTTATAAACTTGTGGAGTCTTTACAAGTACAAGTCATTTGTTGTCAGTAATTTGTTTTATTAGGTGCCGTCTGATATATGAGTGATCCATTTCCACCCATACTGGCCTGAAGCTTGTTAGAAATTCTCTTGATTTCACAATAGGCCTTTTCTCTTCAGTTTCAAAGACTATTCATAATTCTTTACCATTGAAGTAAAATAGATGCGATTCCAAATTCTAACTTGGAGTCAAAGTGCAATCAGATTTATTTTTAAGGTGTACGCAACACACAGATCAAGAGTAGTAGAAGTCTGACAATTACTCCCTGTCCCCAATATAACTTAACAATACATTTGTTCATTAGGAACAGCTTAACAGTTAGTAAACTGTTACAGAATTTTTATTTGACCTACAAGAAAAAAATAAACGCAGAGAATTCTTAAGGGAGAGGGGGTGCAAGGAGGAGTGAGGAAAAAAGGGAAAGAACGAAAGATCTTTAAGAAAACAAACGAGAGGGAGATGGGGAATGCATTTAAGAAATGAAGACCGAATGAGAGAGGGGTTTGATAAGTTAGGGATGAGAGAGATTGATAACTATTAATATGAATCATGGATACACTTTTGAAATAGTCTGAAAATGTGGCCATCTGACAAGCAATAATACAATAAGGAATTTTGACGAATTATGTTAAAGAGAAGAATGGCCAGATTTCTTCCCTGAATGCCTTATATTAGTAACTAAGACAATAGAGCAAATCCCCACACAGTGATACTGATGTGGCCCCTTTCCTGTGAATTATAGACTACGTTTAAACGTGTTGCTTTTCAAGTAGCCCATATCAAAAATTCTAATTGAAAGAGAAAATTATTTTTTTCTTCTTGATGGGATTTTTTTTTCTTCATTCAAGGTTATTTCTCAGAATTGATTACATGTTATCATCAGTCTCACATATTTGTTCATAGCACAGCCAGTGCATGTTTCGCCTTCTTATAACATGCAAGTCTGGGGTTTCCTGTAAACTACCTTTTAAGTATGCAAGTTTTATGCAACTGGTAATTCTTTTAATGATTTATGTATGCAAAGAGGTCAGATTTGTTTTTGTAAGGTCTTTGATAAGGTAATGAAGTAAATATCCAGTCTGTCAAAGTGATGGGGCCGTTTGTGTCTTTGTTTTGAAATCCCTGCCACTTGCTAGTGCTGTTTTAATGAGTCCCTCCACCCCTGGGTGTTATTGTAAGTGAAACTTATCTAGCTCCTGTGTTTACTAACCACATGACTTTCCCCTGCAGTACTGTTAACAACAGGTGACAGAATGCTTCAGTGGGGACTAAAATTGGTGTATATTATAAAATGTCAACAGTATTCAGAAGTGTTCTTAACAACTTGTAAGTGATTTGCTCTGTGGGGATTTCAACCACCAGCTGAAATTCTATCCTTAATTTTTATTGGCTTGATGATATGGAACGGTTGCACATTTGCCTTGGCAGAAAGCATGTGTATGCAATTTGTGGAAGAGAAAGTGAAATACATGCACACAAAATGAGAGATGGATGGGAGATATGTCATATCATTACCAAAAATATCATCTGACTGAAATATTGCGTTTTAGGTATAATTTACAAAAATGCCATTCTAGTGGGAGAGTAAGGTTTGGGTATGTAGCCTAGTATTTATCCATCAGTCCAGTATTAATTTCAAATGGGTTATTTTCCAATTGATGTTTTCTTCTTTTGATTATAGTTGGCGATGCAAGAATACTTGAAATGGATATAACATCGTATTACTCACATTCCAAGATCATCAAACGTCCACATGAAGACACTAAAAACAGTGCAAAGGAACAGCCACATGAGGACAATATTCCTACTCGATCTTTAAAAGATGTAAATTTTGTGTGGGAGGACTCAATGGAAACCGATGCCACTTCAAGTAATGGAGAAGTATTAGGAGATGAGGAACCTTTATCACTGATCATTCGAAGTGATGGAAGGGAAACTGGCCAACCCTCTGTCCTTTCTAATGGTGGACTCAATTGCAGTTACAGTAGTGAAGTTACAGTTGAAGCATCAATTAGTTGTGGTAATCAAAAAGCACCCGGTCCGAGTGATCTTGGACAGTCAGTTACAGAAGGGCCGAGACAGCCTATCCTAAAGGAGTACCCTCTCAAAAAAATGGGAGTTCGTTTCAGATCTTTCAGGCCACAATGGTTTCAGACATATAAGTGGTTGGAGTACTCTGTTTCCAAGGACGCAGCATACTGTTTCCCCTGTCGCTTATTTTCTCTGTGTCAGTCTTCTTCTCTTTATCCTGGTAGCCGAGGATTAAAAAATAACACTTTTGTTACTGTAGGATTCACCAATTGGAAACATGCTTTAGGAAATGAAAAGGGAATTTCACTACATGACAAATCTGCATCGCACAAAAAAGCCTATGCAAGGTGGGATGATTTTGAAAGGCACATAATGAAAGAGATGTCACTCATGAAAGACCGTAAGGAAGCCTATGCCAAAGAAGTTAAAGAAAACCGACATTACATCAAAACAATTGCAAAAGTTATACGCTTAACAATTAAAACTAAAATTGGGCAAGGAGAGAATTGCTTCACTACTGATGAGCTGGACCATGGACATATACGAGAAATCTTATATTTAATTGCAGAGAATGACAGAATTGTTAAGGAGAAACTTAATGAAAGACAAAATATACATTATTTGCACCCATCCATTCAAAATGAGCTTGTCTCAGTTATGGCTGCTCTAGTCAGAGAAGAAATTGCAGGCAGCCTTAAAAACAGTCCGTTTTGTATTCTTGGAGCAGAGGCAAATGATTTAAGCAAAATGGATCAATTATATGTTGTTGTCAGATATGTTCATAATAAAACTGTGAATGAAAGTTTTTTAAAGGGTTATAACCCTGATTGTCTTGATGCTGATTCACTAACTAATAACATATTAAGTGTATTCTCATCACTAGGCATTGATAAAAACAAATGTGTTGGTCAAGCATATGAAGGTGGCTCAGTGATGAGTGGTCAGCTTCATGGTGTCCATTCACAGATTCAGAAGGAGGTGCCCCAAGCACTTTATGTTCATTCCATGAATCAAAACCTTAACCTCATAATTGTTGATACTGTTAAGAATGTACACATGGCAGCTGAATTTTTTGTTAAACTGCAGAAGCTATATGTGTTTTGCAGTAGTTCTGTAGTTCATTCTCTATTTATAACTGTGCAAAAACGAATATCCAAAAGTCAGGTAATACATTTAAAACAGTTGAGTGATACAGGATGCATATGTCAACATTCTGCATGCAAAACTGTGCTCCTGACCCTTGAGCCTCTTTTGGAAACACTTAATGTATTGGCAGAAGGGAGAAATGCAGAGAGAGCCATTGAAGCAAATGCAATTCGTCAGACCATTGACTTCAACTTTATTCTGGCCCTTGTAGTCTTTGAGGACATATTGAGAAGGACACAAACCTTATCCGACATGTTAGAAGCAACAGTTCCTGACCTGGGATCTGCTGTCCTCGTGGCAAAGACCGTTATACATGAACTTGAGGAAATGCGCAATCAGTCCTGGAAGACTGCATTTTCAACACAGTCAAGAGCTACATACAAGATTTGGGAAGAAGCGCTACTGCTCAGTGCTAAATGTGGTATAGCAGCACCCTATGATGAAGATGATACACCATCTAACAAGAAACGTGACTGCCATCTGCCTTTCCATTTATCTGACAGTATTATAATGGAATCTGTAGGACACAGACTTCAAATCAGCAAAAAGGAAGATTACCGTACACATTTTGTTCATGTTGTTCTTGACAGGGTTCTCAAAGAACTAAAATTGCGCTTTTCAGTTGATTCTTTACGGATTATGGAAGCTGTCCAAGCGCTGAACCCCAGGTCACAGTCTTTTCTCAGTGTTGAGAAGTTATTTCCAATGGCTACTTACTACAGTTGTAATCTCGATGATTTAACAGTTGAAATTAAGCAAGCACATCAAACTCTAGAGAGGAAAAAGACTTCAGATTACTTTGAGGTGAGGACGATTCTGGAGTTTACAAACTTTCTTGAACCTTATGCTGTTCCATTCTTTGAACTATTCAAGCTGTGTAAAATTGCATGTGTTTTACCAGTCAGTAATGCATCTTGTGAAAGAAACTTTTCAGCACTAAAGTTAATAAAGTCATATCTCTGCACAATAAAAGCAGAGGAAACGTTGTCCGATCTTGGAACTCTAGCAACTGAATCCACACTTGCAGACCAAATAAGTATGGATACTCTTATTGACCGTTTTGCAGCAATCCACAAGAATTCCAGAATAAACCTTTACTAACGTAAACATGGGGGTTGCGACATAGAATATGATGTGTAAGAAAGGATCGTTTTAATGTTGTCTTAATGTGAATTTCTGTAAATATGGCATTCGTTATTTGTAAGATAATCTTCATATTTGTTTGGAACCATAGGGGTAGAAAAAAATGGCATGCACTAAGTACCACAGCAGTGTGCATAAACAGTTCTGTTCTAATGTTGGGTCTAAAGCATTTCTTGATACTTTTTGTAGTTGAGATCACTATATATATTTTTCTAAATACAAATCAAGTGCCATGTGTATTTTATGTAAAAATAAACCACAAAATTCCTTTGACATTTTTAGAAAACTGAATGTTTTTTCTACCTTTTGGCTCCTCTTTGCAGCTCTGAATAGCAATTGACCGATTTGTGTTTGTTGTGGTAAATATCATGGCATAGTTATTCATATGCCCTATTTCTTCGTAATTAAAAAAAAAAAAAAGTATAACATCCAGAATTTTAATTACGAAATTAGCTGGGCCGTTTACCTCACTGGACTAATGCATCCACCTTAAGGATATGTGTGTGACCACGTTTACACACGTTCAAATCCTTGCAGATCTACTCAGTCTGTTACCTTTCTGCGAACGATAAATTTAATTCCCTTGAGTTGGGGAATAACAAATACATGTCTGTCAATTCTATACTGCCAAGAGACTCTGTGTGTGAATGTTTGCTTTATAACTCTATAAATGCCTTTTATGTTAAATTACGTTTGTAAATAGGTGCAGATGAAATGAAGTCACTCTGCCAATGTTTGCTTGTTTAAAATGTTTACACATGACTGTGTGTGTCTCTGTGTGTGTGTGTATGTATATGTGTGTGTATGTGTATATATATATATATATATATATATATATTTTATCTATTCGCCGAGTAAAAACAGAGGTTACAGAGATGTTATAGTTAGGCTCAGATTTAACGCCTACAAAACAAATGAAATTCAACAGTTATTGTTAACCGTAGCTAACTCCACGCCCCGCAATGTACTGCTTATGACCTCGCATATTACATCACTAATGACATGGTCCGTGATATCAGTCATGACATCACTGATGACATCATTCAGTGATTGAGTGTTTTCTAAATGTTTTTGAGGTTTAAAGATATATATTAAGCTACTGCATAAGTTAATTTAATCTTTCTAAACTAGTAATGATTGATACTGTTTCTGACATGTCATCTGTGTGAGTGTGACTATCAGTGTGGGGGTGTGTGTCTGAGGGCTGTATGTGTGGGTGTGTGAGTGGATGTATAGTTGAATAAGGGTGTGTGAATGACTGTGAGTGGCTGTATTGGTGATTGATTGTGATTGGATGGATGGGTGAGTGAGTGGCTGCCTTAGTGGCTATATTGGTGGGGGAGTGTGTGGGTGGCTGTTTTGGTGACCGAGTGGCTGTGTGAGTGGTTGAGTGGGTGTGTTAGTGGCTGTATGGGTGTGTTATTGGCTGTATGGGTAAGTTAGTGACTTTAAATTGATATATCGGTGAGTGTGTATGAGTGGCTGTTTTGCATAGTAAGAGTCTGTGTAACTGGCTGTATAGGTGAGTGGGTGTGTGACTGCTTGTATGGGTGTGTGAATGGGTATGTAAGTGGTTAACTGGATTAGTGAACATATGTGTGAGTAGCTGTATGGGTAAGTCAGTGGCCGTGTGAGGAGCTGTATGGGTGAGTGCTAGTGTGAGTGGCTGTGTGGGTGGTTTTGTGAGTCGCTGTATTAGTGAGTGGCTCTATGGGTGAGTGAATGCTAGTGTGAGTGGCTGTATGGATAAGTGAGTGGGTATGTGAGTGGCTGTATGGGTGAGTCGCTGTATTAGTGAGTGGCTCTATGGGTGAGTGAATGCTAGTGTAAGTGGCTGTATGGGTGAGTGGGTGTGTGAGACGTTGAATGGGTTTGTGAATGGGTATGTAAGTGGACGTATGTGCAGTATGGGGGTGTGGGTGGCTCTGTGGATGATGTCATCAGTGATGTCACGGACCATGTTATGAGTGATGAAATATGTGAGGTCATAAGCAGTGCATGGTGGGGGCATGAGTTATAGTTAGCTAAGGTAACTATAACTGCTGAATTTCAGTGGTTTTGTTTGAGTGAAATCTGAGCCTAACTATAACATCCCTGTAACTTTTGTTTTTTTCCAGTGAATTTCTTAAGGTTTTTTAAATTCCATTTCCGAACTATAACATCCCTGTGGCGTTTTCTTTTTTTCTGTGAATACTGTGTTTTTGTAATGTTTTTTCCTAACTATACTGTCCCTTTAACCTTTGTTTTTTTAGTGACATTCCAAGTTTTTTTTTAAATTTACTTCCTAACTAACCTTTGAGAGTGAATGTTTGAATGTCTCAGTGAGTGCATCAGTGTCTGAGTGCGTCTGTGAGTAGGTGACAGTGTCTTAGTGGGTTTGCGAGTGCCTCCATCAATGTATGTCAGTCTGTGAGTGAGTGCATGAGTGTCTCAGTGGGTCTGTGAGTGGGGGCATGAGTCTCATTGGGTCTGAGTGTATGAATGGTTCTGTGAGAGGGTCTGTGTGGTTCTGTGAGTGGGTGCATGAGTGGCTTGGTGAGTGGATGTGAGGAACAGCACTTGTCCCTTTATCCAACAGGACTAAACAGATTAGCACAAAATATTTACCTAAGTGGGGAACTTTCTACTATTTAATTACTTAGTGCTACTGCCTTGGGTAAATGTCCAGGGCGTATTCTACACTACAGCTGTGTGATGGAGCAAGCGGAACTGTCACCAGTGACCTTGTGTGCATCTTGGCAATGTGATTGTTCCTGGTGCGTCTTTATCCAGAAATATATGATAACGTAAATCCTCTTGGAGAGAAGACAACAAGACTTCAAAGAGGTAAATCTCAACTAAACAAGGATCTTTCTTCTTAACTATATGAAGTAAGTGCTTCTTTGTGTGGTAGAGAATTCATATTCCTCTGCATCAACAGCACCTCACCTAAATCAGCGAGAAACGTGCTGGGGGGCACTTGTTAAGCTGTCCATAATTCTTGCCAAAGGTTGTGAGACCTTTTCGTACTACTAAGGTGGGTGGGGCCAAACGGCAAAGCTTCCAAGTGATTTGTATATTTGAATAGTCGTAGCAATTTAAAGGGAGAACCATGAACTCTGCTCTCACCAGGGAAGGAGAAATACCCACTCGTCACAGTCATTACAGATTGCGCTCCATTAGATCAATGATGCATTCATCTCCACGAAACATTTCAGGTCATCTTTCAAAATGGAATTACAGAGAAAACACATTTGCTTGGCCAAGCCCAGGAGTTAGGATCATTTGTCGTTTACAGAAGTGGATCTTCAGCTGGGTGCTAGCGGTGTTTATATTTGTAAGTACATCCTGTTGAGGTTTCATTTCTGTGAAATAAGCATCTGGGCCAGAACGGCCCCAGGGACCCTGTCCCCCTGGGCCTGGCCATAACTTAATGGTGGAGTGTGGCAAGCACCAAGGCCATTACTTGCTCCAGGAGGAGGACTGTGCCACCCCCTTCCCTCTTTTGTTGTGCCCGGGCCGGCCACCTGGAAGGTAGTGGTCCCTGGGGCTTCTAGGAAGCCCAGGAGGTGGGTCCACATGGCCCTTCTCCTTCATGTAAAATGAAGCCCCGCAGTGGTGGTGGTCCCTGAGGCTAAAAAACCTCAGGAGGGTCTCCTTTCTCTTTTATAAAAGCCCCTGGCACCTGGCCCACCCGGGGCCCTTTTCAAAACAAGTAAGGGGGCTTGAGCTTTTTTTTTTCTTAACATTTTTGCACACATTTTCACGATTTTTTGGCACTTTTTAAAAATTATTTTCTTTTTTGCCCTACCGGGTACGTTTTCAGGATCTCAAGACTAAGGCTAGTTTGTTTCTTCTTTTCTGCTTATTATTTCGGGGGGGGGGGAGGGCTCGGCTGAAGCAGAGTCCCAAGATGACTGCCAACACTTCCTGGTTAAAGTTTTGGGAGCCAGTCCGAGCTCTGCAGATCACTGCACAAGCTCGTCATTATTCGCGAAGGCTTCGCGATAGTAGATATACAAGTTTAGATTTCCTTTAATATCTAGAAAACTGCTAAACTGATTTACACCAAAAAGAACAAACTGCAGAACCATATCTAGCTTTCTGCCAAATTTGTTGTAATTCCGTCCAACGGTTCGGGCTGCAGGCGTGTCTAAAGAGTCTATGAGAATTAACATGGGAAAACACACTTTTTTTTACCCCTCTTTTTCTCGGCCCGGTCGGATAGATCACCTCGAAACAAAGCACAGCAAGGCCTAACTTGACACTTTTTTTGAGAAATTTCGTGAAGATTCGTCAAACGACTCTAAAGATATAGGCAAGTCAAAAAAGGCTTTTCTGTCGAAACATGGTCCTCACTATAACTGCCTACTGGGGACTGACCGCTAGTAGGAAATATATATTTATATATGTTTATGTATTCAAAACCAAAGTGAAGTTATAGTTAGCTTTGGTTAGAATACCTTAACATATATTTTTTAAAACACTCAACATTTTACTTAAACATAATGGTTAGAAATGCAAGCCAAAAAACTCACTGAAATTTGCAAATTATGCTTGGCTGTGCAATCCATAACTTGCACAAAAAATACAATGCTCCTGACCCTCACCTTTTGATCTGTCAGACGCAATTCCAAATGTGTGAATGGTTGAGAATAAATATACAATTCTTTTTAACGCTGTGACATATACAACTATGAAAGTAGTATTATTTATTGGTTTGACTATGTGGTGTTAATTAACTATGTTTTGCTTTTAGGTGTTGTCAGTTAATGGTATAAATATTGAGGTCATAAGCATTGCATTTGGAGTTACGGTTTGCATGGCTTTTGTGCATGCTATGGCTTGCGTAGCTAACCATAAATTTAAACGTATGAGGTTATAAACAGCACTAATCATAACTTCATTTAAACATTTCCAGTGAATTTCTACATTTTTTTCAAACACCGCATTCAAAAGTTGCCACTGTGTCCATCCAACCTGTCATAGGTATCCAAACCCTGCTGCATTCGCCTTTGGCTGTGCACAGTGGGGGAGGTTTTTTGTATTTGTTTTGCGTAGACCTGCTTCTTACAATTGCCTTTTGTTGGTGCCCTCACCGGATTTATCTCTGCCCTTTACAAGCATTCCTAAAATAAAATACAAGGGGCACTGATTAAGGTATCCAGTGTGCACTGTGCCATGCCACAAACTTGCTTTCCCTAACTCTTGGCTTCCTGTGCATGTTTTAGGCCACCACATTTAAAGTGATCGCTTCAAGATGACACTACATTTCCGTCCCTACCAAAAGCTAAACAACAACATGGGGTTAGTCCATCTGAGTGACTCCCAAGAAAAGCAGATAACATCAAAGATACAACAAAAGTTACCAATTGAAGCATAGAAAATATTTGTCAATAAGTCAATCAACACCTTTCACATTAAATTCCAGCAGAGCTATAGCAATTTCAAATTCTGCACTTTCACCTTCAACATTTCTCATGACAAACACTACATCTTCTCTGTTACCAGCCAAGGAGACCACAAAGAACTATGAGAGGCTTCAGAAAAAAAAATATACAGCCAGACAAGTGCCTCCTGACAGTTGTAAATATCCATTGACCAACTTTGAATATAAAGTTCTCCAACAAGACATATCCTTTGTACCATTCTAGAATACTTCAGAAATTGAATTAGAAGTTTGTGTTATCTGAAACAGAGGACCACCAGGGAAGTATACTACAAAGGATTTTGGGTTTATATGATGACTTGGTCCTAGCTGAATTGCGATCACTTCTTTTCAAGAGAATTCCGAAGGAGGAAAAAATGTAAAGAAAATTGTAAAACATTGGGTGAGGCGGGTGTGAGCCCTTCTCAAACAACAGCCACCATCCCTTTCAGGGTGACCAACTAAAGTCACTAAATTAACCTGTGCTTAACCCTCTGGTACCTTAGCACTAAAGCAGTCAGGCTTAATTTAGCGACAAGGTGTAATATAGTAAAAAGGTTAAAGATAATTGTTCCCTTTGGAAATACTCTACATAAGATCCATACACTTCTTCTCCACAAGCATTCACAATCACTCACACTGTATCTGGTTAAGATTCCACTCTGGATGCTTGTTAGACCTGGCACCATTGGCGTGAGTCTCCCTCCATTTTTTTTGCTGTTGCCCCCTGTGATTTTGCTATTTTTTTGCTGGTCTAGATGCATTGGGCACTTTGCCACTTCTATTCAGTGCCAAAGTGCAAGTGTTCCCTATTGTAAATTGTTGTAATGGATTAGTGACTCTGTGATTGGCTATTTGATTTACTTGTCAGACTCCAGTACAGTGCACCATGTGTTTTCCATGTCTGGTTTGTGAGTGACAGGGGGCTGGAGGGGGCCTTGGCTCCAGCAGTCTGATGGGTCATGGATGTGCTGAATAGGACCTGCATTGAATAGAGACTTGGGGGAGATTTCCTTTCACTTGCCTGAGCCTTCATAGAATAGCGAGCAGGGGGAGGAGACTGCCTTTCAGCTTCCTGGGCCAGGTCTGCTTTTACCAATGCTGTCTCCACCTCCTGCCAGGAAGCTGCACCAGGGAGGGCAGAACTGGTTTTGGCTGGGCACAGACACTCTCTGCCTTCAGAAAACAAAGGATTTTGCAGTATAAAAATTGGGGCCCAGACCCCAGAACTTTAGATCACTTCTGGGAATCAAGACAAACCCTTTGCCACGGAGAGAAACCAAGGAAGCTGAAGGAGGAGACTGCCCCTGTGCTGTTTGGGGTTGGCCTGCAGTGGTTACTTATTGCCAAGGAAAGGAGAAAGGAACTTGGTGTGTACTTTTACTATCTTGAGGAAGATTTCCAATGGCTTGAAGCTGAGCTTGCCTCCTGTTCTGAAGTCTCAGGGACACAAAGACTTCACCATTAGGTTCCCCCTGAATTTCCTTGCTGGGAATTCTACCAACAATGAGATGCCTCCTGTTGTTTTGGGCCTTCTGGAGACTGTGTGTCGCTGGGAGCTGGAAGCGCGACGCAAAGAGGAAGAAGCGTGTCGCCACCCCAGCAGTTGCCATCGCATCGCCGGAGAAGCGTGTCGCCGCCGCAGCTGTTTGCCGTCGCATCACCGCGGAAGCGTGTCGCATCCCCGGAGAAGTGTGCCGCCGCTGCAGAGTTTGCTGTCGCATCACCAGAGAAGCGTGTTGCAGGGCCTGTCGCGGCTCCAAAGTTAATTGATTTCGCTGCCCGGCTGTCTGGCATGCACGCATCACATCCACGTTGTTGCATCGCATGAAAGACGCCATTTTGTCGCATCGAGGTGTCATCTTGTCACATCGTAACCGAAATGCAGTATGAAACTGACACATCACCTCAACTCCGGTGAGGAACCGATGTATCACCTCCCCTGCGCTGCAGTAAGGAACCGACGCATCACCTGCCCCGAAGCAAGGAACCGACGCATCACCTTCCCTGTGACCCTTTTGTTTGTTTTGCGTGACGCATCCAAGGTACATTGAGAGTAAAGTGTTGCATTTACCGTCTACATTGAACTAAGCTATCTATCATCTAAATGTCATATTTTTATTACTGTAGTGTGGATTTTTGTTGTTTCGTCTGGTGTTAAGTTTAGTAAAGATTACTTATTTTTCTAAACTGGTGTGGTGTCCATTTTGTAGTGTTTTCACTGTATTACTGTATGTGTTCACAAATGCTTTACACACTTCCTCTGATATAAGCCTGTCTGCTCGTGCCAAGCTACCAAGGGGGTGAGCAGGGGTTATTTTAGGAGTGTAGCCCCTATGCCCTGACTAGAAGCAAGGGCCCCTACTTGGTCAAAGGTACCTACCTCTGCCAACTAGAGACCCCCATTTCTAACATTGGTGGTCAGCGTTGAGGATTTGAACTTGCATTTGTGACTCATATACAGTGATTGGCGTACACTACTAGTGAGTGCAGACCATAACGCGACCGCATACATTTTTGGTAGAATTGTTTTCCTTGGGACTTCTGTTTTTGCTAAAAACTGCCAATCCTTGTTACCAAGATCAAAGCAGCATCCAACGCATTTATGGATCTACAATTTGAAGAAGATAGGATGGATACTGTGCCACAGCTTACAACCTTCTGTAAAAGATTTAAAATCCCTGTGAAAGGCATCACCATGAAGGAAAAGTTCCAAAAGGCGCTGAGGGCCTGGTTGGAATCTAGAAATGCTCCTGAGCATCCTGAAGAACCTAGGGATGAGGAAGAGAACACAGATGGGCAGCTAGATGGGCCATTGGGCCTGACCAGGGAGAAAGCACCTTCCAGGGCAGGCAGCAGTGTTTCTTCAAAGGGCCTGTCCCCAGAAGAGCTGGAGGACAGGGGGAAGGATAGAATGCATAGGATGGAGCTAGCCAAGCTCAAACCGGGTGGTCAGATGGAATTAGAAAGCAAGAAGCTAGCCTTGGAAGAAAGGAGAATGCATTTAGAGTATGAGAGAATGTTGAAGGAGTTGGAATTGAAAGTCAAGAGTTTAGAAATTACTCCCTCTGGTGGCAGCACACCATCCGTGCCTGTAGAAACAAGAGTATTTATCCCCAAAGATATAATTAAGGAGTTCCATAAGCATAAAGATATTGGGCAATGGTTTAAGGCCTAGGAAGTAGCTATGACCTCCCACTGGGTCCCTGAGAAGGATTGGGGAGCGGGGTTGTGGGGGTGGTTTCTCAGTGATGGGCGGGACACTAGACTTGCGCTCTGAGGACCAGAATTCCTATGTCCACATGAAGGAAGCCTCAATGACCAGGTATGGGTTGACCCCAGAGCTTTATAGACCAAGATTTAGAAATTGTAAGAAACTGGAGTCAAGTACTTGGGTTGAATATGTGTATTTTTTTTGCAGAGTATTGGATGGTTGGGTGAAGGGTAGCAAAGGGAATGATTTTAAAGCGCTCTATGATTTGATTGCATGGGAGCACTTGTCCAGTAATTGTTTTCCAGAGCTAGGCCAGCACCTGATTGATAGTAAGCTGACTAACCCTAGGAAGCTTGCCTAGGAGGCGGACCGCTGGGTTAGTACCCGGGTCCACAAGGGTCATTTGGTAGACTTCGCCAAAGGTGGGCAGGGTCCCCAGCAGAAGAGTGGGGGGGGGACAAGGGTGAACATAAGGAGTTCCAGAAAGGGCCCCAAAGTAATCCCCAAGGAAAGGGTTCCCAGCCTCCCCCTAAGAAGAAGTCAGGGGGCCCGACAGATAAGCCTGTTCAAAAGGGGCCCAGGACATGTTGTAATTGTGGTCAGGTGGGCCACTGTTACTGGGATCCTAAGTGTCCCATGAGAGGAAAGACAGCACCCACTGGTGCACCGCCCCGGCAGATGGCTAGTGTAGCCCTGGGAGAGGAGATGGGTGTCCAAGGTGGGTGGGGTCGCGCAGAGATGTCCCTAGTCTCTTTAGGAGACTGTGAGATGGTCCCGAGGACCCAGCTGCCTGATAACACTGAGAAATACAGGCTGTGGGTGACCATCAATGGCCAAAGGGTGGAGGGTCTGAGAGACACCAGAGACAGTGTGACAGCTGTCAGTTGTCGGATGGTGTCTGAAGAGCAGGTGATCCCCAATGCATTTTACCCTGTAGTTGCCGCTGATAACTCAGAGAGCCACTGCAAGGTGGCCCAGGTTCCCTTTGAGTGGGTGGGGGTCTCAGGTACCTTTCATGTAGCTTTGAGGCCAGCCATGCCTGTTGACTGTCTGCTAGGCAATGATTTGGAAAGCTCCCCTTGGGCTTAGGTGGAGCGAAGAGCTCATTTGGAGATGTTGGGTCTGCCTGAGTGGGCGTGTGTGACCACTCGGTCAATGGCAGCCAGTAAGGTTATTCAAGAGAACCTGGAGCCTGAAAGAGTGGCCCAGTTGCCTGCCTTAAAGAGAAGAGGCAGGGGGTGCGGGAAACAGGCTCCGGAAGTTCCTACAGTCCAGGAGGAGGCAGACCTTGAGGGGGATGCCCTGTAACCTACACAGGCGCAAGTAGTTGAACTGGGGGACCTGCCTGAGATGACTCATTGGCAGCAGGAAGGAGGACCCTCCAGGGAAGAGTTCTGCGAGGAGCAGAAGAAGTGACCTTCTCTTGTGGGTTTGCGGCAACAGGCCACAAACCAGGCAGCAGGTCATCAGTCTAGATCACATTGGATCTACTGCGAGAATGGTCTCCTGTATTGTGAGCCTAAGGTTGCTCAGCCTGAGTCAGCCCGTGTGCTGGTGGTACCCCAGCGCTTCAGAGCCTTCCTACTGGGTGTGGCTCATGATGTACCATTAGCAGGACATTTGGGGCAAGACGAGACCTTTCAACAGCTTTTCACCCACTTTTATTGGCCCCAAATGTGCAAGAGTTCAGATACTCATTGCAGTACCTGTCAGACTTGCCAGGCAAGTGGTAAGAGTGGGAGGAAGCACAAGGCTCCTCTCCAACCGTTCCCTTTGGTCAGCACCCCTTTTGAAAGAGTGGGCATGAACATGGTGGGGCCTCTGGATCCCAAGACAGCCATGGGCAACAGGTTCATCCTGGTCTTGGTGGACCATGCCACCTGGTACCCTGAAGCCACCCCTCTCCGGACAGTGTCGTCCCCCTTGGTGGGACGTGCATTGATGGGGATTTTCTCCCGAGTGGGGTTCCCCAGAGAGGTGGTGTCAGACCGTGGTACCAACCTCATATCTAAGTATATGAAGTCCCTGTGGCAGGAGTGCGGTGTAACTTACAAGTTCACCACTCCTTACCACCCCCAAGGTAATAGGCTGGTTGAGAGATTCAATCGGACCCTAAAAGGCATGATTATGGGTCTTGAGGAACTTATGAGGCGTAACTGGGACGTCCTCTTGCCATGCCTTCTGTTCGCCTACAGAGAGGTGCCACAGAAGTCCTTAGGGTTAAGTCCCTTTGAACTGCTGTATGGTCCCCCTGTAAGAGGACCTCTGAGTTTGGTAAAAGAAGGCTGGGAGAAAGCTCCCAGTAAACCTCCCCAGGATGTATATAGCTACATGCTGGCCTTCAGAAACCAAACTAGGCGTTTCAGACAACTCGCTTAGGCGAATCCGGAAACCAGCCAGGAGGAGCTGAAACGGTGGTATGATTAGAATGCCACTCTGATCGAGTTTCAGCCTGGACAGAAAGTGTGGGTCATGGCCCCCGTGGAGCCTTGTGCGCTCCAGGATAAGTGGACTGGACTTTTTGAGGTGGTAGAGCGCAAGAGTAATGTCACCTACTTGGTGGACTTGCGGTCTCCTAGGAACCCTTTGCGGGTCCTGCATTTAAACCGCCTGCAGCCCCACTTGGAGAGGTCTGAAGTGGGCATGCTCCTAGCGACAGATGATGGAATAGAGGAGACTGAGCCTCTTCCTGACCTCCTGTCTGCAAAAGAGCAAGATGGGTCAGTGGATATTGTGAACCTCTCTCCCGCCCTGACCCCTGAGCAGCAAGATGACTGTTGCCAACTGTTGGGACAGTTTCCTGATCTTTTCTCCCTGTCTCCTGGTGTCACTGGGTGGTGCATCCATGATGTGGACCCTGGGGACAGTCCTTCTGTAAAACACAAAACTTACAGAGTGACTGACAGGGTGAAAGCTTGCATCAAGGAGGAGGTCTCCAAGATGTTTGCTTTAGGGGTGATTGAGTCCTCAAACAGTCCTTGGGCCAGCCCAGTGTTCTTGGTCCCAAAGGCTGCCGCACTGGGTGCCACGGCATAACTCCGGTTCTGTGTGGATTACCAAGGGCTCAATTCAGTCACCAGGATTGATGCGCACTCCATCCCCAGAGCTGATGAGCTCATCGATCGGTTGGGGGCTGCACTGTACCTCAGTATGTTTATTTTAACGTCTAGGTACTGGCAGATCACCTTAACTGATGGGGCAAAGGAGAGGTCAGCATTCTCCACACCAGATGGGCACTACCAATTCTGGGTTATGCCCTTTGGGATGAAGAATGCCCCTACCACCTTTCAGAGGTTGGTCAACCAGGTGTTGGCTGGACTGGAAGATATCAGTGCCGCCTACCTTGATGACATCGCGGTGTTCAGCGCCAGTTGGAAAGAACATCTGCGCTACCTCTGGGAAGTGTTGATGACGCTGCGGAGTGCAAGCCTCGTGATCAAGGCGAGTAAGTGCCAGATCGGGCAGGGTCCCGTGGTGTACTTGGGACACCAGGTTGGGAGCGACCAGGTGGCGCCCCTACACCCCAAAATACCATCCTGGCTTGGGAACCCCCCAAGACCCCGACAGAGGTGAGAGCCTTTTTAGGACTCACAGGGTACTACAGGTGGTTTATCTAGGGGTATGGCAGCATTGTTGCACCCTTGACAGAGCTGACTTCCAGGAAGCAGCCCAAGAAAGTGAACTGGACTGATACCTGTCAGAAAGCTTTTGATGCCCTGAAGACTGCCATGTGCACGGCGCCTGTGCTTCTGGCGCCCAACTTCTCTAAAGAATTCATTGTGCAGACAGACGCTTCGCTTAAGAGCATGGTGTAGGGGCTGTACTTTCACAGATGAATGAGGAGGGCCTAGACCAACCTGTAGCCTTCATCACTAGGAGGTTACTTCCTCAGGAACAGAGGTGGAGTGCAATTGAGCGTGAGGCATTTGCTGTGGTCTGGGCACTGAGGATGTTGAGACCATACTTGTTTGGGACCCACTTCCGGGTTCAGACAGACCACCGGCCCCTCAGATGGTTGATGCAGATGAGGGGTGAGAATCCAAAGCTGTTGAGGTTGTCCATTTCTCTACAGGGGATGTACTTCACGGTGGAACACCGCCCTGGTACAGAACACGCCAATGCTCTTGGTTTGTCCAGATTTTTCCGCCTTAGTGAAGAGAACTCCTAAGAGGGTGGGTAGTTTTCCCCACATTTCAGCTTGAGGGGACGTGTGTTAGACCTGGCACCTTCCATTTGTTTGCTGTTACCTCCTGTGTTTTTTCTATGTTTTTTCTGGTCTAGATGCTTTGGGCACTTTGCCACTGCGATTCAGTGCCAAAGTGCAAGTGCTCCCTATTGTAAATTGTTGTAATAGATTAGTGACTCCATGATTGGCTATTTGATTTACTTGTCAGATCTTAGTACAGTGCACCATGTGTGCCCAGGGCCTGTAAATCAAATGCTGCTGGGGGCTTGCAGCACTGGTTGTGCCACCCACAGAAGCAGCTTTTAAAATGTGACTCGGGCCTGCCATTGCAGAAACTGTGTGCAGTCTGGGACTGCCAAGTCGACTTGGCAAGTGCACCCACTTGCCAGTCCCTAAAGCTTCCCTTTTCTACATGCCAGTCACCCCTAATGTAGGCGCAAGGGCAGGGTGCATTGTATGTAAAAGGCAGGACATGCCCTGATGTGGAACAAGGTAGAAAAACGAGTTTAGTATGCCTGAACTCAGAATGTTAAAATACATCTTTTAGTGTGGGTGATTTTTACATTCTGTGTTTGAAAATACCACTTTTAGAAAGTAGGTATTTTCTTGCCTAACCATCCAGTATGCCTTGACTAGGTTTGTGTATTCCATGTCTGGTTAGGGAGTGGAAGATGGCTGGAGAGGGCCTTGGCTCCAGCAGTCTGATGGGTCAGGACTGGGCTGAATAGGACCTGCATTGGATAGAGTCTAGGGGGAGGAGATTTCCTTTCACTTGCCTGAGCCTTCATAGAATAGAGAGTAGGGAGAGGAGACTGCCTTTCATGTACCTGGGCCAGGTCTGTTTTCAACAGTGCCGTCTCCACCTCCTGCGAGGAAGCTGCACCAGGGAGGACATAACTGGTTTTGGCTGGGCACAGACACTTTGCCTTCAGAGAACAAAGGATTTTGCAGTATAAATATTGGGGCCCAGACCCCAAAACTTCAGATCACTTCTGGGAATCAAGACGAACCCTTTGCCAAGCAGAGAAACCAAGGAAGCTGAAGGAGAAGACTGCCCCTGTGCTGTTTGAGGTTGGCCTGCAGTGGTTACTTATTGCCAAGGAAAGGAGAAAATGAACTTTGTGTGTACTTTTACTATCTTGAGGAAGATCTCCAAGTGCTTTTCTCAAGTCTCAGGGACACAAAGACTTCACCACCAGCTCCCCCTGAATTTAATTGCTGGGAATTCTACCAGCAGTGAGGTGCCTGCTGTTGTTTTGGGCCCTCTGGAGACTGTGTGTCGCTGGGAGCTGAAAGCGCGATGCAAGGCGGAAGAAGTATGTCGCCGGCGCAGCAGTTGCCGTCGCATCGCCGAAGAAGCGTGTCGCCGCCGCAGCTGTTCACCGTCGCATCGCCGAGGAAGCGTGTCGCACCCCCGGAGAAGTGTGCCTGCCGCCGCCTTAGAGGTTGCCGTCGCATCACCGGAGAAGCGTGTCGCAGGTCCTGTCCTGGCTCCAAAGTTCATTGATTTTGCGTGCGTGCATCACATCGACGTTGTCGCATCGCATCAAAGGCACCATTTTGTCACATCGCACAGGATCGTCGCATCACATCGAGGTGCCATCTTGTCGCATCGTAACGGGACACAGTACGAAACCAACGCATCACCTCCTCTCCAGTAAGGGACCGACGCATCACCTCTGCATCACCCCCCCCCCCCCCCCTGAAGCAAGGAACCGGCGCATCACCTTCCCTGCGACCCTTTTGAATGTTTTGCGTGACGCATCCAAAGTACTTTGAGAGTAAAGTGTCGCATTTACCATCTACATTGAACTAAGCTATTTCTACCATCTAAAAGTCATATTTTTATTACTGTAGTGTGGATTTCTTCTAAACTGGTGTGGTGTCCATTTGTAGTGCTTCACTGTATTACTGTATGTGTTCACAAATGCTTTACACACTGCCTCTGAGATAAGCCTGTCTGCTCTTGCCAAGCTACCAAGGGGGTGAGCAGGGGTTATTTTATGAGTGTAGCCCCCTTACTCTGACTAGAAGCAAGGGCCCCTACTTGATCAAAGGTACCTACCTCTGCCAACTAGACACCCCCATTTCTAACAATGCTAAAGCACTTATTAAAGATATTTAATTCACAGTATCACAATAGTACAATAAAAATATGTGCAAATAAACAATTATTGTTTTTAAAAAGTTCATACAAAACTTATTAAAACCGTCTGTATCACATCTAAATCACAATTGTACAAATTCATTACACTACCTGTTTTCCTGGAAAGGAATATAATGAGACAGTTATATTTGTCTTATCACTGTTAATTCCGAAATGATAGACAGCACCCCACAGGGTAATACATTTCCTGTGTTTGTATTGCTACTGTCTTTTTACAAATTTAACAAAGTTACAAGCGTCGACGCGTTTCTGTGGCATAACTCCAATCAGGCCACCTTCTTCATGACAAAACGTTTCCATTATTGCATGTGCCACAAATGTTTGATTCTTTATGCACAGGTGCGGAGGCACTCAGTAGATTGTTGCTCCAATTCTTTTTTCTTTTGATGATGCACCAATAATTTATTGTTCTCTATGGATCTCCTCTACGATCCTTTATGGGGTTTACCACTATTCAATCGGTGGTCCAATTCTGGGCAGATCTGCCCTACTAAATTGAGACAATTCACTTGGTTTCATTGAACCGCAAAGGAGACCAGACACCAGAGTAAGCGACCAGTGTGAGCCATAAAGTCACGGATACGCGCTCTGGTAACACAAACTATTGAGACCAAGTGAATTGTCTTGCCTACTTAGAAGGGGGCCAGGGCTGGCTCCATTTGTGAATAACCTCAGGAAATCTGTACATATGTTTACAGCTATTGAAAGGCACAGATATTGATGAAAAATATTTTCTGTTCTAGAGCTTTGTATTGAACCGGACATGGCAGGGAACACTTATCAGGCCAATTCAACAATTGTATCGTTCCCCTATTCTTACAGAATTGGTGTGCATTAAGCTGGATAGAGCTCTATGGAACTCTAGTTCAAACAGTGATACTGAGACTCGTTATTTTTTCAGAGACAAGCAGGGCCGGACTGGGAGCCAAAACCGGCCCTGGCAAAGTGCTCGGCCGGCCCCCGGGGCTTGGGGGTGTGGCCGAGCTCCTTACCAGGGCCGGTTTTGTTACAGGGCCGATTTTGCAGCTATGCTGCAAAAACGGCCCTGTAACAAAAACGGCCCCCAGGGGCCCACAACCGGTCCCCACCCCTGCGGCGCACCGGGGGATTGCCCGATGCCCGCTACCCGCTACGGCCAGTCCGGCCCTGGAGACAAGTAGGACCTTTTAGAGACAGAGACATTAGAAAAATAATGCATGATATCTCGAGCCTCCATTCAGCATGTTTCCTCAGTAATCTAGTCCTCTGAAGAAAAAAGACAAGAGATACAAATCAGTCATCAGTATTATTAACTCCAAGTTCTTGATCATATAAAGGCACTTAAAGATGGATGGTCTCCCTCTACTGAATCATGTTTTGTTGAAAGACAACTGGAAGGGACAAGTGGACTGAAAGGATGCCGACATTACCATAGCAGTCTTTTGGATTGCATCAGAGGGGCCTGCAAGGACCCCTCCAGTGGAAGGGTGTCATTGATAAATTCCTCAACTTACCATTTGAGCTGTTGTGCATTCTGTGGGACATCACATGACATTTAAAGTCCATTATTGCCTTTTGGAGAGGTAAAGGCACCTACCCATCATATTTTACCAACATTCGTTTTATGCCCCAAGATAAGTCTATGTTGACGGAGAAACGAGTGATGGTAGTCCAGCTGTTGGAGAGATTGGGATTTTTCATCAGCAAGGATAAATCATATCTGTCAACCAAGAAGAATGTGTAGTTTTTGGGGAACATAATATATTTGGGTGCAGCGACCCTTCAGATAATGAGTATGAAGAAGGAATATGAGTGCTGTGAGCCAATGTGGTACCTCACAGATAAGTAATTTGATTGAGCTTTAACAATTCAGATGATTTTCTCTGAGGAATTAGCCTTGGAGGACAGCTTCTTATTTACCTGACAGCTTCCGCAGAGATTTATGGGACGTGCAGTGCTTCTGCCTTTTCTGATCCTTGTACAGGTTAGTGGAGGTACCTGGCTCCACCATTACTGGATTGACGGTCGTTCCATTGCAATGTTTTAATTTCTTTTATGCTTCTAGTTTCACACTTTTATTTTAACTGTGTCTTAGTTCCCAGTAGGTGTGACTGGTAGGGGAACATAGCGGTCGACCAAGAGTGGCTGAACTCCTGTTTCGAATTCTAAGTACTTCCTGTCCCCTTGTTTTCGCAATCTCTGGACAGCGGTTTGGTGCTAGAACACATCATTGGCCATTCTCCTCTCAGCATGGGCAACTAACTATTTAGCTGACATGGCTGCTGAATCTCATTGGAACTAGTCTTTGATTCAGCTCCTTGTTTAACTGACAACATCTCCAGAGATTTTTTGGAAAGCACAGTTCTTACACCTTTTCTGCTCCTTGTACAGTTTAGGCGAGGTGTCCGGCTCCATTACTGAATTGAATGTTTCTCCAATACCATCTTTCATTTATTTTATGCTTTTGCTTTTAACTGTGCATTGGCTCCCAATAAGTACATCTGCTAATAGAGCATAGTGGTCGACCAGGAGTGGCTGAGCTTTAGTTTGTGCTCTTGGGGCAATGATCTTGTGCTCCAGCACATCACCGGCCACAACCCCTCTTGGCATAGCTGATTATTTAGCTGACACGGCTGTGCTTGGGTGCAGGAGTCCCACGCAAAAGGCATGCTGGTAGCACACCATACTTAGGCCAAAGGCAAGCCAGTATACTCCAATCCCACCCACCCCAAAGCTACGACTACTACTAGGAACCCTGGTTCTTCACCATCACAATGCTCCAATTGGTGAATGTATGCTTCGTCCACCCTTTACGAGCTCAATGACATTGGTAAGAAATGCCCACATAGTACTTTATTAATGTACTCACTCATGGGCCCTATTTCCTGAAGTTGTTGCAGTATTTCCACATTTCCCTATTTAATCCCCTTGACCTCTGAGTAGGTCGCCCCCCCATCCGCACAGCACCACCTGTGCGTCCAGCCCCCTGCTGCTCCTGAATCTGAGGCCCTCCTCCACCCGCAGGCTACCGTTGTGAGCATCACTGTTACTGTCTTGCCCCTCTGTATTTGTACCCCCACTGTTCTCCACTGCTTTTCCCTTCTGTTCAGTGCCCCCACTGCTGTTTACTGTTTTCACCCTTACGTTCTGTGCCCCCACTGCTGCTTACTGTCCTCGTTCTGTGCCCCCACTGTTTTCCACAGTTTTTGCCCTTCCATTCTGTGCCCCCACTGCTGCTTACTGTTTTCGTTCTGTGCCCCCACTGTTTTCCACTATTTTTGCCCTTCCGTTCTGTGCCCCCACTGCTGTGCACTGTTTTCGTTCTGTGCCCCAACTGTTTTTCCACTTCCATTCTGTGCCCCCACTGCTATGCACGGTTTTTCGTTCTGTGCCCCCCTGTGCTCCTTCTGATTTCTGTACCCCTTCGCCCTCCCATTTCCCGCCGCTGTGTCCCCTGCGGCCCCGCCCCCCTCGCTGACCATTCGCTGCCCCTGCCTCCCGCCTCCCAGCTGCTCCTCCCTCCCACCTCCCCATATATGGCGACCGCTCCGCAGCCGAGCCTAAGGCGCGCCTAAGACAAGCCCGTCCGCGCTTGGACCGCGCCCAGCGCCAGATCCCCTGGCCCCCGCATCCGCCACGAAGACCGCCTCCGATACGAGGCCAGCACCCTCATCGCTCTCGACCCAGGACGGACCTCCACCTGCTTCAAAGCCACCCCGAAACGCACCCATGGTCCCTTCACCTGCCGGAACTGCAGCTTCACCTGCCTCGGAGACCCCGAGACTCCCAGCAAGAAGGACCTCAACCATCTCCGGTGCATCCTACTAAACACCCGCTCCGCACGCAAACACGCCGTCGAGCTCTGGGACCTTCTCGACACCTTATCACCGGATGTCGCTTTCCTGACGGAGACCTGGATGAACGAATCCTCCGCACCCGACATCGCCATAGCCATCCCCGACGGCTACAAGATCACCCGCAGAGACCGCACCAACAGAATCGGAGGAGGAATCGTCATCGTCCACAAAGACACCATCAGGGTCTCTACCAGCACCGACGACACTCTCAGCACCGCCGAACACATGCACTTCCAGATCCACACGGATCCCAACACCACCGTAAGAGGCACCCTCATCTACAGACCGCCCGGACCACGACCCCAGTTCAGCGACTCCATCACCGACTTCATCAGCATGCACGCCCTGACCTCCACCGACTACATCCTCCTCAGAGACCTGAACTTTCACTTGGAGAACAATGACAGCAACTCCTCCACCCTGATCGACAACCTCGCCAACCTCGGACTGAAACCGCTCGTCACGACACCGACCCACATCGCCGGACACACGTTCGATGCCATCTTCTCCTCAAGCTCCCATGTCTCCTTCAGCCACACCTCCGAACTCACCTGGACCGACCACCACTGCATCCACTTCACCTTCCGGAAACCTGCCGCACACCAGCACACCCTACAGATCCCATGTAGATGCTGGTCACCGTAGACCAACTCTAGACAAACCTCGCACTCAGCCCACCCACCGACCCCGACGACGCCACCTGCAATCTCAGACGATGGATGGACGACTGCGCCAACACCTTAGCCCCGCTGAAAAAAACAACCTACAAAAACACCAGCAAGAGAGCCAGCTGGTTCACCCCGGAACTCCTAGCATCCAAGTGCACCTGCCGGAAACTGGACAACAAATGGCACAGCGAGAAGACCTCATCAGGTCCGCCAAGAGGACTTCCTTCAAAGACCGCCTCAACAACAATGCACACAACAGCAAGGAGCTCTTCAGCGTCGTGAAGGAACTCTCCAACGCCAACGACATCCCTCCGACTCAATCCCTGTGTGATTCCCTCGCCACCTTCTTCCACCGCAAGATTGCCGACATCCACAACAGCTTCGACTCCCGGACGAACACAACAGGCCCCGACACATCAGACCCGCCACACCCCATCGACCACGACCCCCTGACAGCCTGGGTCAACGTGAACATCAAGGACACAATCAAAACCATGGGCACAATCCACTCCGGCTCCCCATCAGACCCTTTTCCACACCACATCTTCAACAAAGCCAGTAGCTCCATTGCATCCCACCTGCGCAACGTCATCAACCTCTCCTTCGAGACTGCGACCTTCCCAAATAGCTAGAAACACGCCGAGATCAACGCCCTACTAAAAAAACCCAAGGCGGACCCGAGCGACCTCAAGAACTTCCGGCCCATCTCCCTGCTTCTATTCCCAGCTAAGGTCATCGAGAAGATCGTCAACAGACAGCTCACCCGCTACCTCGAAGATAACAGCATCCTGGACCCCTCCCAGTCAGGATTCCACAGCAACCACAGCACGAGACCGCCCTCATCGCCGCCACAGATGACATCAGGATCTTGCTGGACAACGGCGAGACGGCGGCCCTCATCCTCCTGGACCTCTCCGCCGCCTTCGACACTGTCTGCCATCACACACTACGCACACGCCTCCACGACGCAGGGATCCGAGACAAGGCCCTGGATTGGACCACCTCCTTCCTCTTTGGCAGAACCCAGAGCGTCAACCTCCCCCATTCCGATCCGAAGCCTCCGAGATAATCTGCGACGTATCCCAGGGATCTTCCCTCAGCCCGACACTGTTCAATATCTACATGGCTCCACTCGCACGCATCGCCTGACAGCACGACCTCAACATAATCTCCTATGCCGACGACACTCAACTGATCCTCTCCCTCACCAAGGACCCCCTCACCACCAAATTCAACCTCCACGAAGGAATAAAAGCCGTCGCCGACTGGATGAAGTGCAGCCGACTTAAGCTGAACACTGACAAGACGGAGATCCTCATCCTCAGCTCCAACCCATCAGCCTGGGATGACTACTGGTGGCCCTCATCACTAGGGGCACCCCCGACACCAACCGACCACGCACGCAACCTGGGAGTCATCCTCGACTCAAAGCTCACCATGACCAAGCAAGTCAACGCAGTCTCCTGCTCCTGCTTCAACACCCTCCGCATGCTCCGCAAGATCTACAGGTGGATCACGACAGACACGAGAAGAACTGTCACTTAGGCCCTCGTCAGCAGCAGACTCGACTACGGAAACGCCCTCTACGCAGGAGCCCCGACCAAGCTCATCAAACGACTGCAAAGAATCCAAAACTCATCTGCACGCCTGATCCTCGACATTCCACGCCACAGCCACATCACCCCCCACCTGAAAAACCTGCACTGGCTCCCCGTCAACAAGAGAATCTCCTTCAAACTCCTGATCCACGCACACAAGGCACTCCACAAGACCGGCCCAGCCTACCTCAAAAGTCGACTCTCCTTCTACGTTCCCAACCGTCACCTCCGCTCCGCCGACCTCTCCCTCAGCGCCTTGAGACCCTCTCGGGTAAGTAGTGCGCTTTGCAAATCTTGTGATTGATTGAAGAAAGTCCCACATAGTACTTTATTAATGTACTCACTCATGGGCCCTATTTCCTGAAGTTGTTGCAGTATTTCCACATGTCCCAATTTAATCCCCTCAGTCACTATCTCATGCTTCTTCACTGAACAATCCCACCACTCTGTAACGAGTTTAAAGAAATAAACATAAGGACTTTACCCAACCATCAACTAGATATCGTAATCTCCCTAAGATCTCACATACCAGACACCAACTTGGCTTCAAGATAACTCTGCCCCTGACATCATTTTGACACTTCCATCAGGGTATTTTATTTTTCACAGATATCGTCCAGAGAAAACTGGAGGCAGACTGGCAACTATCTACTGCGCAAGCTTCTTGTGCACTCTCCTAGACTCACCTTCCATTGCTTTGGTGGAATCCAAGTTATATACATTGAGCTTTAGCCCCACCAGCTCTTTCTCTGGTGAATCGATTTACAACCCTCCAGGATCGCAATCTAAGTTCAGTAATACTGTGGCTGACAACCTTGTGCAATGCATCGCAAAATTTGGGTGAACTTAATTTTCATCATGATCAGTCTTCCAGTGTTGATACTATTACCCTCACAGAATCACTATGTAGTCTGGGAATGACACAGATTGTTTCATCTCCCATGCACACTACAGGTGATTTGTAAGACCTTATTCTCATGAATCTAAAAACTATTAAATTGTTTGATCCTATTCCTTTGGTGTGAACTGACCATCATGCAATACCATTTTATGTCCCATATCTCTAATTCAGACAGCTACACTAAATTAATTTGCAGTAGATAGAGGCTGGTCCAAAATTAAGCATGGTAAATTGACCAACACCCTCTCTGCCGCATCGCTAATGATAAAAATATTTCTTCCACTTCTGACAATAGAGACCAAGACAATAGTGGTCCAGGCCTTGGTGACGTCAAGACTGGACTCCTCTAATATCTTGTATCTGGGCCTTTCTAGCTGCCTTATCCAGCACCTGCAAGTAGTGCATAATGCTGCGGCCAGGGCGATCCTCAGACCCAAACCAAGGTCTCATATGTCCCCCCTTCTTAAATCCCTCCATGGCTGTGAGTGAAAGAAAGGATCAAATTCAAAGCCCTTGTTTTTTCCAAGGCCCTTCATGGAAAAGGAGCAAGCTATCTTAGCAAACGAGTTAACTGCTACACTCTAGCACGATCTTTAAGATCTTCCTCCTCTTGCCTTGCCCGTACTCCCAAAGTACGTTTGGCCTGGATGGGCGGCAGGTCATTTCTTTTCCTGGGTGCACAAGCTTGGAACAGACTCCCTGCTACTCTGAGAGCCATCCCAGAACTTTCAACTTTCAAGAAACACCTGAAAACATAGCTTTTTAAAACATAGCTGCGCATCTAGCTCCCTGCCTCACGTTTCTGTCAGTGCCAGGACACTCATTTTGAGTAGCTGTCACGTTTAACAAACACGTTTCATTCATTGCTTCTTCACTGAAAACTTCTTGTGATTTAGCATCTATGGTAAATAATTTCAGTGGCTGGAATTCTTCGACGCTAGATGTGATTTTTCCTCAAAATATGACATCATCTGTCCCATTTATTCTCTGATGAGTTATAAGTGATAAAACACCACTGTAAATGACTTGAACATAGATGCCGCATATCCTCTGATGATAATCCCAAAAGAACCTACAAAAGAGCCATAAAGGAATGTCAATGCTTAAACAGTGCTATGCACAATTCCCATTATCGTTCAAAAATTTGACGGTTCCATTAATTCTCCTCGCACCCTCTTTTCCATTGTCAAAATCTATCTTCATCTACACACATGTAATTCCATCCTGCTCTCAAAGAATGTCTGCTCTAGCATCTTGTCTTTCTTCCTGAATATAACCACCACTATATGCACACTGCTTTCCCAGCCTTCCTTAGATGTGTTCCCTTTCTTGGAGACTTCCCCACTTTCACAAACCTCTGTCTTGCACTCTTCTTTGATCTTTCTGCTTGTGAAACACAGGAGCTTCTTACCACCGTTAACTCCTGGTCTACAGTTGACCCAGGTCCATCTCACATTTGACAGCTTGTGAATTTTTATCTCTTTGTACCTCAATGGTACCAGATTCTTGGAAACACTCTTAAGGCGCCCAATCTCTCAAGAAATTATCCACGCACTCAAACACCCTTAGCAACTACCAGCCTGTTTATTGGATGTGTAGACAGAATATCGAAAACAGAAATATCGTGGGACAAAATATTGTGTCAAGAATATCGAGGACAAAAATATTGTGAAGGTAAATTTCTATAGGCAAGGAAAGTTTTGCTATACATAACTCCCCATATTTGTTCTTCGACGATATATATATATGTTCAAGGTACGTAGATGTGGAGTTAAGAATAGTAAATCTATACTTACCTATTTGCACTTACATTCTCGATTTTTTTTGGCCCTCAATATTTTTGACACAATATTATGTCCACACATTATTTCTGTTTCCGATATTCTGTCTGTAATCTGTTTTGCTGCTATCCCTCTCTTCGAAAATTTTAGAGAAAGCTGTTAACATCCAGCTCTCTAACTTCTTAAAACCAATGGTCTTCGTTGATCCCAAAGCACAGAAACAGTTTATCTGTGATGGCGGCACTGCTGCCTGGTACCTAGTTGATCCCTCAGTTTCTTTTGACGCAGTCTCTCATTCTGTTCTAATCTGTAGTCTTTTCAAACTTGGCATCCATAAACATGCACTCAAATGGCTATTCTCCTTCTTCACTGTCAGAACCTACAGTGTAACATCTTCCTTCCAGTACCCAAGCTACAACACTTTTCTGTGGGATTCTTCTGTTACACCACTTTATTTAGCATTTACATTACCCGTCTCAACTCTGTAGTATGACCTTTCGCACTTGACATCATTTCGTACATAGACACAACTCCAATATTTGTCTCTATCATAAAGAATCCTTGTGAAACTCAAACCAAATTCTATATGATAATTGAATGAAGACAAATTGCATTAATTATTGATAATTCTTCCATTTGGGGTCACGTCAATGATGGCCCACAGAATTTGGCGCTGCGCCGGTACACAGTAAATCAGCAAGAAATCTTAGCTTTCTACTTGACCATAACCTTTTTTTTTTTCCTGGCAGATCAAAGAGGTCTCAGCCATCTGTTAAGAGTACCTGGGCCAAACAGTAATATCTAACGTCCCCCTTAGTGAAAGCGTAATGGAGCCTGTATTGCTGGTTTAGGATAAACCATCCTGCTGCACAACTGTGCGCGTAAGAGGAGAGAAGAACGTGGCCTAACCTCCACTGACCCTAATTGTTGCACTTTGCAACACACTCCGATGAACCTAGCATTACATGGGTCTTCCTTTAGGACCGTGAGTTGAAGACAGTGAGTTCCTTGAGGTGGATTCGGGTAGCCCGCTTCTCAGAACTCGACAAGTTGTCTAATGTTTCTTAAAAAACGCTTCCAGATCACCTGCAGCAAACTTTCCATAAAATGGTTTTGTATGGGTTGGATGCCTCCAATATCATACTCAGGATCGTTCTCAATACACCGTACTGGCTGTATGTTTGGCAGTATTGATCCTGTTTAGGGGCCTCAGCAGGAAGCCAGATCACCCAAAGCACCAACTTGGATAGACCAAAGAAGGTTAGATTACAGGTGGAGAACCATGCTTTGCTCCCTGCTCTGTGATCTATAGCTGAACATCTTTGACAGCTTGTGTTTTGCATTTTGCTGACTTTGATCATGCTTGTAGTGGCTTTAGTTACAGCCACATGGCATTGTTATCCAACTTTGTTAGTGACAGGAATTGGTGACTGCCCCATAAGGTACCCATATGTACAGTAAAGTGTGGTTCCTTGATAAAAGTGTGGGCTGGATTGTCATATGGAAAACTTTAAACCACCGGATTTCCAGCCCTGAAGAATTACCTTTCACCACAAAACAATATAAGTACTGTTCCAAGACCTAATTTATTCTGTCTGTCTGTCTGTCTACACAAAAAGCCTTCCAGAAGTGAGAGGCAAAGAATGGCCCTCAGGCAAATAAAAGGCAGGGGGATACTAGTCATGGGATAATCCAAAATGATCTCCTTGGAGATGACATGTATTGGTTTGGGTGGGGTTAGTAAAAGCATCAAGGTGGGTACAAATAGGTACAACGACAGTAGACCTTCATTTATTTCATGGTTACTGTTACCATCTACCCAATGGTGGAGTTGCTTAGGAGCCCTCACCTCGGTGAACTTGTTTGAAATGCCATCAAAGAGTTGACTGACAGAGAACGATTCAGAGGCATGATGGGTTCTGCTCTCAGGTACTGACCTTCTCTTTCTGCCACTATCATGACCCTATTGGTTGCCCGCCCCTGTATAATAGGAAATAAAATTCAAAGAGGCACTATACAGGATAGCTTATACTGATGTTTGTGGTGTTCTGCATACACCGTCGCTTGATGACTAGCACTAAGAGGTGTCACCTTTCTGAGGAGGTGCCGGAGACCAGGCAGGCCTCCTTCCTGCAGGGGTAGTCCATGGTTATTGTGCACTGAATGGACAGGGCTTCATGTGGCACACTGACCGGAAAATGACAGCTCTGGAACTGGGTTGGAAAGAGTCAGAAAACAAACCCAGGCAACTAAATAAAAGTGACTTGATTAACAAATCAGATAGCTAAAAAAGTGGCCTGCGTGTGGAAGTCAGGGCAGTTGTGAACTTGTAAAGACGCACTGTACTGGTGTTTTTCAAGGTATAAGAGACTGCTTGCATTTGTGCTTTGAGCAGGCATGTTAGTGCTAATATCAAGGAAATCAACATGAAAACCTGGTCCACCAGACATTAACACCAGCACATAGACATCCAGAAAACTGGCCGACACACTGAGCTGTCAGGCCAGCCCTTCTGGCATTGCTAGAGTGTCCCATAGGCCAGCCCAACCCTGCTCTGGAAGGGCATTTGAAGAATGGGAAGGCTGCACTTCTGCAATTGAACACAGGGAGGGAAATCGAATTGATGATGATTGCATATGGGAGATGCTGCACAGAGCCGCGAGGATCATGCCAGCAGACCCAGCCCAAGCAAAGCAGGGATTATACTATTGTGTCAATTGCCGCCCTAGAGTCTAAATAGAGTTTCTGAATAACAAGTACTGAGTCGTTCGAATCCGTATCTTGGCGATGTTCTCTTCGCTGCCAAAGGTGACTCAAAGACCGATGGAATAATTGTAGTGGAATAAAGAGACAAGCGTGTGTCTGTTCGGGGGCCTCAAGGTTTCCACAAAGAACTCTGCAGATATAGGCAGGAGGGAGGGAACAGGGCTAGTGTGGGTCAGAGAGTAGATGTAACGAGGGTGGCAGCAAAGGAATGGTCTGCTTTACTGAAGAGCTCCAGGATCCATAGTTTCCAGGCCTCAACCATGATACTTCATTGTAAAGGTAAGAACTGCAATGGATGGAAACAAGGGGGCATGCTTGGTCTGGAGTCTTCCATGTGGTTCCCGCCCAACAGAGGACTCACGAGGGAGGAAACGTGTTTGCAGGGATCTATACCTTGAATGTAAGCTTATACGAATGTGTGTTGTCTTTTTGGTTAGGTAATGGTTACTTGTGTAACAGCCTTATACTGTTTTATAAATTGCGTGCTATGTGTGAAAAGAGATTAGCGGCTAATCCTTCTAGAAGGGGGTCACCCTCTCTCTTGTGCGAAGCAACAAAGAGGAAATATGCAATGTGACAATTATTTACCTCCAGGGATCCTTAAAACAAATCTAATATGTCCCTGCTACACCAGCTCCCTTTGGAGTACAAGGAGAGAAAGCATGCGTAATTGTTGGGAAATCATAAAATATTGATTTTAAAATACAACCTCATTTGTTTGGCTAAGAACTAAACTAAAATCTTTGTTAGAGCCAAAAGGAAATACAGAATGGGGGTTCAGGAATGCTTATAAGTGTATTTTTGCTGCTGTAGGTAGAAGTTAGAGTGTATTTGTGTATTTAACCCCTTCGCTGCTAGGCCTTTTCCCCTCCTGTGCTAAGCCTTTTTTGGGCTATTTGGGGTAGTGCACGCTTAGGCCCCTGTAACTTTTTGACCACATTAGGTATCCACGCCAAATTTGCGTCCTTTTCTTCCAACATCATGGGGATTCTAAAGGTACCCAGGGAATGTGGATTCTCCTAGAGGGTTCCCAAAAATTAGTCAAAATACAGCAAAATGTTTTTTTTTGTTGAGAAAAACGGGCTGCAAATGAAAGCGTCTGGTTTTTCTCTGCCAATGGTATCAAAAAAGGGTTTGTGGGGCTGAAATCACCATTTCTCCAGCTTTTAGGGAATTACAGAATTTTGTCAGAAAACCAACATTTATTACACAGTTTTGGCATTTTTCTGGGACATACCCTATTTTTGCTATTTTTTTGTGCTTTCAACCTCCTTCCAGTTAATGGTAGAAATGGGTACAAAGCAATCATGGATCCTGGAAAGCTATAAATTTTTTAAAAGTGGACAAAATTCTGAATGCAGCAAGGGGTCATTTGTGTAGATCCATCAAGGTTTCTTTATAGAAACTACCAGTTAAATATAGGAAAATGTAAAAATTAGTTGAAAAAGCAGCCTTTTGTGTCAACGTTTTCACCTGTAACTTCTTCTAATTATGACATCTCTTTGAAAGCAATGTACTGTTACATCCGCTGGACCTTCCTGGTTGTGGGTATATATAGGACTTGTAGGTTCACCAAGAGCCCAACGAACCCAGAGTAAAAAACTGAGCAGCATTTTGTAATGGTTTTTTATTATGTTCCGGGTATATAGCATTTATTGTGGGAAAATGTATACATGGAAAAATCGGTATGAAAGACACCTATGTATTTCTGAAATGGGAACAAATTACAGAGTTTAGAAACAGTGCATATTTGCACATTTTCGAAATTGCGAATACTCGTACTAGCATGAGAATTATTGGTCATTTTTCAAAATTACTTTTTTTTTTTACACAATGTCTTTCATTTGGAAGGGAGAAATGCATCAAAAATCAATAGGTAATAACAGTTGCTTTACATATCTGAACTACCCGAAGTCTCCCGATAAAAATGGTACCTCACTTGTGTGGGTAGGCATAGTGCCCACGACAGGAAGTGGCTCAAAACCTAACGTGAACACACAACATTTTCACAATGAAAATCTACAAATTTTTTGCGAAGAGTCTAGCTGTAGTTTTTGAACCCTAGCTCTGCCGGCACCTAGGGAAACCTAGCAAACCTATACATTTTTGAAAACTAGACACCCAGGGGAATCCAGGATGGGTTGACTTGACTGCCTCCCACCATGATCTGTTACCCAGAATCCCTTGCAAACCTAAAAAATTGACAAAAAAAACACATTTTCCCCACATTTCTGTGGTGGAAAGTTCTGGAATCTGCGTGGATCCATAAATTTCCACCCACCCCGTGTTCCCCAAAGTCTTCCGAGAAAAATGGTACCTCACTTGTGCGGGTCTGTCTAGTGCTCGCGACAGGAAACGGCGCAAAACGCAACGTGGTCACACCTCAATTTCGCAGTGAAAAATGACCCTTTTTTGGCAAAGTGCCTAGCTGTAGTCTTTGAACCCTAGCTCTGCCGGCACCTTGTGAAACCTAGCAAACCTATACATTTTTGAAAACTAGACACACAGGGGAATCCAGGATGGTGTGACTTGACTGCCTCCCACCATGATCTGTTACCCAGAATCCCTTGCAAACCTAAAAAATTGACAAAAAAGACATATTTTCCCCACATTTCTGTGGTGGAAAGTTCTGGAATCTGCGTTGATCCACAAATTTCTACCCACCCCGCGTTCCCCAAAGTCCTGCGAGATAAATGGTACCTCACTTGTGCGGGTCTGTCTATTGCCCGCGACAGGAAACGGCGCAAAACGCAACGTGGTCACACCTCAATTTTGCAGTGAAAAATGACCCTTTTTTGGCAAAGTGACTAGCTGTAGTTTTTTAACCCTAGCTCTGCCGGCACCTAGGGAAACCTAGCAAACCTATATATTTTTGAAAACTAGACACCCAGGGGAATCCAGGATGGGGTGACTTGAGTGCCTCCCACCAGGGTCTGTTACCCAGAATCCCTTGCAAACCTAAAAAAGTGTAAAAAAGAACACATTTTACCCACATTTCTATGATGGAAAGTTCTGCAATCTTCGTGGATCCACAAATTTCCCCCCACCCCGCGTTCCCCAAAGTCCTATGAGAAAAATGGTACCTCACTTGTGCGGGTCGGCCTAGTGCCCGCGACAGGAAGTGGTGCAAAACGCAACGTGGTCACACCTCAATTTTGCAGTGAAAAATGACCTTTTTTTTGCAAAGTGCCTAGCTGTCGTTTTTGAACCCTAGTTCTGCCGGCACGTAGGGAAACCTACCAAACCCACACATTTCTGAAAACTAGACACCCTGCGGCTTCCAGGGAGGTATGGCTTGTGTGGACCCCCCAACGTTTCCTTACCCAGAATCCCCTGCAAACCTGAATTTTAGCTGAAAAAATCACTTTATCACACATTTTGGTGTGGGAAAGTTGTGGCATCACCGGGCTCACACAAATTTACCACCACCCAGCGTTCCCCCAGGTCTCCTGGTAAAAATGGTGCCTCACTTGTGTGGGAGGCCCAAGTACCCGCGACAGGCAAGGGCCCAAAACGTAGTGAGGCGACATCAAAAGGGCCTATCGCAAAACCACCTGGTTTTGCAAGGGGTGTCACTTGGGTTTTTGGCCAGGTGCTCGGCGGCCATCTAGAGAAACCTACCAAACCCATACAGTTCTGAAAACTAGACACCCGGGGGCTTCCAGGGAGGTATGGCTTGCGTGGATCCCCCAACGTTTCCTTACCCAGAATCTCCTGCAAACCTAAATTTTAGCTGAAAAAATCACTTTTTCACACATTTTGGTGTGGGAAAGTTGTGTAATCACCGGGCTCACACAAATTTACCACCACCCAGCGTTCCCCCAGGTCTCCCGGTAAAAATGGTGCCAGACTTATGTGGGAGGCCCAAGTACCCGCGACAGGCAAGGGCCCAAAACATTTTTGATAGGCAATGTTGATTTCGCCTCACAACGTTTTGAGCCCTTGCCTGCCGCGGGTACTTGGGCCTCCCACACAAGTGAGGCACCATTTTTACCGGGAGACCTGGGGGAACGCTGGGTGCTGGTAAATTTGTGTGAGCCCGGTGATGCCACAACTTTCCCACACCAAAATGTGTGAAAAAAGTGATTTTTTTTTCAGCTAAAATTGAGGTTTGCAGGGAATTCTGGGTAAGGAAACGTTGGGGGATCCACGCAAGCCATACCTCCCTGGAAGCCCCCGGGTGTCTAGTTTTCAGACATGTGTGGGTTTGGTAGTTTTCCCTTGATGGCCGCCGAGCACGGGGCCAAAAACCCAGGTAACCCCCCTTGCAAAACCAGGTGGTTTTGCAATAGGCCATTTTGATGTTGCCTCACTACGTTTTGGGCCCTTGCCTGTCGCGGGTACTTGGACCTCCCACACAAGTTAGGCATCATTTTTACCGGGAGACCTGGGGGAACGCTGGGTGGTGGTAAATTTGTGTGAGCCCGGTGATGCCACAACTTTCCCACACCAAAATGTGTGAAAAAAGTGATTTTTTTCAGCTAAAATTGAGGTTTGCAGGGAATTCTGGGTAAGGAAACGTTGGGGGATCCACGCAAGCCATACCTCCCTGGAAGCCCCCGGGTGTCTAGTTTTCAGAAATGTGTGGGTTTGGTAGGTTTCCCTTGATGGCCGCCGAGCACGGGGCCAAAAACCCAGGTAACCCCCCTTGCACAACCAGGTGGTTTTGCAATAGGCCATTTTGATGTTGCCTCACTACGTTTTGGGCCCTTGCCTGTCGCGGGTACTTGGACCTCCCACACAAGTTAGGCATCATTTTTACCGGGAACGCTGGGTGGTGGTAAATTTGTGTGAGCCCGGTGATGCCACAACTTTCCCACACCAAAATTGAGGTTTGCAGGGAATTCTGGGTAAGGAAACGCTGGGGGATCCACACAAGCCATACCTCCCTGGAAGCCCCCGGGTGTCTAGTTTTCAGACATGTATGGGTTTGGTAGGTTTCCCTAGATGGCCGCCGAGCACGGGGCCAAAAACCGAAGTGACCACCCTTGCAAAACCAGGTGGCCATTTTGATGTCGCCTCACTACGTTTTGGGCCCTTGCCTGTCGCGGGTACTTGCGCCTCCCACACAAGTGAGGCACCATTTTTACCGGGAGACCTGGGGGTACGCTGGGTGGTGTGAAATTTGTGTGAGCCCGGTGATGCCACAACTTTCCCACACAAAAATGTGTGAAATAAGTGTTTTTTTCAGCTAATTTTCAGAAATGTGTGGGTGTGGTAGGTTTTCCTATATGACGGCTGCGCTAGGGCCCTAAATCCACAGGTAGGCATATTGCTAAAAACAACTATGTGCCTAGTTGACTTTCTGCCACCCGGGGGTGAGGGGGTTGCCCCAATATGCCCCCAAGGGGGGCAGAAACACAGTGGCTATTTTTTGGGGGGTGGGGGCATTGGTATGCCCATTCTGGGCAGCCCCCACACATAAAAAAAGCCAGCGGAATCGTTGGCGTCCAGTGGGCTTTTTGCCCCCCAAGGGGGGCAGATTGAGGGCTACTGCCCCTATCTGCCCCCCCCCCCCCCCCCCGGGGGGGCAGAAAGTCCACTAGATGCCAGGGATTTTTTTGGGAAAATTTTAATTAGGGTGGGGGTTGTTCAAAACGGGAAAGCCAATGCCCCCCACCCTAATTAAAATTTGCCTAAAAACATCCCTGGCGTCTAGTGGGCTTTTTGCCCCCCGGAGGGGGAGATTGGGGACTACTGCCTCATCTGTCCCCCGGGGGCGCAGGAAGGCTGTAATTTTTGCGGGGAGGGGGTGGGGGCATGGGCATGGCCATTTTGGGCAACCCCCACCCTAATTAAAATTTTCCCCAAAAAACTCCCTGGCGTCTAGTGGGCTTTTTGCCCCCCCGGTGGGGCAGATTGGGGGCTAATGCCCCCATCTGCCCCCCAGGGGAGGCAGAAAGTCCATTAGATGCCAGGGAGGTTTTTGGGCAAATTTTTATTAGGTTGGGGGCTGCCCAAAACGGGCATGCAAATGTCCCCACCCTAATTAAAATTTGCCTAAAAAATCCCTGGAGTCTAGTGGGCTTTTTGCCCTCCTGGGGGGGCAGATTGGGGGCTACTGCCCCATCTGCCCCACAGGGGAACAGGAAGGCTGTTATTTTTGCAGGGGGAGGGGGGTGGGGGCATGGGCATGCCCGTTTTGGGAGCCCCCACCCTAATTCAAATTTGCCCCCAAAAAACTCCCTGGCGTCTATTGGCCTTTTTGCCCCCCCTGGCATGGCAGATTGGGGGCTAATACCCCCATCTGCCCCCCAGGGGAGGCAGAAAGTTCACTAGGTGCCAGAGAGTTTTTTGGGTAAATTTTAATTAGGGTGGGGGTTGCCCAAAACGGGCATGCCAATGCCCCCACCCTAATTAAAATTTGCCCCGAAAAATCTCTGGCGTCTAGTAGGCTTTTTGCCCCCTGGGGGGCAGATTGGGGGCTACTGCTCCATCTGTCCCCCACGGGGGGGCAGGAAGGCTGTAACTTTTGCAGGGAGGGGGTGGGGGCATGGGCATGTCAGTTTTGGCCAACCCCCAACCTAATTAAAATTTGCCCCAAAATTATCCCTGGCGTCTAGTGGGCTTTTTACCCCCCCGGGGGGGCAGATTTGGGGCTAATGCCCCCATCTGCGCCCCAGGGGGGGCAGAAAGGCTGTACATTATGCGGGGTGGGGGCATGGACATGCCCTTCATGGGCAGCCCCCACCCTAATAAATTATGTGCGCAAAGTAAATATCCCTGGTGTCTAGTGGGCTTTTGGGGGCTACTGCCCCCATCTGCCCCCAGGGGGGGCAAAAAGACTAAATGACACTAAAAATATTTGGGGGGAGCAAAAGCCCTTGCCTAAGGGGCCGCTCCCCCCTCCCTGGTGTCTAGTGGGTGGATCCCTGCTTGGGGATCGCCCTCCTGGGATCCACTGGGGAGGGGTACCATTGGAAAGGGGAGATTCTCCCCTTTCCAATGATACCTCTCCCGTCTTTCTACGAGCCCGGGGGGCTGAGATAGCCCCCTGAGCACATACAAAGTGAAACTGAAATGAGCCTAAAGGCTCATTTCAGTTTCGGTTTCTGTGCAATGAAGACAGAGCGACGTGCGCAATAATCTTCATTGCACAGGAACCAGGGAGGGGGCCTCGGGAGCTGGGAAAGCTCTTCCCCAGCTCCCAAGGTCAAAGGGATTAAATAGAAATCCCTCTGCTGTCTGCAGCAGAGGGATTTCGTGCCCCTGGCCTCATGACGGAATGGTTCCGTCATGAGCACAGGGGCACCGATGCTCATGACGGAACCATTCCGTCATGAGCATCGAAGGGGTTAACCAAAATGCACAATATGCATACACAGAAGTACCTATTCCTCAATACTGCATATTTATTTGGGAAATTTGTCCAAATTCATGCACGTTTAGTAAACAAAGTTTGAAAAATATAAAAGATCCTGTAGGTTATCCAATTGGCATTTGCCTTACCATAGCGTTGAACATCTTTTTTCCTTTGACTTTTAGGGGTGTGTGATGTTTTAGGATCCTCAATATACCCTTGATCCTTCTTTCAACCCCACTAGGTTGAACATAGTTGAGGTTTGTTAAAAATGGGGGTCTCTAGTTGGCAGAGGTAGGTACCTTTGACCAAATAGGGACCCTTGCTTCTAGTCAGGGTAAGGGGGATACACACTTTAGATAACCCCTGCTCACCCCCTTGGTAGCTTGGCACGAGCAGACAGGCTTATCCCAAAGGCAATGTGTAAAGTATTTGTACCAACACTCACAGTAACACAGTGAAAACGCCACAAATGGACACCACACCAGTTTAGAAAAATAAAGTATCTTTATCTAAACTAAACAAGACCAAAACGACAAAAATCCAACATGCAGAAACTCAGTAGAATGTCTTTAAAATGGTTGTTGCAAAAATAAACTTGTAGATGATGAAATGCGACACTTTACTAACAAAGTACCTGGGATGTGTAACGCAAAACAAACAAAAGGGCCGCAGAGAAGGCGATGCGTCGATTCTTCCTGCACTCCGGTTCCGATGCGTCAAGAGGGCACCTCGATGCGTTGCGACGATCCGGTGCGATGCGAGAAAATGGCGTCTTCACTGCGATGCGACAAGATGGACGCCCGACAGCCGTGCAGCAAACTCAGTGGTTTCCTGAGCCGCGACAGGCCCTGCGACACGCTTCTCCGGTGATGCGACGGCACCCTCTGTGCGGTGGCATGCTTCTCCGGTGATATGACGGCAAACAGCAGCAGCGGCAACAGACACGCTTGCTCGATGATGCGACAGCAGCTGCTGCGGCGGCATCACGATTCTCTCTCGTTGCGTTGCGCTTCCAGCTTCCAACAGCAAAAAGGCCTCACACACAGTTACAGGCCCTCCTGGCAGACTGGAACTCCCAGCAAGGAAGTTCAGGGATTTGGGGTTGAAGTCCTTTTGTGCATGGGACTTCAGAAACAGGAGGCCAAGTCTTCTCAGGCCCTTGAAGACTTTTCTTCAGAGGGACACAGCACACAGCAAAGTCCTTCTTCAAGCAGGGGACACAGCACACAGCAAAGTCCTTTAGATCTCTCCTTAGTAGAAACAGCAAACTGCAGGCCAACCCCAGACACACAGCAAGGGCAGTACTTCTCCTCAGTCTCTTCAGCTGATCTTCGTTGTCAGGGATTCCTCTTGATCACAAAGTAGTCTAACTTTCAGGGGTCTCATTTCTCATATTTATACCCCTAAAGTCTTTGTTCTCTATGTGTGAGGGGTCCTGGACCCAGTCCAAACCAGTTCTGGGTGTACACTGCCAGTGCACAACTTCTTCCTTTGTCAGTGTGGGCCAGGGTCATCAGACGCACCGCAGGAGGTGGAGCCAGCATTGTGGAACGCAGGCACAGCCCTATTCAGTCCCAGGTGCTACTCCTCCTACCACTCCAAATGCAGATAGGTCTATTCAGCCTAGTGCTGACTCACCCAGCCTCCTGGAGCCATTCCAACCCCTGTCACTCTCAAACCAGACAGTCAATCCACAAACAGGCAGAGGCACACAGAAAGGTTGAACCAAAAAATAGCCACTTTCTAAAAGTGCTATTTTCAAACACTGAATTTAAAAACCATCCTTCCTAAAATTTGTGTTATTAAATTCTGAGTTCAGGAATACCAGATTTCACATTTCTATCTTGCTTCTATGGGAAGATATGCAGGTAAACATGTTACACAGCATTCCCCATTCTGCCCTATGGGCAACATAGCCTTTCAATAGTGAAAAACGAAATTGGCAGTATTTCACTATCAGGACATGTTACCCACACTAGTACATGTCCTACCTTTCACATACACTGTACCCTGCCCAGGGGGGTACCTTGGGCCTACCATAGGGGTGTCCAATGTGTAAGAAAAGGGAAGGGTAAGGCCTGGCCAATGGGTGCACTGACCAGGTCGACATGGCAGTTAACAAACTGCGCACAGGCACTGCGGTGGCTGGCCAGAGACCTCTTTTCAGCGCTACTCATGTGGGTGGCCGAACCAGTGCTGCAAGCCCACTAATAGCATTTGAATGACCAGCCCTGGCACACTCAGTGAACTTTACAAGGGACCTACTGGTGAAACTAATAAGCCAATCATGGATAACCAATCACAATCATAATTAGGGCTCCCGGTTTTCAATTATTACGGATTTTTACATATAAATACAGACGGAAAACTATATTTCCTTTGTCTGTATTTATATTTAGAAACGGCAAAATACTAGCAAATGTTGCCACGCTGCCGTGCTCCAGTGCACAAGACCATGTACATCACGCGTGACGCCAGACACAGGAAATGCGCTCAGTGCAGGTCTTTAACAGAATCATCCCGGAGCATGCTGTGGCCAAGGGGCTGTGAAGGAAAGCTTGAGGGCAGGAATGAGGTGCTCGCTGCCGGGTATATGGGGGGTCGCTAGCCTGATGCAGGGCAGGTAAGAGACAGTACGGAAACCGCATCTGAGGTTACAGCACCGCGGAACTACGCTCAGTGCTGAATTACCGCCGCTGCAACCAATGTCCGTGTATTTTGCTACCGACGTTACTTAAGGAAAACAATGTGGTGGTTTGAGAACAGGATGTGTCTCAGCAGAAAGCATAGGTGTGTGAAATACATCCGCTGATGTTTCAGCTGAGGAACATGTCGTTTATTGCAACCCGAGTCACCCACATTCCAAATAAACAATTCTGCTGTCCCGTGTAAAAGGCAGCTCTTTACGTTTTGGTGTTTAAGCCACTGAGCACAGGGGGGGGTCCTGTAGACACTGCCCGCAGTCTAGAGGGAGATGCGCATCCCTTGCTTAAATGACACTCCCCGTTACCGTAAACTTCTGGCGGGTGCGAGGAGTGCCGCCTGGCAGCCTCGGGGCTTTACCGCCACCTGAAGAGCCTGTGGCACTTGTGTCTTATTGCACCCCAGCATGTTACCGTCAGGCGTGCAACAAAAGAGGTAGAGACCTGCAATGTGTGTATTGCCCCCCTCAGCACAGTACACTGCCTGGGTCTGGGACAAGTAAGTGTTTTGATACACTCAAGTTTTTGGCAGTGGGACAACGTGGTAGGTGGGAGGCCGGGGATAGGTGCCTTCATGTACTTTGCAGGGGGCTTCCCCTCAAGTTTTGCTATGCCACTGCCCCACCACCACATGCTTCTCTCACCCTGACTTGCCCCTCTCACTCCCATTCAACCACCTCAGCCCTACTCTCTCTAATTTTAGTTCATTGGTCTGGAAAGTGTTACCGAGAGGTTTACTGACAAGCATTCTCAGAAGTGGCATTATATCTCTGTCTCAGAAAATTGCAAGGTGGTGGGAGACAGAGGCGCAACTAGAGCCAAATTTAGGGGGGGGGGTACTGATAAAAATTTTGGGGGGCCTACTTCTTCTAGCCATAGGCAGAGTGGAGATGCAGGGGCTCTAACAAGGGGTGAAAAAAACAACAAAGCCTCGTTAACAAGTGAATGGTCTTTTTAAAGACCTGTGAAGTACTTGGGTGCAGCTGGCAGCTCAAACACTGTTTGTGTGTGTGCCTGGGAAGCTGTCTCAGCCAGGGCTGACACACACGAGGGGGGGGGGCCCTTTGAGCCAAATGGGTGTTGCGCGCCTGGTGGGAGAGATGGCCCCACTGTGCAACCCGGGAACCTGTACAATCCATGCTAATGAGGTCTGATCACTTGGAAACTAGTCAGTGCAATGTGAGTGCTTGGTATGGATGTTTTGACTGGTTTGTGAAACAATGCAGGGGAGACAGCTACCTACAGATCTGTACATTCATCCTCACAGTTCGACCAAATAGAACACTAATCCCCTCCAGCAGCGCCCTAGCCAAGCAATTGATTGAAATTCCTCAAAATGGATTCCCTCATCCATGCAAGCAGCTATTGCCCTCCGAGGTCTCCCCTCTTGTACATTGACTGTGGCAGTAGCCTCTCATATAACAACCGAGCGCATGTGTGCATTGTCAATTTAAATAAATGTGGAAAAATACTAGCTGTAGCGTCGTCTTTTGCTTGTGGCAATAATAAATGTGGATAAATACAGAAAAGAGCCCTAATCATAATTTAACTGGGGAGCACTTGCACTTTGGCACTGATCAGCAGTGGCAAAGTGCCCAAAGCATCTAAACCACCAAAAACGAATTCCAGCACAGTGTCAAAAATACAGGAGGTAGAGGCAAAAAGTCAGGGGAAACCACGCCAAGGATGCTAGGTCTAACACGGTACTATTTCACTTCTTTTACAAACGAAAATGTATGATTGGCTACAGCTTTGGCACTTCTAGACCAACTGAGCGTTGGCTCAGCATCCTGTGATCCTTGGCAAATTAATTAATCCCCGGGTGTAATTAAAAAAATCAGCAGCCCGAGCTATAGTGTAACGTAAAAAAACAGCGCAGGGGTTGAGAGAGGAGGGTGGGAAACAATAGAGAATGGGAGAGGGTGGTGGGAGAAATGGGATGGCTTAGAAACACCTGGAAAGCGAGAGGGGTGGGGAAAAGTAAAAAAAAACAAGAGTACATGCAGGAGCCTGCTTTGGGAGGACTCTGGCCACCGGAAGCAGTTCTTGGTCCAGACTCCACGGCAGGATGAAGATTTGAACAAGGAGGAGATGCTAAGCAAGGAAATGAGTGACATGGGAGCCAGCCAATGGTAAGTAAAGGTAATTAATGGGCAGGCTCTAAGCCCGTTTTAAGATTTTTATTTTTAATACTAGAGATTTTAGCAAACACAGTACAATAGCTGTGCAGGCAAAACCTAAAAAGGAGGACTCTTTTAGCTGGAGTAATAAAGTAGACTTGGTTGGGCATCAATATCTAACTGATGTAGCACACCTGTCACAGGGCTCTTAATGATGGTACAGTACACAGAAAAAAATACCGGCTCCACCAGAATGGTTATGTTATGTTAAAATAATTTATTAAGCGCACGTTGACCAGACGGTTTCTTGGCGCTGAGCGGGATGGGTTACTAGGACAAAGGCAGTGGAATTAATTGTAAGCCTGCGCAAATAACCATGTTTTGAGAGATTTCCTGAATTGGGAGTGTTAGACCTGGCACCTTGGCGTGAGTCTCCCTTCCACTTTTTGTCGCTGTGCCTTGTGTGTTTTTGCTGGTGTTAGCTGCTCAGAGCACTGTGCCACTGCCAACCAGTGCCACAGTGCAAGTGCTCCCTATTTAAAATGTATATGTTGGTTGTATTCCATGATTGGCTTATTTGGTTTACTGCCAGACCCCAGTAAAGTGCACCAGGAGTGCCCAGGGCTTGTAAATACAAATGCTGCTGGTGGGCTTGCAGCACTGGTTGTGCCACCCACAGAAGAGGCCTAGTAAAATGTGTCTAAGGTCTGCCATTGCAGAACCTGCGTGCAGTCTGGTACTGTCATGCTGACTGGGCAAGTGCACCCACTTCCCAGTCCCTAAACCTTCCCTTAACTTCATATTAGTCACCCCTAAATTCGAGTTGTGCAAAAGTAGGTCGCACACTGCTCGTCACACCAGCAAGTTGCCCCAAAGGACTATGGGAAATGTAGTGGCGACGGCGGGTACGCCTATGCCACGATATGTAAATAGAACAGTATGTGTTGCGTTAGCCATCCCTGGACACGTGTTTCGAGGTAGTTGCCTCTGGTCAGCAGGGAGCAGGTCAGTGTAAGGGGGTGCCGTGTGGACTGCCAAAATGTAATTAAAAACAGGTCAAGTACCTCTCCTGGCGCGCAGGTGCAGATCCAAGGCTCGTCAGCCCGTTGGCTCAAGGGAGCCGTATTAAATTGTGCAAAAGTAGGTCGCACACTGCTCGTCACACCAGCAAGTTGCCCCAAAGGACTGTGGGAAATGTAGTGGCGACGGCGGGTACGCCTATGCCACGATATGTAAATAGAACAGTATGTGTTGCGTTAGCCATCCCTGGACACGTGTTTCGAGGTAGTTGCCTCTCGTCAGCAGGGAGCAGGTCAGTGTAAGGGGGTGCCGTGTGGACTGCCAAAATGTAATTAAAAACAGGTCAAGTACCTCTCCTGGCGCGCAGGTGCAGATCCAAGGCTCGTCAGCCCGTTGGCTCAAGGGAGCCGTATTAAATTGTGCAAAAGTAGGTCGCGCACTGCTCGTCACACCAGCAAGATGCCCCAAAGGACTGTGGAAAATGTAGTGGCGACGGCGGGTACGCCTATGCCACGATATGTAAATAGAACAGTATGTGTTGCGTTAGCCATCCCTGGACTAAATTCGAGTTTAGTATGCTTGAACTCGGAATAATAAAATACATCTTTTAGTAAAGTTTATTTTAATATTCTGTGTTTGCAAATACCACTTTTAGAAAGTTGGTATTTGCTTGCCTAACCATTTCAGCCCGCCTCTGCTATGATGTGTATCTGCCTGTCTGGTTTGTGTGAGTGACAGGGCTGGGGAAACCCAGAGGGGCAGGGCAAGGTAGCCTGGTGGTGAATAGAGAGATTGACATCCATATGGGTGGGAGGAGTGCACCTGGACTCTGAATAGGGCTGTGCTCTGCCACCACAATGCTGGCTCCACCTCCTGTGGAGCGGCTGATGTCTCTGCCCTGCACCCTGAATAGAAAGTCAGAGTCATGTCAACAAAGTGCTCAGGAACTGGTTTGGACTGGGCAAAGGCCCCTCTTCCCCAGAGGAACAAAGGAATTAGGGGTATAAGTATTGGGCCCCTGCTCCCAAGAAATTAGATCCTGCTTGACAAGAAGAACCTCTGCCTGAGGAGAAGGAACTGGGAAAGCTGTAAGGAGGAGTACTGTCCCTGACCTGGGGGATTGGCCTGCAGTGGTTGCCTTGCTGCTGAAGGAGAGGAGAAAGACTACAAAGACTTTATTTCAACTTGTGCTTAAAAAGATCTCCAAGGGCTTGGAATAGAGCTTGCCTCCTGCTGAAGTCTCAGGAACAACAGACTTCACCACCCCGCTCCCCAAAATTCTTTGGAAGTGCCTGCTACTGTTGTTGGGCCTTCTGTGTGTCGCAAGGAGCTGGAAGTGCGACTCAAGAAGGAGCAGCGTGCCGCCGTCGGAGCTGCTGTCGTCGCATCTCGTAAAGTGTGTCGCCGCTGCAGCATCGCATCGAGCGGAAGCGTCTCGCATCATCCAAGAAGTGTCTCGCAGCGCTGAAGAAGCGTGTCGCCATTGCAGCCATCGTAGCTGATGCATCGCACCGCATCAAGAGAAGAGTCTCGCATCGAGGAAGAAGCGTGTCGCCATCGCAGCCATCGTAGCTGTCGCATTGCACCGCATCAAGAAAAGCACCTCGCATCCACGGAGAAGCGTGCCGCCATCGGAGCTGCTGTCGTCGCATCGCGTAAAGGGGTGTCGCCGCTGCAACATCGCATCGAGCGGAAGCGTCTCGCAAACGTTGGAGAAGAGTGCCGCTGCCAAGGCCGCTGTCGTCGCATCACGTAAAGGGTGACGCCGCTGTAGCTGACGCATCGAGTCGAGTCTTCTCGCAACATCGGAGAAGCATAACGCATCTGGAAGATCTTCACGTCTTTATTTCTTTGCACCAAAAACTTCATCGCGTCAACATCGTTGCAACCCTTTCGTTGCCCTGCGTGTCACATCTAAAAGGTACATTGACTTAAAGTGTCGCATTTAAGAACTTAAGAGAACTAAGCAAAATTCTACCATCTAAAGTAACAGTATTGTGTATTTTTGTCGTTTAATGGTCTTGTGGTAACTTTATATAAAGAATCCTTATTTTTAATATAAAACCTGTGTGGTGTCCATTTGTAGTGTTGTCACTGGGTAACTGTATGTGTTCACAAATGCTTAACCTATAACGCTCTGAGATAAGCCGTGTCTGCTCGCGCCAAGCTACCTAGAGGGTGAGCAGGGGTTATTTTAGGAGTGTACCCCCTTGTCCTGACTAGAGGAAAGGTTCCCTGCTTGTCACAAGTACTTACCTGTGCCAACCAGAGAACCCGGATTCTAACAGGGAGTAGGAGGTGGCCAGACGCAATTCAGGAGGAAGGGAGTTCCAGAATTGAGGTGCAAGAGTCGAGAATCTTAAACCGCCGTGTTTTTTCCGTTTGAATGGGCAGGGGGTCAGTAAGTTCATGTTGGAAGAGCATAGATCACTGGAGGGGAAATAGCGCTGTATTTTGGTGGCGATAAAGGCCGGGCCGAGATCCTAAAGGGCTTTGTAGATCGTACAGCCTAGTTTGAAAAGACAGCGTTGAGTCACGGGGAGCCAATGGAGGCTCTTCAACAAGGGTTTCACATGGTGAGATTTTGGCTGACCATAAACAAGCCTTGCGGCTTGGTTCTGCATCAATTATAGCCGGCGTAATTGGTAGGCTGGAATGCCGGTATACAAAGAATTAGCGTAATCAATACACGACATTACCAGGGCAAGAATGACTTGGATCAAGGCCTCAGTGATTAGATATCTGCTTATTTTCCGAATTCTTCGCAAGTGGAAGAAACAAGCAGAGACCACTGAGCTTATCTGGGCCTTCATGGTAAGATTATTATTGATCAAGATTCCCAGGCTTTTAACAGAGCTGACTGGGAAGCGGGGGCAACCCAATGGTTGAGGCCAGAAATTGGAATTCCAGGGGTTGTCTGAGCCCCCAGTGAGAATCAGCTCAGTTTTATCGGGATTTAGTTTGAGCTGATGAATGTTCATCCAGTTGCTAATGAAATTCATTGTAGACTGAAAGTTCTCCCTAGATGAGGGCGATGAATCGATGTTAAACACTAGCTGGAGATCGTCAGCATAGTTAAAGGTAATGACCTCTCTCTTGCGAAGCACCAGAATCAGGGGAAAGATATACAAATTAAAGAGGAGAGGGGAAAGGGGAAAGGGATGAGCCCTGTGGTACCCCGCATGTCAGTCTTCTTTTCTCAGCAGAAAAACTGGCAAGGCGGACTGCTTGATAGCGGTCACTGAGGAAAGAAGAGATCCACTTCAATGAAAGGCCCCGTATCCCAGCGCTTTCGACCCGGTCGACCAGCAGATGGTGGTCGACGATGTCGAAAGCGGCCGATAAAACTAGGAGCACTAGGGCTTGTGTGGTGTTCTGGTCTGCCCACCTTCTTAATTCATCGAGAGCTGCTAAGATGACGGACTCGGTAGAATAGTGAAAGGAAGAGCAGGACAGCACATACCACTTTTAAGCTTTAAAGAATACTGCCTTGTCTACCCTTACCTGTTACAACAGATTCACCATTAATACATTGCTGTTAGAGAGCAGTACAGAAGGGAAATGCTTGAGTGTCTGCCCTACAAAGGAAACCACCATCTAGAATTGCCATTGCAAATGAGTGCCTGAAATGTACACTAATGTTAATACAATTCAAAATCACCACTGTAAATACAATTCAAAGCAACCCTTGCACCAAAAAAGGAAAATTGGAACTACACTCTCTCCTTCGCCTGTTTTCAAAGTCACCAGGGCACTCAATCTCTTTTGTGACATGAATCCTGCTGCCTTGACTTATAGAGGAACTAATCACCACAAAACGTTCAGAGCAAAAAAAAATAAACGAGTTATACTGCTCCGTGGGTGCGCACTTCAGAATTTGAAAAGGATGGGGCCCCAGACCATGGTACACAAACATGATATGGGTGAAAGACTACATGAACCACCCTAGGCTTGACTATGATCAGGAAACTTAGGAATTATTCTACATATATTGCAGGGAACTACTGTGCCCGAGTTTTATTAGCTTATAAAAGAAAATTTTGAAACAAACACACAAAAATAATAAACAAGCATAAAAGAAAGAGGGTCATACAGAGTTTGGACATCTACGAGAATGGGAGAGAGAGAGGGGGCAGTAGAGGATGAAGAGTGAAATAGAGAGAGTGGAGGAAGAGGGGAAGACAGGAGAGGGCAGGGAAACAAGACAGACACCAATGACAGTTTACACAAATCAGAAAATGTAACTAAAAACCTTCAACACCTACCTCACGATGCATTAGGCATAATTGCATTTTCTCACCAGATATAGGAATATCTTCACATGTGCATCTTGGTAGAATTACTGGGTGCGTAGATTGAAAGAGTGCATAAAGACAATACTGCAGATGGACGGGCTGCAGGAGATGACGCGACCGTGACACAAATGCAGGCTGTGTGACTCTCGGCAATAGAATGTGTTCACGGAACAGTCACAGCTCAAAGAATAACTGAAAAACACCGTTAGCTGTCTTGAAAGCCTCAAATAAACAAGCAAGCTTGAAATGCGTACAGACACAAAGACATTAAATAAAAGACTTTGAACAAGCCCCCAAAAAAAGATTAAGAAAAGATAAACAGTAAAACGCTGTGCAGGCAAACCAAATAAAAGATGTTCCACACACCAAAGCAGATGCAAAGGAGTAGTTGGGCCATGGGAAACTGATAAGAGAAATACACAATTAAAAAATAGGAAATAGTATGCAACAACCAATAGAAATGGAGGAAACGTAAGCGGCAAGCACAGCAACAAATGAGCAGTAAGGGCAGGATGTAAGCCCCTTTTAAGATCTATGTAGGAAGCTGGCTCTCTATATAGTGTACTACAAAAGAAGTACACTGTGCAGAGAATCCAGTGGGTCCTCAATTGGTTTACAGAGGATAAAGTAGATACTACTAACGCTCTCTTTTGTGCTGGTGTGGGTGAGCAGTTAGGCTTATCGGAGGAAAGTGCTAAGCATTTGTTGTACTCAAAGAGGCAATAAATGAGACACACGCTCAAAGAATAAATCTGAGGCCAAATTAGAAAAATAACACTTCTTTTTGTATATGTTTTAAACTCAAGAACTTTGTTTAAAGGTAAGTACAGTTTTCAAAGTGTTCAAACCTGTGTGCGTTTACACACAATGCAAACCTATGGGAGGAAAAGTCAAAGATGCATAAAGGTAGGTATAGTCAGTTTCAGGGGTTCACCTTCTTGGATCACAATAGTAGTGGGGCAAGGTTCAAAGTACCACCAGCAGTTCTTCACGAACCACCTGGGTTTTACAGTGAGCAGGGTGCTGCTGAGGCTTGTAGGTGGCGCGCTACAGAGAAGGGGGGACGCCTGAAAAGAGGCTGCACAGGGGGACTTGCGGGCAAGTCCAAGCGCTCCCAAACATGGGCTCAGGTCACAACGGGTCTTGGAGCACGGGAGCACAGCAGGTTTGTTGGGACCCAGGCTGGGGGGCTCGGCCCCAGAGTGGTTTGGTCAGCTGGGTTGGGTGCCCAAAGATTCACCCTGGGTCAGGGACAAACAACTGGCAGGAGCAAAATCAAGGCAGCTGGGCCACTTTAAAAGTGGGCCTCAGTCATTCTGATGTCCCTCGATGGCTGCTTGGTCCTGGTGCAGGAGAATCCGGACTAGAGGCTCGCCATTGGTGTTTGGTGCAGGGCGTATGGTACCCCAGGGGTTGGTACTGCACGGCTCCGGTTGGTCCTGGTGTCTTTACACTCGTGGGGAGACAGATCTGACCTTCCTGAGCATGAGTGCCTTCTCCTGATCGTCTGCGGCGTTGGTCGGCTGGGGAGGCGCAAGGCGGTGGACCGGACTCTGCTTGTCGGTGCCTGCAGACTGCAGGGGCGTAGCTCCTCTACTTCAAGGGAGACTGTAGGCAATTTTCGAACTGCTGTCAGGCTACCCAAGGCTTTGGTAGTTCTCCAGCTTACAGGATGAGTCACTCTGTCGCAATTGTCCAGAGAGGGCTGAGGATGGCAGGGTTTCAGTCCAAAGTTCTGCTGCAGTTCTCGCCATGCAGTGACTCTTCTTCGTCCTTCAGCTGATCCATCGAATCTGTGTTCTTGGGTTCAGGGGTGCACTTAAATACTCAATATAGGGACGTTTATAGGGAGTGACAGGTAGTAGCCAGTGGGTACCTACCTTTAGGGTGTCTAGACCCTCTATATGACAATTTCCTGTGGTAAGTGGAAATTACCCTGACCCTTGAATGCTAATTCCATCAAAAACAACATGGAGGAATCTGAAAAGTGGGGTCCACATCAGTTGGTCCACCCTAGGGGTGGTGCTGGGTGAATGTGGGCACACCTCCTAATCTCATTAATTCTCTCGCCTGTCTGACGGACAAAATGTGGGGTCAGGACAGGAGGATGGGCACTTCCACTATCTGGAGAGGCCAGGGGTCGTGTAACAAAGGCGGCAGGCTCTTTGAAGCTTCCCTCTCTGGAATGCCCATTCTGCTTGGAGGAGGTGTGAACACCTCCGCCTGGAGCAGGCTTTGTTCCTGTCCTCCGAGACCAAAGGCTCTCCCCTCAGGAGGTCAGAAACCTGTCTATGGTGGCTTGCTGGTCGAGACCTGTCAGTCAACACACTGGTATTCAGTAGGTTTTCAGGGGGCACCTCTAAGAAGCTCTCTGGGTGCTTTTATTAATAAATCCAGCTCTGGCATCCGTGTGGATTTTTCAAGACCAGGTGTTTGGTACCAAAAACCTTGGAGTACAGTGAAGCCATCATGTAGCTGGGGAACTCCTAATCACAAGTTCCAGCCCATGTTCTCGTCATGGCTTTCCTGCGCACTCGTAATATCTAAGGGTGAACTTAGATATCACGGGGACACATCCACTCAGGTAGATATGCCCACACATGGGTATAGTGCACCTTCCCTTTGGGATTTAAACCCTGCTGTAGTGTTGACTTACCTATACCACATGCAGTGTTCTGCTGGCATGGCACACAGGGATGTGTGCCATGTTGACTTCGGTTTCCTCTGCACCAAGACACGCTGCTGCAGTCGCAGTTTGCATGAGCTTGGTGAGGGTCCCATAAGGTGGCACAATGTGTGCTGCATGCTCTTAGGGACCCTCTTTAGTTCCAAGGCCCTGGGTACCAGGGGTACCACTTACTAGGGACTTACAATGATCCGAAAGAGGTGCCTATTGCGGGGCAATCGTACAGTTTTGTGAAAGAACACTAGTACTGGTGACCTGGTTAGCAGGAACCCAGTACACTTTCAGTCAAAGTTTCACCAGATGCCAGCAAAAAAGTGGGGGTAACCATATCAAAAGAGGCACTTTCCTATAATATATTAAATACAATAGATTTCACAAGCACAGCACAAGCGCTGTGCAGGAGAAAACTAAAAATGAACCTCTGTTAAAGGCCTCATTATCACCTAGTCCCTTTTTTGAACTCCCCTGATGCTACCTGGGATAGCTACAGCACCTGCCTACCACCCCTGCTACTGTAAACTTTTCTAGGGATACAGGTTATGAACTAAGAACTTCCTAATTGCATGTGAGTGTGTGTGTTTTAAATGGTGAACATCCAATATGAGGTACTTGAAACATTTCCCTTCCACCCCAAATAATACGTAAATATATTTAGTTACCCTAAATTTAAAAAATACACACCAATGTACATCTGGTTGATTCAGAACGCTAAGTTTTTTTACTAGTGACTCTGAAACATATGACTACCGTCCTATTTCCATAGTGATAAGTCCATTTACGACCATCAAAATCACCTACTTTTGTGAGTCGGAATCTGTGGTTTGTAGATGTGAATACAACGTTTTATACACTTACATTTTCATGTAAACGAACAAAAAGGTTTGATAATCGGCCACGGACTGAATAGTTGCACAAGCGGTGAGACTATTTGTTCTGCCAGTCCTCATTCCCCAGAGTAAACTCAGGAAGTACTAACAACATTATTAAAAGTGTCTACTGGCAGTGCCAGACCAAGCCGCTGGGAGGGGCTCTTCGTGTTACTGTTCCTTGGGTACTTGCCAACATTCCTGCAAAACTCGATAATCATAAGACCCTGTGCTGTGTCTAGGGTACCGGAGGAGGTACCGACAGCTCACCATATTGAATCACCAACTGCAGCTTATGGCCTTCTTTAAAAGCATCTACTTCAGAAGGATGAAAGGCAGTCTGCACCTTTCAGTGACTTGCTGTTTGCTGACAGCAGGGGGCCTGCTTACACCTTCACAGTAGCAGTTGTTCCTTACACAGGCCTTACAGTATGCGCTGTTTGGTACATGTGGATATATTAGCGTAAAATCTGTTGCTCCTGTTGTGTTTGTTTCTACACCAGCACATGTGGACCCTCAGTCTTAGAGTGTGCGGGTATTTAAATTTAAATTTCATTTATACAGCACTTACTACCCCTGATGAGGCGTTGAAGCACTTTACGGCAAGTAGCACGCTACCTGGGAGCCCAAAGTTAGTGGTAAGTCCATTAGTTATTGGAGTTAGTTTTTCATGTATATTCCATGCATTCACTGCAGTTTCTTTGTGGTACGTTATTGACACAGATGTGATCATTAGAGGGGGCAATGTGAGAAGCAATTGCTTGCTGCAATTAATAAGATAGTTAAGGTTTCCAGAAAGAGCGTAACGCGGATAGGCATGATATATGGAGTAAACAGTGGTGGTAAATTCTAAATTGTGTCGGCGGTGGTGGGATGGTCTTTGCGCTCCATTTCAGATTCCGAGTACTGGAAAATGACCACATTCCAAGGGCTGCATAGGGAATACAGATCCATAATGAGGCCCGTGTGTGTATTTGGAGGGGTAATATCACATCTGCATCTTTTTTGCGATTCCATTGTTAAACTTGGTATAAGATTGCAAAATGGGCCCGGGTAAAACTTTAGGCACTCCAGGTATTGACTAGGTGCATAGTTGATTCAGAATGTTCCTGCTTCGCCTCCCCAGGACTCCCTGTGTGGGTCCTGGGACAGTTAAACTTTTTGGTAGCATCTTTCCCTGATAGAGTCACGGTCAATTTGAATCTTCGGTGAAGAGGTCACTTGTTGACTTTTATGTTAGGCTTTCAACGTTGCTAATGTTTACTCATATTGACCATATTTTGTGGTTCACCAACGCAAATTGTATAATAGAGTGATCACGATCAATTTATAAAGGAAAAACAAGCCTTTACAATGCAATGGTCTCGACATTAGTAAAGTTAGAGCTATTGGCATTGTTTATGACATTGTTTTTGGGTAAGTTTTTGTTGTTAAAACATTTAAACAAAAGGTATTGTTATTTCCAATGTTAATACCTTAATAAGTCTTAAATGCAACATTTATTGCCTTTGTACTTACAGACAGAGTTAGCTACACATATATTGAGTTAGCTATTGATACAGTAAATACTAATGGTTTTTTTGTACTGTTTTCTAAAGATAAGCAAACCATAATGTCATTAGCAATTCGAATAGCTGTAACTTTAACAATAGTAGTATTGTTGGGTGACCTACTGTTTAGATAGTGTACTATTAGTTGTGAAGAGAAAGGTTTGAATAGGACGTTCTATATTCTAAATGGAGGAGTAATTATCCTTATCCAAGTGCATTAAGTAATATTTAGAAATTATATATATTTTTTTTTTAGTAATACTAGTACCCAATTCTTGCCAAATGTATACATAAGTCATTGTGTAATTATTTATCCGAATGGCGCATATAAATACATGCAAGTACATATCAAACATTATTTCGTAGAAAAAATAAACAGTAAGTCAAATGTGATTTAAGATTTTTATTAACTAAAATATTTATTTTGTATGTATCCATTTTATTCAAAGTTACAAAAGTAGTTATCTTTTTGCATATTGCATAATTTAATCTTCGTCAAGAATTTCGACAATGTGTTCATTTTGAAATATTATATTTAGTGTTTTCGGTAGGTGTGGCATAAGAGCCTCTGAAAAGTCCTCAATATCTGCTGGAATTTGTAGGTGGTCCATTAAAAGCGCATTGCTTATTTGTACCGATTTTAAATGTTCATTATCTTGAATTTGTATGGTAATGGTGCTTTTTTCCTGAGTTGTATTTTCGAGTCCATATATAGTTATCTGCAGTTGTTCTTGGGGTGGCTCAATTTTCTGCAAATAGAAAAAAGCATCAGTTATAAAACCCATTTTTTACTGTCTATTTTTTTTTTTCTATATTTTAACGTGCTTTTCAGAGAAATAAAAAATTTCTTTAGATGCTGAAGGAATTTCTCCAAGATTTTTCTGTGAATTGCATTTGTTCTGCGCGGTTCAGAGAATGTGAAAAATGTAGTTGAAGGCAAAGACCCAAAGTGCGTACTTATGTGTTCTTACCTATGGAATTTATGAAGGCGGTGTTGTATTTTTTTTGATGCAGAGTGTTTCTAAATGTAATGCAAGATGATGTAAAGGTGTCAGATATTTATAGAAATGTATGTTTATATGGCACATTTTGTGAAAAATTTGCAATAGAATTCGAATATGCACAGGAAAGTAGTGAGAGAGTGCAAATAAACTCCAAGTTAAGTAATAGGTAATGTAAAATCGAAAAGTGCATTTAAGGCAGTTTTTGATTAGTATGTATTCCAAAAAGGTAAATATAGACATAGATAGAGAGTTGGATGTTGCTTTGCTTGAGATGTAGTAATGTATGATTCTGGTGCTATTCTAATAGTAAGTTAGTGCTATATATAAAGTAAGATATTTTATGTTTCCATGTGTTTGTAGGTAAGGTGTAGATATGGACAAAAATAGTTTATATGGCATGGTTATGGACTAGCATTTTAAAATGTGTGCAAAATTATTATAATGAAAGGTGTAGTATGATTTGCAATGTATTGACCTACATGTTTTGAAGTTTGTCGTTAGGTGTTGAGCTGTAGGAAAGGTAAACAGAAAAGTTGTTTGTGATATTTCGAGAGTGTTTTGTATGAATGTATATGCATGTATTTAAAGGCGATATAGTATTTTGGTGTTTCATCTATGTGTATGAGATTTATGTGTAGAATTCCAAATTGTATGCTGAAAAAAGAGCAACTGATGTTACTACGTGTGATATAAAAATGGTGAATTTAATGAGTCTTCTGTTCTAGATGTGTAAGTAATTTCTTTGCAAAGAATACATTTTTTGTTTTTCGCATTGTCTTTTTACTTTGTACTTACTTGCAATTGTGTATTCCGAGTAGAATTTAATATTTTTTCGTTGTTAAATTCATGCATTGTCAGATGGGTTATTTTTATGTAGCTCCCAAGTTCGATGGGAAAGTCCGCTGCGTCCCTCCACAGTGTTATTTTCACTGAGTCTGTTGCATCGTTTACTGTTATTGATTTTAGTTTTGTTTCTTGTCCTCCAATGAATACAGTTTTGGTTTCTTCCTCCTGTCAAATTTGATAAACAATCATTGTTATTGGTTCTTGCATAGATAGTATACACTTGTGCTGTATCTTTGTTTATTGGAGAGAACATGCGAGTGAAAAGTTTGTTGATTGTTGTGGTGTATTAGTTGTGTAATAGTGTGTGCTACAGTGTGTATGTTAGAGAGTGTGCGTTAGAGACTTTTGTATGGAAGTATATATATGATATAATTTGTAGGAGAGTGCACATAAAAGAGTAGATGATGATATTTTGTATAGCTATCATTTTTACAAGTGTTTGAAATAAATAGTAAAAATACTTTACATGTTTGAAACTTGTGGGACTGTTCCATGTAATCAACACTTTACAGTGCATTTAGTGTCCGATGTGTATTTTTACAGATGTTAATGTTTTTTTTCGTAAATTATATTAGTTAAATATAATTTAGATTGTAAAATGAGCGAGTAGAGTTGCTAGGATATTGTATGTGTTGTGCAGTAAGTATAGTGCTATTAGCAGCAATGTTGTGTATTCTATTTGAGTTTCTACATCGATTAGTCCTAAATATAGCCTTTAGATGTTATTTCTCTATAAAAAATTGTTGTATGCTTGTAGTAGATTGTACTACAGAGTATTGGCAAAGTTTAAGTAGCAATGAATGAGATGGAGAGTGTCCGTTTTTAACTATATGTAACCTTGTGGTGTGTGTAAAAGGAGTAAGCAACAGCTATTACTTGAAATGTTTGTAGATAGTATGTGTGTTGGAGTGAGTGTTGTATATAGTTTATAGTAAAGTGTGCTGCTAATAGTGTGTGTTTTAAAGAGTTGCAGTTACTAAATGGGTTTTGAATGTATGGTATAGTGGTTTGAAGAGTGTGATTACAAAGTGTGTGTGGCAGATAGTGTTGCTGATAGTATGTAAGTTTACAGACTACTACATGCAATAGTTAAGCACCTTAATTTTTTTATGATACGTACCTCTGATATTGTCCCTAATATGCTCATCAATGTCCGTAAATTAGCTTTTCTTATAGTTTTTATTGGAGAAACTGGGGGTGCAGGCGGCTGTAGCAAATATACTGCTTCTTGGGTTATTGTTTCCGGGAGCGTTAATGGTGGCATTCTCGAAATCTTTGTTTGTTTCGTTAAGATGATGACATTGTTCTTGTTTATAAAATTCCGAATTATAATTCCATTCCCTTCTTTTGTTAGCTTGAAAAAATCATCATTGTAGCAAGTTCCTTTAATGGACCCACTTTCATCAGCAAGAGCAATGTGGAATAAAATCTTATTTTCTTGCTTAGCGTTTTTGTAGTGTGTTTTTGCAGAGCATTTGACTATGTTTGCTCGTATTGCTTTTTGATACGGTTTGCTTTCCTCGTGTTTGGTTTCCTTAATTTCTTGTATAGAAATCATCTGCAACGAGACAAATAATGTAAGTAGACCTTCTGAATCTAGCATGTAAAGAAAGGAAATTCCTAAAGCAAAATAACATACAAATTGATAATTTCAGCTTATTAAATAGCTACCCATAATGCTTTGTGATCGCTATAGTAGGACTCTAGTATACCAAAGTGAGTTATCTCTTCATTAACATATATATGGTCTAAGGTTGAATTGTAGTCTGTTGTGTAGTTTTGTATTTTTTGGTGACATTGAAATTGGTTTTGCATGTATTCTAAAAGTAGTGTTGCATTATGTGATACTTGTGCTAAATCTATGTTGAAGTCGCCCATTATTATATATTTGTAGTTTGGGTAAAAGCTCAATACGCTAGTTAACACTTGAAAAAGTTTTTGTAGTTGTACATGTGGTGGTTTGTATATTATCACAAATAAGTAATCACAATTCTTTATAAATAAAGTAAAATGTAAAATGTCAATTTCGTGCTGTGTTTCATAAATTGGCAAAAGGCAAATATTTTTCTTGTAATAAACAGCAATCCCATGCTTGGTATTTTGATTATGGAATTTATCAAATAGCATCAGATGATAGTGGTCAATATATAATGAATGACTGTTCCCTTCCCTAGTTGTGTTTATTTCATTGAGACATATAATATCTGCCTTCATGATATTTGTGTCGGCTTGTATAGCTTTGTGATTTTTTTGTAGTGAACGTATGTTGTGTACAATAACATTAAAGTTTAGCAGATAATTACATAATTGTGGTACTGATATTTCTAATAGCATATCTGTCCTTAAGCGTGCCATTTCTTCATGAACCTTTGGGTGGACAACTATTTTGTCCTGCTGAAAGTTTTTAATATATATGTTTTCTAATGATTTTGCTCTGCTTAAAGCAACATAATGCAAATGATGTATTTTACTATTGTTAAAATGGATGTAAAGTGGTTCAATAGTTTCTCCTTGTGTTCTATGTATAGTACGTGCAGATGATTGGCGTAGTGGGAATTGCTTGCGTATTATTGTTATAACTTTTTGTGTAAATTGAAAATGTCTAGAGATAACATGAATTGGTGTCCAATGAGGTGAAATGTTACTGTGATATATGTGCCTATTTTCCTGTCTTGTTAATTTGCCAACATTTTCTTTATCAAAAAGAATCCATATCCCATTTGGAATGCTATTGATAGTTTCTACTAATTCAACTGTACCTGTTGCACCATTTGTTAAGCCATCGTTAACATTGATATTGCATGTTAGATCGTATCGTAATTTTAATGCAATATGCAATATAAATGGCAGGCCCATGGTCTTAGTTGCATCTGCAGGTAATTGCATTAGTATTTTTTTTTTTTACAATTTCGCTTAGGTCAGATGCAACTGTATCTATTGCGGTTGATGTGTATACAGGGTATTTTGTTATATGTTGTAACAAAACTTCATTATTAATATTATTAACCTCTTTGTTTGTTGCCATTATATAAGGGATGGTTTTGGTAATGTTTTGGGGTGGGTCTTGCTCGCGTGTTTGTATTTGTATAATATCGTCATTAGTTTGTTTTCCTTCTCTTAATCTATTTAGTAATTGAGCAAATGGTAAGTCGTTTAGCTGTCTCATAATTTTTGTTAATTCAAACAACTTAGTGTGTTTGCCATAAATTTGTACTTACTGGTCTGTATGAATGCCTAGAATTTTCAAATATGTATGTGTCAAATACTGGTTTTAACTGATAAAAATCTCCAATAGCTAATATGGATATCCCACCAAAAGGGAGTTTGGACATTTTAATTTCTTGTAACCTGTTATGTATAAAATTGAAAAGATTTGCCCCTACCATTGATATTTCATCAATTATCAGCAATTTAAGATGCAATAATTCATTTTGAAGTGCACTCCTGTTCTCATGAGTGAGTGGTTTATGAGATAGCGATTGCGAAACTGGTATTTTGAATGTACTATGTAGCGTTTTACCATGGATGTTATGTGCTGCTTTGCCTGTTGGAGCTGTAAGCAATACATAAATGTTATCAGGATTTTCCCCTGCTTTGGTATTGTAATAGCGTAGTAATGTTTGGTAAAGGGCTGTTATAAGGAAGCTTTTCCCTACTCCTGCACCACCTGTGCAAAACGTATAGCAAGGTGTTTCTTTGGTTTTTATCCAATGCAAGTGATGGTATATAAAGTTAAGTTGCTCATCTGTAAGATTTTGCATCAAACTGTGATATTGGTCATCTGGCATTATATTATTGGTTAAAAGTTCATCATTACTTGTACTTCTAATGCCTAAATCAAATGATAAGTCATATAATAGTGGTTCATTTGTTTGAACTTCAGGACAAATGTTTTCGTCAGTTTCTATATCCATTGGAGGTATAAGTAATGCGTCCAATGTACAGTCTCCATTGGCATTAGGTGTTAAAGGGGTATTATGCCTATTATACTTAGTATGATTAGCGTCAACTATATTTTGAAGTTCTAGGTATTTTTCATAATATGTTTCCTTATTACCAATAATTTGATTTTCTACTCTCCAGGGATAATAAAGCATTAGCAATTCTCTGTAATAATTTTCAGGGTCATTTTTTTTATTAAACCTGCAATACCGAATTATTTTTTGTTTTTGCCGCTTTGTATAATCTGTTTCTGCAGTTTTATTTGGTATATTAATTTCAAGTTCTTCCTCATCCGAGCTATAAAAGTTGTTTTCGGTGAGGAAATTATCATGGTCTGTTGCATTTTTCTGCTTTCTATTTTTATGATTTCCATGATACATAGATGCATAGTCAGCTAATGTACACGTTTCCAAATCTGTAGGACGTTTGCTGTACTTTACTATTACATTATCATATTGTATTTGATTGGATGTATCAGGTAACAAATTTATAGTCTCAATGTCTTTTAATAAGTAGGTACGCTTTTCTGGAGGGCTTGTATTAATGAAAACATACGATCTAGAACTTTTGCGTAAAGGAATTTGAAGTATAAGATAGGCTGCTTCTTGCGCGCTTATTTCTGTACAGTTTAGGAATTTGTTACCTATATGCTTAAGCTGCTCTTTTATGCTTGGATTGTGATAAACTTCTTTTGCTGCTTGTGCAATCAACTTGCTCATTCCACGCTGTGATTTACTAATATATGATACTATATATACGGCACATGCATATGCGTCTAAGATGTATTGTATATCAATGTTTGCTTGCCATGCTTGTAAAATTGTCGTATTGTAGTTATTAATAAAGCATTCAGCTGGTGTTCTTTTTAGGAAAATTGTATTTTTTTCTATAATGCAGCGTATACATCTAACATATTGACTTAGATCTAGTTTCATTGTATCTAAAAACTGTTCAAAGGAATAATGTGAGAACTCTTGCGTGTTCATAGTTAGGTGGATTAGTTCGATTTTCTGTAAGAGCTCTTGATCAGTTTTGTCTAGTGGTAATGGTTCCAGTATAAAAGTTTCTGGCATTGGATATTTTGGGTACTGGTATTTGCATGTTCTTTTATGTTTAATACGACAATTTTTGGTATGTCCATGCTTTTGTAGTGGCAATAAAGGCTCGATATTTGTATCTTGTTGTTTTGCACAGGTTATATATTTATCTATAAAAGCTGTAACAGTAGTAACTTCTGAAGTTTCATACTGTGGAGCTCTTTCAATCCATATTATAGCATGTATATGTGGTGATCCTCTTTGTTGAAATTCTACTCTATAAAAGTAATCTATCACCTTGCCAATTGGGTTACTTTTATGCAGTAATATACAATTAAAGAATTTTCTAACTTGAAAGTCAAAATGTCGGGCACAAGTAATGGGATTTCTCTGTATTAATTTGCATTTTTCCTCCCATGACATTTTTTTGAATTCTTCTTCTGTACATTCTTTTTTTTTCTCAGTGCGTAATAGTATGTTGATTAAATGATACCATTTAGTTTCTGCTGCTGATAATGTTAAAAAAAATGTTGGTATCCCTAATTGCCTTATCATAGCAAATAAGTCTTTTTTGCATTGCTCCCAATATGGTGGTGAGCCACGTATTGTTTTTAGTATTTTATATCCCTCATTAAATTGGAAAATGCTATCTAATTTTTGTTTGATGTCTTTTGCTGTAATAATGTTACCATTGGTAAAATATTTTCTAAGTGAGATGTATATTTTGCTCTGTATTTGCTTAATATGCAACTTTTTCAATTTGAAGAAAACATTTGTCATGGACTTTGCTACTCTTAAATCATAACTTCTTAATTCCCATTGACATATTGTACTGTAATGTATTGGTACATGCCTTTCTTTGTTTGTTGGCCTTCGCTTCCCACAAAAAATAGTGGGGAAAGCTAAATATTCAGAATCTTTGTCTTCATATAGACCCCTTGGTGTGTTATATTCTGCAGGTGCCAAGTTAATAATGTTAATGCTTTCTGTAGTTATAGTTTCATTAGTTAGCATAGTATCTAAATTCCCAGCTGCAATGTTGTCTGATGAATCTGATGTATTGTTTGCATCAGAAGTGTCATTACAAGGTGGCATATTCTCTGGTGTATATTCCCAATCTTTATTAACAGTGACTCCATATTCTTGGAACATACTGCTAGTAGTTGCTAAATATAGAGCTGCACGCTTTACTTTGTTTGGCCTTACATTTTCGAAATGGGTATAGGATTTATAGCTTAATTTGCGTTTTAATTTTATTGGAATCGTCATGTTATCATTAATTTGTCTTGGTAAAACAGTTACAGTTGTCATAACATCGCCAGGAACGTTAACTACTGCACCTGAGAGAGATTTTTGGAAGCCTCGCGGCAGCGTTCTGATTTGTAAAAAAGGTATTCTTGGCGATACTAGTCTCTCTTCTAAATTATGCAAGTGTAATTCAGGTGGGATATCAGGAAATGTCATCCCATTATAGAAAGAACATGGTGGTATTTTGTCCTTGGCAATATAGTTGTAACATGTCCAGCATATATCTTCTGTTTGATATTGACTAATGTTACATTCTATGAATTTAGCCCTTTTTTTTAACTTGTGCGTTGTTTGCAAACTTTGTTTATGCCACAACTGATTGCAAATAGTGTAAGCATACTCTGGGCCATATTTAATTTGTGCATGGAAAGTACTAATTGTGGCATTTGTCAAAGATGTTATATTTGTGGCATTAAGTGTATTTTCTGTTTCTTGTTCATGCAATCTTTTTCTGTTACAGTTATTTGGTTGTACTTCTATTGCATTTGGTTCATTGTGAATCCCAGCATTATGTGTAAATGTGTTTGTTATTGGATTGGGATTGTTAATAGCTATGATAGATTCAATATGACTTGTGGTTGTGGAATTCTCTGTATGCATTTGCCTATCGCTGTTGAGTGTTTCTGTAATTGTATTTTCTAGTTGTAACTCTATAGGTGTGATATGTATAGAGGCATGTAGAGTTAACTTAGTAGTATGGATATACATGTCTCTTATAGGTGTAACTTTTTTCTCTCTATGTTTTCTTTGTGTTGTCTCAAGTGACAATTTGCTAATTTTGCGTACTGTAACTGGAGTGAAGTATAAAGTAAAACTTAACGAATGTGGTACTTTGTTCTGGAGAGCCAACGTTCTGATGTAATCAATAACCTGCTCAGGTGATTTGATTTGTAAAGCAATAGAGGTCCCCTTAGCAGGAGGTATTATTTCCTCATTTTGGCTATTTGAATTAAATACAAAGTATGCATGAATCGTTTTGAATATTGAAATAGTGTATGCATTAAAACAAATCAATATACCACTGTTCAAATGCATTGAAGTAAGGGTTCTCAAAAGCCTTGCATTTTGCATTTCTGTTTGCTTTTCCTCCAACGTTATGTTCTTTTTTTGCTTAATTGCATATATAACGCCATTGTGCTCTATGTAATTGGGTAAATATTGTGGTTGCATACAATTTTCTTTATTAATTGACTGCATTTCAATATATAGTGCATTTCCAAGTCCCATAATAGATTGCAAGTCTTGACTATCCCAACTATGTGCGGGTTTACAGTAGTTATGTAGAATAGCAAATAGACTATTTTGTATAGATTGTGTACACCTTGATGGTAGTGTAAGATTTGTTTGTGTTTGCTGTTTGTCTGTACTATTTACGACATTTATATGTTGTTGTGTTTGTGGCCAAAAAGTTTGTTCTATGTTGTTCCTGATGTTAATATGCATTTTGGACAATATAGTCTTGGGGTTATTTTTTGGGCTAAGTATTTTGTTACCCTGAGTGTTAGGTTTGTTTGTAGGATGGGAGCTTTGTATATATGCGTTATTATGCAAATCACTTGTTGAGCCTGTGATGTTTTGTGTCTGTATGTTTTTTGTATCACAACTCGTGACTCTTGTGTTGTGTCTAAGTTATTTCTAAGTATATTTGCGTATGTCGGAGTATTATGTGAGTTACTTGCATATTCTGTTGTATCTATGCTAGTGCAGGTAGGTAGCGTCAGTTGTGCAGTTGTTATAGGCACAATGCAATTTTGTGAGGGGGGAATATGCTGATCACTAGCTAATGATGCTGATGGCTGAAGAGTACCTGCCTTTGATCTTTGGAGGCAATCTCTTTCATTTTGTATGCGAGTTCTTAATGTGTGTGTGAATAAATCTGTACATGCTTTAGTAGAATGCACATAAATATGCTTGTGTAATATGGCACTTGCATTTTTCTCTGCTATGAGCATTGCCTTATGTAGTGAATCTTTTTTAATTGGAATTATATCTATTGGAGTTAATTCATATGGTAAGTAATTACTATTGGGTCGCTTTAGACTATATGCCAGATTTGTTATGTACTGTATAAGCCCTTCAAATGATATTTGTATGGTAATACATGTCCCATTTGGGTGAGGCATTCCTGTGGTGTCGCGGCTATGCGAGTCAAATACAAAGTATGAATTTTCACTGTGCATAATAGCTATAACATACATATCCATGCAAAGTAAAACACCGCAATGCAAATTGAGTGCAGCTCTCAATACTGTTTGCATATTTGGCGAAGATGGGTCAAACTGTTTCAGTATATCCCCATAAGAAGGTTGTTTAAGCTTAAGCGAATAGATAGTGTCATTGTGTTGGATATAATTTGGTAAATCATCAGGATGCATAAGCTGTTCTTGATTTATGGAATGCATATCTATATATAAAGCATCCCCTAAGTCCATAATGGCATGTAAATCTTCTACAGTCCATGTATTAGCAGGTTTGTAGCTATTGTGTATGATTGCGAATGTGCTGTTTGGCAAACATTGTTTGCCCCGCGAAGTAGGAGAAAATTTGTTATGCCCTTGATGATAAGCTGCCTGCAGTATTTCCATGATATTAATAGCGACACCAAAATATTGTTCAAATAAACTGCCGGTATTAAACTACCTATTATAGGTTTGTATTGTAGCGTTCTTTGGATGCTGTATTTTAGTGTTGTAAGTTTCTTGTATGGACTATATATCTGTATGCTTCTATACAAGTATAATGCTAACTAGCATATATTAAAATTTATATACACTTTCTAACTTTTCTGAGTAGTTACTATTTATTTGTATAGCTATACAAGGTTCATGCAACTTCCCTTGTGCTGCTAATAACAGTAAGTAATAAATAGATGCTGTTCAGCAAACTAATTTCTGTGAGATAGGTTAGATGTATACTTTATTAAATTTATGCTATATGCATAGGATTCTAAAATGAATAGAAGTGTTTTCTAAGCATGCATTTGTTGTGTGTTTCTATACGCTTGTAGTGTTTCCACGAATGTTGTGCTTTAAGCAAAGGTCAGTGTTTTTTAAATAGTCTGTGAATGATGTTTACGGATTTGTAAGCACTAGACTTTCTCAACAGCCTATAGGTATCGTTAACAGAGGTTATGCATGCTGAAAACAATGAGTATGTTTCAAAAAAAATATATATATATTCTAATGATCCCAACTGATTTGTTTTCACCATAGGCTGGTGTATCAACAATAAATTAAGATACTTTCACCTTGATGCCTTGAAAAAGAATGCGCAACTTCTCACAGTTATCTATGGAAGAATAAAAACAAGTATTAATGTTGATTTAGCATAGTAATATACAGTAAGTTGTCAATAGTAACGAAATTAAGTAATTTTTGCATGGCTCATAAAGTTGGTAGATGTAATGGAGGGAAAACACAAGTAGAAATTGTATCCCAAAGAGCAATACAGATGTAATAATATGGAGATGGTTTGTAGTGTAAGGTTTCTGTCGAGTATGGTAGAAAAAGTGTTGTAAAATGTAGCATAGTGTAGACAATGTGTAGCCAAAAAAGTGTACATCGAGAATGTGTAGCAGAATGTGAAGAAAAGAGTAGTAGAGTGTTTTTCTTAGAGTATAATATTTAAATAGTTTCATTAAAAAAGACAAACAGTACGGTACAAAAACAAAGGCAATAAAACTTGTCAGTGCTTCACATAATTCATCCCATGGTAGTCTGCAGCACGGAATTATGCAACATATTGGCGCATGCGCTAAGGTACAGGGGCTAAGGCAGAGGCGCAAAGTAACACGTGTCATGCCACATGTGTGAAGTCACAGAATGTGTGTGCTGTAAAGAGTAGATGGAAGAAATTGTGAATGAGAATGTATGCTAAAGAGTGTGTGGTACAGAATGTGTAATAGAGAATGCATGGTGTAAAAAGCATTGTGGCCAGTGTGTGCTATTACAGTTGAAAACAGGGACAGCAAACTGAAAAACTTTGAGAAAAAGTTGACAGAGCCTCACGTAAGTAACCCCATTGGAGTTTGCAGATTGGTTCTCACCTGCATGCTCACTTTCTCATCATCAGCTATTGTCAACTTAAAGGTTTAAAGTTTGAAAAAAGCTAGGTAAACAAAGAGGAGAGTAAAGAAGAGGCAGTGTGTCATACGTCAAGGAGTAGCGAGAGGAGTAAGAGTAATGTATGTACAGTACAATTTTAAAGGATAGTAGTGAGGATAAAGACAGTAGAGATGTAACCATTAGCTCTGGTGCATGTTGTGAAGATGTACACAAAAATGCGTGCAACAGGTAGTATGGTAAACATTATGTATAATCATAGTGCATGAGAGTGTGCAACAGAGCGCGTGCAATAGAGCGCATGCAACAGCATGCATGCAACAGAGCGCATGGAAAGGAAAGAGGGCGCGTGGAAAGAGGGCGCGTGGAAAGAGGGCGCGTGGAAAGAGGGCGCGTGGAAAGAGGGCGCGTGGAAAGAGGGCGCGGGGAAAGAGGGCGCGGGGAAAGAGGGCGCGGGGAAAGAGGGCGCGGGGAAAGAGGGTGCATAAAGAAATAGTCTATTAATGGCGCAAACACTGAGCTATCTAAAGGATAAACTTTCTTAAAAATTTGACAGTGCCTTACATAAGTAACATCATTGCATTGTGCAGATTGGTTGTCATGTGCATTCTGACTTTCTCATCATTAGTTATTGCCAACAAATAGGCTGGAAGTGTGAAAAATTTGGCGGAAAATAAAGTGAGAATAAAGAAGAGCCAGTATGTAGTATACATGGAGTAGAAAGAGCAGTAAGAGTAGTGTGTGTAGTGTTTGCTTGATAGTAAAGGCTAGGAGGATAATAAAGGTAGTAGAGTTGTAAGCATTAGCTAGGGTGCATGTAGAGGAGATGTGTATTATAATTTGCACAGTAGCTAGTATGTTAAAGTGCATACCAAAAGACAGCGTGTAGTATTGCATAGAGCGTGTGGCAGAGAGGCTGTGGTAAAGAGCTGGTAGTACAGAGAGTGCCATAGAGGCTGTAAATATAGTGCGTGCTATAGAGTATATGCACCATGTTGTTATATGCGCTAAGTTACACGCGCTAAGTTACCTGCGCTAAGTCACAGTTGCTAAGCCACATGTGTTAAGTTACACAATGAGAGTACTGTAGAGAGTGGCTAAAAGAGTGTGAATGAGAATGTGTGCTAAAGAATGTGTGGTACAGAATGTATAATAGAGAATGCATGGTGTAAAAAGCAGTGTGTGCTATTACAATTAAAAACAGGGATAGGAAACTGAAAAACTTTGAGAAAAAGTTGACAGAGCCTCACGTAAGTAACCCCATTGGAGTTTGCAGATTGGTGCTCACCTGCATGCTCACTTTCTCATCATCAGCTATTGTCAACTTAAATGTTCAAAGTTTGAAAAAGCCAGGAAAACAAAGAGGAGAGTAAAGAAGAGGCAGTGTGTCATACGTCAAGGAGTAGCAAGAGGAGTAAGAGTAATGTATGTACAGTACAATTTTAAAGGATAGTAGTGAGGATAAAGAGAGTGGAGATGTAAGCATTAGCTGTGGTGCATGTTGAGAAGATGTACCTAAAAATGTGTGCAACAGGTAGTATGCTAAAGATTATGTAAAATCATAGTGCATGAGTGTGTGCAAAAGAGTGTGTGCAAAAGAGTGTGTGCAAAAGAGTGTGTGCAAAAGAGTGTGTGCAAAAGAGTGTGTGCAAAAGAGTGTGTGCAAAAGAGTGTGTGCAACAGAGTGTGTGCAACAGAGTGTGTGCAACAGAGCGCGTGCAACAGAGCGCGTGCAACAGAGCGCGTGCAACAGAGCGCGTGCAACAGAGCGCGTGCAACAGAGCGCGTGCAACAGAGCGCGTGCATGCAACAGAGTGCATGGCAAAGGAAAGAGGGCGCGTGGAAAGAGTGTGCGTGGAAAGAGTGTGCGTGGAAAGAGGGCGCGTGGAAAGAGGGCGCGTGGAAAGAGGGCGCGTGGAAAGAGGGCGCGTGGAAAGAGGGGCCGGGAAAGAGGGGGCGGGGAAAGAGGGGGCGGGGAAAGAGGGGGCGGGGAAAGAGGGGGCGGGGAAAGAGGGGGCGGGAAAGAGGGGGCGGGGAAAGAGGGCGCGGGGAAAGAGGGCGCGGGGAAAGAGGAGGCGGGGAAGAGGGGGCGGGGAAGAGGGGGCGGGGAAGAGATTGCGGGAAAGAGGACGCGGGAAAGAGGGCACGGGAAAAAGGGCGCGAGAAGAGGGCGCGGGGAAAGAGGGGGCGGGGAAGAGGGGGCAGGGAAGAGGGTGCATAAAGAAATAGTCTATTAATGGTGAAAACACTGAGCTACGTAAAGGAAAAACTTTCCCAAAAAGTTGACAGTGCCTTACATAAGTAACATCATTGCATTGTGCAGATTGGTTGTCATGTGCATGCTCACTTTCTCAAAATTAGTTATTGCCAACAAATAGGCTGAAAGTGTCAAAAATGTAGGGGAAAATAAAGTGAGAATAAAGAAGAGACAGTATGTAGTATACATGGAGTAGAAAGAGCAGTAAGAGTAGTGTGTGTAGTGTTTGCCTGATAGTAAAGGATAGGAGGATAATAAAGGTAGTAGAGTTATAAGCATTAGCTAGGGTGCATGTAGAGGAGATGTGTATTACAATTTGCACAATAGGTAGTATGTTAAAGTGTATGCCAAAAGACAGCGTGTAGGAAAGTGGGTTGCATAGAGCGTGTGGCAGAGAGGCTGTGGTGAAGAGCTGGTAGTACAGATAGTGCCATAGAGGCTGTAAATATAGTGCGTGCTACAGAGTATATGCACCATGTTGTCATATGCGCTAAGTTACACGCGCTAAGTTACCTGCGCTAAGTCACAGTTGCTAAGCCACATGTGTCAAGTTACACAATGAGAGTACTGTAGAGTGGCTAAAAGAGTGTGAATGAGAATGTGTGCTAAAGAGTGTGTGTTGTGGAGTGTGTTTTGGAGAATGCATGGTGTAAAATGCATGCTGTGGTGTGTGCGCAATTTCTGTTGAAAACAGGGTTAGTAAAAGGAAATAATTGTATAAAAAGTTGACAGAGCATCGCGTAAGTAACACCATTGTAGTTTGCACATTGGTTCTCACCTGCATGCTCACTTTCTCATCATCAGCTATTGTCAACGTTTAGGTTTAAAATATGAAAAAGAAACGAAAACAAAGAGGAGAATAAAGAAGAGGCAGTGTGTCTTTTACGTTAAGGAGTAGCGAGAGGAGTAAGAGTAATGTATGTAGTGTTAAATTGTAAAGGATAGTGTTGAGGATAAAGGTCAGTAGTGATGTAAGCATTAGATGTGGTGTATGTTGAGGAGATGTACTTAAAAAGGTGTGCAACAGGTAGTATGGTAAAGAGTATGTAAAAGCATAGTGCATGATAGAGCGTATGGCAGAGAGCATTTAAGAAGTGCATGCAACAGAGTGCGTGCAACAGAGCGCGTGCAATAGAGCGCGTGCAACAGTGTGCGTGCAAAAGAGTGTTTGTAGAGGATTAAAGTATATTATTGCTGGAAAAATTGACATAGGCAAAGTCCAAATCCCCTGGTAGTGTTGAGTGTTTAATGTCAGTAACACTATTGAGGTTTGCCAAATACTTTACTTGTATCTTCACTTCTTCATTGTTAAAATTCGGCAGCATATAGCTTGAAAGTTCCCCAAAAAAAGGATTAAAAAGAGGCGCGTCTAACGACCAACAGTAGTCTTAATGTAGGCATTAAGTATGATATATGTAGAGGAGGTGTCTCTAAAAAAGCGCGCTTTAAATTGTATTCTGTAAAATATAGCATGTTAAAGAGTGCATGTTAAAGATTGTATGGTAAACAGTGCAAACGCAAGACTGTTTGTAGAAAACTAAACTATATTGCTATCTAATAAATTCAACTGCTCTAACGTAAAAGTTGCCAGCGCCTCATGTTATTAACACCATTCGAGTTTTCCGATTGTTTTGCATGTGCATGCTTACTTCCCCATCAACAGCTAATGCCAAATGTGGTTTATATTCACATTTTCACGATGTCACACAGGCATTTACATAAACCTACACATACACACTGCTTCATTCAATCGTGAATTTAAGTACTCCATGCAAACTTCCCATTTTGCTAATTTCTTTAAAAGCAATAATACATTATTTGATTGTGCACAGCCATCTATGTATTGTTTTTTTTGGCCCAACTCTTTTCTCTCCCCTTTCCCATAGCAAGCATTTGTTGAGGAAGTTTCCCTCAGCCTGCCCCACGCTCTTCAGAATCATGGGTGTCTTTTTTTGCAACTTTTCTCTTTTGCCCAGCCGGACCCATATTTGATGGTGGGCATGTTTCTTCTATTTTATCTTTGGCCTTTTCCGGCTTATGTTTATGGCTGTGAGGCAAATTCTTCCTGAAGCAGTATGGCAAGCAATGTGCTATGTTTTTTGGCTGTTTTGTTGTTTGCTTGCTTTTTATCTAACTTTTTGTTTCTCGAGCTTAAGCGGTGTGGGTCATTCCGGTGCAGCGGCGTGCAGGGAGTGCTTTCCTCGGTAAGTATGGTGCTGTTTGTGGGACTTAGGTAAGGCATATTGTAAGTAACTCATTTTTTTTTTCTGTTTCGTTACAGGTCTTCAGCAGTGAGGGTCGTTCCAGTGCGGCGGCATGCAGGGAGGCTTTTCCTTTGTAAGTATGGTGTTGTTTGCGGGACTTAGGTAAGGCATATTGTATGTTTTGTAACTAACTGTGTATCTTTGTTTGTTTACAGGGCTTCATCGTTCTGGGGTGCTACGGTGGAGATGCCTACATGGAGCACTTTCCCCAAATGTATGGTGCTGTTTGGGCTATGCATCTATTAAAAAAAGCTAGCATTAGCTACGATGTTTAAGAGGTGTGCTACAAATGGTGTGCAGTAAAGTATGTGTATTGAGAGTACGTGTGGAAGAGGGCGCGGGGAAGAGGGCGCGGGGAGGAGGGCGCGGGAAAGAGGGCGCGGGAAAGAGGGCGCGGGAAAGAGGGCGCGGGAAAGAGGGCGCGGGAAAGAGGGCGCGGGAAAGATGGCGCGGGAAAGAGGGCGCGGGAAAGAGGGCGCGGGAAAGAGGGCGCGGGAAAGAGGGCGCGGGAAAGAGGGCACGGGAAAGAGGGCGCGAGAAAGAGGGCGCGGGAAAGAGTGCGCATAAATAAATAAATAGTGTATTAATGGTGAAAACACTGAGCTAGCTAAAGAAAAGTTGCCCACAAAGTTGACAGTGCGTTACATAAGTAACACCATTGCATTGTGCAGATTGGTTGTCACGTGCATGCTCACTTTCTGTTTATTGGTTTTTTTTGACAAATAGGCTGATAGTGTCCAAAAAGAAGTGGAAAAAAAGGTGAGAATAAAGAAGAGACAGTATGTAGTATACATGAAAAAGTAGTTTTGAGCAGTAAAAGTATTGTGTGTAGTGTTTGACTGATAGTAAAGGATAGGAGGATAATAAAGGTAGTAGTTGGAAGCATTAGCTATGCAGCATGTAGAGGAGATGTGTATTACAATGTGTACAGTAGGTAGTATGTGAAAGCGCCTGCCAAAAGATAGCATGTAGAAAAGTGTGTGGCATACAGTGTGTGGCAGAGAGCCTGTGGTAAAGAGCTGGTAGTACAGAGAGTGCCATAGAGGCTGTAACTAAACTGCGTGCTACAGAGTATATGCACCATGCTGTCATATGCACTAAGTTACATGCGCTAATTTACCTGCGCTAAGTTACCTGCGCTAAGCCACATGTGGTAAGTTACACAATGAGAGTACTGTAGAGAGTGGATAAAAGAGTGTAAATGAGAGTGTGTGCTAAAGAGTGTGTGGTGTGAAGTGTGTTTTTGAGAATGCATGGTGCAAAATGCATGGTGTGGAGTGTGAGCAATTACTGTTGAAAACAGGGATAGGAAAAAGAAAAAATTTCAGAAAAAGTTGACAGAGCCTCACGTAAGTAACACCATTGGAGTTTGCAGATTGGTTCTCACCTGCATGCTCACTTTTTCATCATCAGCTATTGTCAACTTATAGTTTGAAAGTGTTAGACCTGTCAGCCCTTTGGGTGGTCCCTCCTCATCATTATTTATTTTGTCCCACTTTTGCCTCAACCCCTGTTTGAATTTTTTCCCTTTTGGGAACCACCAGACTTTTTAGTGTTGCTGCAGATTCAGGGAGCCATTTTAGCTACCCCTGAAACTTCTGTCTGAGGGCCTGGAGCACAAAATGGTGGCCACCTGTGACATCACCAGCATCCACTGGAACCTACCAGCACCTTCCAGAACATTCCAGGAGATTCCAGAACCCTGTGACAGTTGGAGACCGTTTAGAATGTTGGGAGGATAAGAGAGGCAGTTGGCAGTTGGAGCTGGCAGTTGGCACCTGACTGGTGAAGAGAGAGGAGCACAACAGTGAAGGAGGAAGGAGTGAAGCAGCAGGGGTGGAAACTTGTGCCTGGAGTGGGGTCCATAAACCCACCCTTGATACTTGTCCCTACTGATGGATCCCAGCCTATAGCCCTGTGTGGGAAGAAGACAGAAGAAAACCATCCTAAGGACCTGGACAGCAGGAACAGGCCTTAGAACCAAGAAAACAGCAAGATTCTGACCTGAGAACTGGTTTCCCTGGAGTCCGGCGTCGAGTAGCCTGAAGACCTGGAGCCCGAGGTGGAGAAGCGGCGCTGACTGAAGTAGCAGACGTCGTACCCGGAGCCGCCTGAGGTCGTGAGAGGGCGCCGACGGGGGTCGAGAGGAATACCAGAGGTCGAGGAGGGAGTGAACCGAGGTCGAGCGAGCGGCGTCATCGGAGGAGTGAAGTCCGCCCTCCGGAGTCGTCGGAGACCGAGGTAGAGGAGCACCGGAGGTCGGGAGTGAGGATCGCACTCCGGAGTCGCCCGGAACCTGTGTGGAGGAGCACCGGAGGTCGGGGGTGAGGATCGCACCCCGGAGTCGCCAGAAGTCGACATCGAGGCCAGGCCGGCCGACGTCATCGGAGCCGAGAGCGCCATCGGACCGGAGCCGCCCGAAGTCGACATCGTGAGGAGACTGCCCGACGCCGTCGAATCGGAGGTCGAGATCGAACCGAGGCCACCGACATCGGACCGGAACCGCCTACCGGCGTCGTCAAAGAACTGACATTGTGCCGAGGCCGCCGAGACCGAACCGGAACCGCCTCACGGCGTCGACACGACTCCAGCGGCGTCGGAACATCAGAAAAAGGGCAGTAAGTGGAGTAGAGGGCGCCTAAGGCCCTGTGGAGACCTGAGAGACTGCTCTAAGGGGCTAGGGAGGTGCTGAAACCAACCTGACTGTGCAAGGGGTGAACTGGGACTAACCTAGAGAGGTTGTGTGGAGAGAGAAAGCCAGGGCACTGGTATTCCCCCCTTTGATCTACCTCAGCTTAGGCCTCAGCCTTGTCCCAGCCAGGGAGTAGCCCCCCTCAAGCCTTCCACAACCCTACAAGCTGTGCCTGGGCCAAATCAGCCCTTAAGAAGTGAAGTGTCATCTGATTATATGAGGGGTGCTGTATACTTGTAATTATTTATTGGGGATACTGTATTTATTGAATTTTTATCTATTTATTGCTGCACTATATTTATAGGTCCACAGGACTTGATGGTGTACAATATTTATTGGTACAGTATTTATTGCCTCAAAGTATTTAATTGTCTGTATATATTGCACTTGTATTTATGCCCTGTTATTTATGATCACCCCTATTTATTTCATCAAACAGCCAGTATTTATTTGACCTGCACTATTTAAATTTGTATATTGTGATTGTCTTATTTATTTTTCCAATCAGCAACTAAGAGAAAAAGATAAAGAAGAATATTTTCATAATTTTTACGGTGTAGAGTCGTTTTTGGAACGGATGCACGCATGGTTATTGTATGGGTATATTGTATGCTTAGCACTGTGCCTGTTTCCTGACCACTCGAGCCAAGCTACCACAGTGTGTTCGGGGAGTCCACCACCACCCTGCGGAGTGGGAGTGGGCGTTTCCAACAGAAAGTATGAGAAAAGCAAGGGAAACAAAGAGGAGTATAAAGAAGAGGCAGAGTGTAGTATACATAAAGGAGTAGCGACAGGAGCAAGAGTAATGTATGCAGTGCACAAATAATAAAGGATAGTAGTGAAGATAAAGGCATTAGAGATGTATGGTACTGTTTGGGCTATGCATGTAGTAAAAAAAGCTAGCATTAGCTACGATGTTTAAGAGGTGTGCTAAAAATGGTGTGCAGTAAAGTATGTGTATTGAGACTACGTGTGGAAGAGGGCGCGGGGAAGAGGGCGCGGGGAAGAGGGCGCGGGGAGGAGGGCGCGGGAAAGAGGGCGCGGGAAAGAGGGCGCGGGAAAGAGGGCGCGGGAAAGTGCGCGGAAAAGAGGGCTTGGGAAAGAGTGCGCATCAAAAAATAGTGTATTAATGGTGAAAACACAGCTAGCTAAAGAAAATAGTTGCCCACAAAGTTGACAGTGCGTGACATAAGTAACACCATTGCATTGTGCAGATTGGTTGTCACGTGCATGCTCACTTTCTGTTTATTATTTTTTTTTGACAAATAGGCTGAAAGTGTCCAAAAAGAAGGGAATAAAAAGTGTGAATAAAGAAGAGACAGTATGTACTATACATGAAGAAGTAGTTTTGAGCAGTAAAAGTAGTGTGTGTAGTGTTTGACTGATAGTAAAGGATAGGAGGATAATTATGGTAGTAGTTGGAAGCATTAGCTATGCTGCATGTAGAGGAGATGTGTATTACAATGTGTACAGTAGGTAGTATGTGAAAGCGCCTGCCAAAAGATAGCATGTAGAAAAGTGTGTGGCATACAGTGTGTGGCAGAGAGCCTGTGGTAAAGAGCTGGTAGTACAGAGAGTGCCATAGAGGCTGTAACTAAACTGCGTGCTACAGAGTATATGCACCATGCTGTCATATGCGCTAAGTTACATGCGCTAAGTTACCTGCGCTAAGCCACATGTGGTAAGTTACACAATGAGAGTACTGTAGAGAGTGGATAAAAGAGTGTAAATGAGAATGTGTGCTAAAGAGTGTGTGGTGTGAAGTGTGTTTTTGAGAATGCATGGTGAAAAATGCATGGTGTGGAGTGTGAGCAATTACTGTTGAAAACAGGGATAGGAAAATGAAAAAAATTCAGAAAAAGTTGTCAGAGCCTCACGTAAGTAACACCATTGGAGTTTCCAGATTGGTTCTCACCTGCATGCTCACTTTCTCATCATCAGCTATTGTCAACTTATAGTTTGAAAGTATGAGAAAAGCAAGGGAATCAAAGAGGAGTATAAAGAAGAGGCATAGTGTAGCATACATAAAGGAGTAGCGACAGGAGCAAGAGTAATGTATGCAGTGTACAAATAATAAAGGATAGTAGTGAAGATAAAGGCATTAGAGATGTAAATTTGCTGTGGTGCATGTTGAGGGGATGTATATAAAAATGTGTACAAAAAGTAGTATGCTAAAGAGTATGTGAAATGATAGTGCATGAGAGCGTGTGACACAGTGCGTGCAACAAAGCGCACGCAACAGAGCGCGCGCAACAGAGCGCGCGCAACAGAGCGCGTGCAACAGAGCGCGTGCAACAGAGCGTCACACGCGCTAAGTTACACGCGCTAAGTTACACGCGCTAAGTTACCCGCGCTAAGTTACCCGCGCTAAGTTACCCGCGCTAAGTTACCTGCGCTAAGTTACACGCACTAAGTTACACGCACTAAGTCACACAATGAGTGTGCTGTAGAGAGTGGATAGAAGAGAGTGAATTTCAATGTGCGCTAAAGAGTGTGTGGTGTAGCGTGTGTTTTGGAGAATGCATGATGTGAAATGCATGGTGGCGAGTGTGCGCTATTACTGCTGAAAATAGGAATAGCAAAAGGTAAAACTTGTACAAAACGTTTGCAGAGCCTCACGTCAGTCACACCATTTGAGTTAGCAGATTGGTTCTCACCTGCATGCTCACTTTCTCATCATTAGCTATTGTCAACTTTTAGTTGTAAATTATGAAAAATCATGGAAAACAAAGAGAAGATTAAAGAAGATAAAGTGTGTAATAAACATAAAGGAGTAGCGAGAGGAGTAATTTATGTAGTATTCAAATATTAAAGGTTAGTATTGAAGATAAAGGCAGCAGAGATGTATGCCAAACAGTGCATGACATTTTTAAGCATAGAACCATATGTTCTGAATGAAAAAATGCATTTTTTTCCAACGCGTGATTCCCCAAAAACAATTGCACAGTAGTATCTGCATTACTGCGGGTAATACATACATGAACGCCAATGTTTGTACAGCAAACACTAAAATTAAGTAACCTTCGAGGAGCGATGAAATAATTTAGAAAAGGATACCTCGTCCCGCTAGCGTATTTTGTGAAACCCCTCCCACCCCCTCCAAAAGTCTAACAAACATCACATGACAAAATGTCACTGCTAGTATAAGCTTAACCCCCCTCCCCCCCTTTTCGCCCCCCTCATCACACACTTGTTTCAGTTGGTTCCATTAGCATAGAAGCCTTAGAGATTTAAGTAAGGTAAAGACGCGTTTTAGACGGTACCTATACGTAAACAATGCACCTTGAAAGCATATGCAAAGAATTCCAACCGGAAGATGGTAAATGTATTCAAATGTCAAGAAAAACGAATAGAAATAAAGCCAAATCTATAGAATGCGCACACCATAACTGCTATCATAGGCCAAAAGTCAGATCCAAAAGGAGGCATGCACATGAAAGCATTTCACATAAATGTTTCGCATCACAAAACACATTTTGCCAACAAAAGTAAAACAGTCGTAAGACATGTAAAAAGTAGCAAGCGCATTAATATTCCACTGGTGCGAAATTTGTATAATAGCATATAATTGCAGATGACTTGCAACAGTCGCAAATTTGCAATGCAATCGATGTTAAAGTATCTTATGCATAGAGTGTTTCAGTGAGGATGAAATAAGTGGCAAACTAAAGCCAAACGTTACCGTAATAAGGCTAGCATTAGTGCACATGACAAAATGTCACTGCTAGTATAAGGTTAACCCCCCTCCCCCCCTTTTCGCCCCCCTCATCACACACTTGTTTCAGTTGGTTACATTAGCATAGAAGCGTTAGAGATTTAAGTAAGGTAAAGACGCGTTTTAGACGGTACCTATACGTAAACAATGTACCTTAAAAGCATATGCAAAGAATCCCAACCGGAACATGGTAAATGTATTCAAATGTCAAGCCAAACGGATAGAAATAAACCCAAATCTATAGAATGCGCGCACCATAACTGCAATCATAGGCCAAAAGTCAGTTCCAAAAGGAGGCATGCATATGAAAACATTTCACATAAATGTTTCGCATCACAAAACACATTTTGCCAACAAAAGTAAAACAGTCGTAAGACATGTAAAAAGTATCAAGCGCATTAATATTCCTCGGGTGCGAAAATTGTATACTAGCATATAATTGCAGATGACTGGCAACAGTCGCAAATTTGCAATGCAATCGATGTTAAAGTATCTTATGCATAGAGTGTTTCAGTGAGGATGAAATAAGTGGCAAACTAAAGCAAAACGTTACCGTAATAAGGCTAGCATTAGTGGTGCAAGCAAAAAGAGCAAGTCAATGTACTGCATGTGCATTCGTTAAAGTTGGCCTAATATGTTTCGAAAGCTGTTCGGTTTTAAGCTAAAAACAAAATGATGGCATCTAAACGTTACGCTTACAAATCAAAATAAGCAGGATACCCAACTATGGCGAAGCGGTACCGTAATGTATACCGAAATACTGGCGAAAGCCAAAAGCATCCAGGTTATGTGCTGTCTATGTGTGTCCCTTCTAAATTCTGCCCAATCTACGCTCACCAAATATTTTATTGCAAACTTGACAAAAAAGCGCGGGTCGGAAGTTTAAATGCATTCAGATACGAAGCGCACTGTGGTAACTACAAAGCGCCTAACATGTTGCCAAAGGTTGAGATCGCAAAACCACTGCACTTGTCATTAGCCAAACACGACAGAAAACGTTCAGTGAGTTCATTGTGTAAACGGAAATACAATAGAAGCTGCTTACCTTATAGCAATAGAGATCGTTTTGGTCGTACTGGATGACCCACGAAATGTCTTGAATGTCTGCTCTCCCAGTTTAGGTCAAGGAAAAGAGAAATAAAAGGGAGTTAGTTCAAATGTCTTCTGAAATCTAGCCATCTATTCGAAAGGCAAATGCATTGTAAGTTGTATTTTAAGTAATAATTGTACGATTTCGGACAACAGAGCAAGTGTGCAATGCAATCCAGGGAAACGTTTGTAATGCAGTGTGCGCCTCACAAAGTATGCAATACACGCGTACCGTAATGTGTATAGTAAGAGTGGCAAACACCCAAAAACTGCAAAATAACGTGGTGTGCGTGCGTGCTCCTTATAAATCGTGTTAAATCTTTCCTAGCAAGTGATTTATTTTCAACGATTGTAATCGCGGCTCCGAAACTTAAAGTCAGCAAGATACCAAACGATGGCGAGCCGGTACCGTAATGTATATATAAATCGCGGCGAAAGGTAAAACATTAATGTAATGTGGTGTGTGTGCGTGTCCCTTGTAAATTCTGCCTAACATATGCTAGTAAATCTTTTCGTTGCAGCTTTTAAATAAAAGTGCGGCTTTGAAAATTTAAAGCCATAAAGACACTCAGCGAACTTTGCTAATAAATAAAGCACATAACATGTTTGCAAAGGTCAACATTGGAAATTTACTGTACTTGTCATTAGCAATCCACGATAGAAAACGTTCGTTGAGTTTATTTTAAAAAGGGCAATACAATTGAATTTGCTTACCTTTTTGCAATAGAGATAGTATACTTCGTACCGGATGACCCACGTAATGTCTAGAATGGCTGCTGTTCCAGTTCAGGTCGAGGAAAAGAGAAATGAAGCGTATTTAATATAAATGATCTCAAAAATGTAACCATCGATTCGAAAGCAAAAGGCATTCTAAGTTGTATTTTAACTAATAAATGTACGATCCCTGACAACAATAGCAAGTCTGAAATGTAAAGCATGGGAAAGTGTATTATGCAGAGAGCGCTTCACTAAGTATGCAATACACGGGAAACGCTAGCAAATCGGTACCGTAATGTATTTATTAATAGCGGCGAACACAAAAAGCATGCAAGGTAATGTGGTGTGTGTGCGTGGTCCTCACAAATTCCGTCAAATATTTATTAGCAAGTGTTTTTCTTTTTAAAATGCAAGTAATCGCGGCATTGACAATTAAAGGGAGCAAGATACCAAACGATGGCGAAGCGGCCCCGTAATGTATATAATAATCCCGGAAAAAGCATAAACATTAAGGTTATATGGGGTGCGTGCCCCTTCTAAATGCTGCCCAATATAAGTTAGTCAATTTTCCCGTTGCCGATAGTAAATAAAAGCGCGGTTTTGAAAATTTAAAGGCATCAAGATACTGAGCGGACTTTGCTAACAATAAAAGCGCCCAACATGTTGGCTAAGGTTAACATAGTAAAACACCAGCACTTTACATTAGCAAAACACGATACAAAACGTTCAATGCGTATATTTACAAAACGGCAATACAAATAAAGTGGCTTACCTTTTCGGAATAGAGATAGTTTAGCTCGTACTGGATGACCTGGAACCAAGCAATGTTTTCGAATGGCTGCTCTTCGAGTTTAAATACAGTCAAACCGGAGGAAAGGGGAGTTACTTTAAATGAATAACAATAGAGAAGTAACACTTGTTTACGAACAGCACGCGTGTGAAATCTTCTTGTTGTCTAGCCGTATGCTAATGTTTGGGTGGTGGTCTTCCTTGGATGAAAGGAATGTCTGCCTGAGAGTGTGTGCTATCGTTAGCGAGGAGGTGTGAATTCCTGGTGAATTGAATGTGAAAGCATGCATGAGACAGATAGCGATCCAGCAAAAGGAAACGCGGCTCCAACCTGTCTGACCGCGTTCAAAGTTTTTATCAAAGAGAATTCACCGCAAATGCGCTGTAAAGCTCAAACCTCCTTTACGAACACAAAACATTCTAAATACAGGCAAAATACGAAAATAAGTAAACAGACTTACCTTTAGATGCCTTACCTTAGACCCGCCAAAAGATTAATACCTACAGAGTAAAGCTCCTAAAGCACGATGCTGCCCGGGATAGTCAGGCCCGCGGAAGTCCCTGTAAAACCCCCCCAAAAAATGTCTAAGTGAAATACGAATCAGACAAGATGTCTTATGAAAGATCCGCAAACACCAGCATACATACCGGCTGAAGTAATCTTTGCATGACGCTTCCCAAGGACGGATCGGCCCGGTGAATCCCTGTGAAAAAAAAAGTAAAAATACAAGCGTTAGATAAGGGACAGACAAGATGCTTTACTACAGAGGCGGCAAACGCATTATACATACCCATGGAAAGCAGTGCAAGCACGTTGGTTCCCGGGAACGGGCCAGAGAGAGGCATACCTGGAAAACAAACAGAAAGTAATTTATTCCAATAACAACCTGAGGTAATGCCTACAATTGGTGAACAAACTTCAAGTGACCCGTTTATAACTGCGTAGCACCTACCATGCGATCTGCAAAAGACTGTCACTCTCCCCCAATAGCAGATTCTGTTAAAAAACGTGCCCTTATGATAACTTCCAAGCATTACAATCAAAGTAAACGCAATTTTACATTGAACATATTACGTTTCAAATAATTCAATTTAGCTGTCTGTAGCTGCGTCCGCCTACCGTGAGATCTAGAAAAGAGTGCCACTCCCACCACATCGGATCCAACCCAAAAACGTGCCCCACCCTCACCGTACGCAAATATTGAATTGCACACAATACACGTGACTGTACTTCCGTTAAAAATCCTGTATTCCAAAGAAATAAACCGCCTAACATACAACCTTAAAAAAGTGAACACATCCCCAAAAATTACAGCATCGATAACTCTCCAACATTCTAATTATCGTCAAAGTAATTTTAGAATGAACCTAAAAAGGAATAAAAGATTCGCACTTACCTGTCTGTAGCTGCGTCACTCCTACCGTCCGATCAGAAAAAGGATGACACTCCCAATACAGCAGATTCATCACAAAAACGTGCCCCACCCTGACGTAATCACATATTGAATCAAACACAATACACGTGACAGTACTTTCGTCACAAAACCTGTATCACAATCAAATAAACGTTCTAACATCCAGCAATAATTAATTCCCAAGAGAACATAACAGGTATAAAAGATTCGCACTTACCTGTCTGTAGCTGCGTCACTCCTACCGTCCGATCTTGAAAAAGATGACACACTCCCAAAACAGCAGATTCATCACAAAAACGTGCCCCACCCTCACGTACTCACATATTGAATAACACACAATACACGTGACAGTACTTTCGTCACTAAACCTGTATGACAATTAAATAAACAGTCTAACACCCAGCAATAAATACGACAAAGCTTTGAACCAAAATACATAATCAATCACACAAACACTATAATCACATTATAAATCATTCAAAATCGAACATAACAGGTATAAAAGATTCGCACTTACCTGTCTGTAGCTGCGTCACGCCTACCGTCCGATCGGAAAAAGGATGACACACTCCCAAAACAGCAGATTCGTCACAAAAACGTGCCCCACCCTGACGTACTCACATATTGAATCAAACACAATACACGTGACAGTACTTCCGTCACAAAACCTGTTTCACAATCAACTTTACAGTCTAACACCCAGCAATAAATAAGATAACCTTGTATTACAAATACATCACCAATAACGCAAACATTATAACCACATTAAAAATACTTTCAAATCAAACATAATAGGTATAAAAGATTCGCACTTACCTGTCTGTAGCTGCGTCACTCCTACCGTCCGATCTAAAAAAGGATGAGACACTCCCAAAGCAGCAGATTCATCACCAAAACGTGCCCCACCCTGACGTACTCACATATTGAATAACACACAATACACGTGACAGTACTTCCGTTACAAAACCTGTATCACAAGCAACTAAACAGTGTAACACCGAGCAATAAATAAGATAACCTTGTATTGCAAATACATCATCAATAACTCAAACATTATTATCACATTAAAAATACTTTGAAATAAAACATACCAAATATAAAAGATTCGCACTTACCTGTCTGTAGCTGCGTCACGCCTACCGTCCGATCTAAAAAAGGATGAGACACTCCCAAAACAGCAGATTCATCACAAAAAAAACGTGCCCCACCCTGACGTACTCACATATTGAATCAAACACAATACACGTGACAGTACTTTCGTCACAAAACCTGTCTCACAATCAAATAAACGTTCTAACATTCAGCAAGAAATACGAATAAACTTAGAATAAAAATACATCAGCAATAACTCACAAACATTCTAATCACAGTAAAAGTAATTTCCAAAAGAACATAACAGGCATAAAAGATTCGCACTTACCTGTCTGTAGCTGCGTCACTCCTACCGTCCGATCGGAAAAAGGATGACACACTCCCAAAACAGCAGATTCATCACAAAAACGTGCCCCACCCTGACGTACTCACATATTGAATCAAACACAATACACGTGACAGTACTTTCGTCACAAAACCTGTTTCACAATCAACTTTGCAGTCTAACACCCAGCAATAAATAAGATAACCTTGTATTACAAATACATCACCAATACCGCAAACATTATAATTACATTTAAAATACTTTCAAATAAAACATAACAGGTATAAAAGATTCGCACTTACCTGTCTGTAGCTGCGTCACGCCTACCGTCCGATCTACAAAAGGATGAGACACTCCCAAAGCAGCAGATTCATCACAAAAACGTGCCCCACCCTCACGTACTCACATACTCACATATTGAATAACACACAATACACGTGACAGTACTTCCGTTACAAAACCTGTATCACAAGCAACTAAACAGTGTAACACCCAGCAATAAATAAGATAACCTTGTATTACAAATACATCCAATAACGCAAACATTATAATCACATTAAAAATACTTTCAAATCAAACATAATAGGTATAAAAGTTTCGCGCTTACCTGTCTGTAGCTGCGTCACGCCTACCGTCCGATCTAAAAAAGGATGACACACTCCCAAAACAGCAGATTCATCACAAAAACGTGCCCCACCCTGACGTACTCACATATTTCATAACACACAATACACATGACAGTACTGTCGTCACAAAACACCAGTATTACTATAAAATAAACAGACTAAAAATTAATCCTTGCTAATAAGACCTGTAACTTACCTTGATACGAGACTAAAAAACAGTAAACGTATACAAACCATTCACTTACCTGTTTGTAGCTCTCTTCCGCCCAATGTAGCATCTAAAACTCAAATTACAGCCAACAATCGCAGATTCACAAGAAACCGTGTGACGAAAAGAGACATAACAGACAAGTCGAAAACAATCCTCAACATATTATTTGTACCTCCTAATTACTCGCCAAGTTCTACTTTAAACGTATAAAATATATACACTTACCTGTTTGTCGCTTTTTTCCACCTGCCGTCGCGCCGTGAGAACAATGAACAGTCAACATCTGCAGATTCGCAACAAACCCGGGCACAACGTCCCTAAAAATACACAACCCTTTCGACACCCAAAAACCCTATTGCTATACTACAACAATCCATAACAAACAAAACTACTTAAAAACAAATCGTCTAACACTACACCCAAAAGCAATTAAATGAAAAGATGTAAATTTGCGTACTGTTACCTAATAGCCGAAGTGACGCCGCTGCACCGGACCAACCGTACAAAAATGGGCACCTAACAAAGAATTAGATATTACGCATAGACATATTATATTTACCTACAAACAACTCTGAAAGTCCAACTTTAAACGTAGATACAAAATGCACTTACCTGTTTCTAGCTGCCTTCCGCCTTCCGTAGCATCTGAAAAACAATGAACAGTAAACATCCGCAGATTCACAACAAACAGCGGTCCAACCCCACCAAAAAGTTCCCCACACTTCCGACGCCAAAAACCCCTATTGCTATCCTACTAAATCCATAACAAAGAAAACGACATAAAGATAAAACGTCTAACACTACACCAAAAAGTTAATGCAGTGATGTAAAATGGCATACTTTAGCTATTCGTTGAAGTTACGCCGCAGCACCGGCACGACCCTACAAAAACAGACACATAACAAAGAATGAGATATAAATCATACCATATTCTATTTACCTCCCACTAACTCTCAAAGTCTATCTCTAAACGTATATTAAAAATTCACTTACCTGTTTGTAGCTCTGTTCGCCTACCGTTGCATCGTGAAAACAATGAACAGTCAACATCCGCAGATTCAGAACAAACCCTGGCCCAACCCCACGAAAAAGAGCCCACACTTGCGACGCCAAAAACCCCTATTGCTATACTACTAAATCCATAACAAAGAAAACGACATAAAGACAAATAATCTAACAGTACCCCAAAAACTATTTAAATAAAACGATGTAAAATTGCGTTCCCTTACCTAATAGCCGAAGTTACGCCGCTGCACCGGGAAGACCCTACCAAAACAGACACATAACCAAGAATTAGATATGAGACATAACATAATCTATGTACCTCCCACTAACTCTCAAAGTGCAACTTTAAACGTAAAATACAAATGCACTAACCTGTTTCTAGCTGTCTTCCGCCGACCGTTGCATCGTGAAAACAATGAAAATTCAACATCCGCAGATTCACAACAAACCCTGGGCCAACCCCAGTCAAAATACACAACACTTCCTACGCCCCAAAAACCTCTTGCTATACAACAAATCCATTACAAACAAAACTACCTAAAGTTAAAACGTCTAACAGTACCCCCCAAAAATCGAGAAATGAAATGAAAAAAAAATGGCGTACTCTTACCTAATCGCCGAAGATACACCGCTGCGACGCCACGAGCCAGACCGCTGAAGCCCTGTAAATAAACAGAAAACAAAACAGAATTACTTCAAAAACATACAATATGCCTTACCTAACTCCCGCAACCCCCACCATACTTACCGACTAAAGCGCTCCCTGCAGCCGCTGCACCGGTACGAACCTCCTAAAACAGAGACATAACAAACACTTTAAAAAAATCACAAACATATTTTATTTGCCTCATAATTACTCTCCAACTGCAACTTGTAACGTATAAAATATATACACTTACCTGTTTGTCGCTTCCTTCCACCGGCCGTCGCGCCGTGAAAACAATGAACAGTCAACATCTGCAGATTCACAACAAAGCCTGCCCCAACCCCACTCAAAACACACACTTTCGAGCACCCAAAAGCCTTTTGTTCTACTACAAACCCCATAACAACCAAAAAAACCTAAAAATAAAAAGTCTAACAGTACAATCAAAAATAATTGAATTAAATGCTGAAAAATGGTGTACTCTTACCTAATAGCCGAAGTGACGCCGCTGCACCGGACCGATCTTTCAAAACTGGACACATAACAAAGAATGAAATATTACGCATAGACATATAAAATTTACCTACCAACAACTCACCAAGTCTAACTTTAAACGTATAAGAAAAATGCACTTACCTGTTTCTAGCTGTCTTCCGCCTACCGTAGCATCGGGAAAACAATGAACAGTAAACATCCGCAGATTCACAACAAACCCTGGCCCAACCCCACGAAAACGACCCCACACTTGCGACGCCAAAAATCCTATTGCTATACTACGAAATCCATAACAAAGAAAACAACAAAAAGATAAAGTGTCTAACACTACACCAATAAGTTAATGAAGTCATGTAAAATGGCATACTTTTACCTATTCGTTGAAGTTACGCCGCTGCACCGGAACGACCCTACAAAAACAGACACATAACAAAGATTGAGATATAAATCATAACATTTCCTATTTACCTCCCACTAACTCTCAAAGGCTATCTCTAAACGTATATTAAAACTTTCTCTTACCTGTTTCTAGCTGTCTTCCGCCTACCGTAGCATCGGGAAAACAATGAACAGTCAACATCCGCAGATTCACAACAAACCCTGGGCCAACCCCAGTCAAAATACACAACTCTCCCGACGACAAAAAAAGCCTATTGCTATACAACAAATCCATAACAAACAAAACTACCTAAAGTTAAAACGTCTAACAGTACCCCCCAAAAATCGAGAAATGCAATGAAAAAAAATGGCGTACTCTTACCTAATCGCCGAAGATACACCGCTGCGACGCCACGACCCACACCGTTGAAGCCCTGTAAATAAACAGAAAACAAAACAGAATTACTTCAAAAACATACAATATGCCTTACCTAACTCCCACAACCCCCACCATACTTACCGACTAAAGCGCTCCCTGCAGCCGCTGCACCGGTACGAACCTCCTAAAACAGAGACATAACAAACACTTTAAAAAAATCACAAACATATTTTATTCCCCTCCGAATTACTCTCCAAGTGCAACTTTTAACGTATAAACTATATACACTTACCTGTTTGTCGCTTTCCTCCACCGGCCGTCGCGCAGTGAAAACAATGAACAGTCAACATCTGCAGATTCGCAACAAAGCCTGCCCCAACCCCACTCAAAACACACACTTTTGAGCACCCAAAAGCCTTTTGTTCTACTACAAACCCCATAACAACCCAAGCAACCTAAAAATAAAAAGTCTAACAGTACAATCAAAAATAATTGCATTAAATGCTGAAAAATGGTGTACTCTTACCTAATAGCCGAAGTGACGCCGCTGCACCGGACCGACCTTTCAAAACTGGACACATAACAAAGAATGAAATATTACGCATAGACATATAAAATCTACCTACCAACAACTCACCAAGTCTAACTTTAAACGTATAAGAAAAAATGCACTTACCTGTTTCTAGCTGTCTTCCGCCTACCGTAGCATCGGGAAAACAATGAACAGTAAACATCCGCAGATTCACAACAAACCCTGGCCCAACCCCACGAAAACGACCCCACACTTGCGACGCCAAAAACCCTATTGCTATACTACGAAATCCATAACAAAGAAAACAACAAAAAGATAAAGTGTCTAACACTACACCAATAAGTTAATGAAGTCATGTAAAATGGCATACTTTTACCTATTCGTTGAAGTTACGCCGCTGCACCGGAACGACCCTACAAAAACAGACACATAACAAAGATTGAGATATAAATCATAACATTTCCTATTTACCTCCCACTAACTCTCAAAGGCTATCTCTAAACGTATATTAAAACTTTCTCTTACCTGTTTCTAGCTGTCTTCCGCCTACCGTAGCATCGGGAAAACAATGAATAGTCAACATCCGCAGATTCACAACAAACCCTGGCCCAACCTCACGAAAACGACCCCACACTTGCCACGCCAAAAACCCCTATTGCTATACTACTTCATCCATAACAAAGAAAACGACATGAAGATAAATCATCTAACAGTACCCCAAAAACTAATTTAATAAAACGATGTAAAATTGCCTACTCTTACCTAATAGCCGAAGTTACGCCGCTGCACCGGGAAGACTCTACCAAAACAGACACATAACCGAGAATTATATACCAAACATAACATAATCTATGTACCTCCCACTAACTCTCAAAGTCCAACTTTAAACGTAAAATACAAATGCACTTACCTGTTTCTAGCTCTCTTCCGCCGACCGTTGCATCGTGAAAACAATGAACATTCAACATCCGCAGATTCACAACAAACCCTGGGCCAACCCCAGTCAAAATACACAACTCTCCCGACGACAAAAAAAGCCTATTGCTATACAACAAATCCATAACAAACAAAACTACCTAAAGTTAAAACGTCTAACAGTACCCCCCAAAAAGCGAGAAATGCAATGGAAAAAAATGGCGTACTCTTACCTAATCGCCTTAGATACACCGCTGCGACGCCACGACCCACACCGCTGAAGCCCTGTAAATAAACAGAAAACAAAACAGAATTACTTCAAAAACATACAATATGCCTTACCTAACTCCCGCAACCCCCACCATACTTACCGACTAAAGCGCTCCCTGCAGCCGCTGCACCGGTACGAACCTCCTAAAACAGAGACATAGCAAACACTTTAAAAAAAATCACAAACATATTGTATTCCCCTCCGAATTACTCTCCAAGTGCAACTTTTAACGTATAAACTATATACACTTACCTGTTTGTCGCTTCCTTCCACCGGCCGTCGCGCAGTGAAAACAATGAACAGTCAACATCTGCAGATTCGCAACAAAGCCTGCCCCAACCCCACTCAAAACACACACTTTTGAGCACCCAAAAGCCTTTTGTTCTACTACAAACCCCATAACAACCCAAGCAACCTAAAAATAAAAAGTCTAACAGTACAATCAAAAATAATTGCATTAAATGCCGAAAAATGGTGTACTCTTACCTAATAGCCGAAGTGACGCCGCTGCACCGGACCGACCTTTCAAAACTGGACACATAACAAAGAATGACATATTACGCATAGACATAAAATTTACCTACCAACAACTCACCAAGTCTAACTTTAAACGTATAAGAAAAAATGCACTTACCTGTTTCTAGCTGTCTTCCGCCTACCGTAGCATCGGGAAAACAATGAACAATAAACATCCGCAGATTCACAACAAACCCTGGCCCAACCCCACGAAAACGACCCCACACTTGCGACGCCAAAAACCCTATTGCTATACTACGAAATCCATAACAAAGAAAACAACAAAAAGATAAAGTGTCTAACACTACACCAATAAGTTAATGAAGTGATGTAAAATGGCATACTTTTACCTATTCGTTGAAGTTACGCCGCAGCACCGGCACGACCCTACAAAAACAGACACATAACAAAGAATTAGATATCAAACATAACATAATCTATGTACCTCCCACTAACTCTCAAAGTCCAACTTTAAACGTAAAATACAAATGCACTTACCTGTTTCTAGCTCTCTTCCGCCGACCGTTGCATCGTGAAAACAATGAAAATTCAACATCCGCAGATTCACAACAAACCCTGGGCCAACCCCAGTCAAAATACACAACACTTCCTACGCCCAAAAACCCTCTTGCTAGACAACAAATCCATAACAAACAAAACTACCTAAAGTTAAAACGTCTAACAGTACCCCCCAAAAATCGAGAAATGAAATGAAAAAAAATGGCGTACTCTTACCTAATCGCTGAAGATACACCGCTGCGACGCCACGACCCACACCGCTGAAGCCCTGTAAATAAACAGAAAACAAAACAGAATTACTTCAAAAACTATAATATGCCTTACCTAAGTCCCGCAACCCCCACCATACTTACCAACTAAAGCGCTCCCTGCAGCCGCTGCACCGGTACAACACACACTGCTGAAGACCTGTAAGAAAACAGAAAAAAAAAAGTTACTTACCACGCATACAATATACATCACCTAAGTCCCGCTAACCCCACCATACTTACCGAGGAAAGCGCTCCCTGCAGCCGCTGCACCGGAACGACCCACACATTTACCTCCCACTAATTCTCAAAGTCCAACTTTAAACGTAAAATACAAATTCTCTTACCTGTTTCTAGCTGTCTTCCGCCGAGCGTTGCATCGTGAAAACAAGAAAAATTCAACATCCGCAGATTCACAACAAACCCTGGCCCAACCCCAGTAAAAATACACAACACTTCCGACGACAAAAAAGCCTATTGCTATACAACAAATCCATAACAAACAAAGCTAACTAAACTTAAAACGTCTAACAGTACCCCCCAAAAATTTAGAAATAAAATAAATAAATAAATAATGGCGTACTCTTACCTAATCGCCCAAGATACACCACTGCAACGCCACGACCCACACCGCTGAAGCCCTGTAAATACACACATAAAAAAATTATTACTTAAAATACATACAATATGCCTTAGCTAACTCCCGCAACCCCCACTATACTTACCACTTAAAGCGCTCCCTGCAGCCGCTGCACCGGTACGCCCCACACTGCTGAAGACCTGTAAGGAAACATAAAAAAAACACAGTTACTTCCTCACATACAATATACATTAACGAAGCCCCGCAAACCCCACCATACTTACCGAGGAAAGCGCTCCCTGCAGCCGCTGCACCGGTATGCCCCACACTGCTGAAGACCTGTAAGGAAACATAAAAAAAAACACAGTTACTTCCTCACATACAATATACATTAACGAAGCCCCGCAAACCCCACCATACTTACCGAGGAAAGCGCTCCCTGCAGCCGCTGCACCGAAACGACCCACACTGCTGAAGACCTGTAAGGAAACATAAAAAAAAAAACAGTTACTTCCTCACATAAAATATACATTAACGAAGCCCCGCAAACCCCACCATACTTACCGAGGAAAGCGCTCCCTGCAGCCGCTGCACCGGAACGACCCACACTGCTGAAGACCTGTAAGGAAACATAAAAAAAAAACAGTTACTTCCTCACATACAATATACATTACCGAAGCCCCGCAAACACCACCATACTTACCGAGGAAAGCGCTCCCTGCAGCCGCTGCACCGGAACGACCCACACTGCTGAAGACCTGTAAGGAAACATAAAAAATACACAGTTACTAACAAAAGCTACAATATACATTATCGAAGGCCCGCAAACCCCGCCATACTTACCGACTAAAGCGCTCCCTGCAGCCGCTGCACCGGAACGACCCACACTGCTGAAGACCTGTAAGGAAACTTAAAAAATACACAGTTACTAACAAAAGCTACAATATACATTATCGAAGGCCCGCAAACCCCGCCATACTTACCGACTAAAGCGCTCCCTGCAGCCGCTGCACCGGAACGACCCACACTACTGAAGACCTGTAAGGAAACTTAAAAAATACACAGTTACTAACAAAAGCTACAATATACATTATCGAAGGCCCGCAAACACCACCATACTTACCGAGGAAAGCGCTCCCTGCAGCCGCTGCACCGGAACGACCCACACTGCTGGAAACCTGTAACAAAACAAAGGTCAAACAGTTAGTTCCCTAAGTCCCGCTAACCCCACCATACTTACCGAGGAAAGCGCTCCCTGCAGCCGCTGCACCGGAACGACCCACACATTTACCTCCCACTAATTCTCAAAGTCCAACTTTAAACGTAAAATACAAATTCTCTTACCTGTTTCTAGCTGTCTTCCGCCGAGCGTTGCATCGTGAAAACAAGAAAAATTCAACATCCGCAGATTCACAACAAACCCTGGCCCAACCCCAGTAAAAATACACAACACTTCCGACGACAAAAAAGCCTATTGCTATACAACAAATCCATAACAAACAAAGCTAACTAAACTTAAAACGTCTAACAGTACCCCCCAAAAATTTAGAAATAAAATAAATAAATAAATAATGGCGTACTCTTACCTAATCGCCCAAGATACACCACTGCAACGCCACGACCCACACCGCTGAAGCCCTGTAAATACACACATAAAAAAATTATTACTTAAAATACATACAATATGCCTTAGCTAACTCCCGCAACCCCCACTATACTTACCACTTAAAGCGCTCCCTGCAGCCGCTGCACCGGTACGCCCCACACTGCTGAAGACCTGTAAGGAAACATAAAAAAAACACAGTTACTTCCTCACATACAATATACATTAACGAAGCCCCGCAAACCCCACCATACTTACCGAGGAAAGCGCTCCCTGCAGCCGCTGCACCGGTATGCCCCACACTGCTGAAGACCTGTAAGGAAACATAAAAAAAAACACAGTTACTTCCTCACATACAATATACATTAACGAAGCCCCGCAAACCCCACCATACTTACCGAGGAAAGCGCTCCCTGCAGCCGCTGCACCGAAACGACCCACACTGCTGAAGACCTGTAAGGAAACATAAAAAAAAAAACAGTTACTTCCTCACATAAAATATACATTAACGAAGCCCCGCAAACCCCACCATACTTACCGAGGAAAGCGCTCCCTGCAGCCGCTGCACCGGAACGACCCACACTGCTGAAGACCTGTAAGGAAACATAAAAAAAAAACAGTTACTTCCTCACATACAATATACATTACCGAAGCCCCGCAAACACCACCATACTTACCGAGGAAAGCGCTCCCTGCAGCCGCTGCACCGGAACGACCCACACTGCTGAAGACCTGTAAGGAAACATAAAAAATACACAGTTACTAACAAAAGCTACAATATACATTATCGAAGGCCCGCAAACCCCGCCATACTTACCGACTAAAGCGCTCCCTGCAGCCGCTGCACCGGAACGACCCACACTGCTGAAGACCTGTAAGGAAACTTAAAAAATACACAGTTACTAACAAAAGCTACAATATACATTATCGAAGGCCCGCAAACCCCGCCATACTTACCGACTAAAGCGCTCCCTGCAGCCGCTGCACCGGAACGACCCACACTACTGAAGACCTGTAAGGAAACTTAAAAAATACACAGTTACTAACAAAAGCTACAATATACATTATCGAAGGCCCGCAAACACCACCATACTTACCGAGGAAAGCGCTCCCTGCAGCCGCTGCACCGGAACGACCCACACTGCTGGAAACCTGTAACAAAACAAAGGTCAAACAGTTAGTTCCCAAACATAAAGGATGCCTTTACCAACCAACCCACCCAAAAAAAGATCGCTTACCACACAGCTCCAGGAATGCTTCGCCTCACAGCAACCAACACAAAATGACCTTCCAAACAGGGAAAACCAAAAAAAAAAAAACACGCCCATCAGCTGCAAAAGGGGTGAAAAAGGGGCCGGCCGGCACGATTGAGACTTCTCGGTAAAACCACGCCCCCCGATCCGAAAAGGACGGGGCTTCAACGGAGTGACTGGACCTCTTCTCCAGTGGCTGGCCTGCATTTAAGAGGCCAGCCAATGGAGAACAGGAGAGAAGAGGGGCGGGTGCAAGCCCCTCTTCTCAAAGTCACTCAAAGTCATTAAATCTCGCGAGCGAGACTGCGCAAGCGCAGCCTTCGCTAGCCGAGACCTAATGAAGGTCAGTAGAAATGTTAATGTTCATTTGGAAGCTTCCGACTACTCTTTCAATTAATTAGCGTCTTTCTTGCTTATTTCCGGATATGTGTGTCCTCAGAAAAGAATCCCACATTGATGCTGCAGACTGAGTAGTGGTCCTCTGTTTTTCTATGGTTTTCTGGACTGCCTGGGATTTCTCCCTTTGTTGAATGTGGTGCTTAGTTTTAGGGAGTGTTGTGGAGGGAAAGGCCACGCCCTTTGCAGACAAGCTAGGCCATCCTATTCTCTTTCAAATATTCTGGCACACCCTGACGGTGACACCACAGTCATGTCTGGGAAACTCCTGGTTGTGCTCCACCAGTAGAGCACTAGACGGCTGGAGTGGGTGTGATCGCGACCCTTCATCAACCTAATAAGAGACCAATGTTTGGTGGCTTTCTATTCAGAGGAACAATACATTTTACCTGTACCTCTTTAAGAAGTGTCTGTTCACCCAGTTAGTGCACTATACTCAATCCACCATAGTTGAGGTCCTTTACCTCCCCCACCCCCCCGCCATGAGCTGTATGCATGGTGTTCTATTTGAGGGCATCACACACATAGCTGAAGATGGAGGTTACATTCACCAGGGTTAAGGCACTTATGGGAACCTTATCTTGGCGTGGCCCTGGGACTGACACCTGAATACGCCTCTAGTGGCTTCACTGATGTCTGACGTCTGGACTTCAATTCACATTGTACCCAGTAACACCTGGCTAAGCTGGTGGAGCTCTCTGAGGAGAGCTACCCCCTTATCTGCCCGGCGACGGGTTTACCCCACTTGGGATGTGCAGCCTGTGATTTCTCATTCTACGCCCCTCTGACCCACAGTCCTGTATTCAGTGTAGGGAGCCCAGGAAAGGGCCTTCTATGAGGATCTCTTTTCTGGTTGGCTGAGGACATTTAATGTCAAGATGAACTTTGAGAGGAGGCTGTGTTGTTGCTTTCTTCAAGGGTGGGACGGAGTCTGCGACCAGAGGAGAGCTGGAGCTGTGGCTCCTGCTCAGAAGACATGGCGGTAGGCCACCTCATGTGGCGGAGCGGTGCCCTGACCAGGAGTCACAGAGCCTGGCCCAGGTGATGGACACCTCTGTTGAGGACCATCTCAAGAAGAGCTTGTCCAGGAACCTAGATGGAACCTCGGAGGATTGCATCCACAATCCCCCTTGTGCCGGGGTACCTCGGTGAAGTCACAGTTGCGCTCTATGAGTTATTTCCATTCATTCAGAAAAAAGATCTTGATCTGCACCCCAAGGAATCTGCCCTTTCACCCTGGCAAGCACTAAAGCCCGCTCTTCACCAAGCTTGGTGTGTGGTGTGTCTGCAACAACCTCCTACGTGTTCCACCCAGTCCCCGTGAAGCTGCTGCTCTGCGTTGTAACCTGCCATGCACTTCTTCCATGCGGAGATGGTGCTGCGTTTCCTCCCCGTTGTAAATTCTTCTGCTTTGCAGTGTGGCGCTGCCATACCGCCGGAGCCGCCATGTCTGTTAACGCGCTAGGACATTGACTAATGCTGGGTTACGGCTCTGGAACCGCATTCTTCTATGCAGAATTACAGATGTTAGACTACTTTGCACCAGGAAGCAGGGAGGTAGCAGAGCTGGAAAACGGTTCCACTCAGTTTGGACACCAGACTTTACATTTCTGCAGAACAGTTCACTTCAGCAGGACAAGCTTAAATGAATCTCAGATTACCGATAAATGTGGCAATGTCTCCTCATGTAGTGAGTAATATCCGAGGCCCGTCGCTCCTTAAAAACAGATGCGGAACATAACTGCGTATTGTCAGGTAATGGAGAACTTTTTTTTACAAAAGCAGAATGAGTCATTGCAGCTCAGAGAAGCCCAGCGTGGGGTGATAATGAGTTGGCACAAAGTTGATGTTGAATATAAACAGTGCACCCAGAGGTGTTGCGTCACCTCATTTCATGGCGCGCGCATTCTCAGTCTGATTGAGTCACGTGCAATACTTTGCCACATTCTGCCCTAGCAAAAAGCTTGAAGGGTCCATAGTTGCTGCGGTAAAGTAGGTGTGCATGAAAACTCAGTAACTAGATTCCGTGCTGAATTATGGGAAATTCATTCTCTAAAATCCGCAGCAATGGGTTCTGTAAACAGGTGTTTTTGCCACAAATGTTCCATTTTGACCTCCAAAGCGACAAGGGCAAAACGCGAGTGCAAGTGTGGACAGTACCAGTGGTCTCACCACGGCTAGCTGCATCAGCTTTCTCCGTTGCTGTCAAGACAAAGCCCAGGGCCTGTCTAGAGGGAACAATAGAAGAGAGGACATTTTAAAATAGCAGTCAGAGTTACAAACAGAGAGGATATATGGATACATACTATGGTTGATTAATATGTCTGACGAGCAAGTATGGAAGTTGTATTGAAAAACAAACTACCGGACCTCTTAAAGACGTTGGCCTTAGAAACAGAATTACACTTTATTCACTGCTCTCTACTGACACTACTTCCTTTCAAATGTGCACACTCTTAAACCAGGGGTTTAATGAACAGATTAGCATGACGTAACATCATTTGTATTGATTGCATTTATATAGCGCTTACTACCCCTGATAAGGTGACAAACGCTTTTTTGGCGAGTAGCACGCTACTCCGGAACCCATAGAGGATTAGTGGTGAATTAGTATAGTGACATATGAAAGTAATTTGAGTGGTGTATATGTCAGTCAGTTATTTGGATTGAGAAGAAAGAGGGAAGGGTCTAGATTTTTTTGGCGGGGGAGTTTATAGCTGTAGGGGGGTGGGGAGGTTGGGTGAGAAAAGGGGATGTGGAGGGGAGTTAGTATAGGGAAATATGAAATTAATTTGAGTGGTGGACATATTATTCTGTTTCTTGGATTGAAAGGCAATAGTGGAGGGATAGAAGGCGGAAGAAGGGAGAGTAGAGGGAAGGAGGGATATAAGAGGGAAGGAGGGATATAAGAGGGAAGAGTCTAGAATTTTGTTTTTTGTTCATAGGAGTTGTTGGACCTAAGATCCGGGGGTAGCTTGGCTTAAGGGGGAAGGCCTATACTCGTTCACATGGTGTGCTTGCACCACACTCGTCTCGCACTCCAGCGCACCATCAACAAAAAAAATGACGCTACACCAAGAAGCTGGAAAAGGTGGAAAAACTTTATCTTTCCTTATTTCTCGTTTCTTCTTTTCTTTTCTCTTCAGAACAAATCAATTATTACACCACCCACAGCAGTGGCTTAGCACTTTGAATAGAGTCAGTCGATTTAGTGCCGCACATAACAATGACCTGGCATGTTGAATTGAGTGAAGAACTACACAGTCACATATGATACTGACATTACCTGGTAAAGGGTCAATAAATAATATACCACACATAGCATGAACATTGCACTGTCAAGATAATCATTAATTACAAGGCCGCACTTAGCATGGGCACTACTTTAAATAGGGTCAATAAATAGTATGCAACACATAGCATGAACATTGCACTGTCAAGATAATAATTAGTTACAAGGCCGCACTTAGCATGGGCACGACTTTAAATAGGGTCAATAAATAATATGCAACACATAGCATGAACATTGCACAGTCCAGATAGTAATTAGTTATAGGGCCGCACTTAGCATGGGCACTACTTTAAATAGGGTCAATAAATAATATGCAACACATAGCATGAACATTGCACAGTCAAGATAGTAATTCGATCGCACTGAAACCCAGACCCTAGGAACCTAGTGCTTCACAGCATGACATGGCACATAGCGCTACGCATGGCAGATTAATAGCACCTCACAGCCGGACATGTAACCCCGCGCTGTACATAGGCCCTCCAGTGAAGCGGTGCCTCCAAATTTCCAGAGCGCTTGGGGACTGGCGCTTCAGCGGGGCCCCTAGTTCCACAACATGGCCCACAGTATTCTGAGCTTCACGGTGGCAGGCGGGTCAGTTAGGGAGCCCGGCAGGCTACATATAGGGGCCCGGGTCGGCCTATCCCCTCGTCGGGGTCAGTGGAGGACCACCCGGCTTGTGGAGCACTTCCCCGGGGGAGGGGCGAGTCCAGGGCCTCTCTCCGGCCTTCCGCCCGCCTCCCCCAGGGGTTACCTGAGTCTTCGACCCTCGCGGGTCACAGCTGTCTGCTCCGGCCCTCAGGTCTGGGCAGTGCACACTTCAGCTCCCTCCCGGCGATGTCCGGGTCGAAGGGGGATGGCGCGGGGCTCCCGGACGGGCCAGACGTGGCCTGGGAGCTCCGCTGGGTTCCAGGGATTTCCTCGCGGTGGCAGAGGTCCGCACCCGCAGCCGCCAACGACACTACGGCGGGGGCGTGGCCCAACCAACCAGTGGCACTACGGCGGGGGCGGCGTTTGGCAGCCCGCCCCCGTCAGGTGATGCAAGTGTTTGGCTTCAGGCCTAGCACGGCCCACAGGAAGCCTCGGCGACGCCTCTCCCTCTCAGAGGGCCGCGCCTCCAACCACAGGGACAGCGATTCTCCTCAGGGAATCCTCAGCGGGGCGGCCCAAGTCACGGGGGCGATCTGCAGCTTAGGAGCGATCCCTCTACACAGTCAGTTCTCCTGGGACTGCGGCGCTGATCACTTCCCCACCTCGCCCAGAACAGCAGTCAGTTTCAAGGTCTGGGCATTCCAGGGCTCCGGGCAGTAATAGAGGTATAGGGCGTTGGGCCGGTGAAGGGAACTCCCTATCTTTATGCCCTTCTTGACGGCTTGTTCTCTAAGGTCAGAGGCTACCGGTCGGGTCAGGTCACCAGATAGAGGGCGGTGTCAACCAGGGGGATATAGCAGGCCCTTAGGACGGTCAATTTCCCCCCTTTTAGCGCACCCTCCTCCCCACTCAAGCGCCTGCCTCCTGGCTCCTCACCTCACACCATCTACCTAAAATGGCCACCGCCCCTCACCCCTTTATAGAGCCTGGGCCCTGACTAGCCAGAGAGACCCAGAAGGTTCTGGAATCCCTCATGACAGCCTATGGCCCAGGCTCTGAGGTGACAGTTTAGGCCACCATTTTGTAGAGGAGATCTCGTTTGCCCTCCATTTTAGGGGAGCACCTTGCGCTTCATCCTCAATTAGTGAAGATGGGCACCCAGGGCCTCTACGTTAACACCAAAAAAAATATAGTGGACAGAAAAAAATGAGAAGGGGAAGGGACACAAAGAAAAAAAATTGAGGAGGGAACCACCAAAGGGGCTGACAGGTCTAACAAGTGTCCCCCTCAGCTGAAAGTGGGGAGAGCTACCCAACCCCTTGGGAGTCCTCTTCACTAAGGCGGAAATACCTGGATAGACCGTCAGCATTGGCATGGTCCACTCCTGGGCGATGTTCCACCCTAAAGTCCATTCCCTGTAGGGAGATGGACCACCTCAACAACTTGGGATTCTCGACCCTCATCTGCATCAGCCACCTGAGGGGTCGGTGGTCGGTCTGAACCAGGAAGTGCGAGCCAAACAGATATGGCCGCAGCTTCTTCAGAGCCCACACCACCGCAAAGGCCTCCCTCTCAATTGCACTCCACCTCTGTTCCCGGGGGAGTAGTTCCCTAGACAGGAAAACCACCGGTTGGTCCAGACCCTCGTCATTAAGTTGCGACAGCACTGCCCCGATGCCATGCTCCGACGCATCTGTTTGAACGATGAACTCCTTGGAGAAGTCAGGGGCCCTGAGAACAGGTGCCGCACACATTGCCTTTTTCAAGGTGTCAAAGGCTTGTTGACACCCCTCAGTCCAGATTACCCGTCGAGGGTGCTTTTTAGAAGTGAGCTCAGTCAAGGGGGCCACGATAGTACCGTATCCCTTGACGAAACGTCGGTAGTAGCCAGTGAGGCCCAAGAAGGCTCGGACCTCCGTCTGAGTCTTGGGGGGTTCCCAGGCCATGGTGGTTTCGATCTTGGCCTGGAGGGGTTGCACCTTGCCCCGACCCACCAAGTGACCGAGGTACACTACCGACCCCTGCCTGATCTGGCACTTACTGGCCTTGATCGTCAGACCCGCCTGCTGCAAGGCCTGAAGGACAGCCTAAAGGTGACACAAATGGTCCTCCCAGCTGCGGCTGAAGACAGCGATGTCATCCAGGTACGCAACCGAAAAGGCCTCCATCCCAGAGAGGACCTGGTTCACCAGCCGCTGGAATGTGGCAGGGGCGTTCTTGAGCCCAAAGGGCATCACACAGAACTGGTAGTGACCCTCAGGTGTGGAGAAGGCTGACCTTTCCTTGGCTCCATCTGTCAGGGAAATCTGCCAGTACCCGGATGTAAGGTCAAAGGTACTGAGATATTGGGCAGCTCCCAACCGGTCAATGAGCTCATCCGCCCTCGGGATGGGATGAGCATCTGTCTTTGTCACAGAATTCAGTCCCCTGTAATCCACACAGAACCGGAGTTCTGGGGTAGTGCCTGGCGGGGCAGTTTTGGGTACCAGTACCACCGGACTGGACCAGGGACTACTTGAAGGCTCAATCACTCCCAGCTCTAGCATCTTGGTAACTTCTCCATGGATGCTGGCCTTCACCTTATCCGACAGTCGGTAGGACTTGGACTTCACAGGTGGGCTGTCCCCTGTGTCCACATCATGGGTACACAGATGAGTCCTTCCCGGGATAAGCGAGAACAAGGAAGCAAACTGCTCCAGAACTTGGCGGCAGTCTTTCCGTTGTTCGGGAGTTAGGGATGGTGAGAGGATCACTCCCTCCACCGACCCATCCTTCTCTTGGGACGCAAAAAGATCAGGAAGAGGTTCACTTTCCTCTTCCTCTGACCCATCGGTCACCATCATTAAAGTGACCTCGGGTCTCTCTTGGTGAGGCTTGAGGCGGTTGACATGGAGCACCTGATGGGGCTGTCTGGGGGTCTTGAGGTCCACCACGTAGGTGACTTTGCCCTTCTTCTCAACCACCTCAAAGGGGCCTGACCAGCGATCCTGGAGGGCGCTAAGCTCTCCAGGTTCCATCACCCACACCTTCTGGCCAGGTCCCAGCTCCACCGGGTGAGCATTTCGGTCATACCATTCCTTCATGACCGTCTGGCTGGCTTCTAGGTTTTCAGAAGCTTGCTTCCACAACCTAGCCATTTGGCTACGAAAGGCCAGCATGTAGCTCACCACATCCGGGGGAAGTTTTCTGGGAGTCTTTTCCCATCCATCCTTCACCAGGCTGAGGGGTCCGCGCACAGGGTGTCCGTACAACAGCTCGAAAGGGCTGAAGCCCACTCCCTTCTGTGGTACCTCCCAGTAGGAAAACAGCAAGCAAGGCAGGAGGACGTCCCATTTCCTCCGCAGGCTCTCGGGCAGACTCCTGATCATGCCCTTTAAGGTTTTGTTAAACCTTTCCACCAGACCATTGGTCTGGGGGTGATAAGGGGTGGAGAACCGGTAAGTGACTCCACACTCTTTCCACATAGCCCGCATATATGCCGACATGAAGTTGGTACCTCTGTCCGACACAACTTCCTTGGGGAATCCCATCCGGGTGAAAATTCCCATAAGGGCCCGTGCCACCGCAGGTGCAGTAATGGTCCTCAGAGGGATAGCCTCTGGGTACCGGGTGACATGATCCACCAGAACCAGGATAAACCTGTGACCGGCAGACTTTGGTGGATCCAATGGCCCGACAATGTCGATGCCCACCCTTTCAAAGGGGGTGCCAACGACAGGCAGTGGTTCCAGGGGAGCCTTCAGCTTCACCCCTGTTTTCCCACTAGCTTGGCAGGTTACACACGTCCTACAAAAAGTGTCTGACGTAATCCTCATCTGAGGCCAGTAGAAATGAGGGACAAGTCGAGTAAAGGTCTTGTCTTGTCCCAAGTGTCCCGCCAAGGGTATTTCGTGAGCCAATCCCAAAAGGAAGGCTCGGTAACGTTGGGGAACTACCAAGGCCCGGGATGATCCATGCACCGGAGCCTTGGGTTCGCTATAAAGGAGACCATCTTCCCAGTATATGTGGAAGTTCCCTGAATCGTTACCCGCTGCCTGGGCTTCGGCCTGCCACCGTAAACCCTCAAGGGTAGGGCACTCCTTTTGGGCCAGACAAAACTCCTCCCTAGTAGGTCCTCCCTCCACCTGCCAGTCTGCAGGGGTAGGTAAGCCCTCCAGGGAAGTTACATCCCCCTCCGTAGACTCCGGGACCACTTCAGTCGCCCCATCCACCTTCGGGGGTTCAGATGCCAGGGCAGGCTTCCCTTGACCCCGTTTACCCTTTCCGGCAGCTGGTTGGGCCTTTGTCCCAGGCTTCAACCTCTGTGAACTCCCTCTTCGGGCAGTCACGGACCGTGTGTTGGCACACGTCCACTCAGGTGTCCCCAACATTCCCATGTGGGCCCTGAACTCGACCTCCTTCAACGCCGAGTGTTCAAGGTCATTCCCCAACAGGCAGTCGACCGGCATGGCAGGGCTTATCGCGACTCGTAGAGGACCCGCAACCCCTCCCCACTCAAAGGGAATCTGGGCCACCGGATAGTGTCCCTCTCGGTTGTCAGCCATCACAACCGGGTGGACTACATTTGGAACCACCTGCCCTGGGGACACCAGCTGACTCCTTACCATAGTCATGCTGGCTCCTGTGTCCCTCAGAGCCTCCACCCTCTGGGCATTGATGGTGACCCATTGCCTGTACTTGGTAATATTCGAGGGCACCTGGGTCTTAGGAACCATCTCACAATCCCCTAGGGACACTAAGGTTAGCCCTGCCCACTCACCTCCCTTATCTAGGGGCAACTCCTCCCCAAGCACTACACTCGCCACCCCAGGGGTCTTTCCTCCAATGGGAGGGTGTGGCCTCTTGGGACACTTGGCATCCCCCTTATAGTGCCCAATCTCACCACACTCATAACATCGGACAACCCTAGGCTGCTGACCACGGTCAGGATAAGGGGGTTTGTGGGGGCCAACCTTAGGAGGGAATCCTACTCCCTTCCCTTGTGAACTCTTTTGGGGGCCTTTGGAGAACTCCTTCTTTTTGTCTCCCCCCTCTTTCTTCTGGGGGGCGCCCTGTCCAGCCCCTTGGAAATTCCCTCCAGTCCCTTTTGAGGATACCCGGGTACTGGCCCAGATATCCGCCTCCTCTGCAAGCTTCCTAGGATTAGTTAGCTTGCTGTCCACCAGGTGTTGACGCAGCTCCGGAAAACTTTTCTCGAGGAGGTGCTCCTTTAGAATCAGATTATACAATCCCTCGTAGTCCTTTACCTCACTGCCCTGTACCCAGCCCTCCAAAGCCTTCTTGGCGTAATCCAGGAAGTCCACCCAATTCTGGGTGGCCAACTTTTGACTGCCCCGAAACCTCTGCCTGAATTTTTCAGGGGTCAACCCAAATTTCCTGACTAGGGCGACCTTCATAATGGGGTAATTGGTCTGATCTTGCTGTTCCAAAGCTAACAAGGCATCCCTCCCCACCGGAGGCATATACCTGTATAGACCACCCCCCCACTGAGCTTCGGGGACCCCATGGGCTCGTAAGGAGACCTCATAGGCAGCCAGCCATTTAACGATGTCATCCCCGACACCATAGCTGGCGACTACATCTTTTGGCAGGTAGGGCCTGGGCTCCCTGGGGTTTTCTCTAGGTACGCTGCCAACAATGGGACTGCTGGGGGTTCCCAACTGTAGGGCTTTGAGTTCCAATTCCTTTAAATGGAGCTCATGGAGGAACCGCCTCTCCTCCCTCTCTTTCTCCAAACGGGCCAGTTCCATTTTAAACTGCCTCTCCTCCCTCCTGTCAGCTAAGTCAGCGGATGACAGGCTTCCCCCCGAAGCGCTACTACCCGCTCTTGAAGGGGCACTAGGTCCTGCACCCATGTGTCCACTCCCAGGGGAGAAAAGTAATTCTGGTTCTTCTGTGGTGTCCAGTTCTGGTCCCTCCTCCCGTTTCCCGCTAGGGTGGGCCATGACCCAGGCTCTCAAGCTAGTTTGGAGTTCTATTTTCTTTGCCCCTTGCTTGAAAAACACCTCCCTCTCCTGGCAAAATTATTTTAGTTGAGTTACCGTATATTCTTCCAGCCTACCCAACTCAAACTCCATCCTACCAGGTGGGACCCAATCCCGCAGAACAGAAGTTTACAATAGAAGACCTTTCCTTTAAGAGGAGATACACCACAGGACAGGACAATTTTGAAAACAAAATTCCAATTAGGGAGGCAACCTGGAGAAAACTCCAGTAAAAAAAAATCAGGTGTAGGTTGTGGCGCGCGCCAAACTGCTACTGAGCGGATGCAAGCACAGATTCAGGATCCCACCGCTGAACACCAACTTGTTGGACCTAAGATCTTGGCTTAAGGGGGAAGGCCTATACTCGTTCACATGGTGTGCTTGCACCACACTCGTCTCGCACTCCAGCGCACCACCAACAAAAAAAATGACGCTACACCAAGAAGCTGGAAAAGGTGGAAAAACTTTATCTTTCCTTATTTCTCGTTTCTTCTTTTCTTTTCTCTTCATAACAAATCAATTATTACACCACCCACAGCAGTGGCTTAGCACTTTGAATAGAGTCAGTCGATTTAGTGCCGCACATAACAATGACCTGGCATGTTGAATTGAGTGAAGAACTACACAGTCGCATATGATACTGACATTACCTGGTAAAGGGTCAATAAATAATATACCACACATAGCATGAACATTGCACTGTCAAGATAATCATTAATTACAAGGCCGCACTTAGCATGGGCACTACTTTAAATAGGGTCAATAAATAGTATGCAACACATAGCATGAACATTGCACTGTCAAGATAATAATTAGTTACAAGGCCGCACTTAGCATGGGCACGACTTTAAATAGGGTCAATAAATAATATGCAACACATAGCATGAACATTGCACAGTCCAGATAGTAATTAGTTACAGGGCCGCACTTAGCATGGGCACTACTTTAAATAGGGTCAATAAATAATATGCAACACATAGCATGAACATTGCACAGTCAAGATAGTAATTCGATCGCACTGAAACCCAGACCCTAGGAACCTAGCGCTTCACAGCATGACATGGCACATAGCGCTACGCATGGCAGATTAATAGCACCTCACAGCCGGACATGTAACCCCGCGCTGTACATAGGCCCTCCAGTGAAGCGGTGCCTCCAAATTTCCAGAGCGCTAGGGGACTGGCGCTTCAGCGGGGCCCCTAGTTTCACAACATGGCCCACAGTATTCTGAGCTTCACGGTGGCAGGCGGGTCAGTTAGGGAGCCCCGCAGGCTACATATAGGGGCCCGGGTCGGCCTATCCCCTCGTCGGGGTCAGTGGAGGCCCACCCAGCTTGCGGAGCACTTCCCCGGGGGAGGGGCGAGTCCAGGGCCTCTCTCCGGCCTTCCGCCCACCTCCCCCAGGGGTTACCTGAGTGTTCGACCCTCGCGGGTCACAGCCGTCTGCTCCGGCCCTCAGGTCTGGGCAGTGCACACTTCAGCTCCCTCCCGGCGATGTCTGGGTCGAAGGGGGATGGCGCGGGGCTCCCGGACGGGCCAGACGTGGCCTGGGAGCTCCGCTGGGTTCCAGGGATTTCCTCGCGGTGGCAGAGGTCCGCACCCGCAGCCGCCAACGACACTACGGCGGGGGCGCGGCCCAACCAACCAATGGCACTACGGCGGGGGCGGCGTTTGGCAGCCCGCCCCCGTCAGGTGATGCGAGTGTTTGGCTTCAGGCCTAGCGCGGCCCACAGGAAGCCTCGGCGACGCCTCTCCCTCTCAGAGGGCCGCGCCTCCAACCACAGGGACAGCGATTCTCCTCAGGGAATCCTCAGCGGGGCGGCCCAAGTCACGGGGGCGATCTGCAGCTTAGGAGCGATCCCTCTACACAGTCAGTTCTCCTGGGACTGCGGCGCTGATCACTTCCCCACCTCGCCCAGAACAGCGGTCAGGTTCAAGGTCTGGGCATTCCAGGGCTCCGGGCAGTAATAGAGGTATAGGGCGTTGGGCCGGTGAAGGGAACTCCCTATCTTTATGCCCTTCTTGACGGCTTGTTCCCTAAGGTCAGAGGCTACCGGTCGGGTCAGGTCACCAGAAAGAGGGCGGTGTCAACCAGGGGGATATAGCAGGCCCTCAGGACGGTCAATTTCCCCCATTTTAGCGCACCCTCCTCCCCACTCAAGCGCCTGCCTCCTGGCTCCTCACCTCACACCATCTACCTAAAATGGCCGCCGCCCCTCACCCCTTTATAGAGCCTGGGCCCTGACTAGCCAGAGAGACCCAGAAGGTTCTGGAATCCCTCATGACAGCCTATGGCCCAGGCTCTGAGGTGACAGTTTAGGCCACCATTTTGTAGAGGAGATCTCGTTTGCCCTCCATTTTAGGGGAGCACCTTGCGCCTCATCCTCAATTAGTGAAGATGGGCACCCAGGGCCTCTACGTTAACACCACAAAAAATATAGTGGACAGAAAAAAATGAGAAGGGGAAGGGACACAAAAAAAAAAATTGAGGAGGGAACCACCAAAGGGGCTGACAGGTCTAACAGGAGTACAAAGGGGTTTGGGAGGAGTAAAAGGGAGGTGGAGGGGGAAGAGTCAGAGGTAAGGGTTTAGAAAGGTTTGTGTATTTGTAAAGCACACAATCACCTAGAAGGGCATCCTGGTTGCTGAATAACATGTTTATTGTTTAGCAGACATAGACACTGGGTTGGAAATATTGTAGATGTAGTTATTAACATATATCAAAAAATATAAAAACAATGTTTGGGGGTACCCATCCCCCCCTCTAATATGGTAGGGTTTCAGGATGCATAGTTTACCCTTTAGGACTCTGCTAGCTCCAGATCCTCTCACATTGAGTTAATTTTTTTTGTGGAGTTTTATAAAGCGCAAACTAGACCTGAAGGTATCAGAGAGCTTTACATGAGCACCAGTTGCATTACAGACCGACACATTCATTTTTGTTAGACACGGGGAGATTAAGCGATTTGCGAAGAATCACAGGATGTTGAACGTCCCTGCCGAGACTCGAGCCCGGTTTCCCAGCTTCGAGGCCGACCACCCTAGCCACTAGGCCACATCCTCGCTCCATTTGAGGAAGACGAGGCTGGCAGTGGTCATGGAGTGTCATCGCCACTTGCTGAAAATCTTTGTGTCTGTGGAAACCACACTGCAGGACAATGCCTGACAATAAAGCTGCATTTCCCTGAAATACATGAACTCTCAAATTGGTTGGCTATGGCAGTGGCCACCTTGATTTGTTGGGTATAGGTTTCCTCATGTTCCACGCATCCTTTCTGGGCACTCTGTAATGTGACTGCAGTCCAAGGCTTGGTAGTTTGGATTTGTGATTTTGGTTGAAGAACAGTTACTTGCATGAGGGATTCCTGGAGGTAGCATGGAATACAGAAAATCTTTCTGAGATCAAGTCATGTTGCAAAACCGAACTTCGAAAAATTGCTGAACATTGACTTCTCTCATCCAAAACATTGAATATTCCATATATAACTACTTTTTAGTTGCACAAACAGATGAGCTACCAGCCAGAAGAAACTAAGAGGCTGAAAATATATTTTGGCAGAAGGAAGCATTAGAGTCAGGGTGACACATTGACTTACTCCCTCGCCCTGACTGCACCTCCACCCGCCAAAGCACGAAATGACCTGTTACGGTTTGGTGCAGACCTCTGTGAACAGGACGGAGCCCTGCACCAAACTGTTTTCTTTTTTGTTTTCAAGAAGAAAATCCCAAAGTGGGATTTTCTTTTTGAAAATAGAAAAGAAAATGCCGCTTTCACCATGGTAGTCATCTGCCTTGGGTGAGGGGGGCATTCTTAGTTTTTTACTGCCCCTTACTGCCAGGGTTTGCCTGGTGGTGATGGGCAGTAAAAAAAATTGGCATTATGGCTGCCCATCCTAATTGGGTGGACGGACATATAGGCAATTCTCTGACGTCCCTAAATCCGTCGGGCCATCGGAGCAGTTTCCATGTACCCTCTCCCGTTTCTACAGGTGGTGAAATGTAGTCTTATTGTGTGTGGTTAGTGGTATTATGTGGTGAGGCATGGAAGAGTGCGTCGCGCCCATTGAATCCAGAAGAATAGTCTGATGTGTTCTGATATGGGAGTTCTCTTGCTGCTAGAATTGCAGAACAAGCATTAAAAAATATTTTACAGCAGGGAATGGGTGGGTTTCAACTCTGTCTGAAAGACTAACAGTCTCTCCCTTCAACACAGGAACGTATTGTAAAGGCTTATCTCTATCCCCTTGTTTTCATTAGTGTCAGGGAAGCAATGGATGGCACTCATTCACACTGTGTCCCCATGAGCCTTTGAGAGGAGACTTTTGTACATGGAAAATGCACCACTGGATGCTTGTCACTAACTCGACCCTGTTACAGTGACTGACTTTTGCGTCTACCTGAGTGTTACACCAACCATATCCATTTCTTTAAGGGCCATTACCTCCAAAGTGCAGTGTTACTACACTATGTCCAGTCCAGGCAATGTGGATGGAAAAGACATGTTGTTGTAACTGCAATTCAGGATAATGTTTGTGGCAAAGGTCATTGTTAGTTGGATGTAGTAGTAGTTTCTAATGAGGGTGCGCTACACTGCGGTGTTAAATCGCTGAAAATGCATGATGCTAACTTAATGATTAGACATTGATAGGAGCAATAGTGTGCAAAGAAAATGACGTCATTACCAAAGGAAATACAATGGGCTGCTGGATAGGTTGACCTAATCATTAACATAGCAGTGGTGTTTTTAGTTTACTGGACTTATGTCTGCATGGTGTCAATATCATTCGGTTGTTCTTGATATTTTTCCTCAGTTGGGTGAAAGTGCTTAAGAAAGCCGTTTCTGTTTGATTTTTGTATCAAGAAACGATTTCCTATACCAAAAAAAGCTGTTGATATCGTTTATGAAAAGTGTGTTTTCTCTGTTCCGTGGGACTGCGCTGCAAATGTTAACAGTATCACCATGTTGAAGAAGGTGTTAAGTTTCTTCTAAAGGAATGTTTCGGTGCCTCATCTGTAATAAATTAGCAGCGAAGATTTACCTATCCGAATTTTATATTCATTCCATTGCCTTCTGGGAAGTGTAACAAGGAGCTCTTGTGTAGAACAGTCACGGGACCTGCAATCCAAGCTGGGAAATTCTTGACATCTATTGCAACAATATTTTCCTTTCAAAGACGATTTCGCTTCTTCGAACACCCAATGGAACGATTAATCACCGCTTATGAGGAAAGTAGTTAAACTACATGAACTGTTTTATGGGAAACAACAAAGAGAAAATGATCAAATATGCTTCTCTTGGAAGAATATTCCAGAAGAATCATTTACACCACTGGCTTCTTGTTGTGGCCAAACCCACTTTGCTCGCAGGGTATTCTGAACTGCCAGAGTTCCTGCACATGCTTTCCTGCATTCACTTTCACATCTACTGTGAAGCAGATTATTAAAAGTGCTGCAAACAGACATTGTGTCCCAGTGTTTTACGTGGATATCACTCAACTGAGTTAAAAGGGTGAAGGAAGAAAGTGATTTAACAAATGATGGTAAATAGTTTTGTATGTCCGCCTTCAAATAAGAGGCTACCAAGAAGCACGTTTAGGCTGGTACATTTATTTTGAAGTAGGGTGTGAACTCTTTTAATTACGTCGGAATGGGCACCTTGAATTAATTGGCGGCATAGGAGTATTTACAATGTGCAGGAAATATTACTGACTTTTGCAACTGCTCCTTCTGAACGCATTTTCATTTACACACTGCAGCTCTTAGCCTGGTTTGTCGCCTGTACATACAGCTTGCTTTACTCCCCTCGATGGGTGTAGTTTTCTGTAGCCTCACATGACTTTGCACTGTTAGTGACTAGGTGTCACAGAGATATAACAAGCCTGCAGTCTACAGTTTGATGGCTGGCACTGCCTTCAATGTGTATCATAGACACTGAAAACAGAGTTTCAAAGTGCCAGGAAGCGGGTTTTGCTCCTATGTAGCTCTTTTCAAGAAGAGGAAAACCCAAGCAAGCTGCCAATCCAGGAGCAGAGTAGAGAACATTCACCGCCTGCAGCAGGTTGATTGCTGTCCCCAATAAAACCTACATCTGCCCTAACTGTGCACTCCTAACTTGTTTCTCTGATGCAAACCTGCATTGCGGTGGTGGCCACCACTGCCTGCCTTCCCTTGTACCTCTACCTTCTTCAGAAGATGCAATTCCTCTACTTGCTACCTGCGCTGAAGATCTATGAATGTGGCCTGTGACCTTACAGCTCACTCCTGCTTGCACAACTGCACTGCCCAACCTGCTTTCCTTGGTGACCTTGTAGGATCTTCACCTTATCGCTTTAAAGTGTCGCGAGCGAGTTACAGATTTCTCTTTTGACCAGTCCCAGGACTGCTTGCTTCGTTTTTTTGTAAGGAGAGACTATTTTGCTCAAAGTTGTCAAAAGAGTAGGGGACATGAAAGAAGGAAGATTACGAGATAAAGTCCGCTTTCACCCAGAGTTTAAGGTATATGTGGAAGAGAAGTCCCATTTTTGACCTGAGATGTGACTAAGATCCCACACTGACTAAACAGAACCAACCACAGGGGTAAACCAGCTTTTACCTTGGGCAATCCTTGGCTCATATTTGGTACCTTTGTCTAAACAAAAGACTGAGAACAGCACCAAGGTGTTATAAGTTTATGAGTAAGAAAGTTAACCAAATAACAATACTATTAAAGGATGTAGAAGTCCAAGACAAGTGGAGTTAAAAAGATAATAGTTTATTGAGAAAGATGTTTGAAAAAATAAGAAAATCAGTAAAGTTTGAAAGCTGTGTCCATAGGGAACCATGAGAAGCTTATCATTCTATATTAGTCAGTGACAAATAGGTGTCATTTTACAAGCCCCCAGTCTGTGGCTGCACATGCCTGGATAAACGTTGCCTGAGCCAGTCAATGCTACTACCTTCTGACTTGGAATCTTTCTGTTTGGTGCAAACAGTGCAGCAGGTTGGGCCAGATGGCTGTGTCGGTGAGTCAACGTCAGTCTTGAACATCCATGATTCAATGGTGCAGTTAATTAGGGGCAGTGTGCTAAAACGTTCTGGATGATTTTTTTTCAGCTATGATTCAAAGCGGGGTAGATGGGTTCAGGTGGAGTCTTGCCTATGTCCTCTGCTGGAACGCTGCATGGAGGGAAAACGTAGACAGCTAAAGACAGTGTTACAAACAAACATTTTTCATAGCAATCTTTAGGACTGGATCCAATGAACATAGTTAACTTCTGTGTACTTATATAGGGATCAACACAAGCTTGACAACTGGTACTAAAGGTCTCCAACTTATATTCCACTGACGTTTGTCATCCTGGAGTAGGCATCAGGCTTCCTCTGATCTTTCCACACAGCCTGTTGCTAGCACCAGAGACAGGTTCTAGAGCAGGGTCTAGGCTTAGGCAGTAGACCTAGACTCATATGTCCTTGGAAATGTGTCCAGTAAATTGTCTTTAGTGTTCCTGACTTTACCTTCCAGGCAAAATGTTGTTTGCTCATGGCAACTCGTTTGTGAAGCAGAGATTCCTTTCTAAGCGAATTAGGACTTCTTCCTTGTTGTCTGCTTTCTATGCTTGGCCTGAGAGTAGAAGTGCATCCAGCATGGGGGAAGCATGGTTCTCTACCCTAAATTAACGATGATCTCTTTCTCGTGAGTCTTACTCGCCCTTTCTCAGCAATGTGATATCACCCGAGTTCTATTATACTTGTCTTTAAAGTTGTGAATGTTCTTTGCTCTGTTTTACCAGGGAGACCTGCAGACACATTCCTATCTCCTGCGATAAACAAGAGGCAAGGATGCTTCCCTCAGATGTGGAGGAAGAAGGTATAGTTGAGCATGCAGTAGACAAAGGGCTGCCTGCAGCTGAAACTGGAATCCTGACTTTCTATTGATCAAGCACAGACAAAATCTGCCTGTGAGCCGAGGTCTAAGTCCGAATTTGACCATGAGACCCACTGTCCGGCTTTGAGGTCACGGAGGGGTGTCAACATTGTTGTGTACCTTGGGAAAAGCACAGAGAGCAAGGTTGTAGTGAAGCACCCCCTACCATCTTCAGCAGGGGTCAGAATGACTTGCCCTTGATGGCTTATAATACACTTTGATCTGTGACCTCAGGTCACAAGATAGAAGCTAATAAATATTGCAGGAAATGAGCTAACGTGACAAAGCTGTAGGGTAAGGGCAAAGGGGCACTAAAGTGCCAAAACGCTTCACTGAACAGAAGGGAAACAATGAAAATGTTAAAGAAAAAAGCAAGAGGTCAATGAAGTGATAGAACAAGAAAGAAGAATGGACATAAGATTGGAAAGAAGTGAGAAATGTGGTCAGAAAGAAAGTAAGAGCGATTGAAAGAAGTAAAGAGATGTAATGATGAATTGAAAGAAGGAGTAAAATAGAAAGTAGGAAAGACGGAAAGGGAGAAAGGGAGAAAGAAGGAATAAAGGCATGAAGGATGTAAAGAAGAACAGAGGGAAGGAACACAGAAATACAGAATAAAATTGAAAGAAAGGAAAGACAGAAGAAAAGCTTGAAAACACAATGAAATAACAAAGAAGGAAAATATGGAAAGAAGGATTGAGAGACAAAGGGAGGAAAGAAAGAGCAAGGAGGGAAGGGCAATGAGAGGAAGGAAAGAAGCAAAATGCAGAAAGAATTAAAGAAGGCACAACATTATTAAAAGAATGGGAGTAGGATGGACTGGAAGATGATAAAAAAGGAAGAAAAAATAAAGAATGAGGAAAGGGAGAAAGGAGGAAAAAATTAAAATATAAGAATATATAGAAGGACATAAAGATAGAAAGAAGGTGAAACAGAACGGATGAAGAACAGAGAGAAGTAAATTAACGTATATTGAAGGGAGAGTGGGAAGAAAGAATGATATAAAGAAAGATCAAAAGAAAGGAAAGAATGAATGATTGACAGAAAAAGCAAAGAAGGAGGTAATGAGAAAAGCAGCTATTTAGCCAAATTCTTTTGAAATTGTGCTTTAAATGCTTCTCTTCGCACCTTTTTCCCATGAGAACAAGTCCAACAGGGCTTCATAGAAATGACTGGTCCAGCTCAATTTGTTCGCTAGTTCAGTGACATGTTGTTCAAAGTGGAGGATATTTTATATTTCTGACTACTTCGTTGACAGTGAGTGGTGGTGGCAGCATACCAATTTCAAATCTATTATGTTTGGATAAGCCTTTCTACCTGTTCCAATAAGAACGTGATGCCAACATGCCCAATCATGTAAAGCTCTGCTTGCATGCCTGATGTACCTTTGTGTACGTTGAGTGTGTGTGTATGGTGCCTTGTAGCACAACTTCAGTTTTTTTGGAGTGTGTGTATGTTGTAGCCAGTGTGATCCATTTTAGATTGCCCCTGTTACTGACATGGTACAAGATGGATGTTTTGGTACACGCTCCAAAGGCAGTGGAAGAGCATTGCCTCCAGTACTGAACTGAAGGGTGTGGCTTCAGACACTGAGGTGTGGAGGGATGGAGACAGGGATCCCTTTAGAAATGTTATATGATCTATTTAGCAGGCAATTGCTCGTTAGTCCTTCTTGAGCACTGACATTTGGTTGATGGAAAGGTAATGCAGGTGAGTTAGCAGATTCAGTTGTTAGACGGCGCAAAGTTTCTGTGCCTGAGACTTTTATTTTCCCTTGAGTGGCCCAATCGAGAAGACTGATGACAACTAGGTGCAGAGCGATTGTGGCTGTGTTATGCATACAATTGCTTGGAGCCAGCATCATCGCAACCTAATATGAAAGCTATCACCTTACACAAACGATTTGTCTGCACTGCAGAAAAGAAATACAGTTATATAACGACCCCAAACTGGTTCCTGAACAGTAGACAATAGATCCACATCCTGTGTCTGGAAATCATGTCTAAAAGTGGGACCCAAGATTCCAACACAGCATTCAAAGAGCTGCAGTGATCCATGGCTAGTATCGCTGATAGCTAGTCACCCGGTTGAGATTAAGCATTGCCTGAAGTCTGCTTATCTTGCCAGAGACGCTGTGGGTCTGCCTGAGAGCTGGGAGTCTATCTACCTGCTGAGAGCGTAGAAGGGGGATGCCATGACCCACTGATGGCTGTCTGCCCAAGGAGGAGAAGCCCAGCTTCTGAGCCTGGAGAGGGGAATGGCCTAGAAGAAACAGATTGCCAAAGGGGGATGTCCAGAGGTGACCTGCAAGGATCTCAGGGTTTCCTGGCCTCGCTGTGTGACCACAAACCAGGTTGATATGCACGATCAGCCTGAAGAGCACCCACTCCAGTGACCACCACAGAGGAAGGCAGACAACATGTGATGAGTACCTTCACCGAATCACCGTATCCTGTATCCAGCACCATGTACTTTAGCAAATGACTCTCCCGCCATAAGTATCGAAACACTAGTACGGAGTACCTTCACCCAGCTCTGTATTCTTCAATACCTGAATGTGGAAAGAAGGAGGTGGGGCTCCTCTTCCAAGCTCCCCAAGTGTGGCCCACATCAGGAACCAACGCCTGAGAGACATTGACTTTTAAGTATGTATAACAGATTTTGGTTGGGCTTTTGAAGGTAACTGCAACCTGCATACAGGAACTGCATGGTCAACAATTGCAGACTGACCTACAGGTCACAGAATATAAAACGCCACCTCCACTTCATCATAGTGAGCCTGCAGATTCCCCTAATTCAATGACTCCGCTGCTCTTTGTAGTGAACCTCCATAAACCCGGTAGTATGCATCTGGTAATGGTAGTTCTACCATTTCTCTATGTACCATATTATGTTTTGATGTGATTAAAGTACTCTTTTCCTAAAAAGAAAAGCACTGGCTAGACATTTATATTGTGCTTAATTTATTTTTGAAAACGCATCTTATTGGTTTTAGTGATATGTATCACAATACAAAACAGTAACATTGCAACAAGGTGCTGTACATTCCCAGTACCTCCCCGCACCACCCCCTTTTGAAACCAGCCCCCACTCGTTATTTACAGGGCGTTCCGCTCAGCCTGCATCAAAGCCTCTGACCCACATAATTATGAATTTCTGCCCCTAATGTAGTAGTGCAAGGACCCATCCGCGTGATGGTGATCCCTCAGTAATCCACCCTTCGCTGCCAAATTTGTATGTATTTTTGAGGGAAACCCATTGCTTCCTAAACCGGTTACTCCCCGGTCATGCACCAGTTCAAACCTTCCCTCCAATCCTCGGTCGAGGGCGGCGAGTCTGCTTTCCATTGATGGGCAATATCCCTTTTAGCCAGTCGAACCCAGCCATAAACCATGTTTTTATAACGATCCTCCTTAACGTCAGAGGCAATATGTAGAAGAATCAGTTTGGAGTCCTGCGGTATAGGACACCCTAACACGTGGCCCAAACAGGAAAGTATCTTACTCCAACAAGCATTGAAAATGCAATAGGTCTTGCCCTTGATTAAGTTAAAGCCATTTGCTTTGCTAATGGTATTGTATAGCAAAGCAAATGGCTTTAACTTAATAAAAGGCGAGACCTGTTGCATTTTCAATGCTTGTTTCTATAGCAGTGCTTTCTTTAGACCAGGAGTAGAAATGGTTAGCATGTGGTCTAATCTGTGTTTAAAGATACATTTGTTGTAGATTGGGATATTGTCAACTTTGACAAAAAACTCGCCGACCCATCGGCTTTTCTCACAATTTTTGGATTATCCAGCTTGGTAAATGTACATATTCATGTAGAATGCGACATTTATACAAATCAATCTAAAGTAGACATTATTCTTTACCAATCCTGGCCCAGAAGTCGAAAACTCGTGCACCTTAGCCACCGTTAAAACACACAACCATTAGTGGAAACTGAACTAATCATCTTTTAATAGAAGAGCAGAGAGCCACCCATGAAAGCACACACAAAGTTATACAAACGCCAAATGTTTGCAGTCTGGCTGATATGGTACACATTCCAAGAATGACAAGCATAGCCACTGACTGTTAATCAGCTGGTGAAAAACTTTTTATTCTCTGGCACAGACTCCAGGAAAGTCACAGAGCAAATTAAATCTAAATGCGGTGGGTGCACTCTCGCCCTCATGCATCGTGACTCTGCAGGGTTGAAGGGAGAACAGACAACCACCAATGAGCCAAACTGACGGCGATAAACAACGCATCCGACGAGAATGGCGGAAAACGTGGAAGATATCAAATTAAAAAAGTGTGCGTTAGAACTCTAGACTGAACGCTGCCAATCACTAATTCGCTAAGAAAGGTTCAGTGATGAAGAAACCCCCTTACTAGCGATCTGTAGATTAAAGTGCAGTTACCTGCTTGTGAGTGCCCCCTGTTACGATACCAGAGGCATTAATCACACATGCACCCTAAGCTGACGAACTACACTTGCAAGGCACACAGATGGCGACCTTTTGGAATCGATACGGATTCCAGGCGTGCACGCGGTGGGACAGAAGATGTGCACGCGGGGACTGGCTTTACTGGCGGCGAAAAAAAAAGTCCCCAGAGTATCACGCCGCCAGTAAAGCATCCAATCCTGGCGTGCACATCTTCTGTCCCACCGCATGCACACCTGGAATCTGTATCGATTCAAAAGTAGGTTTTGGGCCCCAAGCATGTAGAGGTCGGTGCCCATTGGTCCTGTTATTGATGATTTTGCGCATGTGGTCACTCTCTGCAGGAGGCCAAAGATAGCGAAGGCTGGTAAGATTTGCGGGTGGTAGAGAAGTCTTTGAGGAGGGACAACGACCCTGGTAGTGGGAAACGCGACTCCCTCACCATGAAAGTCAGTCTCACAACCCACACTACATACAACCGGTCACACCAAACACAACGCAAAGACCTACGGCCGCTTCTGGTTCATGAATGCCACGCCCACTTTATAATACATTTAAAGTGTGACCATCGTCACTCACTCATGTAATCCTACGGTGCTTCGAAGTGACCCTGGGTGACATAATGCGTTCTCCCTTCTCTAACCCGACCTTATACTCTCTTTACCAATCCCTTCCTCTTACCCCAAGACTGCACACACCCCACAGCGTTTCTAATCTGCCCAGGGTGGCATGACCTGTTACTTTATTTCTCTTTTTGTTCTCTGGCCACGTTCCCGCCTCCACGCCCTCCCTCCTCCCCGCCTCCGTCTATCATTTTCCCCCAGATTGCCCCAGATGCACTTTGCATTTTTATTTATTTATTTTTATTTTATTTATAAAGTTTTATATAGCGCTAGCTAGACCCTTGGGTATCAGAGCGCTTTACATACACAAAGGAAAATATTGAGGACATGAGGATTCATAAAGTAGTTCATACTTTTACAATATTCAAGAGATCTTCTTTATGCATAGTGTCAATGTGTGTTCTGTCACATATGGGAGGACCAACAATAGTTTTAGAAGCAGTGAGTGTAGGGAAATGCAACATATTCATGAATCACCCAGAAACAAAACTTGTGTTTCTGACAGCGGATTAAGATAGAGGTACTGGATCCTTTGTACAGCATCAATATGTAGTGAGTCTGGGCTCGACAATATGTCCCAAACAAGCATTGGCATAGCCAATAGGTCTCGCCTTTGGGACCTTATAAGTATTTAGCCATGCAACAGTTGATGTTGTTGCACCGGGGATAATGTGCTGGATAACTAAACACTTATAAGGTCAAGAAAGCGAGACCTATTGGCTATGCCAATGCTTGTTTCCTCTTACTATGTCTGCTGCAGAATCAATTGTTTGATTTTGTGGAGAAAGGTGTCCCTTCCTACACAAAATCAATCAGCTGCGCAACGCAGGCACCCCTGCACCATGGTGCACGGGTGCCTGTGTTGGTGCATGGCAGCCCATACTGCACCAGCACTGGGGGAAAGGACAGGAATGCACTACATCTCATGTACACAGTGCATTCCTGCACTCTGATTTTGACGCAGGGCAGCGCAGCAAGATACCTTGCAGCGCTGCCTTCCACCAAAATCTAGTAAATTAGGCCCTCAGAGTGAGCATTGGGTCTACCTCTTTCAGCCACTGGTTTGAGACTTTGTCAATCATGCCGTGGGTCAGCTCTGTGAATTATCAACCTCTCATCTATCCCACCTAATGACATTTGCGGTTTGCTTGTATCCTTCCACCTCCACTGGAGTGCATGCATTGAGCTGAATTAATAACTCCCTACCCCGTCCAGCTGGCATCCTCCTGTGTGTCACACTCTAATGTGCTAACATATTAAACCCTGACCTATTGACTTTGCCAATGCTTACTTTAAGAATTCTTGCTGTGTAGCCGGTTTGTTCCATTCCTTTAGGAAAAGGTCAGTGAAATTTCTCCAAATTAGTTTGCTCCACTCTTTTCTCAGTGCAGGTTTCATTAGTAGAAATGTGCCTGTTTCCCACGTGAAAGTGGTGCCTGTAGAAACAAGGAGAAACCGCAAACAAAAGACAGGCTCACCTCCTACAAATGAAGTTTGTCCGCTTTGATAAATTGGGGCTTACTCCTGGTTTACTAGCAAATGTAGGAGTATGCGCAGAGCAGTACAAGAGTTAGACACAGTCAAATATTGAGACCCGAATCGAGCTGGGCCAGTGAAGCTGGACCATCATGTAGCCCCGCAAGGTTGAACCAGCCCAGGAGATCTCTTCTCTCCTGAGTGATCAATGGGTATTGTATACAGCAGGTCGGGGTTGTCTGCAATCTCACAGTTCATTAAGTAAAGAGCAGCCTCGTTATGGAGTGACTTTTAAAATGATAGATTTTTATTTATTGAGAGGTTCCCAGCCATTAATCTGAGAGGAGGGACGCACCAAAGGAGAAGCGGGTCCATTAATGATTTGACATTAGTAATTTAATTAAATTGGGGCTCTGACTATCATTGCAGAAAATGAAACATTAGTTCTACACCGATTCGCAGAGCGTTTACCATCTTTAACACCGAGGCCCTCACCTTTCACTTTCGTCCATCGGCTCGTGCTGTCCGAACCGTAAGTAATTTGCCTGTCTACGAGCTTGGCAAGACTAGAGAAAATGACGAAAACTGAGGGTGCGCTCGGGGACAGACATTGCTTTTGAAACTTTTGCAAAGGACAAAATAAACTGTAAAATTTCAAAGTTTGCAAAGTTGTTTGCTTTTCCATTTCATTGTGAAAATCTTGACTTTTCTGGCCATTTCGTTTTTACACCTATCTTCATTTAACACTAACAAAATAGTTCTGCTTTGAAATATTTTGCAGAAAACAGTGTGGGTGTTTCTGCTGTATAAGGCCCCTCCCCAGCTCGGCTGCATTCAATTGCAATGAAAATAATCCAGCTGTGTGATGAACACGATCTGTCAACACAGAAAAAAATGTTTACGGGATGTAAAGATGAACATTTTGCAAGTATTGTGTCAGGGAACTTCGCAAAACTTTGTCAGGAACAAAAAACACTGTATAGCACTAATAAAAATCCATTATGGATTTGAAAATGTTTCCCTTGTTGTGTTGAATTCTATTGACAATTGCTGGAGAGTTAGTACAGATCACTGGTGTTGGCTGTGAAAGTGAAACGACCGCGCGAATAAACAAGCCGAGGTGACAAGAAGGGCTGGGCGAGAAGGGAGGGGGGAATGCCAGCATCAGAGGAGCCTGATTAAAGCTGACGAAAAGGGAGGGGGAGAAGGGAGGAGGGAGTGCGAGCAGCAGCTGTGCACGTGCACGCTATCGTGCACTCAAGCTTTAGGCCTGCCAAATCATGTGGGTAGCACTTTTGAAAGCCCACTTACAAAATGTCTCAAAGAGACAGCTTGCGCTGTCTCAGCGAGACCTAAAAAAAGATACATCTATAGGTGGGGTGGGGTGGACAATGCAGTATAGAATGCAATGGTATTCCATTACCATCCCAAGCTATACCTTTGCTCCATTCCATTTAGTGATAACAAACCACCACGATTAAAACAGTACTGCTTCACACCTCTTTGGCAGCCACCACATTCCTCTTGCTAACTTCTACCCACAGTGAAGTAGAATTCAATGACATGTCTGGTCATCCCAAGCTCACAATGGCCCTGAACTTTCTTGTGTAACAATCTCAATCTTATTCTTTTCTGCAGATAGGAATACATTCTCAGATGCGGCACAGAGGTAAAAATCAAAGGTTCCTGCAATATTTTATCTGCATTTGTACGGTTGCCGTTATCTGCCCATATCGGCACTCACCCTTTTATTTTAAAAATGATTCTTAATTGCATTAGGTCACTTGACAGAGCTATCCCATTCAAATTTTCTAATTCATCTGGACAGTGAAATGGGATTATTACCCAATTTGTGGGATGTCCATCATTTGACCGTGCAAGCCCAAACAACCCCAAGGACACTGAAATGAATGTATGGAATGATTTCCTAATCATTCCAGAATGCTCCTTTGTAATGTTCCCCCACATCCACCGCCTGTCTTCACATCTGTGCATCACTTATTAGATACAAGAGTACTTTTTCATCCGAGCATTTTATCTTGAAATGTTTGGGTCAGTATTTGTGAGTCTCTCAGAGAAAAATATGGGAAACAAACATTTTATTAGAACGCCGTTATTTATGGAGGCGCGTTTGTTCTTACCAAGATGGGGCGAACACGCTCGCCACTCTTATGAGAACAAATGGCCATTGTGAATGGGTTTATTGAGATAAAGCGCGGCAATAAATCTAAACAGTGCTTATAATACCCCCCTCGGCTCGCCCACTGGGCAAGATAATTACGATGTTACGCTGTCCACTGGCGCATACACCGTTTATACACCGTCAGCCTACAACGGCCTATCTGGGTCAGTGCATATGACTGCTTGTAAGTGTGGTTACACAAGTCAGGCTTGTTGCTTTTGTTTGTGTGCACTAGGAACCCAAGCAAATTTGTGTTGTTGTTGAAGCAAACGTTCCACAGAACTTCGAACACAGAGCAGCAACAGAACCCGTAATACTATCTATCCTACAGATTCTGCAACAGGCCCAGAACCTGTGGAGCCCCACAGATCTGTGATTATCAGGGGCCCGACGCGAGTCCCTGAGTTGCGGGGGCGCTTAAGGGAGGCCCATTCAGCGCCTGGCCAATGGAAATTTGTGTTATATGGGGGAGGGGTTCGGTCATCATATTCTGCAGGGGGAGGGGCATTATTTTACATTACAGCACTGGTGATTATCTGGGAAAATCACTCAAAAACCTGACTTGAGGTAGTTGTGTGCATCTTGTAGCTATCTTACAGAGTGTGACACAGCCCAACTGTCACAGCTATCTCCCTACAGGCCACGCAACAGATTTACAGTTTTTCACAGATCCATTCATCCACCTAAAGATACACAGGCACGCCAGGCCGAGACCTAAAAAACGTAACTGACAAGGAGTGTCTGGGACTGGAATGCAACATTTTATAGTGTTTATAAACCAAAATAAATATTAAATAATTGAAACAGACAACTGGAAATGCAGAACGTCCAAATACACAATTACCCAAATCCCTTCTGCAGTTGAATTGCTCATGTTTACTGTATTTGGGAGAAAGAGGAAGAGCTAGCTGCAGTAGAGAGATGGTGGTGAGGTTGATTAGATGGGGGGGGGGGGCGGGGAGGAAAGTCTGCCGACGGTCGAACTTTTAAAACCGTAATGGGTCCTCGACTTCTCTCTAAAGCAGGCAATCGTAAAACTCTTATCAAATCCTCAAAACGTTGCGGGTTTTCTCTGGGTAGTCGTTAAACCAGCTGTTCCCATCAGTGATTGTTTTCGAAATATTTTTCCAGCACTTTACCTGAAATTCTTCTAGCGGGGACTATTGACAGGTTGGAATGTGTGGCTGCTCTGCCCCCTGGTGACCAATGCTAAAGATTCATTTATTAGATTTTGTTAAATTCGCCTTAAGTAGTGTATTGACTGGTGCGGGACTCCTTGAACAGAACTTTTTTCTGTGTGCTCCACAGGCAATACACAGGCACAATGCGTGCACCCGGTGGGACAGAAGATGTGCATGCGGGGACTGGCTTTACTGGCGGCGAAAAAAAAAGTCCCCAGAGTATCACGCCACCAGTAAAGCATCTAATCCCCGCGTGCACATCTACTGTCTCTTCTGTCTCTCCGCGTGCACGCCTGGAATCCGTATCGATTCCAAAAGACACTCGCCATGGCGAGAGCAGTGCATGCGCTGCTCACGACAGGCCGAGACCTAAAAACTGTCATTTAATGCAGCTACATTGTAAGGCTGCCCGGGGGGGGGGGGGGTTGCGTAGTGCCACAGGAAGGCACAGGGGTGGGAGGTCGAGTCCCTGGGCTATTCCAGGGGAGACCCCAGCAGATAGCTGCTTCCGGCGGGGGCGGGGAGGAGACAGGGGTACATATACTGTCTCCACCCCCTCCTCGTCCTCTTGTCCGCTCGTTCGCCTTGGGTAGCAGTTCGCCGTCGTAGGATTCGTCGTGCGCTCATCCCTCTCCATCTTTCTCGGTGAGTTCTGCCGGCTACCTTCCTCTCGCCCCGGCCTCGTCCCTGGGCAGTTCCAGGAGACGGGGCCCTGTGGTCGGTGTACCACGGACGGGGGGGGGGGGGTCCGTGCGCGTGAGGGCTGGCTGTGTCGTGTTGTTGGGGGCATTCTCTGAGTGTCACGATTGTCTCACTGTTTAATATTGTGAAACGTACTTCGGCACAGTTTCAATCGCATTGTTCCTGTTGCGGTGGATCTCTTTGAAGGTCCCAGGCAACCTCGCTTGTAGGCCCTCCCGGTATTCACCTGCTTGCGCTCGACGCGGGAGAGGGGTCGGTCGTCGAGGCCAGTTCCCGGTATGATAGCTTTTAGTTGGTTAAACGGTAGTGCTCTCGACCGAGGACTGGGGACCGGGGTTCGAGGCTGTTCTGGGGTCGGGGGCGCAGCACTCACGGGGTACGCCGGCCTAGGCGTCATGCGCTGACACTTGTAGCCCCAGGGTTTTTGGACCATCCTGCTTGGTACCCCCCCCCCCCCCCCCCCCCCCCCCTTATGGTGGAGATTCGGTCAAATGGCGAGAGCTGCCGATTTTGTGAAAAATAGAGCCAGGTTGTAAGGGGAGTGGATGTGGTTCGTCGGCTGCGCTGCCGTCTGTGGTGCAGGAAACCAGGGTTCGAGCCTGGAGGTTGCGTCCACATCCTGTTATTCTGGGCAACTCACCACCTTCCCGTGCCTGAATATGTAATGTTAATCCGGTGATCATGCTCCGCGCTCCTTGCCTTCGGGTCGAGCACGCGCTATATAAAAGAAGCAACAATTTTTCGCCGGCACCTGGAAATGCTTTCCGGGTGCTCAATTGAAGTGCTCTAGGCTGACGGCCGAGTCTTGCGACATAAACACATTTGAATGTTGCATGTGTGAGGTTTTAAGTATCCCGGTGATCCCGGGTGCATGAGTACTTAGCTATGCAGGTTCCGCGCGATAGGTAGGAGGGGTCCGCTGCCTTTACTACCGTTGTGCAGTTCCAGAGGTCGGGCCGAGGCCGCGCCACCGTCCTGCGTTTCTGGCCACGCCAGGAACCTCCGCGATGTCGGTAGTATGCCGCGTCTTAGCAGGATTAAGAGTTCGAGCCCCTGGGGTTTGTTTCCACACGGGGAAGGTGCTCGCGGAAGTCACGGAGCCACAGAGCTCCAGCTAGGATGACAGCGAATGCATGAGGGTGGATATGGGGTGTACAGCGTTCCTGCCCAGCCTCGACCTAGCTCCCTGCATGCGTCCAACTCGTGCCCACCTCCTGCTAGCATGGCTTGCACAGGTCGTGGTGTCTTAGCTTGAGCGGGGCCACGGGTGGGAACACTGAGTTCGAGTCTCGGCAACAGCGCTTTACTTCCTGTGTTCTTGGGCAAATCTTTTCTCCGTCTGTGCCCAACGGACATTGAATGGGGTAAGAAATGGGGGTCAGGTTAAGCGCTCTGATCCTCCGAGCACAGGGCGCGTCAAAACAATAATTGGCGGGGGAGGGGAGGCATGCCACATGCATTCCATGAGCCGGCGACAGCGAGGCACGGACCATGCTTTCCTGGTCTGCGCCCTCTCGGCTTTCGCGCCTTGGGTCCTGGTGGGAACTTGTGTCGCTCTCCCGCGTATCTGGCTTTAGGAGGGGCACATGGAGCTCTGTGGTGCTTCTACTGGTGTTCCTGCGCCCGGAGGGCGCTTCCCAGGCCCTACATTCGGCCCGTCCGGGCCGCTCGGCTGGCGGGAGTGCGGCGGACCTCGTGCCCCTTCTCCCCCCCCCCCCTGTCCTGCACAGTAGGGCTCGGCGCTAGGGTTACTGCGCCCTGGAACCCGCGCCACGAGCTGCACCCGGCCGGAGCCACGTGCGGGGAGGCGGGAGAGGAGGCAGCCCCAGCATCCTTGGTGTGCGCCCCCCCCCCCCCATGTGAGCCAACAGGAGCACTGCTCAAGGGTAAAGTCTTGCGCGGGTTCTTGCCAGGCCACAGGGTAAGGTTCCGAGTCCCGCAATCACGGTCAAGTGTTTGAAGTTGGTAACATTTCCAACTTCCCTTCCACCGCGTCGTGGGGGTACGGGGGCAATGCCCGCAGGCCACAGAAGCAAAAAAGAAAAAAAAAAAGGTATTAACCTCTCCATTCTCCCCCTTAGATCGTGCCGTGCCTGGTGTTCGGCTGACCGGTGGAACTTGCTCGCTGCTGGACAGGGGTGTAAGTTCGCTAGGGGAAAAGTATTTAGAAGGCCGCCCTCTTGCGGCGTGCATTGGACACAGGAGGGAGAAGCAATCATGCCCCTTGACCAGAGGTTAAGTATTTCAGTTGTATGAGGCCGAGACGTGGCAATTGCTGATTGTCTCTGGATGCCTTGGCTTCTGCCCATTTCTCATTCGTAACGGCCCATGGGGCCCGTTCCAAAGCAGCGCGCAGCATGGCAATGGTGCAGGGGTGAAACTAGACCCTAACTCTGGGTGGGGGGCGGGGGAGGGGATGTGGCTAAGACTCCCAGCCAGAAGCATGGTATAACAGTCTTTTTTGGCACCCCTCCCCCATTTCTTCCTTCTCCATGAATTCCCTCACTGCCACTCGCCAACAATGCATCTCCTCTTTCTATAGTCCCTTTCCGACAAACATTTCATTTTTTATAAGGCTATCCGTCATTTACTCACACTCAGTTCTGTGATCTGCCTGGCACACATTTTTTGTAGCAGGCACATTAACCCTCTGCGCTGTGTGGGTGACAGGAGTGCCCATGTGAGTGCACGGTGAGTGATGTGACAGTGTGAGAGTAGGGTGAGAGGAGTGACGGCAGGGTGAATGAGGTGACCATATGAGTTTGGGTGTGGATGTAAGTGCGAGGTGGGATGAATGAATGCATGGTTAGTGATGGGCTTGTTTGAGTGAGATGGCAGAGTGAGCAGTGAGGGGGAAAGGTGAGTAAAGTGTCACATGAGTGCAGGGGAAGTAGTGTGCTCGTGTGACTGCAGGATGAGGTACAGGGTGAACAGCACAAGTGCATTGTGAGTGCAGAGTGATCACTGTGAGTGCAGAGTGAGCGGTGGGCTCATGTGACCGCAGGGTAAGTGGAGGGAGATCGTTGTGAGTTCATGGTGAGTGGCATAAGTGCAGTGTGGTCACGGTGAGTGCAGGGTGAGGGGGTGAATGGTGTGAGTGCATGGTGATCAGTGTGAGCACATTGTGATCGATGTGAGTGCAGGGTGAGTGTGAAAGTGAAGGGCGAGAGTGAGTTGTCTGCATGCAGGGTGCATTCCCAGACATTTGAAGTAACTCAGCATGTTATTGAGGGCTGGTGTAGGGTTTCAGATATAAGTTAAACTATTGCTATTATGGCATTATTCTGGGTCCAGAGATCGAGGAAATAAATATTGTGCTCACCCTGCAACAAACTTCCAGTCTTGTGATTAGGGTTGCCGGATTATTATATTGATGTCCCTGAAAGTACAAAAAGAAGCATCACCTAAAGCCTATTTTCAGAACTTATCTGTGCATACTTGGAACAGCAAATATACATCGAAAGCATTTTTAATTGTGTTTTAGGACTGCCTGAATGATCCATGACTGATAATTAAAGGGAACAAAGACAGAAAAGTCACATTACAAATGAATACATACTATTTTATTTATAACCCTATTTAGAGTCAAGACAAGGCCTTTGCAGGGTCTTTAAACAACAAATGGCTGGAAGTTTTCTTTTTGTAATCCTACTTTATATTCCTTTTCATAAAATGCATTCTCACACTACTGAAATGCATTCTCACACTACGGCAATAAAAGTTAAATACAAATGTAAGGAATAAGCCTCTGTAACCAGTTTACAAAGATATGTAAATATGCAAATAGCCTTTCAAAGACCTGTGAAAAACTCGGGCATGCCGGAGATATGATTGCAGACACTGCCCAGCCGAGCCCACAGCATTCCAGACTGAGACACACGATCGGGGCCTGAAGCCTATTCAGCCCAATGGGCGCTCCGTGCCTGCAATGGTGTCAGCCATTAGGTGTATTGGAGAACAATGGGTTTGTGTTATCTTATGATCTCTTAACTCCCCCAGGAGAACTTTTCCTTCCAGGGGATTGTATTTGGGGAATTCCTTCAGTCCTATCATATGCAATGTCAGAGCATGTCGTAGCTAGAGATACCGGTTAATCTGGCTACCATATAGCTTGTATTTGCTCTCTAGGGCCAAATACAACTGTAGCGTGGTGCCTTCCATTACATCCCCAGGGTAGAGACACGTATGGTGTCCCATTTGGAGAATTCATTCAATGCTACTGCATGGCGCAATACTGACCCCACCCACAGTGAAGTCTGACCCAGGAGTCTTCGATTCCAGCCTATTGCTTTTAAGCTGGTTTCCCATTTTGAAGTACCACTCTCATTGCCAGAGGACATAGAGAGTGTCTTCCCCCATACAATAAGTGTTGGATCGAGATGCCTTACAGCACCCATTTTTCCAAGGCATAGTCAGGGTCACCCTGTGTATTGTATCACCATTCTATTGTGCCTGTTTTTTTATTCCTTGAGTTCTGAATCTGTATCCCTCACACGAGGCCCATTAGATGCCTTGGACTTCCCTTACTCCCATGTGAGTCAAGTCCAAGGGCACTATCCCTTGAGGAATGTGTGACTATAGGGCCATGTCATCACTTGTCTCCTATGATGCACTACCAGGTGCTAGATGTTTGAGCTAAGTAAACCTTCATATTTTCTTATTTATGCCTGTCCAAATAAAAATTATCACCACTTGACTGGTAGGGATAAAACTGGAAACAGAGAAAACTAAGGGTTCAATATTAGTCCTGATGAAAGCCTAAATCCCATATTGGCCAGTGAACAGGCGGAAACATGTCTACAAATAATGTACATGAAAATCCATAAAGATTGCTTTTGAGCTATACCAAGGGCACCCAAAATAGAGGAGAACTGGGGTGACCATTAGGTATTTTTATCTCTATAACCCTGCTAGGAGAATATCCAAAGTGCTCCTTGTGACATGGTTGAGCCCATCCTAGTTTATAGAGACCAGGATGAGGCCTGATGATGAACCATGCCACTAATAGAGGGGGCGAGGGTCTTCAAGGAAAATACGATTTTTTAATTTTATTAAGGGTACCAATTTCCCAACATTGGGATTACTTGTATGGGTTGTAGGATACCGGTTGTACAATTCATGTATTAAGGGATGTAGTCTCCCAAATTTCTTTCTATAAATACTTCTCTTCCCCCAAAAGATAATTTTGGCCGTTTGTGATTGGGTAATTCCAATAACCAAAGAAAAAGAAACCCAACTAACCTTGCGCTCCAGTTCAGGTGCTGCCCAGTGTAAATAGCTTTAATGCCTCATCAAGGGCAGTAAGCACTATATAAATGCAAAACCAATACAATACAATGTATAACCCTCCTAGCACACACTAATACTAAAACCAAAACATTAAGCGGTCAGGCAGTTATTATAGTTCACACAGGCTGCATAATAATTCCCGCATAATGCTTGACACTTTTACACTCACATAAGACAAAACATGTTGTGGATCATGGTCATCGCCCACATGCCTAGACGTCCTCAGCAATAAACCACCCATCACCAACTGAACAGGCATGGAAGAGGTCTGTCATATGCCGCCGGCCAACAAAAGATTTTAATTTAGTCCACCACTGCACATCCCAACAAGATTGTCAATGACAATCAGATTAAATCAACAAAGTCTATCCCAGCTGATCTCTCCACCATTTCTCCCTCCAATCTATGCTTGATCAGGACCAAAAACTTGAAACACAGTATCTCAAAATAGACAACCCAGTGAGGTAACCAGCTAAGTGCACGCTGATCATACGAATATCATAAAGGGACCTGCAGAGCTGCGCAAAGCTGCCTGCTTACCGAAAACCATAAACTGTCCACCTCTAGCCCATGTTTCTTTATCCTGCACACTGATATTTTTGTGCCCATAACACGATAACCACACCTCGGTTGTCATCATGCACGACATTTAAGCATGTCCCACATAGGATTAAAACAAAGACAACACACTTCCAACCACACACCCTACATGATGTAGCATGCCGCCCATGTAGGCAAGGGAATCAGCGCCCCTTAAGGTTTGTAGGTGCTATTTAAATGTTGCAATACAATACAATAAAAGAGAATACACTGGTCAGACAAGGATGAGTGAATGGTGGTTGGTAAGTGTTTTAACTTGTTAAGTATAGGCCCTAGATTCCTTTGTGTGTACATGGGGGTGGATGGGGAGGGATTCACTGAATGGTCACAACTGCTGGACATACAGTGTTTTGTCTGTGTTATAGAGAGTGCCACTGAAACCACTAAAAAGAATAAGCTATGTTGTAAGGATTCTAAGATGGCATGAAGATCATCAAAGAATGATTCAGCAGTTCCAGGTGGGTGGTAAAGGGCCACAATCCAGAAGCTGAATGCAGGAGGCATAACTGTGGAAGTGCAGTACTCAAATGTAGGGGGATAGCGGGCCACTGCAGGGGTTGATGTGATGGTGAATTATTCAATTGTTTACCAGTAATCTTCATTACTCCTCATCTCCGTCCTCCTCGTCCCACTCTTTACAGTGTGAGGTGATCCTGCCTCCGACAGGACGTTTAACCACACATGAAGACCAAAGTTCCTTTAAACATAGTATTTTCCGCCTATATATGCTCCACCCCACCGCCTCCTACATCCTAAAAGTACCTTTATTGGAGGTGCACCAGGGAGGGACGGAGTGTTGTGGACTGGGGTGATGAGGACTTTATATCAGAGTGATGAAGGTCACCAGTAAGTAATTGTATCATTACCCCCTCATCTTCCTCGTCCCAGTCCTTACAGTGTGAGGATTTACCAAGTTAACAAATTTCACCAACAACAAATGCTGCAGAAACAATGTAATAATTATCTCAACAGTTACTTCATTGCTGATTGCATGACAGAAGAACCAAAATTACATTTCAGATGAGCAAGACAAATCACGCCTACAGGGCTTTACAAATATCAGGTGTAATCCTGAGTCGCTTCCCATCAAATCTTTTGAATTGGGGCACCACCAACCTTTGCCCAAGAAGCAGACACTACTCTAGTTGACCAACCTTGAACATGAGAGGGTACAACTTTCTCTACTGATCTATAGGCTTCAGAACTAGCTTGCCTGCCTGGTTTGATAATTTTCTTTTTTACCCTCATTGGCTTACCCATAAGACACAAAAAGTGAGGAAGAGGATCGAAAATCTCTTGTGCGTTCTAAATGAATGATCAATGCTCTTTCAAGAGAGATCAAGAGGTGATCTGATGCCTGACATAGAATCAGAACACCCAGGAAGAACAATTTCTTGTGGCAAATGAAAATGAAATTGAACCATAGGAACAAACTTGGGAACAAGTTTCAGAACAACTCGATCAGAAAAAAACGTGAACTAAGGAAAGGAAGCTACCAGGGCTCATAATTCCCCACACTATTAGCAGAGAAAAGCAGTTTCAGTGGAAATCCTAGCCATTTCTGCCAAAGGCTCAAAAGGACGTTGTTGCAGACCCTTTAGAACAATGGAAAGGTACAAAAAAGGCACTGGATTCTGACCCACTGCCTTTTTAACCTAAATTTCTTCAACAGTCTAATCACCAATGGGAAAATAATTTTAGTGAGGTATTTTCTCACTTTAAGACCATAGATTGCTGCCCAATGTGCTACAAGGGCTGAAGGAGCTAACCCTTTGCTAAACCTTTCCTTAGGAATTCAAGGATTTTAAACGGATCCACTGATGATGTGTGGAGTTCTTTAGAAAAATGCCATTTATTAAAAGAAGTCCAATACTTCTTAAGAGAGAGTGGGGTAGAAGCCTGAATATCTAAAGCTGCCAGCTCTGAACAGCCCATTTTTCTAGGTCTACCCACTCAAGAACCAGGCAATCAACCTCAGATGCCTGATTCGCAGCACAGGAAGTACTAGCAACTACAGCAGAAAATAATGCATCAAGAGGTGCAGAAAATTCCCATGGTTGGTGAGGCCAAAAGGGGCTATGAGCAACACGTTACTCCTGTCCTCCTGAATATTTTGAAGCACCCTCAGAAGGAGGTTAATCGGAGGAAATGCGCACAGAATACCTTGAGGCCAGGCAACCCAAACAGCATCCACTGCGCAGGCCTGAGGGCATCAAACCTCTGAGCAGAATGTTGGGAGCATTTTGCTGTGGGTGACGCAAATAGATCCCACCAGGGTGCGTCAAAGTGGGCACAAATGCTATCAAACTCCCGAGCTGACAAATGGATTGATACTGAGGATGGAATATTACGGCTCAAACTGTCCGCTTCAAAATTCAAATGACCATGGATGTATTGCTCCCAGTGATAGAAGATGGATTTCTGCCCCAGGTGAAAATTTCATCCGCCACCTGATTCAGCTCCCTGCTTTTCATGCCACCTGGGCAACTGAAGTTGCACCTTGTGACCTGATTGTATTTTCTCAAAAATACATTACTTCCCTCCAAATGAGTGGCAAAAGACTGCAGTGCCCTCCATACTACTGACAATTCTCTCGAATTGGATGAATAGAGTCTGTCTTCTTCCAACCAGGGACCTTTCATTTCCATCTCCCCCAGTGTCGCACTCCAGCCTTAAAGAATGGCGTCTGTGGTTAATTGAAGTAGTGTAGGATACTGTAGTAGGACCCCTACTGACAAACTGTCCACCACGGTCAACCAACCCAACTTCAGTGATACTTCGGGAGTCACAGGGATAAGGACTTTGTAATTCTGTGTGGCAGGAGATCACCAAGTCAGTATATGTTTCACCAACAAGTTTCAGATTATATCGAGCCCAGGGAACTATTGTTGTGATAGATGCCACTAGTCACTGCTGCAGCTTTCTGGATCAAAAGTTGAGAGATGCTGCGTTGAATTGCTGCAATCCTCAGTGAAGGAAGAAAGACTTGACCTAAGAGAGTGCTGATCTGGGCTCCAATAAACATCCTCTCTTGTCTGAGCTGGAGGCTTGGCCTAATTTAGATCTTGATGGACAGGTTACTCCATCACAACGGTGGCCAATATCCCGTCCGCCGAAATATAAATTCATTATATTCTATGGGTTCTATATTTCGACGGACGGGACACCGTCACCGCTGTGACGGAGTAACCTGTCCGCCAAGATCTAAATCAGGCCCTCGATTTCTGGTAATTGACAATGAAGCCTAGTTACTTCAGAACTCTGGTCACTAACCCCACAGTCTCTTGAGCTTCAAAAGAGAGGAAGTAGAAAGAAACCATCCATCAAGATACAGTAAATCCCTAACACCACATAATTGAAGATGTGCCACAACCTTGGTGAAGACCCTTGGAGGCTTAGCAAGTCCAAAGGGCAGGGCCTGAAACTGGAACTGTTGTTTCCTCACAGGAAACTGAAGGAACTTTTGACTAGGAGGGTGAATCAGGACATGAAAGTACTTGTACTGATGATCCAAAGTCCCAAGAAAATTGTTCTCTGGCAACAAGGGGATGATCATTTAGAGAGAAATCGTCCTGAATGTCTCTATTGAAACATATTTGTTCAGATTTCTGACGTTCCTAACCAGCTTTAGTCTTTCGTCGGGTTTGGGAACCAAAAATTGGACCGAATAAAACCCTTTCCCCCTTGGTCCACCAGAACAGGAATGACTACTTTCTACCCTACAAGAGCTTGAACTCATAGCAACATTGCCTGAGCTTTTGATTCTTGTTTTGGCCAGAGGGTAGGTTTGAAACGATGTGGAGAAGGATCTTGGGCAAAGGAAATTCGGTACCTGCTTTTTAATACCTTGACCACCCACTGGTCCGTGATGCTGGTTTTCAAGTGATTATAAAAAAAGTCTTAAACTTGCCCAACTTACGGATAGTAATTTTTTTTAGACTTGTTCTGCACATTGGAAATATTAGGTCAGGTTTTGTTTCCAAACGCAGCCCCCCAACGAAGGGCCTCTCCACGAAAGGGAAAGGGACATTTGTCCTGAAGATTCTGAGGAGAACGTTTGAACATAGGTTACTTCTTTCCAGAGCCCAGCTTAAGAGTTTAAGAAACTTATTCTCTTCTGCCGCCTTGTGTACCATCTTGTCCAGTTCACTACCGAAGAGCTTTGGTCTAGGTAAAAGGTAGCTTTTGAATAAAAAAAATGTGAGTGGATTTTTAGATCGTCATCCACAGCATCCCACGGCCAGCTACCATAGCCCCAGCTGCAGCCTCCCACAGGGTATCAAAAGAGACATCACGAAGAAACCAGGTCGTCCATTCCATATTCGCCAAGATAGTAGAAGGATCCTGATTTTTTTAATGCAGTCATACAGAGATTGAAAATACTTTAGTAAGACCTGGGAAGTATAAGCTGCATAAGTATTTGCCCTCAGTGAAATATTAGAGGCTGCATAAGATTTTTAAGCGTAGCCTTCACCTTTTTGTCCACCACATTGGAAAGAGTGGAATCTTCTAGCGCAAGGTTAGAAGTCAAAGGCACTGATGCCAAAATTGTGTTAACCCTGGGTGTCTGTGGAAAGTCTTTCTCAACATCGATATTTAACTATCTTTTGCTCAAGAATCGTGTTATGGTAGCTTTTCCTGGGTCTGTTCACCCTGTAGACAAAATGCCCTTTATGACATCGTGGAGAGGCAGATCATCTACCTCACCTTTGGTATATTGTGAGTAAAACCCTTCCTTCCTCTTGCTGGGTTTCTCTAATGTGGGCCAACAAATTCCGCAATTGTCCTTGAACATATTTCCTTTTTAGGTCTCGGCTAGCGAAGGCTGCGCTTGCGCCGTCTCGCTCGCGAGAGATAATGACTTGGAGAAGAGGGGCTTGAACCCGCCCCTCTTCTCCCCTGTTCTCCATTGGCTGGCCTCTTGAATGCTGGCCAGCCATTGGAGAAGAGGTCCGTCACTCCGAACAGGCCCCGTCCTTTTCGGATTCGGGGGCGTGTTTTTTTCAACTTTTCTAATTATCTCCTCCAGCCAATGGCAAGAGGAGAGAAAAGCAAAACACGCCCCCGAATCCGGAAACGCCGCTGCCTTTCTCCGAGGCATTTCTGCTTCGCCTCGGAGAAAGGCGGCGGCGCTGGGACTGATTTCTTCAAACAGGCATCCCCTCTCCTCGCTGCTTCCGTCCCTGGCCGGTCTGTTTTCGTGTCACTTAAGTCTTTTAAATGGTGCCGGTATAGTTTATGAGCACGTTAGCATACTTGTTCCCTAAGTGTTTGAATTGTGATAATTTCTCACAAGTTGTAGCGCGAGGGATGCCGGCTTGCACCATATTTATACAGGCTCCTGCAGGGCTTTGCGTGTCACCGCGCCAGGGGGAGGGGGCGGGAGGATCACTCACGGTAGATGGCTTGGGTCCGGGATTGCACATCGTTGTGTGGAGCGCGTGTATCAATCACGGTCCCTAGATTTTTTTATTTGTATTTTTATCCGAAATGCATGTGGCCCTGTTGGGGCCGGGATACCTCTTTTCGAGCGGCAAAGCCTCCCGCTGATGGAAGGATGCGGAAGACATCGGCGGGTCCAGGGGTACTGCAGGAAGCTAACGCACACGGCACACCCCCAGCTCGCTGCACTGGATCACGTCATTGCAGCCATAGCTCGTCAGGCGCTGCCAGTGTGATGTGTGCACTGCAGGGGAGGGGAGGGGAGGGTTCATAAAAGGGGGCATCTGGCAAGCGGTAAGTGCCTAGATGGGGCCTTTGATTGCGTCCTATCAGGAGGCCAAGGCTTTAAGTGCCAGTTTCTCGGAGTAAAGAGTTATTCCAGTCCAGGCTGGCCGTTGTCGTTCGCTCCCCTAGGCCCTGGGAATCTAGGACAGGCCAAGAATCAAGAGGTCTGTCCACTTTTTAATAGGTTGCATGTGAATAAATCGCCCCTTGGCTGTTCTGCACTTCAGTTCAGATTTTTGAATCATCATAGTATACCATTTCCGTGTCCGTGTGATCACAGTGGTCCATATCGTAGAAAGAATCTATTAAATAAGTATGCTTCATTTAGGTATTCGGTATTATATAAAAGTGTAAATATAAACGTATACAAGTAAAGGAGGCTGCTACGTTTCAGAAGCGTTACTTTTATAATGAATATGTTCAAGTAGGTCACAGTACGCGTTCTTGACTTCCTACAGTGTTCACAGGCGCAAGCAATTTTTACAATAGGTTCTTGGATGTTTTGAGAAAATCAGCTTCTACGAGATTTCGCTTTATTTCTTTATATTTCCGAATTGAACGGGAATGTGTTAGAGTTTCAAAATGCCTGGGAATGTTGAGCGGTGCTGGTGGCGCAAGGCCCATTTCACACTGTGACAGTGCAAGTCACGTACCCATTGTTAGGTAAGTGACTGAAGTCCAGGAGAAAATCGCTCCATCTCTCAGCAGCACTTAGTGAAAATGCATTCTTTCCGTCCCTCCTCTTGTATGAGATGAATAGTTAGATGTTTTTGCCTTTGGTTTGGGTCTTCTAAAGAAGCCGATGGAGGTAATTCGCATCCCTTTCTACCAGGGTGATATTTTATCGGGGAGCCAGCCGTACCTTCCCTTTGTTCATCGCTTAACCTTGCGCTCACTGTCCGCATTTTATCTCTGGGTCTGTATGCTGGCTTAAACAAGATTGCGGCCATGCCCACGTGTTTATGCTGTTGTTGATGTTAAACCGCAGATATCGAACACTTAACAGATTAGCTGGTTTGCTCCTTTCTTCCATCCACAGCGAGAGTAAAGTGCACGGAAGTTCCTTTTCATTTCATGTCATAGTAAGGCCACATCACCTGTGTCGAGTCCTGGATTTGTGTGTGATAGCCTAGTGCATTCTGGGTGTTGTAGTCATGTGTTGCATCCATTGAACTAGGCTAACAAACCTGAAATCACAGATGTATAGATGACACGATCAGGTCCGGGGACAGTGTCTTTAGTTACCAAGATTGAGGCGGCTGGCCACCCTTGGCACAGGCCGGTGAGCCACGGCCGTAACTGAGGCGGCCACGTGCAAACCATGAATAGGACGAGCTGCACAGGCGTTACTCATACTGAGGGACTGCAGGGTACAGACAGCCCACACACAGACAGAAGAACCTACCAGGCTCACCACTCTCATACTGAGGGTCCCCATACACACTGGGCACTGTGTGTGCCCTCTGTGATGACAGCACTCTGATTTTGCAGTATGTTTAATTGGAAGCGCTCTCCTGCTTGATTACCCCCAGTAGGGGGTGGGGAGTCCGTGGAATCTCCTGGGACTTTCACACGCCTCTCTCCCCAGGCCCCTCCTTACCTCACCCACCCCCAATTTACATTGTGATGCAAACCCCGGCGAACAAAACCACCATTTACGAGCCCGAAACTTCCTAAACTCAAAGCTGGGCGTCCCCGCTGGTGTCCTCTTACAGCTCATGGAGGAGGGGGGTGACTGGACGGTCGAGTCACACTTTATTCTAGTATAGCACACCGATTGCTATGTTGGCAGTCTCGTAGCGCTGCACATAAAGCTTCAGGAATTTGCTGTTGCTCCCGCTGTCCCTGCTCTTTAGCTTCCTCCTGGGTCTCCCAGTTTCACCAAACGTATATGTGTGTCTCTAGCTCCTTGCTTCATTTGCAATTGTTTATAGTGCGAACTCGACCCGAATGTATTGGAGCGCTTTAGGTGACGTTTTGTTACCTTACACATAGACATATTCATATATTAGGCATGGGGATTAAATGATTTGCTCAGATCAGGACGCTGAGATAGACTAGAACCTGCGACCGCAGTTCCAAAGGCGACAGCCCTGGCCGTGACGCCAAACCCTCGCCTAGGGCCGCTCTGTAGCTGCAATGACGTCACACCTTGAACTCGTTGTCATTTTTAAGCGATTTCGCTTTGCCTCCTGGGATGCATATGTCAGTCCTGACTCGAAGTTACAATGGTAGACACAAAACTTTGAAAAAAGACCTTATCTGGGGCATCTCCCGAATCTACGGAAATTCCACCCCCGTTTCCCTCAGGAAACTCCCTTTGCTGATACCGTGACCGAAGCCTGGCTCCACAGTTTTAAAAATCTGATATATATATTTCTGAACAGTGTCCCTGGTTTCGCTTTAAAAAAAAAAAGTAAAATAAAATGAAAAAAATGAAACAGACCTCGCATAATGTGATCTGGTGCTCGCGTAAAGCACTCCAATGCTCTTAGGACATGTTCAAGCTATATAAAACTGACAAAAGGGAAGGGCAAACCTACAAGTCCCAGAATGCAAAGTGCTGTGGGCATAAATGGGCGGGCAAGTTTAAAGTGCCACATATGACATGGGATTACTGAGGTGACGTGCCTAAAAAATGTGGTCTGTAATTTCTCAATAATTTGTACCCCCTCAGCCAGTGCCACCAACTGCTCCAGTCCCTGCCCCTTTTCTTCACCACCTCTGATGGGCTCTTGCAGGTGAAAAGAGTCAAACATCCCACCACAAATTAACAGAACAAGCATTTACAATGCAATGGTCTCGGCATTGTTAAAGTTAGAGCTATTGGCATTGCTCATGACATTATTTTTGTTTTTGTTTTTAAAACATCTCTCTCTCTCTCTCACAAAAATAAGTCTTATTTTTGTGAGAGAGAGAGAGAGAGAGAGAGATGTTTTAAAAACAAAAACAAAAATAATGTCATGAGCAATGCCAATAGCTCTAACTTTAACAATGCCGAGACCATTGCATTGTAAATGCTTGTTGATTTTCCTCCGGATCATCTTTCTGTTCTTTAGAACCTTTTGTTCTAGGCTCTGTCCTTGCTGAATGCACAGCTTCCTTAATCAAGGATTGAAGATCGGTGTGGGAGGTATGTATTGTCTCTTCCTTGCCCATATAATTCTGCAACTCAACATTACGCTGCTTTGAGTGAGCTTTCTTGCCCCTCATACTGACTTATAGAAAAGAGAGATGCTAGGGCAGCGTCCTTCCTGCTTTTATGGTTACTTTGTAACTAGATCTCCCCTCTCTCAAGAACTCGTTAATAAGAAACAGTGGATCCTCCTGAAACTGAACGCACGCGACTCACGCACTGGAGATGGATGGGTTCACTGCTGCATGGCTTCCAAACGACCCAGCCCGATGCTATTTCGCTCGCGCCCTGGGCATTTTGGGCTGGTCGTACAGTGCACGGGACTGCCAGTAGTTTTGGGTCTAGTAGGCAGGGTCAGGACAGGCCTGCTCAAATAAGGCCAGGTCAATTGGCTACATGCCACCATTTTGTGAAATAGGGCACGGTGGCTGGTAGATATTGGGGACTGGGCAATAGTTTTAGAGAGAGCAAGGTTTGCTGGCTGCAGTAGGGGCATGTGCAGAGGTATGGATGATGGCCGGGTGGCTGAACCACTCTGCCTCCGTTGGGAAGCTGACCAGGAAGTCTTGTTGTCAGCCAGCACAGGTGGAGCAGGTAATAGGGGGGGCGGACTTGGCCTCCCGCAACGCATATTTGGGCATGGTGGCGCCAGTAATGGGGTGCTCACTGCCACGCGTGAAGCAGCTGCGAAGCAGCCCAGAACAGGTGAGTTGAGGGACGCACCAAGTGGGGGTCGCATAGGGCCCTCAGGCAGAAGAGATCATGATGATATAATAAAGACAAAAAAGGTTCCCCCTAATTTAATTTCAGGCCCAAGAGAAGGGGGAAAGAAACAAGCAAAAACTGAAGGAAAACCTCTAGCTGACCTATATTTCTTTTAAGTATAGCCAATGGCTTAAAAGCTCCCCACAGATTTACTTTTTTATAATGAAATACATATAGAAATAGCAATAGCTTTTGAGTAGCTATAGTTTATTATTTTTTGTGCGTTAATTTTCATTTTCAAGAACAATAACAATTCATTTGTAAACATGTAAAATTCTCAAATAGCATAATTAGATAATGAAATTCATTCACATAACACAATTAGCAAAAAATAAAGTCAAGGATCAGGCATAGTTCCAGAGGGTGTGGGTGCCACTAGGTCCAGGCATAGAAGAGACAGGTACGATTGCAGGATTTAATACTCCAGTCAGTGGATCCCTCGGGCAATTAATCTTCTGCGATACGGCAAGCTTCACTAGAGTTTAGCAGTTGTGAGGGGTCACTAGGTTAGGCGACGACCAGATGAGTGAATGGGAGGGGTTAGCAAGCAGAAAGGCACAACAGAGCAAGCCCCTCAGGGTCTATCAGAGGAAGAGAGAGGGTAGTGGTGGTGGAGGTAGCTAGTTAGGGCGCGTTTGAACATGCTGGGTCGAGATGGCGAGAGATGAATGTCGTAGGGGTCACTGGGAAGGAGAGGATGGGAGGGCCTAACATAGCAGGCAGGCAATGAGTTTGGGTAGCTGATCAGGAGGACCAGGCAGAACAGGAGTGGTTGGCTCAGCACTTCAGGTATTTTCACATGCGAATCAATTGCAGGTGCAAGCTTCGGTGTTCACTGCGGCAGGTTCGGTGTGGCTCAGTGACACCCAGATGAAGAGAAGTTTTGCTCTCTCACGGACAACCTGATGCTGGCGTTGGACAGCAGCACAGCGGTTTGGAGAAGGCATGGAACGGCCTCCTCAGCACGAGGATGGGGAAGGTTTAGTGTGGCCTCCTAACATTTTGTGGGATGAGAACATTTTTTTGTGCTGACACGTTTGCCGTGAGTGGACTGGGCGGGAGAGTGGTGTGAGTGATGGGATGACTTTGGACTGCGTGGATGAGGAGTTGGAAGAAGGGGAGATAGTGGATCATGAGGTAGACAGAGTGCAGGAATAGATTTGGTAGGCACGCGACAGGGAAAGGGGGGGACTAATGTGTGACCAGCTAGTGTCTTGCAGGTTGGAGAAGCGGGGACGTCTGTGATTGCAAATCGCAGTGGATCGAGGGATGGAAGAACACTGGTGAGGTGGCAGGCTTTGGTGCGGGTACTGACCCTGAGACCAGGTAAGATGCGTGCAATGGATCGACCTGTTATGATCACATTTGGCGTGGATGGTAGTAGCGAGAAGGCACTGGACAAGACGGTCAGGGGGATGACCCCTTATGGTTCCCAAAGGGTGTATACTGACAGAAGTGGGCCAGGGCTGGACAAGGACTTGCATTTACGGAAGGGGGTTTATGTGGCCGACAGCAGGGTGGGGATGGATGACAGTGTAGGACTAGTGACCCAGGTAAGAGAGGTACAGATGTCAGTGGGGGGTAAAGAGTCTAAAAGAGACAGAACAATGGGGCAGGGTAGAAGGGAGCACAGGACATGATACCCCAACCAGCATGGATGGTAAAGAGAAGAACAAAGATAAGAAAGAGTTAACAGATTAAGGTGAAGAAGCTCCTCTACATGGGGATAACAAAGCTCTTGGGGCGCACCTTATGGGGGCAGAGAAGGAGAGGATTTGGAAAGGGAATTTCATTGAAGTTTGTAGGCTTCTGAATACGGAGGGGTGGGCTAAGAAAGGTTCAAAGGAAGATGAGTTGGCAAAGAAGCTCAGGGTGCCAGTCAATATAGAAAACTGGACAGTAGAATTTTTTATTTGTGCTGGCGTAGATTGTGAAATGTTCCCGGAGCGATGGATCTAATAAGGAAAGCGCACATCATGTTTGGAGGTTATACATGGGTATGCTATGATGAGGAATTTAAAGCAAGGCTGGCAGAGGATGCAGAGGGGAAGTAGGGTGAATTGGACAATGATCTGTGGCTACACACGATAGGACCAGTGAGGCCAGCCCCCACAGTGTTTATGGGTAGTGGTTTGCCCATAGCACAACAGTCCTTTCAGGGGTGTTCCACCCAAGAGGAGGTGGGGACAACTGGAAATGGGTAGGGGGAGCTTGTTGGGCACTCAACAGAGGTTTCTGCGAGAGGGGATACTGCTAATTTTGACTCAAATGTTCCAAGTGTGCAGCCAGAAACTCACTCATACATTGCAGGAGAAACATGAGAGAAATGTAAGGGCTGCAAGGGTTTTTTTGGCAACTGCAAGGTCGGGATAGAGGGTCAGAAGGACCTGCAGTGAAAGGATCATACTTCCATTAAGTTGCATAGACTGGATTTTTGGCTACAGTGGTACAGGAATGTGGAAGATGCATGTGTGTTATGGAAAGGTTTTCACAATGGGTTTGATTTGGGCTATGGAGGGCTGCGGACAAGAATGTAAGATGAAAATCTGAAGTCAATGAAGGCACACCCAGAAGTAGTGCAAGACAAATTGGACACAGAGGTTTGGGAGGGCAGGATGGCAGGCCCATTTGATGACTAGCCTATGGACAGACTCATAGTTTCGCCCATTGGGTGGTCCCAAAGAAAGAGGCAGGGCAGTTGAAGCTCAATAAACACCTTTCATGGCCATAGGACTGCTCAGTGAATGATTATATTTCTGATGTCCTGTCACAGTCTCCTGCTCTTCCATTGACTTTGCCATAGACCTGCTGATTGCAGTAGGGGACAGGGCATACATGGCACAGAATGATGTTAAGTCAGCCTTCCGCCTTTTGCCCATGAGTATCAAGGATTTTTAATTGCTGGGAATACAGTTCACTGCAGATGGAATATAGACAAGGTCCTGTCCATGGAATGCTCAGTTTCCTGTACACTCTTTGAGAAGTTCAGTTCATTTTTGCAATGGGTGTTCACGTTTGCTACGAGACACAGCACAGTGATGCATTACTTAGACAATTTCTTCTTTGTAGGCACAAATGGCTCCGCGGACTGCCAACACATGTGGACAGTTTCATGGAGCTCATAAGTGAAATCGACGTGCCACTGGCAGAAGAAATGACATTAAGTTTTGACACTATGATGACCTTCCTAGGCATTGAGATTGGCACAGAAAGCATGGAGGCACGACTTCCAGAGGAAAAAATTAGGGGAATGATCCTCCTCATTGACACAATGTTGGCAAAAGACAAAGTGAGAGTGCAGGAGGTGCAGGTACTGTTGGGGCACATGAACTTTGCATGTAGAGTAGTCAGAGTGGACAGGGCATTCTGCAGGAGACTTAGCTTGGCGTTAACCTGTTTGTTGTTACCGCACCACAGGCTTTGTTTGAAGGCAGGAGTGAATGAGGATTTGAGGATTTGGTGTTATTCCTGGATCAGTTCAATGGCATTGCTCTGAAGGATTTGGGAGACATGGCAGAGTGGAATATCCAGATATATTCAGATGTGGCAGGTGGCTCTGGATAGTGTCTGTACGGGCAAGGGCATTGGAGTGCAGAGCAATGGCAGGAGGACTGGAAGGGAAGATAGAGGAGCATAGGTTTCCTAGAGTTCCATCCCTTAGTGGTGACGCTAGTCCTATGGGGAGGACAATTTGCTAACAAAAAAGTGCTCTTCAAAGTTAACAATTTGGCAGTTGTATAGATCATCAACAGGCAGTCATCCAGAGATGTACATGTTCTGAAGTTGCTGATACTGTTTGTCCTGGGTTAATTGAGACACAACATTACTTTCAGGGTGAGACATGTTCCAAGATTGGATAATGACATTGCAAACACATTATTTTGGTCGTAGAGGCAGAGGTTCCATGGACTTGCTTCAGCGACGGATCAGGAAAAGGAGTTGATTCTGGACAACCTGTGGTGGATAGGCCTGCGAGGTTGCTACAGTTGGTAGTTGGGTCTCTGGCACAATCCACTAGAAGGGCTTGTGGGCAGGTGTGGTCGGAGATTTTGGACTTGGGAGTATGCAGGAGGGTCGCGTAGGAGGAGTCTTGGAGCAGGACTGATTATGTAGTCTGTTTTATTATGGACAAATACAGCCATGTCACAGAACTCACATGGACGATCATTCCATCGTTGTAATTCCATATTCGGCTTCCAGCAACCCCACCTGAAGTAACCCTCTCCCCCAGGCCAGACCCTCCTGGGGTTAATTCCGTCCTGCTAATACCATCTTACCAGGGTGGGACGAGATGGCAAATGATGAAGCATGTCACATTATGTGAGTGAGCCATCCTCGTCCAATTCTTGGAATTGCCCTCTTAGTGGAAGTTAGAGTAATAATAGATAGCTATGAAAACACTACTCTGTGTTTGCTGGTGAACAACAGGTTTTAAGCAAAAACAGGGTGTCACACCAATATTTGTGTTATGATTCTATGAGTAAGGGCAGGTGTGAGCCCATCTGTGCCCTTTTTAGGTCTCGCTGAGCCAAAGGCTCGAAGAGACATTTTATATGTGGGATTTTCAAAGTGCTACCCACAGTCTTTTGGCTGGCCTAAACCTTGAGTGCACGATCACATGCACGTGCACAGCTGCTCCCACTCCCCCCTCCCTTCTCTATAGCTTTCTTTCACTTTAGCCGCTTTGACCCTTGCATTCCCCCCTCCCTTCTCACCCAGCCCTTTGATGCTCTGCTCGATTGCTTTCACTTTCGCCGCTTTGATGTTTGATCCTGTTTTCCTGCCTTTCGGGCACTCACAAATCAACTTGTTTTGTCTATCCCAGGAAACATTTGGCAGATCGGTTTGGAATGGAACTCAGTAACCCACTGATTCACAAATGCCTCGTTGTTTAACCACTACTGCTTATTTTACTTTGAGTGCGAGGCGCGTGCGGCCAATGCTTGTTTAGTTAGGGAATTTGAGATGTAGCCCCCTGATTCTCACTGACTAAACTGCGCCCCTGCCCATGGGAAGGTAACAAAAGTAGCGCCACAAATCTTGTTTGAGTGCTTTGCAGCAATTTACTTTAATACGGGCTCGGTTTGAGAACGATCATAAGGAATGGAAAATGTTATCTTGAAAACACATCACTTGTCAGTTGGCCGCTTTTTTTATTGCTGTTAATTGTGGATTTATGATGTACTGTTATAGACTCACTTACGTTCACGGAACTGGAGGTTTTGTTCTACAATTAAAAACACTTTTAAATATGTGAGAACACACATCATTTGACGTAAATTGCACGTTTCAAAATTAAACCCCGATCACTGCAGCTCAGAGAAACAGAATTTATGTCTAGTTTGCAATTCACAATTCTTTTACTTTGGTGCCCTCTAGGGGCACATTTTTTATTACAAATAATTATTTTTCTTTAATTCACAATTTTCTCGTTGTTATTGCCGGGGGCCGGTTTTGCAGCATAGCTGCAATATCGGCCCCCAGCAACAAAAGCCGCACAAAGCTTTCCTTCCGCTAGCAACATCTACCCCAGCCCCCCCCTCACTCCTCCGCCCTCCTCCTACTCCCCGCTGGCCGAGCTTCTTTTCTACATCGCCTCTGCATCCATAGACATGATGAGGGAGGCAGGCGATGCTCAGGAGCTACTCATGCCTGCTTTACCCTTGTGGTCTATCCTCCGAAGTGGAATAACCATGGAAATCTTTAGTAGCCTTGACAAGAATCTTGGCTAAAATAGGAGTGGACCAATGTATGAATAAACAGAAACAATCGTGAAACAAACCACATCAGTCGTGCTGAGAAATGTATAATTTTTCAGGAGATGACTGTGGTTGTTTTCATAACAGCCCTAAGGTTCAAGGACTATGTCATGGCATGGCATACTACATTTACTTCTATAGAGCACAATCGTAGAGCTTCCGGGTGCTGAGTAATAGAATATATGACCAACAAGGGCGAGTGAGAGGTGGTATAGGGTTTACAGTTCACCCTCTCTTCTATAACATTAACAAGCATTTGCAATGCAATAGGTCTCGCATTACGCGAGTATGCGCTATTGACATTGCAAATAACAATGCCTTTTATTTTTGTTTTCGTTTTCGTTTCTAAAACAAATAAAAGGCATTGTCATTTACAATGCCAATAGCTTAAACTCGCGTAAATGCGAGACCTATTGCATTGCAAATGCTTGTTCTATCTTCTTGTGTGTTATAAGCTGAATAATTTACTCACTCATTCTAGATTGGTGCAGCAACTGAGGCACACAGGAGAGGTTGGTTCGTTGACCAGATATGACAGATGGGGAGATGGTCATCTGACTGTTATGGGACATACGTGTGGCAGGTGAATGGGGATACATAAGGGGCCTTACATACATACGTACGGTTCTGTACCAGGAGGATATGACAGTTTGTATAGTAGGACATTCATTTGTGAAGCAGGCGCAGTGGGAAGCAGGCACCAGGAACTATGGAAGTCATTTGGGGTTCAGACATCCGAATCTTCAGGTACAATGGCATGGTAAGGCTTGTATGCTGTGGAGGAAGTTGCTGCCGAACCTGAACAAATTGCTGAGAAGAGAAAGACGTCCGGGTGTGTTACTAATTCATTTGGGTGAGAATGGCCTGGTTAGAAGCAAAGGGATGGTGTCGATCAAGGCCATAAAAGCGGATATGAAGTGAAGGCAGGGGAGTCAGGGACTCGCATATTATGGACAGAGTTAACCCCTTCGACGCTCATGACGGAACGGTTCCGTCATGAGCGTCGGTTGAGCTGTGCTCATGACGGAACCGTTCCGTCATGACCACGCCCGCGCAAGCAGCAGTCAGCACAGCGGGGGAATCCGCCCCGCATGGAAGGGGTTAATACCAGGACACAATGGTGGGGGCAGATAGACCAGCTGCCATAGACAGAGCTAAATGGAAAATGAACAGAGAAAGGCGTATGTTTTGTAGGGAAGAAGGAGTAGGTAGGTAGGTTCACCAGGAGTTGCGATATGATGTGCTGCAGTTTTTCCAGGAAGACGCAGTTCATTTGTCTTTGATGGGTATGGAACGTATTGGCGGAATGCTTGGGGCTTCGGTTGTAAAAGCAGCAAGGAAACAGAGAGCGAGGAATGACCAGTAGAAGGTTAGTCAGTTGGTAGCATTTTTAGGGAGGCAGAAAACTCCCGGTAGAGATTCTTCTGAGTCGTGGTTGGCAGAGAGGTTTCTCAGGTTTGGAAGCAGTTTGATTGTTGTTGGGGTGGGCAAATTAGTTTCAAGTGAGAATAAGTTTCAACAGCAGAAGACAGGAAGCAAAAGATGTCAGTTACAGGAAGTTAATTGAATTCAGGTTGGAAAGTTTTGGATACAGTAATAGGCAGTTCGAGTTGGGGGAGTTGTGGGGGTGGGTAATTAGGGTTGGGGGACAGGGCCAGCGTAGGGCGGTGTGACCAATGCCACCGCACCGGGTGCTGACTTCAGAGGGCACCGACTTTGCAAGCTTATTTTGGTTTTAAAAGCACCCGCTACCGTTCTGTCAAGATAACTCCGGAGATTAACGTTCTTCCTGGAGAGAGATCGGAGTTTTGTCTAGTTGAGGTTTTGACCGATCATAAAATAGCACAGAGGGAAATATGCCTGCTGCAAAGCATGTGTACTACGCCGATCACAAAGTGCATATAATGTAAATAAGTCAGCGGGTTAGAGCTTTTGTCAGAGACAGTTTTACTGCTTGCAGTTTATACCTTAAAATCCTAACAGAACAGTGAATTATTAACTGTCATGAAAGAACTGCATGCAGACTGCAAAGTATAGATTAGACCATAGATTAACCCCACGTCGGCCAACGGATGTGCGCAGCACTACGGAGGTAGGGCTCGCGACGGCCGTTGGCCGACGAACGCATCGAACGGGCTAATGTTGCAAAAAGGGTTTATTTTGGTAGAAATCGATTCTTATTATTAAAGAGAACCCCCAACTATGGTGTTCCATTTTCAATTATGAGTTTGTGATTCTCCAGACCTGGCCCTCTTAAACTATCTTGCCTACCAGTATGGATGACATTTCACTCCTGCACTTTGTAGTCCTCTGTCTTATGTAGCATTTCCTATACACTGATTTACACACACATGATTGATTGTCTCTGTGTAATGTGTGTGTGATGCAAAGTGTTCTGACACCCTACACTGGTCTGGGTGGCGCTATATAACTAATTAAATGCATCTCAGATGGAGTGGTTCTGGAGACTTGAGGGGCACTGTTAAAAGGTGGTGGTGAGGGAATCCGTTGTGGATGTGGTCACCACCTCCCCCACAGATGGGCGGAGCCAACAAACATTGTCTCACTGGGCGCCACATAGGAAGAATAGACAGAAAACAAATCTTATGTTTAAAGGACCTTTGCTCCTACTATAAACATTCTGTCTGAGACGGGATCGCCTCAAACTGTAAGGACTGGGATGAGGCATGAACGTCATGTAGGGGCAGCTGCGACCCCTGACCAGACGGGTGGCAAAGTTAGTCCCAGGAGCACAGGGGCAGCTCGTCCAAATGTATGTCAGTTGGGACTCCACTTTACTGTTTTTCTGACATTTTTAATATATCATTCACTATTAGTGTAATAAAAAATCGAGTACAGTTAGTTGGAATGTGACCCCTATTGGCAGCTGAGGTAAGTGAAAAATGACTTGTTGAGAAGGAGTCACATTACTGCATGGAGTGTGGGAGCAAATGGCACGATCCGTGAAAGGGCTTCTGGTGTGGCAGTGTCCACAGGGTTAGGCCATGTCTCTGCGATGATGGTCGGTGGCCCCTGCCTTCCAGTCCCTGCGCCCTGGTGCCTGCCTCAGTGCACGCACTCTTCTGTGGGCAGCTAGGTTCCTATAGAAATCCCTACGCACACACACACTCACTAAAACCTCAGAAATGATTGGCGGATTCAGGCAAAATGGAGCAGCTGTAACTTGTCAGAGGACGCCTGTGCGAGGAATGTAGCCTGTCCTGGACACCAGCTCCGGGCAGGGGACGAGTGCGGTTTCTATGTCACCTCCCCCTTCATGGAGCGGTGTGCTGGTCCGCCAATAACCCTTCTGGTCCACGGAGGTGTTTAATGCTCCGCACAAGTAGTGCAAGCTCTGACTGGCTCGCGCCCCCCTCTCTGCACCTCCCTCCAGAGGGGGCACGTCTCTCCACATCCACAGCTGGGTCTGCCTGCCAGCCTCGGTCCCACTCGGCCCACCGCTCACACCGGGATCAGGGCAGCTGCGGGTCCGACAGGGTGACCGGGAAGAGGCAGAAAAGATATCATTCTCTTCACCTTTAACCTGTCTGGAGCTCCGGTCTGCAGAGAAGATGCTGCCCGGGAAGGCGGCCCCCTGCTTTCTATTGCAGTTCCTGCTGCAGTTAACGCCAGTCTTCAAGGCGCTCCCGACGTACCAAGGTAAGAGAGAGGGGTGTGTTTCACGCCCGGGGCTGCTTTAAGGCAGACTGTCGGTTCCATCTGTGAGAATGTAAGTGCATACATTTAACGCACTTTGTTCGGTTTTATGCTTATAGCCTGATAGACTGAGCCGAAGAACGAGAGTGATGCATTAACGATAATTCAGAGAAAGAAGTCGACCCTCCGTAACAAGAGCTGCGAAAATAAATAAATAAATAAAACTAGATGTCATTTATTACGAGCCTAACTGTTGGGACCCTCTACCAATCACATAGTTTATTAATTGCCGTTTGTATGTTCTGAGGCCCAGAGACCGGCTGCTCGCGCGCCTCGGTAGGAATAGGTGCGTGTGTCCTGGTACTCGGTGCGCCCAGCAGCCTTTGCCTTCGTGCAGTGAGTTTGTATTTACAAACATGTGAGTTCTGCACTCGTGGGCGTTTGGAGGGGTGTCACGGAGATCTCTCAATATGGCCACGCAGGAGGCTCAACAACACACACATTAAAAAGCAGATAATTCGGGATCCTGCTTCAAACTGTGGCACAGTTGCCTGGTATGAAACTGTTTGTAGCGTCCTTCCATGTATGTGCGTCACGTGCGCGATGCATCTACTCTCTGAGCCCGGGGCGTCCCTGTAGTGGCGCAGCTCTGGCTTTCATTAGAGCCGTCTGCACAAAACCATCGAAAAATGCCTGCTCAACAGTTCACGTCTACTGGCACATATGGCACCCATTGGGAATACCGCTTTTTAGGCAGTAGCAGCAGCATGTTTCACACGCACACACATGTGATGTAAAACAACTGTCCCCTTCTTTCAGAGCATCCGAGGCCGATGTACCCCACCGCAGACGTCCCCCAAAGGTCAGCAGGGCCCACTTCGTATATTCTTTTATACTCACAGACACAACAAAGATGCGTGCTTTTAGAAGCAGATCACACACCTACAGCCACCCAGGACGCAGACTGACAGACAAGGACACTTACACATACATGCACATGGATCGACAAACATACAATCACACATGCGCACAAACCAACAGATATCCAGACGCATAAGCATAGCTCAACATGCATCTATGCAGATATGTACACAGACAACACACAGAGGCACATTTACACTTACACAGCACACATGCAGAGTCACAGACAACAAACACACTAATCAGCACACACATACAGACAGATGGACTGGGGAGAAGATGGGCTGACAGAAGGCTAGAGAGATGGGTGACTTACAGACTATACAGGTCTGTGCTGTTCACGCCTGTTCACAGACCTACATGCACATGCACCGCACCAGACAAAGATTTGTGTTCCCATTCACATGGGCCAACACACAGACCACCACTCGTGAACCACAGTCCAGCAGATGCGCAGGCACCTACGAACACAGGTCAACAGGCCTAAAGGTACGTATTCAAACGTGCTGGAGTGCACAGACCAACAGGCAGAAAGCATGATTGTGCCCATCTATATGCACAGAGGCACACCCATATACACACAGGACAGGGTGGGCTGGACTATGGGGCAATCTGGCAGTGCTAGAAGCGCTGGACTGACAGGTCAGTGTGGGGGTCAGTTTTTTTGGCTGTTCTTAGGCCGGTTATATGGTGTGGGGGGTCGGTTTTTACTGTTGTTTTTCCGATATTACCACAAACATTGCCTGCAGCAAGCACAAATCCATGCAGTCTCCCACACCTTGAAAAACACCTATACAGCAACAGCGTGCCTTTCCAGGTTCAAAAGTGCCCCGATTTGCAGACTGTGCCCCCTTTATTTTAGTTACAGGTTCACTAATGAGGGACACTTTAAGGTTGGTATCCAGATGTATTTCTCTGTCCCAGTCTGACCCTGGCAGACAACGCCCATACAAGAAGAAAGGTTGGATGGATGGATTAAAAATGCAGTATCCCTATCTGAATGAATGAATGAATGAATGAATGAAATTAAATTTATAACGCGCAAAAACTCAGCCCAAAGGGCATCAAGGCGCCTAAAATAATAGCTAGAGTAGTCCTGCAATGTTAGTGATATGCTTTCCTAAAGAACCAGGTCTTAAGGGCTCCCTTAAAAAGGGGCAAAGATGAAATAGCCTTGAGCTCAGAGGGGAGTGCGTTCCACAGACGCGGAGCAATCGATGCAAAAGCTCTTGCTCCCCATCTTGTCTTCTTGATAGGGGGGATAACAGGAGATTCTGTTGAGCAGATCTAAGACATCTGCCAGGGACATATCTAGACAGCAGAGATCCTAATCCATCAGTCGGTCCTGCCATAAGTGCCTTGTGGACTAAACAAACAATTTTAAAAGAAATACGATGTTCAATGGGCAACCAATGAAGATTCTTCCTAGCCAGAGTGACGGAGGCTGAAATAGGAAGGTCAAGAACAAATCTTGCTGCTGCATTCTGTGTTACTTGTAAACGCAGCAGCAATCTCTTGTTGATCTGAGTATATAGTGCGTTACAATAATCTAAGCGAGACCCGATCAGTGCAACAACTGTTTGTTTTCTTGCTTGTGGAGATAAGTAGTGAACTATTCTACGGAGGATTTTTAAAACTCCCCAGCAGGTAGCTACAGTTCTATTTACCTGCAGATTCATAGCCAACTCAGTGTCAAAATGACCCCCAGGTTTTTTGCAGACTGAGAAGGGGTTGGGCACGTCCCCAATGAAGGCGGCCACCATTCATTCGACCAGGCATCTCTATCTTTTCCAAAAATCAGGACCTCAGTCTTGTCACCATTCAACCTCAAAGAATTAAGGGTCATCCAATCGGCAATCGATTGCATGCAGCTCCTGAAACCAGCTGCCGAGATGCTAATAGACTGTGACACAGACACCATGATCTGCGTGTCGTCTGCATACGATACCACCTCCATCCCCAGGGATCTTACTAGTCTCGCAAGTGGGGCCACATAGTTGTTGAAAAGGATCGGACTTAAAGCCGACCCTTGTGGCACTCCACATTGCATAGACTTTACAGGGGAGAGGTAATTATCCATTTTGACCCTCTGCTCTCTGCGGTCTAGGAAGGAGGATAACAGGTTAAGAGCGGACCCCTCTACACCCATCTCCCTTAGTCGAGATGTTAGGACCGAGGGAGAGAGGGTGTCGAATGCAGCGGTCAGATCCAGTAAAACCAGTATTGTGGTCAGGCCTTTATCTACATTCATCCTGATGTTATTGGACACAACCGTGAGTGCAGATTCAGTGCTATGTAGTTTTCTAAACCCATGTTGAGTTTGGTCAAGAAAACCAGAAGACTGCAAAAATGCCGAAAGACACTGATTTAGATGCATCTCAAGCATTTTAGCTGGAGCCGGCAAGAGAGAAATTGGTCTAAAATTTTTTTAATACTGCCGGATCCAGTGATGGTTTCTTCAATAGCGGCTTTACAATGGCTCTCTTCCAGGCCGAAGGGAATACACCATGTTGTAAGGCATTATTCATAGCATCCAGGATGTGGGGTAAGAGGGTGTCCCTACACTCTTTCAGAGTTTTGAGGGGGCAAGGATCTAGAGGAGAGGAAGATTTCGTCCGATCCAGCAGGAGGTTAAGATTTTCAAGGGTAATGAGGGGAAATTTAGTAAGAATCTTATCGGGGTCCTTTGGCCAGGTTTCTAATATTGCCAGATTTGTAATAGTGTGTGTTTCCAGAAGATTCTTCTGTACTTACAATTGCATGGAGATATCCACAATTTTGGTGTGGAAAAAACTAGCAATGTTATCACAGAGCTCCTGCGAGCTTTTAATAGGATCGGGAATCTGTAGGGAACATAGGGAGTCTAAAATTGTAAAAAGTTCCCTCGACGAGGTCAAGGATGTGGTGATATTGGAGAAGTGATCTTGTTTAGTTTTAATGACCAAGGATTTATAGATCTTCAGGGAGCTTTTATAGCGCTCTCTATCCTTATTGTCCCATGTCCTTCTCCACTGCCTTTCCTGTCTCCTACAGCCTTGTCTCATCAGCCTGAGTTGCTCCCCAAACCACGGGGCAGAGGGTTTACGCCTTGCAGCATACCTAGGGGTAGCGGGAGCTAGAGTATCCACTGCCTCACGTATAAGGTTGTCTAATTTCCAGGCTGCCTTCTCTGGATCTGAGGTCCGGGATTGGGATTCAAAGAACGGGGCCAAGGATACATTAGTGATGTTTTTATAATTTCGCTTATACTCTCTTGCAGAGAGCTCCTTCAAGGGGAGCTTTATATCATCTGTGATAAAGAAGATAGGGACTGCTAGATGATCTGTCCAAACTAGCTGTTCTGGAGGGCCTGACGAGATTCGGGAGTCAGTAGAGAAAACAGCGTCAAGAATATGACCTGCTCTATGTGTAGGTTCCCTAACCAACTGTTTGAAACCACAGGCCTCCAGAGGATCAATCAGGGACAAAGTGTCCTTAGATGAGATATCCTCTAAATGAAAGTTAAAATCCCCTAGGATGGTGAAGCGCGGTTTGCCAGCATATGGTTCTAGTAGACTGAATAAGTCATTACAAAACTGAGATCTCAGCCCAGGGGGCCTATACAACAATATCCCAGAAAATGACGAGGAAGGCGAAGATGCAATACAAAAATGTAGGGCCTCAAAGGGGTCAGAAGACTTTGACAAAGCCTTAGTTCTACATGTGAACCGAGACTGGTAAAGTATCGCGAGGCCACCACCTCTACGTTTCGCTCTATCTAATGTATGAAGAGCATAATTCTCGGGGATGGCTAGAAGGAGATCATGTCCCGAAGACTCTGTTGCCCACGTTTCCGTAACGAACACCCAGGGTGGGTTCCTAGCTGTCACGAAGTCATGAAAAAAGATGTTATTTTTAATGATGGAACGGGCATTAATCAGATAACCTCTCTCAACATATTCCTCATTGAGTGATTGGCCAGGTGGTAATATACTGTTAATAACAGCGGGTGTAAAACATGGATCGGACCTACATGTATCACATATAACTCCTTTGTAAACAGCCATCGGAGTGTATCTGTGAAGACAGGAACGCGCACTGGGTCTCATAGCGAGCAAATCCTGAGAGGAATATGTAAGCGTTACCTTAGAGGAGTGATCTGAAATCCCACGACGCAGCCCTCCCTGCAGCCCGTCCTCAGCGCGGACGAGCGCAGACGGGCTGGACTCTGGCGCGACTCCGGTGCGCTCCGGCTGCGCGTAAACGCTGCGCGCAGCCACCATGACCTTAAGTAGATATGAGGCACGCCCTCCTGACGACTAGAGCGCTGCCCAATATGGCGTCAGTATCCCGGCCCAGTCTACCCCCCCAACAAGGTCCAGGAAGTCCGGTCTACGAGCCGTGTATCCCGCGAAAATCGCGGTGAGTGTTGCAATGATTTTTATAGTGCAAGAATGCGGATACGAGTTGTTTTAAAAAGAGGGGAAAACTACAAAATAAAATAAAGCAAATGTATACACAGGAACTTTAAAATATAGCTAACATCACTAACATCGCTAGAGCCAACAATCTAGTAGCGCTACGATTAGAGCAGAGCTAGCAACTAATCATACCGTGTCTCTTAGGAACTACCATATGTCACGTTCAGGGTTACCAGCTCGCTCCACATTCACTAAAGATCACGTCTTCACTCTTCAGGTCTGGACTTTAATTTCATGATCGTTGACATCAGTTGTCTTTGTACAATTAGTTCAATGGAAGCTCATCATTATAGCTTCAAGAATGCAATGATGTGTTAAGTGAAAGTCATGGACTAAAAACATGGTGTTTGGCCAATAAGGAGTGATATGGCAACCCTGGTTGCACACTGTGATATACATACATTGCATTAACTAGGCTTCATCTTCTACAAAAATGTCCACGTAGTGTTGCTAATGTTGACAATTTCACTTGTTTTACTTTTCCTTCTTTGTCTCCTTAATTGGCATTTTACAAAAGCCTAGAAGCAAAAAGAAAACTCTCTATAACATGCTTTTTCAACTAGGCTCGCACTTCGAGCCCATATAACTGGGTGACATATTGGCTGTTTTTGGCTGCCATAAAGTACTTACTTTTGCACTTTTTCGCCATTTACACAGTGCTTTTTTATGCAGCCAAAGTAAAGCAAACGTTTATACTTTTTAACCCAGTAATTGCCTTGCCATCTCTGTGCGTGGAGCAGTAACCAGAATATTGGGCTAAGAAAGAGACATACCTCTGGGACATCGCTGTGATTTGCATTTCAAGAATTGTTATTATACTCCGTTTATATTTTTCCTCAGTCATTTATGGTCCCATGCATTACAGTATTTTAATGGACACGAGGGAACTAAGAGCTGCTTTGAAATGGATTAGTCCCCCCTTTTAGGTAGCGCATCCATACCAGCAAAAGCTATTCGAGCAAATGTGTGTCCTCAAAATGAATCCATTGAAGGCGCCATTGTTGTAGGTATTCCGCCAATGGAAATAACTGCTGCATATTGAGAAGGTTCAACTTCACTATTCTTGATTACACTTGTGGGGCTCTCGTGATGCACCAAACCAGAAGCCTTTCATTGCACATACCAGGCCTTGTCCTCTTCTATGTAGACGCGAGCTACCCAGCCGCAACGGGTCTCAGCCGCATCAATTAAACCAAATCTAAAGTGGAATCATGTATATGCCCGGTTGGGAGGGATGGCGGTCTTGCTGCTAGCTTTGATGGCGGTCTTGCTGCTAGCTTTGATGGCGGTCTTACTGCTAGCTTTGATAGCGGCCTTGCTGCGAGCTTTGATGGCGGTCTTGCTGCAAGCTTTGATGGCGGTCTTGCTGCTAGCTTTGATGGCGGTCTTGCTGCAAGCTTTGATGGCGGTCTTGCTGCTAGCTTTGATGGCGGTCTTGCTGCTAGCTTTGATGGCGGTCTTGCTGCAAGCTTTGATGGCGGTCTTGCTGCTAGCTTTGATGGCGGCCTTGCTGCAAGCTTTGATGGCGGTCTTGCTGCTAGCTTTGATGGCGGCCTTGCTGCTGGCTTTGATAGCGGCCTTGCTGCTAGCTTTGATAGCGGCCTTGCTGCTAGCTTTAATGGCGGTCTTGCTGCTAGCTTTGATGGCGGTCTTGCTGCTAGCTTGGTGGCTGTAAAATCAGGTGATGGAATTGCTTGCCCCATCTGCCCCAACAGACTATGTTGCTTAATGCCCACTGCTCAATGACCTAGTCTCCCGCGCTTCAGGTCTCTTATTTCCTAACATTGGAGGTGCTTAGAAACGGGCTGTTTCTAATAGTGAAGGTTTTGTAAAAATAACTTAACGATTACAGTCTCCACACATATCTTGAATTTCAAGGCCGATCGCACAAAACTGTTTATAAATGACGCAGATCAAAGTCAATATATTGACCCCATTAGGATCAACAATGACAAAAATCCAGTTGACCACTTACAAATCATTTCTACCGGAAGCTATTGCTGCCATGTGTTTTAAATGACTACTGAATTATTACACAAACATTCTTTTTACACCTGGGAAGTCTCTTCGTATCGATGTTCAAGAAGTAGCACATACCTTTTTGTTTCGTGGGACGTGTCTACAGATGCCCAACTAGCCCTTGGCCCAATTGGATAAAGTATACACCATTTACCAGTAAACAAAAGACGTTTCTAATGGGAAGGTTAGACTGGACTGGTTTTATTTTTTGACATGTTATGTTATTTCCATTTATATAGTATGACACGGACATGGCCTCGTAGTAGTTCGGCAGTCCAGTGACTTTCCACGTGGATCAGCGTTACCACCACAGGGTGGAGTCTGCGTCAGCCTGTGGTGATGTGCAACAGGTATTGTTATCTGGTGGGTGATACCTCTTCCAGGTTAGGGTGCTATGTCTCACCCAATGAGCAGCGGGCGCATGAGTCTGAATTTCAAAGGCGGAGGCCGGAGGGCTTTGCCAGTTGCCTTGACGTGTTCTATGTCAATTGACATGGCTGTTGCCTAGCGGATGGATATATATATTTGTGTGTGTGTGGGCATGCGTGTGTGTGTGTGCATGTGTGTATCTGTGTTTGGCAAGTGCTTCCATGTACTGTGACTGCATAGCATATCTGACCTTGTCTGATGCATGTTAAGAGCTCTCTCCAACATGTTCTGGTGGATACTAAATGGCTTTTCATAGTTAGAAGAGCTGTTGTAAGCACAGTGATGGTCCAATATGTGACATATCTGTGTCGTGCTGGATGGGTGCACGTGGTCTGTTTAATATGTCCTATTGGAAGTGTCTGTGTTTAAAGGCACCTGTATGATAGTCTGGTCTGGTAGCTTTTTCCCTGATCCTATTGTTAGATAACACTTGGAAAAACGTGCATGGGAAAACGTGTTTGGAAAGAGCGTCCACCGGTGGCAAGCAGGCGTGCAGCGGGGATTCCACGGGTTAACACTCATCCAGTCTCTGGAACTCGGGAGCGGCTGGTCATTGTGACCCAGATTAATACATGAAGTTGCTGCCAGTAGTTTTACCCAGGGGCAAAATTCCGTTCTGTAACTCTGATGTACTCAGCATTAGTGCGTGATTTAGAAACTATGCGGGTTAGTGCTGGACCTGCAGGCCGCACAGCTCGGAAACATGGCGCAGTGGCCATTGCGCCATGTTTCCGAGCTGTGCCTCTTAGGCACTAAGGTGCTCTGTAGACAAAACAATTTAGTTGAAATTCGGTTGCGCAGTTTCCGCGCCTAGGCACGCGCTCATGACGTGGCTTTCTGTGTGGGCGGCCAGCACCTGTACGGTCGTTACAAGGCGCTACATCTACAACGGGTAAACAGCGGCAGCTAGGGTTACAGCACCAGACCATGAGACATACCGCAAGGAAGGAGATGCACCCTCCCCCGGCTGCTGGTGGAACTGTGAAATACAGCAATAATCAGACTTCAAGGGCCGCAGGCCTCTGCCAACCGGCGCCACTGCACCTGCTGCACACATGGCAGCTACGCCCTTGAAGTCCAAGCCGTGTTGTCATAGAACGTATCCCTTGACCAAAGGCTGGTTTCAGAGTGGTATATTTATAAAAGGCCGTCTACGGAGGAAGTGCCTGTCTGGAATAACGGCAGAACCTATCTTTATTTTTAAAGGAAGTATAAAACCTCACATGCAGTTTCCCTTACTAGTCAGTGCGTGTACCTTTGCACAGAACCCAAATCTATTCCCCAGCAGTTGTTTTGTTATTTTAACGATGGCCTGTCTGGCTCCCAGCACACTTGCCACTGAGAGGGGGTCATTCACAAAAACCGCAGCGCCGCGGATTGTTCACTGCTATTCCAGCTGCGGAATCTATCGCGTGCTTCCTGGCACTTCCCACAAGCGTTCGTTTCCAAGTGCCCAAAGACCTCAGAAACAAGCTTCGAAACGCCGCTTTCTACTAGTTGCTTTCGTCGGAGCAATTATATACCAATGATAGCAACACATGGGTTCTGGCTGTGGCAGTCCCCGAATCCACGAGTGTCTTTAAAAAGAAATTTTTGTTACGAGTCCAGCTCATGAAGCCTGACGTAACCCACCCCAAGGAGAAGCAATCAGCTGGGAAATATAAACAGGGCTCGAAATGCCCCTTGTAGCCCACGGCAGGCAGCGGCTAGACATACACTGTGCAGAACAATTCAAAACCGCTCTTTAGAAAGTTCCAAAGCAGCCATGTATTTCATAATTCTCCTTTTACCCTCTACCTCCGTCCTATTTTCCAGTGTCTTCGGAATTACCCTTTTCAAGCGCCCAGAAGTTGAGCTGAGGAGTCAGGCGTCTTGCCTAAACCGTCGATATGCGGCAATACAGGCAGATGTTGCTACAACAAGCACTCAACCCTACTCCGCTGGAGTCACCCACTGTTGTGGTCCAGGAGCCAGGACTGAAGACGGTGTTATCTCCTGTCTCTGCCGTTAGCCTTTGGGAGGGAGGGGTGGGGGGGAAGCAGGCCACCGACAAAAGTTTGTGTGAAAAAGGCCGCTTTATTGGAAACAGGTGCACATTACAATTTTAAACCTCGGCCAAAACGCCTTCCAAAACTAGACCTCACTAAATATAACATACCTAACCCCGCACCCCGCCCCCTCCCCTAAATTCATTCGAACCCGCCCCCGCCCGTACATTACAACATTACAACAATATCAAACATTACATTCCTGTATAACCCCAACAATCTCTAAATACAAACCTTCCGTTAACCAAACTCCCCTGCCTGCCCCTTTACAGCTATCGACCACCCAAACTGTGGAACCGAACTAAACTTCCCAACCTATCCTTTCCCTGTCGATAACCCAACTCAACAAATAACTCAACCAACCTCCGGTAAAACTGTCCAAAATTCACAATAACCCCCGCCACCCAGAAAGAAAGGGGTGGTGTAACCACTACCCACCCCTCTTTCTGCCCCCCAACAAAAGAAAGCTTTAAACTCCTCGAGCATGATTCTGCACGTTCAAACACCGGGACAAAACCTCACTAATTTCCAACAAATAAAGGTCCATGCCCAACCTTGACAGATGCACCCCATCACCCCGAAAAAATTCTACCGCCTCAAATCGAATATCCTTGTGGGTCACTCTCCCGAAACCCAAATCGCGGCAAAATCTGGAAATCTCCACATTCACTTTCCTCCGCGCCCTGTCAATAGCTCTGGGGTTCAAAGCCCCTCTCCACACCCTCAGCGGGACCAATTCCGTCCAGAGCACATGGCAGCCCGACCAACGCTCCTTAAGCAAAACCAAATCCCTCTTCATTGCACGCAATAAGACCACCCCTTTCACCTAGCAAAGATCGTTCTCTCCCAAGTGTATCAAAAGGATATCAGGGCATTGTCCCCTCACCATGGCATTATTTAAACAAGGAATAAGCTCCTTCCAAAGCATTCCCCCTTTTCCTTTCCAGATGATCTGAAAAAGGCTATCATTGAACCCCAGCCGTCCCCCAAAATAACTTTTGCACGCTTGTACTTGTGCCCACTTGACGAAGGAATGCCCCACAATCCACACTGTCAATTCCTTTGCGTGGTGCCCAGCCACTGAACCTGAAAAGAAAAATAAGAATGAGACTCACACCAAAGAGGTAGACGCATGCGCCTCCGCTGCATTCGCTCTTACATATTTATGAAAACAGCCTGATGACCAACGCCCTAAGCGCATGATGTCCCCCTGAGACCAACCCCTGTTATGCGCTTCAGTCGCTGCCCCGATCCTAAAAGAGTGAGTCCCAAACTGGGCCCCATCCAAACCAATCCGCTGTAACCCCTTGCGCATAACCATGCGCAGCTGATAGTCTGTGACACGTGAACCATTCATATGCTTAAACACCAAGTCGCCCCCATCACCTCCTGATAGGATTTTCCATTGCTTCGCCAAACAAAGCGGACAAGTACAACTGGGGGTCCCTGCCTCTAACCACACCCCTTTACCTACACCCCTCTGATCCATTTTTGAACTGGACAGCCAAATGTTCACACCTGTGTCCGTAAAGAACACGTCCTGCCAACAAATGCCCCGCTTTACCTTAGTCCTGAGGAGCTCAGAAACCCGAAAAGCCCCAAAAAACATAAACACCATAAGGGTAGCAAACAATGAAGCCTCAAAATCATCCTTGCAAACCGCGGGCAAAACTTTCAACAAACGTGCCAACGTCTGCCAACAAATAGGCAAACGAGACATAACAGCCCCACCCCGCTCCCTAGCCCAGCCCTCAAGCATCCTCCTTCCAATTTGCCCAGCAGAAGGGGAATAACCCCAAAAAAGCTTACCCATAAAGGAAATCCCCGCCAACTTCCCAGCAATAGTGACTCTAGACAAACCTTTTTCAATGAGGTCCAGGATAAAATGAACTACATCCTCTGAACTACGCCACGACTCCTCCCTCCTACAAGCTCCTGATGACAAGAATTCCTTCCACGCCAAAGCATACGCCGCACGAGTGGAAACAGACAAAGAATCTACCACCAGTTGAAATACCCTACGTTGCCGACAGACCAGAGATGCTCCGGTATCAGGGTCGGTGTTCTGTCCGCCTCCTTGGCCAGCCCATGGAATCTCCCCCACTGTGAACGAGACAAAGCATCCGCAATGTCATTGTCCACACCCGGCACGTGCAAAGCCCTGAATGCAATGTCGTAGCGCAAACAGCCCAGCACAAACACTCTCATCAATTTCAATATCTGCTCGTCCCTCGCTGACTGCCTGTTGATTATCTGCACCACAGCCATATTGTCCACGCGAAAAAGCACCCTCTTATGCTCCAGCTCCTTGCCCCAAATTGTCAGAGCAACCAGGAGCGGGAAAAGCTCCAAAAAGGTAATGCTCCGCCCTCCATTCATCCACTCCTGTGGCCACTTCTCAGCACACCATCGGCCCTGCCAGTAAATGCCAAAACCATCACTGCCTGCTGCATCCGAAAACATCTGCACATCCCACTGCACATCCTCATCCCTAGCCAGTGGAATACCGTTAAAGGACTGCAAGAAAAAAGACCACATACGCAGGTCCTCTTTTACACCTGCCGACAAACGCACGTGATGGTGAGGTAAATGCTGACCCGCCAAAGCCCGGCCCAGGCGCCTGCAAAAAGTCCTTCCTGCCCTCACAACCCTACATGCAAAATTCAAATGACCTAGCAAAACTTGGACGTCTTTCACCGTTACTTTCCGCCTAGACAACATCATGTCCGGCAAAGCCAACATTTTGCATTTTTTTTCCTCCGGGAGACGAGCCTGCATTGCCACTGAGTCCAGCTCAATTCCCAGAAAAGAGATAACAGTAACAGGCCCCACAGTCTTTTCCGGCGCCAGCGGCACCCCCAGCTCCTCCATAATGTCATGAAAAGTGTCCAGAGCATGCTGGCACTCCGAGGAGAACGGGGAACCCACAAAAAAGAAATCATCCAAGTAGTGCATGACCAAGGTGTGACCCGTGCGTTCCGTAAAAAACCACTGTAGGAAAGTGCTGAACAGTTCAAACAGAGCACATGACACAGAGCAGCCCATTGGTAGCGCCATGTCCACATACCATTTTCCCTCAAAGTGTATTCCCAGCAAAGGCCAATCGTCCGGTTGAACCGGGAGCAGCCTAAAAGCCGACTTGATATCGCACTTTGCCATACCTGCAGCTGCGCCCGCGGTCACCACAAGTGACATGGCGACGTCAACTGAGGAATATGACACCGATGCAGCGTCCTCATCAATAAAATCATTGACTGACGACCCCTCAGGCCATGACAAATGTTGAATCAGCCGAAACTGCCCCTCCTCTTTTTTAGGCACCACACCGATAGGGGAAATGATCAAATTGTGCACTGGCCACTCACCAAAGGGGCCTGCCATCCTCCCCTCACGCACTTCCTTGCTCAATTTCTCATGCACCACCAACTTGTGCTCTGATGCGAATTTCAAATTATCCGCCCACCTTCTCAGCCGGGGCCCGTGGTACCCCAAATGAAAACCCCACTGAAAACCGTCCAAAAGTGTCTGTCTTGCCTCAACATTCCCATAACCCTGCAAAGCTACCTCAAGCTGTGCCATATTAATTGGCGTAGGAACCCTTTGGCCCAGAACCCTGTACTCCCTTTCCCCCCTGCCCACTCTGCGACTGCTGCGCGTTGCCAGACATCCCTGCTGTGACAGTCGATCCGGCATCGTCCGAACGCGCTGTCCTCTGCATGGCCACGGAACCCATCTCTTTTATTACATTGAGATTTCCTTTACCGTGTCCTCCACTCCGTAATTTGATGTTCGTAGGCATTGTTCCTTCAAAAAGCGTCCATTTTATTTTACGCACCGTTGTTTGACCGAGACTCGGCGCCTTCTCCGTTGCCTCCACTGGCAACACGAGGCAATCTAAATATGGGCAATTTAACTAAACAGTCCTGATGATGATCCTGAATCTCTCTGATAAGGATCGAAACGCCGTCGACTCTGTTGTCCACCTTACACATTTAATATTTCTGTATATAATACATTGTGAAGGTGGCAATATGAATATCAGATGTTTCGCTACTCATTATCTTTAAAAAGAAACATCATTGTAATTGCCTGAATGTGTTTCACTATTTGTTGTCCACATGATATGTAAGTCCTAGGATACAGGCTTGTGTCCCACTAAGACTCTACTTACATTCTCTGGATCACTGCTAACAACCTCTACTTATTAAAGTTGCCATGCCCGGCTGGACATTGGCTATAATATAGTATCAATTTTGACTATATTCATTTTTTGTTCTACCATTTTTTTGCTTTCAGGGACCATTGTTTCCTGTAATACGCTTCCCACACTTGGAGCACTCATGCCGGTATTTGCAAAAATCCCGTGTACACAGCCCTTTGTTGAAATCCCAACATGCCCCAACTCCAGATTGTGACGCGGCTGAGCCTCCCACGCCACCCCGGGTGAGCTTTCCCTGAAAGGGCCGATAAACTAAAGGCAAACCACTAGCTGTAAAAATAGTCTTGCCCCCAGGCGCTGCGCCCATGGTATGCTGCCACAAATCATTATCTAGCTCACCCCACTTCGCCTCTGAATCCCACGCCATACGAGCCCTGAACTCCTCGTCATACTGTGCCCAAGCGAAACCACTACCTGTAATTTGCGCCTTCCTTATGACATCCATATACTTAAATATGGCCACGCAGCGCTCCGGGAACTTCTCACAGTACACACTGGCATAAATTAAAAATGCCGCCGTCCAATTCTCAATTGTCAGCGGCACCTTAGGGCGCTTAGCTAGTTCGTACTCCTCCTCCTTAGAACCCTCCTTAGACCTCACCTCCCTGTGCAATAATTTCAAAATCTCCACGTATTCACCCTTCCATATACGCTCCTTAGTTGCCAACATTAAGTGGGCACCTAAAGGCTTAGTCACCCCATATAGGGAAGCTTCTTAATTTTCAACTCTTTACTCTGTGGAGTCTCCTTAGTAACCCCTGCCTCTGTATTGGTCCCACTCTCCACCTTGGCCCCTAGCACCACTCCCACCGATCCTGTGCCAACCCCTGTATCTCTTACATACTTTCCTTTATACAATCTGCCCTCCGACACTCCCCCACCCCCGTCCTCCCCGGACCCCACAGACACCATAATAGGTCTGGCCTGTGTTGTAACGCTCTCACCTGGCTCTAAAGAGGGTGTGCGTACCGACTCCGACCGCCTCTCCAACCTCTCAGAAGAATCCCTTGGAGGATGAGCCCTTACCGACGGGCCGTGCTCTCTCTTGGATTTCATCACCACACACTGCTTAACGGGTGCCACACCGGAAACCTGCAAAAAACTACGAGAAACATGAGAGTGTCCCCCTCCTCAGATTCCCGTAATTCCCCTTCTTCAGGGCTCTCTTCCTCATAATCCAGCAGAAGTGGCTCCTCCACCTGCGAAATTTCCTCTGCAAAATCGACCACACGGGCCTTACCAGACCCTACATTAGCACAACCGGCCTTAACAGCCTTACAACTACCATGCGGGGGAGCCGACTGTACTCGCCGGTCCTCCCCCCTCCGTTGACTCATATAACCATCCATCTTATCCGAAAATTCCGTCCACCTTGACCGTCGTGACGTTGGGGCCAGCGAGGTCGCGCCTGACCTTAGTGTGCTGGCCGCGACGGGATCCCCCGCCAGTACGGAATGTGCCGCGCAAGGCCTCATCCTCCCTTCTCCTTGGCGATAATGGGCCGCACCTCGCCCTACCGAGTCTGCTGCGCTGCAACGCTTCCTGTCCTGAAATGAAAAAGTTTGGACTGGTGTGCTGGGTCCCTGAAAGCCAACCGGGCCACCCGCCCTATGACCACTCGAGAAAACTTCCCTATCTTGCCTACCCCCGGAAAAACCCGCATGCCCCATAGCGCCCGAAAACGTCGAAACCACACCTTCCTTGTCTCCACTCCAATCTAGCATCGCCTGCACCACCGCAGACGCAGATCCCATATCCCGCGCAACCCCCCCAACCCGCGAACTGCCTACCCCAACGCCAGCCGGGCCGCCAACTTCCACGCCTGCCCGCATCCCCGAATCCAAAACCACCCTGCGCCCCTGCACCTGAAACGGGCCCGACACCACTTCCCCCACACCACTGCGAACCCCTTCGGACCACGAGGGGAAAATATCCAAACCTTCCCAGGCTAAATCCCCTCCCGCTGGCTCCAGATCCCCAAAAACCAAAACCTCATCCCCACTACTACCCCCCCTGCCCCCGCCCTACTCTGACCTTCTTCATAACCCATAGAACGCGAACCCCCCCGATGCGAAGAAACTGAAACCCCAGAGACCCCATAATCTCTGAAAGGAAGTAAGTCCTGCTGAGAAACCCACCCCCCCACCTGAGCCCACTCACCTTCTCCCAATGAACTCGCTCCTACAGACCCCGGCCCTCCCCTTAAAGATAAAGGGGGGGGAAACAATAAAGGGCTTTCATCTCCTGAGACCCTGACAACCCCCTGCTCCCCCACCACCTCTGACATGCCAAAAGCCCCAAAATCCTGCTCCTCACATGATTGCCCCGCAAAACGCTCTTCTAACAAGCCAGTACCAGACAGCTGGCCCCTCAAAACCCCAGCGCCGCCTGCCCTGTCACCTGCCTCATCACCGACACGCTCGCGAGGAGAAAATGCAGCACGCGCAAGGTGCCTGACCTCCTGACCCGCCCGGCCCGCTCCGCGCACATCAACGCCTCCCGCCTCCTCCTGTGACCGCGCCGGAGCCTCCGGCACAGAAGAAGAACGCCGCTTATACACGCGCCCTCCCCCGCGCTTGCCTCTCACCGCGGGGGAGGAATAGGAGCGCACCGCTGCCGCCGGCACCCCTGAAATGAGCTCCCCAGCGCGCCAGACCTCCCGGGCCGCCCCAGTCACACCTCCCGCGACACCCCGTGTAACCGGCGCCCTTCGCTGTAAAACTTCCGCCGGGGCCGCTTTCTTAAAGCGCTGGCGGCCCCGCTCACTCACCGCCATAGGTTTCATCCGCTTCGGTGAAGTGCAGGCAGCCACCGCCGCCGCTACGCCTGCCAAAGCCTGTCGCATGGGACGCGACGGCCCCGCAACTTCCCCGACAACAAGGTCCATCCAGCCCGCCTCACTCAGGAGCCGGAGGGCCTCTAAAACGAGATAATCACCTTCCGCCATCATAAATCAACCGAAATCTATCAAATTAAGAACTAGGACACCACGAGACAAAAAACACCACAGCCTAGCTCCCAGCCACCAGGTCACCAAATCTAAAATGGTGGCCGGGAGCAGGAGCCCAAAACCTTTATACTTGGGCTACATTTGGGCTGGAAAAAGGAGCCCAAATTCGAATGAGGCCGCGCGAGGCCAGCCACGCCCCCCCACACGCCCCCTCCCAAACCGCCCGGGGGGGGACTCCCTGCGGTCGCCTGCCCCCCCAAGCCCCCCTTGCCTTTAGCAACAATCTGACATCACATGAGTAAATGCCCCCACCCCCCCAACCGCTAGTGCCTTATTAGAAGAGTAACTCGGCGCACTTCCATGGCACACACAGTAACGAGCACCCCGTTTGCCCTCCCGTTTTGAGCAACACATTTATTTATTTAATTATAGGGCGCACCTGTCGCACCGGAGGTATTGGGGACAGGGACATCTTAAGGCTTTTAGGGGCCCTGGGCCAAACATATTTTGGGGGCCCCTGTTTGGAACAGCTTTGAATTTATAATCCAGTTTCAGCTCTTTGGGAGGGAGGGGTGGGGGGGGAAGCACACCACGGATCAGGAACTGTGTGAAAAAGGCTGCTTTTTATTGGAACAGGTGCACATAACAATTTTATAAACCTTGGCAAAAGCCTTCTAAAACTAAGCCTCACTAAATAAACCATATACCTAACCCCGCAGCCCGCCCCCTCCCCTAAATTTCTTCGAACCTGCCCCCACCCGTACATTACAACATTTCAAACAATACAAAACATTACATTACCGTATAACCCCATATAAACCTATAAATAAAACCCTTCCGTTAAACAAACTCCCCTGCCTGCCCCTTTACAGCTGTCAATCACCCAACCTGTGTAACCGAACTAAAAATAACCAACCTATCCTTTCCCTGTCGATAACCCAACTTAACAATTAATCAACCAACCTCTGCCAAACCTGTCAAAATTCAAATAACCCCCGCACAGCACCTGCTCCAAGCAAAAACACATAGCAAAAAACCCCTGTGCACCTGTCCCACAAAAAACCACCAAAGAAAAACCGAAATGGAGAAAAACCCGAGGATAAAAATGAGAAAAATCCAAAAGGGGAAAATAGGGAGGGAGGGAGGGTAAAAAACTACCACAGACTAAGCTCCCAGCTCCCAGCCACCAGGTCACCAAACCTAAAATGCTGGCTGGGAGCAGGAGCCCAAAGCATTTATGCTTGGGTTCCTTTTGGGCTACAAATAAACAAGCCCAAACCTAAAATGGCCGGCGCGAGGCCAAGCCCCCCCGCCCCTCCCAAACCGCCCGGGGAGGAGACCTCCCTGCGGTCGGCTGCCCCCCCAAGCTCCCCTTGGGAGGGAGGGGTGGGGGGGGGAAGCAGACGACGGACCAGGAACTGTGTGAAAAAGGCCGCTTTTTATTGGAACAGGTGCACATAACAATTTTATAAACCTTGGCAAAAGCCTTCCAAAATGAAGCCTCACTAAATAAACCATATACCTAACCCCGCCCCCTCCCCTAAATTTCTTCGAACCCGCCCCCACCCGTACATTACAACATTTCAAACAATACAAAACATTACATTACCGTATAGCCCTATATAAACCTATAAATACAACCCTTCTGTTAAACAAACACCCCTTCCTGGCCCATTACAGCTGTCAATCACCCAACCTGTGTAACCGAACTAAAAATAACCAACCTATCCTTTCCCTGTCGATAACCCAACTTAACAATTAATCAACCAACATCTGCCAAACCTGTCAAAATTCAAATAATCCCCACCACCCAGAAAGAAGGGGGGGGAGAAAACTACCCACCCCCCTTTCTGCCCCCCCACATAGGAAAAAACCTTTCAGACCCCCTGTCCATGCCCCTGAACGTTCAAGCATCTTGACAAAACTTCCCTAATTTCCAGCAAATAGAGGTCCATACCAAGCCTGGATAAATGCACTCCATCATCCCTAAAAAACTCCACCGCCTCAAAACGAATTTCTTTGTGAGTCACTCTCCCAAACCCCAAACTGCGACAGAACCTAGCAATTTCAGAATTCACTTTCCTTCGAGCCCTGTCAATAGCTCTGGGGTTCAACGCCCCTCTCCAAATCCTCCTCGGAACCAACTCCGTCCACAAAACATGGCATCCCGACCAACGCTCTTTTAACAGGGACAAATCCCTCTTCATTGCCCTCAGTAACACCACACCCTTTACTCCACAAAGATCATTCTCACCAAGATGTATCAACAAAATATCAGGATACTGGCCCTCCACCATCAAATTATTCAAACACGGTATAAGTTCCCTCCAGAGCATACCCCCCTTTCCCTTCCACACAATTCTAAAAAGATGCTCATTGAACCCCAACATTTTCCCAAAATAACTTTGGCACGCCTGAACATGTGCCCATTTGATGAACGAATGCCCTACTATCCAAACAGTCAACTCCTTTGAATGGGGCCCGGCCACAGAACCTGAAAAGAGAAAATCAGAATGAGACTCACAAAAAGACAGATGACGCATGCGCCTCCCCCGTGTTCCCCCTCACATATCTCTGAAAACACTCTGACGACCAGCGCCCGAGCCGCATAATGTCCCCCTGAGACCAACCCCTGTTGTGAGCTTCAGTCGCTGTTCCAGTCCTAAAAGAATGAGTCCCATACTGCACCCTCCTGACAAAACTTTCCAGCACCTGGCCAACCGCAGAGGACAAGTAGAACTAGGAGCCTCCGCTTCCAACCTTTGCCAATGCCTCTCTGATCAGTCTTTGAACTAGGCAGCCAAATATTCAACCCCTTTTCCGAGAAAAAACTTCTTGCCAAGTAATGCCCCGTTTTGATTTAGTACCCAGGAGCTCAGAGACTCGAAACGCCCCCCAAAAAATAAACGCCATAAGAGTGGCGAACAAGCGCAACTCAAAATCATCCCTGCAAACCGCAGGTAAAACCTCCAACAAACGTGCCAATGTCTGCAAGAAAGAGGTGAACGAGACAGCGGAATCCCTCCCCGCTCCCTAGCCCAACCCTCGAGCATTCTCCTACCCACTTCCCCAGCAGAAGGGGAATAGCCCAAAAGAGTTACCCCATAAAATAAATTCCTGCTAATTTCCCAGAGATAGTAACCCTGGACAAGCCTCTCTCAATGAGGTCTAAGATAAACTGTATCACATCCTCAGAATGGCGCCATGCCTCATCCCGCCTACAGGCCCCAGATGCCAAGAAATCCTTCCATGCCAGTGCATATGCCGTCAGGGTAGACGCAGACAATGAACCTACCACCAATTGAAAAACCCTACGTTGCCTACATACCAAAGGTGCTCTGGCATTGGGGTCGGTGTCCTGTCCGCCAACTTGGCCAGCCCACGGAATCTCCCCCACTGCGAACGAGACAAAGCATCAGCTATGTCATTGTCCACACCAGGTATATTTAGGGCCCTAAATGAAATGTCATGTCTCAGGCAGCCCAGCACAAACACACGCAACAACTTCAAAATCTGCTCATCTCTTGCTGACTGCCTATTGACGATCTCCACCACGGCCATGTTATCCACCCGAAAAAGCACTTTCTTATGTGCCAACTCCTCACCCCAAAGGGTCAAAGCCACCAGTAACGGGAAGAGCTCCAGAAATGTTATGCTCCCCCCCATTCCTCCATTCTTGCGCCCACTTCTCTGCGCACCACCTGCCCTGCCAATATATGCCAAAACCATCACTACCTGCTGCATCAGAGAACATTTGCACATCCCACTGGACATCGTCCTCCCTTGCCAGTGGCACTCCATTAAAGAAGTTTAGAAAAACTGACCACATACGCAAATCCTCCTTCTCACCTGCTGACAAGCGGACATGATAGTGAGGCAAATGCTGATCTACAAAAAGTCCTCCCCGCCCTGACCACCCTGCAAGCGAAATTAAGATGACCCAGTAGCACTTGAATGTCCTTCACCGCCACCTTCCGCTTTGACAACATCCTGTCCAACAATTCCAGCATTTTTAACTTTTTGTCATCTGGCAAGCGAGCCCGCATTGCAACAGAATCAATCTCAATCCCCAAAAAGGATAAGGCTGTAGAAGGTCCCTTTGTCTTTTCAGGCGCCAAAGGCACTCCTAGTTCCTCCATGAGCCCATGGAAAGTGTCCAGAGCAATCTGGCATTCCGCGGAGCCCAGGGAACCGACAAAGAAGAAGTCAATCAAATAGTGTGTTACCAACTTGTGACCTGAGCACTGCGTGAAATGCCACTGCAGGAAGGTGCTGAAACATTCAAACAACGCACATGACACAGAACAACACATCGGTAATGCTTTGTACACGTACCATTTACCCTGAAAATGGATACCCAGAAGATCCCAATCATCTGGATGGACTGGAAGCAACCAAAACGCTGACTTAATGTCACATTTCGCCATCTCTGCAGTGGCGCCCGCGGTCATAACTAGTGACATGGCCACGTCCACTGAGGAATATGAAACTGAGGCAGCCTCCTCATCAATGAAATCGTTCACGGAAGATCCCTCCGGCCAAGACAAGTGCTGAATCAATCTGAACTGACCTTCCTCTTTCTTAGGCACTACCCCAATGGGTGATACAATCAAATTCTCAATTGGCCAATCATCAAAAGGTCCTGCCATCCTCCCTTCCCGCACCTCTTTGTTCAATTTTTCTTGCACCACCCTGCTATGTTCCGCCGCTGATTTCAGGTTATCTGCCCACCTTCTCTGCCTTGGTCCCCGGTAGTCCAAATGAAAGCCCCACTGAAACCCTTCCAAAAGCAACTGTTTCGCCCCCACGTCCCCATACCCCTGCAATGCCTCTCCCAACTTTGTCACCTTAACTGGCGTAAGAGCCTTTGGGCCCAATACCCTGTGCCCCCTTTCCCCCTCTACCGCCCTGGAATTGCTGCGAGGAGCCAGATGTGCCTGCGCCTGACTGCTGCCTTTGCTGGCTTCCCTGCGGTTTGACTCCCCAACAATTGATAAGGGGATGCCGCTTGCCACACTTGGAGCACTCGTGCCTATACTTGCAGTACTCCTTTGTGCATAAACCTTTATTAAAGTCCCAGCATGCCCCAAATCCAGTTTGCGTCGCGGCTGCGGTACCCACCCCACCCCGGGTGGGCTTTCCCAGAAAGGGCCGGTAAACTAAAGGCAGCCCACTAGCTGTAAAAATGGTCTTGCCTCCGGCCGCCGCCCCGATCGTGTGTTGCCATAAATCATTGTCCAACTCTCCCCATTTTGCCTCTGAATCCCACGCCATCCGTGCCCGAAATTCCTCATCATACTGGGCCCAGACATAACCACTCCCCGTAATCTGGGCTTTCCGGATTACATCCATATATTTAAATATAGCCACGCTGCGCTCCGGAAACTTTTCGCAGTATACGCTAGCGTAAATCAAAAATGCTGCTGTCCAATTCTCAATAGTCAAAGGGACTTTAGGGCGCTTAGCCAACTCATACTCCTCTTCCTTAGAGCCCTCTTCGGACCTTACCTCCCTATGAAGGAGCTTCAATATTTCAACATATTCGCCTTTCCATATGCGCTCTTTAGTTGACAGCATTAAATGGGCACCCAAAGGCTTTGTCAGGTAGCTTCTTAATTTTCAGTTCCTTACTGTCCAAAGGCTCCTTAACACTCACCGTTGCATCTGTGTTAGTCCTGCTCTCAGCCTTAGCACCCAGCTCTAGTCCCCCATCTCCAGTGCCAACCCCTGTGTCCTTAACGTATCTACCCTTGTGTAATCTCCCCTCCGTCACCCCACCACTCCCCTCCCCCCGTCCCCACAGACACCATTTTGGCCTGTGTTCTAGCGGTCTCACCTGGCTCTAACGAGGATGCTCGGACAGACTCCGACCGCCGTGCCCACTTGTCAGATCGATCCCCTGTACGATGCGCCCTCACCGATGGGCCGCTCTCCCTCTTGGCTCCTCCTGCCATTGCCTGTTTCCGTGGCACCGCTCCAGCAACCTGTAAAAGACTATGAGACACGTTAGAGGGCCCCCCCTCTTCACTATCCCGCAATTCCCCTTATTCCTGGCTATCCTCATCATAATCAAGCAAAATTGGCTCCTCCACCTGAAGGACCACAGTAGCAAAATCAACAGCACGGGTCTTACCAGTCCCAGCATGACCCAAACTGGCCCTAACGGCCCCTGAATGTCCACCTAGCGGGGGAGCCGACTGTACTCGCCGGTACTCCCCCAATCGTTGATTTCTTCATAAATCCGTTTCCGCTGGTAAGGTTGACCATCTTGACCTGCTTAACGTTTGCGCCAACGAGGTCGCGCCTGACCTTTGTGCGCTGGCCGCGACGGGATACCCCGCCGGTACGGAATGTGACGCGCAAGGCCTCACCCTCCCTTCTCCTCGGTGTGCCTGGGCCGCACCCCGCCCTACCGAGTCCGCAACGCTGATGTGCTCCCTGCCCTGCAAAGAAATAATTTGGACTGGTGTGCTGGTTCCCTGAATCCTATCTAAAAAACCTACCCCCTGCGAACGCCAGCAAACCCTCTAGCCCGCCTCCCACCAGAAAACTCCGACCGAACAACCAATTCCAGGGGGGGGGGTAGGGGGGAGGGGAGCTTCCCCTGTCCTCCTCTCCGCTCCATTCCAACCTTGCCTGAACCACCGCAGACGCAGACCCAAACCTTGAATACCCCCCAACCCCAACATACCCCCTACACCTGCCTGCTCCCCGCTTCCGGAACCCCCTTTACCCATTACCTGATCATCCACCGAGCGGTCCACCTCCCCGATACCCCGAACCCCCTCCGCTCATGACGGGAAAATATCTAAGCCCTCCCAAGCTGTGACACCCCCAGCCGACTCCAACTCCACAGAGAACTCATCATGAACCCCGAACTCTGCTCCCCGTCCCCTACTCCCAAAAACAGTTCACCCCCACCCCTGACAGGAGCACCCCCACTAGAAGGAGGGGGTGTCCAAAACACCCCAGACTCAAGAACAGACCCCTTCCTCTGTTGACCGCTCCACTCTCCCACCTGAGCCCACTCACCCTCTCCCAAAGAACTACCCCCAAAAGAAACAGTCTCACCCCTCACAGAACCTATGGGAGAGAAAAGGAGTGAGCTAGCAAGCTGCCCATAATCACTGTCCACCTCCAAGTCTGCCCCCAATACAACACTGCCTCTGGGCTCAGGAGAAACCACACGCGACATATCCCTCCGACCTGAGACAGTATTCAAGCTGCCCCAGCCTCTCAAACCCTCCGCGCTGACACTACGCCAGAAAGTAACCGGCGCGCACACAGAGGGAGACAAACCCACACCACCTTCCCTTACATTAATCTGAGGAGCCGGCCGGCCCGCCCCCTCCCCGACCGAGTCCTTCCGCCGCGCAGTTCCAAATAGCCTCGGAGCGCGATGCGGGGCCGACATTGAGTGCACGCGCCGCCTACCGCTCTTCCCTCCCCGCACTTCACTCTCAGCGCGGGGGAGGAAAACGAGCGCTCCATAGGAAAAACTGACATTCCCCGCTCCCCAGCTCCACTTAAAATATCGCCGCTCACACCGCCCGCCACCTCAGACGCACCTCCTAACCCCACCTGAGATGCACGCACCGGGGCCGCTTTCTTAACGCACGAGCGGCCCCGTTCACTTACCGGCATAACTCGCGGCTGCTTGGGTGACGTGCAGGCGGCAGCCACCGCTGCCACACCAGCTGAGGCCTGCCGAACCGGACGCGACGGCCCAGCTAAGTCCCCAATAACGAGGTCCATCCGGCCTGCTTCGCTAAGGAGCCGGAGGGCCTCAAGCACACGATAATCTTCTCCTGCCATATCGCGACCACCGCTAAATCCGCTGACTAGAAAAAACACTTGAAATCTAAATCACCAACACTACAAAAAATTACCACAGACTAAGCTCCCAGCCACCAGGTCACCAGACCTAAAATGGTGGCTGGGAGCAGGAGCCCAAAGCATTTATGCTTGGGCTCCTTTAGGGCTACAAATAAACAAGCCCAAACCTAAAATGGCCGGCGCGAGGCCAAGCCCCCCCCAGCCCCTCCCAAACCGCCCAGGGGGGAGACCTCCCTGCGGTCGGCTGCCCCCCCAAACCCCACCTTACGCTCTCTTTGGCCGCCAGGTCACTGACAGTGCACATGCACACTCGTCCAAATTTTTAATGTGTTTACATCTAATATTCAGGGATAATTACATATTTTCAATACTGTAGCACAACAGCAGCTCACTAATATTACTTGGAATAATCTCTGTGACACCCTTCCATTTCTCATATGTGAGATCCTATTTTGAGCTAACGAAAATGTATTTAATGGATGTTGCATGAAGCATAAACATGTTTTTTCTGCAAAATATCTGTAACAGATTCTCACACATCACCCACATTAAAAATATATTATTGGGGAATGGTATTTAAAGCCATCTGTTTGAGAATTATTCAAGGTCTTCAGGTCAAGACTCTGCAGAACAGAGCTAACTGTATCAGGAGGTCCCACTAAAAGACTGGGGCCCTGGGCCAAAGCCCACATTGCCCATGCCTTAAAATTTCTCTGATCATAGAGCTAAGAAGTGAGCGTGAACAGCACACACACATCTGGGCCAGACAGGCCTTTTATTCCACTGGTCCCTTGGAGGCCGGTTTACAAAACCTAGGGCAGACCCTGGTGCCCCTGTCACCTTTCCCAGCTCTCCGAAGATAATTGCAGCAACCACAGGGTCAGGAGAGAGAGAGAGAAAAAGAGGGGGAGAGGGGGAAAGTAGAGAGAAAGTGTACCGAGAGGGAGAAGAGAGAGCAGGTCCTCGTGGAAGCTCCCCCGGTGCCTCGATTGTACTCCCTGGCTTCTGCTTCTGCTGGCGTTATTATTTTATTTTTAGAGTTTTCTATAGCGCGAACAAGACCCAGAGTAGATAGCAGCCACCAACGACATCAGAACCCTCCTAGACTGGGGAGAAATGGCCACCCTGATCCTCCTAGACCTTTCAGCAGCCTTCAACACCATGTCTCAACACACCCGGATCATGTGGCTTGATCAGACCGGAACCAAAAATGACGCCCTCAAATGGATCGCATCCCTCCTTTCCGGAAGAACCCAGAGAAGCTGCCTACCACCTTTCACCTCTGAACCCAAAAACATAATCTGTGGCATCCTTCAAGGTTCATCCCTCAGCTTTACTCTGTTCAACACCTACATAAGGTCCCTGGCCAACATCGTCAGAACCCATGGACTGAACATCATATCCAACGCAGATGACACCCAACTCATCCTCTCTCTATCTAAAGGCCCATCCACCACTAGGACCAACTTCCGCCTTGCCATGACCAGCGTCGCTGACTGGATGCAAAAAAACTACCTCAAACTCAACATAGACAAAACAGAAGTAGTGATCTTCGGGAACAATACCCTGTGGAACGACTCCTGGTGGCCTGCTGAACTAGAACCCTTACGCACTCCCACAGACCACGCCCGGAACCCAAGCATCATACTGGACAGCAAACTCACCATGAAAAGCCAGATCAAAGCAATCTCCTCCTGCTTCCTCACTCTTCGATGCTACGAAAGATCTTCAAATGGCTCCCAGAGAGCACCAGATGTACCGCCCTCGTTACTAGGCACTTGGATTGTGGCAACGCACTTTAAGGAGAAATTACCACACACCTCCTGAAGAGACTGCAGACCATACAGAACTCATTGGCCAGACTCATCCTCGACCTCTCCAAATTGAACCACATCACGCCACACCTCAAGAAACTCCACTGGCCCTCCATCCACAAGAAGTGTCAATTCAATATGCTGACCCATGCCTATAAAATCCTGCACAATCAAAGACCAGCATATATCAGCCACCACCTGAGCTTCCAACAACCCTCCAGACACCTGTGCTCCACATATTTCTACCTCGCTCATACCTCCCCCATCTGCCGAAGCAACAGTGGAGGACGCTCCTTCTCCTTCCAGGAAGGGACTCAAGACCTGGCTGTTCAACGAATCCCACCAAAGCAGCATGGCTCTCATTGCTTGGATACCCTTGGAAGTGAACAGCAGCACCCTATAAATCCTGTTTGATTGATTGAAGGAGAGAGAGAATGGATGGATGGAAAGAAAGAGATTGTGCGACAAAACAAATAGAGCAGGACTAGTTTGATCATTTTCGCCAGGGCTGAATTTGTTTCCCGGTCCTACCCTTACACAAACCCAAAGGAAAAGATATAAAGGGTACTGGGGTGGATCAGCAGAAACGTTTGCAATGAATTCCTGAAGGCAGAGAAGTCGTCAAGTTGTAATAGGAAAAGAGGGAGTTTGTTCCCGAGCCACTGGTCCAGTACTCTGAAGGACCTACACCCCACAAAGGGCTTTCTTAAAATGAGGGGTGGTCGCAAGGGTAAGGGAGCCTGACCACAGAGTTGTGGGAGGTAGAAAGGGAGTTATAATATCGGATAGGACTTTTGAGGTAATGTGATGCAAGGCACTGGGTATAAAGCAAAGCACCTTGAATCGTTTGTGTAACCAGGAGCCAATAAAGAGTTCTCCAGGATGCCGTAAAATGTTCTAATTTTTGTAGACCATAGACTAGTCTAACCGCCATATACTGAATTCCCTGGACCTGTGTCAGCTGGGAGTCCAGCAGACCTGACAGTATTCAGTTAACATAGTCCAGGGGGGATTGAATCAAAGCGTCAATTACCGAATGGAGTGCATGTCTTGGATAAAAAGAACCTTTTTATGTGCCTTGAGGGCAGTAGCGGCTCGTGGAGGGAGTTCGGTGGGGCAGTGAGGCGGGGCGGGGGAGGGGCAGGGTGGGGAAATGTAAACACCGGAATATGGATGAACGGAGGTAAGTACACATTTAAATTAATAAAACGAATTTTGTTGCGCGCGCTGCATCGCAAAATGCAATGCAGCGCGCGCAACGGACTTTGTTTTATTAATTTAAATGTGTACTTACCTCCGTTCATCCATATTCCGGTGTTTACATTTCCCCGCCCCGCCTCACTGCCCTACCAAACTCCCTCCACGAGCCGCTACTGCTTGAGGGTCAATTTACTGCTAGACCAAACTTGTTGGGTCTACACGTTGAACCAGATTCCAAGGTTTTTCTAAGTATTTGAGTATTACTCCTTGCATGATCTTTTGTATGGGCAATCACCAGTCGTTAGCTCAAAGCTAACAGTAACTGCGTGTGCGTAAAATCGAGTACATACAATTTGTGTTCAGTGATGATTCAAGAAACATACATCTGTACCTGACTAACCACAATACACCAAGAAAGCAAGGGCAGTGAGTAATCTACACAGCCCGAAATTTTGATTCGAGGCCTATTTAATAAGAGTGCATATTTTAAGGTATGGATTCTCCTACAGCATGCTTAAGGGCAGCATGTGGTAGACTACCCCGCACGTGCCAGGATACAGAGATGGTTCCGGAGAATGCAGTCCTCCAGCTGTTGGCAGGTTTTCATAGAGCAAAAAGCTTTATAGCTTCTAACTTTAGAAGTCCAGAAATTAAAAACACATCAACAAGGTTTACATTTAACTAGTTCATTACTAGCTCCTTCTTCTAAACAGAGAATGGTTACAGGAAGGCTCCAGAATTCTTAATTCTAGAGAAGGAGTCGGCGTCAATGGGTTAACTACGGTGGAGTAGGCCACTGAGAGTATTTGAAATTGAGCCAGCTAAGAGGCCGATGTGAATATATCCAGATTGGGTGAGGGCATTGGTGTGCTCTGAGCCCATTGGCTGGAGTAGGCCATTGAGGTTATTGGCCTGCTAAATAGACTAATGTATTGGAATCCAGATTGGGGAGGACATTAGTGTGCTCTGATCCCATTGGCTGGGTGAACCTTAATTCATAAAATGAAGTATGCATTGCAGATGCAGCACCAATAAGCTTTGATTTACAAAAGGAATGTTTGCACCTATGAAACAAGTGTGAGATGCACCTGATTCACAAAGGTAACAAATATTAAATGCAGCTGTGCAGTTTTGAACCTTGCAACAAGGTGGGTGGTAAAAGAGTGTGTCTGTCTTTCCACTTTCAGTAATATTGCTGAAGAAGAGGTGGAGAAGGTGGACAAAATTTACTAACACAAAAGTGACTAAAACCGGCACAAAGTGTTGAAATGGGATTTACTGTCCAGTGCATAGCTTGTTTTGTGCTGGAAAGTAACCCTAAAGTAACAGAAAATAGTGCTATAGACTACTACGTTGTGTCAAGGTTGTGCAGCATTGGGGACACAAGGGTGTTCCCATGGTAAAAGGTAGACAGGACTTTGTGCCAAAATGAACACCTCTTCAAGGCAGCCACAAGGTTGTCGAAAAGTTTTCTTTTCTCCAAACATTTCCAGCTTTGGCTGTGTGCTGTACTGTGTAGCATACATGCAAACTTATAAACGTTTTACACTATGTCTAAGAATAGAGTTTTAGCTGGAAGTTTACCATTCCAGTACAAAACCTATGCTAGCCATCACCCACATACCCTTGCATTATGGTGCAAAGCTGTGCACGCGGCCTAAAGTATGTCATCTGCACGGGGAGGTAGATACAGCGCCATATTTTAGGAGATTTGACACTGTTCTGCCCTCTCCCTTTCATGCAACTCAGCAACTTTGGTTGCTGCGTAACGTTGCTTGAAAGATGAGTATGTTTGTCCCTGTATGTCTAAGAAGTGGCCTTGGAGAGGTGAGACAGCAAGAGGAAAGGAGAGCAAATGATCTGCCCCAATGTTCTCTGGCTTGAGACAGTCCCTGTTCCACTGAGGTGCAAAGCGGCTTATGCACTGCTTGAATAACTCCAGGGTGTGTTGCACGAAGGAACTAGTGATGGACGTCAGTCGGGCTGAGCATAACGAGGAGCCTCTGGCCTCAGCATGGAACATGGTAACAGGAGACACACATGAACATGCGACACATATTTATGTGCGATATGTGTTTTAATCGTTGTACACCGAAAAATACAGGTTGTTTTTGTAACTCTTTCACGTGTACAGGCTCAGATGTTTCCTATTTTTTATTTCCTATTGTACTTTATACACGAGCGGGCGGGATTTGTGGAAGTTGTGGTTACTATGGGTGCAGCAGTGGCAGTCTGAAGCTTTTGATGGAACGTTGGCACGCGCTTCCGCTGTGATGCAAAAATGTGTGGTTTTTGTCTCGCTGTCTCTATGCCCTTCAGAGATCTGTGTCCTCCATTCTGCAATAACCCTTTAATGAACTGGACCGATTGATCCTTCTGTGGGCTGGGAGGTGCCGCAGGCTCAGACGTCTCAGTGTTGCTATGGGAGAGAGGGGGCTGGGATTCCCAGGTATGGAACTATTTTACATGGCCCCCCATGCATGGCTGGACAAAGAGAGGAACTGGGAGAAGCGACTTCTTCAGAGGTCGCACAAACATCATCTGATGATGGAAAGGGCATCCTGGGGCACTTTCCATGTGTGACCTGGGACAGAGCGGTGAAAGCCAGCACGAGATGCCCGCTGTTTGCAGCTGTCATGCAGCTGTGGAGGGGTTGTCCCTCTCGACAGACAGCATGGGAAATAACTGCAGCGCTATAGGGGATCTTCCCCTCAAAACAAGCTTGTCACATTTGCATAAGCACAAGAATATTTTTGAATTTGTCCAGGTTTGTTTTTACAATTTACACACTTAGTACAGACTGTCAGCGAGCTCTGACAAATGTTCCTGACACCAAGAGACACCCAGATGTTGACTATGATGCTAGCACCAGCGCAAGGACAAAGATTGGTGGGTAATCTCCATGGAGCTCTTGACAGACTAGAGGTGGCGGTACCACTGAGGCTAGGGAGAGACGGATCACAGACTGCGAAGAACTGCTTACCGAGGTGAGCGGAACCAGGCTTGCACTTGGGCTAAAACATCTAGTAATGCACGATTTAAATGAAATTTTTAAAAAAAGTTTTAAAAAAAATCATTTTTATTGACATTTTATACAAATACAAAACACTTCAACAACAGAACGGGCCAGTTTATTGTTACAGTAATTCCCCAAAATGGCTTTGGTTGCAGTACATACATTGACATATGTTACAGTCGTTGGTCTCATGTCGCTTATATCTTTAATCCATTGACACACTAATTACATAAATCTTGACTGCTCATAGACAACAGTATACAAGAATGTACATTTACAAAGCACAAAGCCACATCCCACTATTCTGAAGCCTACGGATTTCCAGTCTGTTCTGCATCAGCAACTTCATTCTGTCCCCGAACCCATGTCAGGAAGGGTTCCCAAATATCACGAGGTCGAGAAGTGGGGGGGGGGCGAGCTCCCAAAAGACAGTTAATTGTGTATGCCTGTAGGTGACGTCCGCTATCCAAACCCGTGAGATGGTGCCCTCCTCCTACCCCAGTGTAGCGCAATTTGGCGTTTAGCATATAGTAAAAGCAGAGCATGCAATTTACGCAACTTGGGCGGGAGGTCTTTAACATATCCCTATAAGCCAAGGACTGGGGATGGGACCTCCGTTCTTCCAACAATTTGGCTCACCGTGGTGAAAACTTTGGTCCAATAGTCCGCTATCACCAGACAGTCCCACGCTATGTGCAAGAACGAAGCAGGGGAAAATCCGCAGCTCCAACAGCTCTCATCCTCTCTAAGCCCCATACGATGCAGGCCTATAGGTGTTCTATAAAATCTGTGCAAATATTTGAAATGGATCAGCCGGAGTTTATAGTTGGGAGAAAGCTCTTTCAGCTGCCCACAGCAAAACTCCCACTGTGCTTCAGTTAATGGGGTGGATAGATCTTCGTTCCAACACTAGAAGGATTTAGGCCGTACCAAAGGGGCAGTGGTCTGCATGTGCGTGTACAGTCTCGTAAGAAGTTTGCGAGGGGAGGGGGACTTCATCAGGTTTTCTAATGCTGACAAAGTCGGAGGGGCGGCAGGGAAGTTCCCACAGAGGGCTCGACAAGCCGTTCGTAGCTTATGATATAAAAACAGCTCGGAGAAGGATACCGTCCGATCCCCGTCCGCAGTCGGAGGTGGTCTGAATTTGTCATCAGGGAACAAATCAGCAAAGGTGTGGAGGTGCATAGTCTGTGCTAACCCCTTACTGAGTCCATCCCCTACACAGGGCATCATTGGGTTCTGAGCCAGCGGGATTGAGGGAGCATACAGCACAAGGATTCCCGCCCGCCTGCGCAGCTCCTCCCAAGCCCAACGCAGAGTTCCGGCAGAGTCTATATCTCCACGTGGGCACCTCAACGGTTTATAAATGGCTACTTTGAGTGGAACTGGTGCAACCGCATCAAGCTCTACAGCCACGTGAGGCTGGAAGGGCGTTGGGTGCACCCAGAAATGCAGAAATTGAGCTTGTGCGCAGAGCGCATAAAAGTGCATATCCGGCGCTCCCAGTCCCCCCTGTCGCAGCGGAAGTGTTAACATATACCAGGACACCCTGGCCTGTCCACCCGCCCATGCCAGGGAGATGAGTTGTGACTTGAGAGTGTTAAAAAAATGTAACGTGAGCGGGATCGGAATATTGACGAATAGATATAAAAACTTGGGCAAAATGATCATTTTTGCTAAAGCTATTCTCCCAGTCAGGGACAGCGGCAATTTTGACCATATCTTAACTTTTTCTTCCAGCCATACCACAGCCCGCCCATAGTTCAGATTCCATACCTCTTGTGAATCCCGACTAATCCATATGCCCAAATATTTGACCTCCTCCGCTTCCCATTTTAAAGGGTATTCAGAGTGCACCTGAGGCGTACCATCCGTCAGGGGAAATATTACTGATTTTGCCCAATTGACAACAATGCCGGCCAGGCCACCAAATCTTATAAACTCCCTCAAAATTGGATCTAGATTCTCCCCTGGATTGACGAGATAGAGGGTTACGTCGTCAGCATATAAGGAGATAAGCAGGCTTCTGGTACTAAATCCTATACCGCGCCGTGTGGTGCTGCCGGATACGGGCAGCCAGTGGTTCCATTGCGATCGCAAACAGGAGTGGGGATAAAGGGCAGTCCTGTCTGATACCACGAGATACAGCGCGTTCACCTTGATTCGGGCTCTGGGCAGCGTGTACAGTAGTCGTATGCTGTTAATGAAGAGTGGACTGAACCCCATCCGACCCAGTATAGCAAAGAGATATGGCCATTCAAGTGTGTCTAATGCTTTGGTGGCATCTAAGAACACCACCGCAGCGCGAACCTCTGGGTGCAGATAGTGTAAGACGGAGAAAATAGTTCGTAAGTTATGGGAGGTGGACCTACCCGGGATGAACCCTGATTTATCCGGTAGTGCAATCATGGGGAGAAGCGGCTTCAGCCGATTCGCGAGCAACTTGGCTAGGATTTTGACATCCACATTTATCATCGACAGTGGTCTATACGAATAAATCTCTGATTCTGGTTTTCCGAGCTTCAACAAGGTGATAATTACCGCTTCCCTCATGGAGTCAGGTAAGATCCCCCCCACTAGAACTTCCTCATACACTGCCTGCAACCTAGGCGCCAATTCCTCAACGTATGTTTTATAGAAGGATGTGGTCAGACCATCAGGTCCCGGGCCCTTATCAAGCGGCAATCTTTTTATGACCTGGGCAACATCTTCAGCAGTGAATGGGAGATCCATATATTCTCTATGAGTGTTATTGAACCAGGCCAGCGCAATTGAGTCCAGGAATGACTGCAGCCCTTCGGGGCACGTATCTTGGGTGGCAGTATAGAGGTGAGAGTAAAAGGTGGAAAAGGCATTTAGGATTTCTACCTGGCCTCTCTGGTGCGGTGTATACTTCATGGATAATCGTCGTGGATCTAGGTGGTCTGATCATACCCGCTAATGTGCGTCCCGGCCTGTCCCCCTCTCCGTATCGCCTTGCCTCCGCATACTTCCCAAGGAACTTAAGTTCCCGCTGCGCCTCCTCAGAGAAGTCCAGTAGCTTGGTCTTCAAGAGGCCAAGTACAGTTGGATCATTGGTGGAATAAAATCTCCCCTCAAGTTCTTTAATTTGAGTCTCCAGTGATGTAATCATGCCCCTAATTGCCTTTGAACACTCCCGCCTGTCTGGCAATACAGTGGCCCCTTATCACAACTTTAAATGCCTCCCAAAGGGAAGCCTCAGTGGCTACCGACCCTGTGTTCAAAGCGAAGTACTCAGTGATATCCGTCCGTATCTCTTCTTTAAAGGCTTCATCGAGTAAGGCATATGGCGGAAGACGCCAGGTGAAGGCGCGCTGTGGTGAATTTGGAACGACCAGTTTCAACAAGCAGGGAGCATGATCTGACAATGAGCGCGGCAAGTGTGCGATATCGACAGTCCAGGTGGCTACATCTCTAGATACTAGCCAGAAGTCCAAGCGGGACCATGCGCTGTGGTGATCGGAAATACAGGTGCCCTCCCTAGTCTGGGGGTGTCTGGTGCGCCATATATCTATCAAGTCTCCATCAGAGATTATAGCTCGCAATGCGGCACTAGCTGTCGGATGTAATGAGCGGGAGGTGCCCCGCATGTCCAAGTCATCATCTAGGATGGTATTAAAGTCCCCCCCCTACAGTATTGTGCTACAGCCCATCGCTCTGATTTTCGTCCAGACATTATTGAAAAACTCTGGGGAGTCTACATTAGGACCATAGACGGCCACAATAACCATGGAGACACCACATAAACCCCCCCGTATGAGGGCATATCGACCTTCGGGATCAGCCTGTACCAGCCCCTCCCTCCAGTCCAATCCCCGTTTGATCAATACAGCCACCCCGCGCGCATAATTGGAATATACGGATGAATAAATCTTACCCCACCGGCTATGACGGAGTCTCTGTGAAGGTGCAACGTTAAGATGTGTTTCCTGCAATACACAGATGTCTACATTGTGCCTGGATAGGTAAGCATGAACCAGTCTAGCCTTTCTACCATCATTAAGCCCACGGATGTTCCAAGTAACGCAATTCAACACATTAGTGGTATTATGTGCAGGGTGAATTGGCCTGTTCTATAGGTGTAGCGATCACGACATGACCTCCAACCTTGGACTGCACAATTTAGCCAACCATTCTCACACATACTGGCATTAAACAAGAAAACTCGCTCAACCCCCCCACCACCACCCACTCCAACCCCCCAATTAGGTTGCAGAATACATCCCCCCAGAAAACAGAAAAATTGGGAAACAAATCTATTCATTCCAAAAAAACGGGACTCTTCCCAAGGGGGCGCAGTGGTGCCGGCAAACTACCTTGTTCACACAAAGTGGCCGGGAGTTCTGTGGAAGGCGCCAAATTCCCAAGAGCTCATCCATTCAATTTACATAGAAACTACATAGCAAAAAACATCAGGCCTCATTTCGGTAACTGAACCCACATCTCTCCAAACCCCACATTTCAACTTCCCCAAAGTAACAAACTGTCCCATAATAAGATACCCATATCAATCATTGTCACTTAAGTGGTCTCCTACAGTCTTCTCCACTGTGCAATTTCCTTTTATGTTCTTGCTTCCTACGTGTTTGGCAAATTTCCGTGCGGATTTCGAGTCTGTGAAGAAGTGAGCAGTCCCATCATAGGAAACTTTCAGCTTGGCTGGGTACAGCAGGGAGAATGGAATCTGTGCCTGCAAAAGGATGCGTTTGGTCGGGAGGAATTCCCGCCGCGCCGCCTGCACCGCCGGAGTGAAGTCGAGATAGAAGGAGATGGTGTTGCCCACGTTTTAATTTGTCCTTTCACTCTAGCCAGCTGGAGGATACAGTCCCTATCCTGATAGTTCAATAGTTTGGCTATGATGGGTCTGGGTGGCGCACCAACAGGGGGCTTCGGCCCCAGCGACCAGTGGGCTATCTCCACCACAAACACAGATGACAAGTTGGGGTTGAATAGCTCTTGGAGTAAATCTGTGATGAAGGACTCTATTTTAGAAATTGCTGTTGTCTCTGGAATTCCAGTAATTCGGAGATTGTTACGTCTCGATCTTGCTTCCAAATCGTTATTCTTAGCTCTGATGACCCCCAAGAGTTTATCCATGTGAAGTAACTGTTCTTTAGTTTCCACCTGGAATTCGTGGAATTCAGTATGGCGATTTTCAAGTGCGTCTAGGTGTGTCTCATGTGTCATCACCTGTGATTTAACTGAGTCTAGTTGTGATGTCAGGGTGTCCAATTTTGTATCAATATTTCGGAGACTGGAGCGCATTTCCAGCATGAGTGTTCGCAAGTCCTCGTCCTGGTCTTCCGCCTGCGAGTCATGTTAACTACTTATCTGTGTCTCATTCTCCGACTCCGTATGACGCATGGTACGTTTGTTCTCAAACGTCAACTTTGGCTGTTTAGCATCTGCCTTGCCCATGTTGATAGTAGCGTTGAGCGCACGACAGTTGGGACCAGACCAGAGTCACGCTAGCCAGATCACAATGCAGTGTGACATCTCGATCCACTGCGCTATCAGCACTCGGCCGTTTTGATACGGTTCACCTTCCATGCCTCAGTAGCAACAAGCAGCCCATGCAGTTCTCCCGAGGGTCAGCTCAGTACCACAGCTTCAATGTGCCTGACCGTTGTTCAATCTCTACACGAGGCACAGAGTGTTCAGCACCCAGCAACATGCGACCACATCGCGCCAGCTGCAGACAGGCGCCCACAGTGCATATAATGACTCCCAATGGCCTCCTCAGGATAGAACTCCCAAGCACTCCACAAGTGCAATGGCACTGCTTCCAGGTGGCACAGGCCCAGCACACGGGCTAATTTTCCCCTCTAACAAAAGGCAGATGGCACAAGAGCGTGCAGTCACCACGTGTAGTTCCTCCAGGTCGCTAGGATTCCAGCCAGGGTAGGACTCCACACCCTCACAGGCAGTTCCTCCAGGTCGCTAGGGTTCCAGCCAGGGACAGGCCTCTACACCCCCATAGCGCTACACCAGGTTACGCAGACAGGGCATCCACAGCGGCAAAAGCACCTCATACGCTGAATCATGCAAATGTACTCACTGCCACTCCTCCGACGTCCGCCGCAGGTCTCAAGATCGCACAACATCGGGTGTACGCCGCATGATGGCCGCCCGGTAATGTGTGGTCCGCAGGTCTAACATCGCCGTGTCCAGAGCCCAGCACCCACAGACAATAGTCGATCCTCGACACAATCCCAATCCTCAAGGCCGTAGCAGAATCGGCCACTTTTTGTTATACAAGCACAAAATGGCGGGACCTCAACTCAAAAAAAAAAAACAGGGCTCCGTGTATTTCGGCCTCCCGCGCCGCACTCTTGTACATTCAAGGGCTCCCGGGCAGTTAGTGGACCTTAATTAGTCCGCATGGTAGATGCGCGCCACGGGTCCGAGTCCCAGCACCGCAGGGCACTCAGCCGCCTCCCGTGGCATCAGGCGGCCCACAGCCTACCAGGAGCCGCAGGCTCGATTTCCACGACTCCCACTCCACAGCTAGTTTCGGTTTCTCCGGTGTCCAAGTATCAGCTCCCGTATCTCAGCCCTGGAGTGGAGCAGGAACGTCGGAGCAATCACATCAGGGTCTGCATGCAGTCAGCAGCTAGTAGGTGAGTTCAAGGCAGAGTAGCACTCATCCAAAGTGCAGGATTATTTCAGGATTCGTTCCCGGCCAGCGAAGCGCACTCAGGGAGCGGCCATTCCGCTGCGCAGCAGACCACGCCCCCCCCCCCGATTTAAATGAAGTTTAATTACTTTTATATTACCTACTTAACCCTACTTACTTGAGTAAGATTTATTCTGAATGCTCCTCTGGTTTATCGTATTGTCATGAGACCAGAGACTTTCTGCACCTGCAATGTCCTCGAGTGCAAACTTATTATTCAGATGTGGCAGAGAAGCTTCAACCAGTCACTGCGGAGCTTGGTAGGATAACACAAAAACAGCGCCTGCTGGGACGACTCTCGAACAGGAAGAACACCAAGATGAGGTGTTGGTCCAAAACATTGCGGACAGTACTGGCCTGATGAAGAATGGTCATACACTGGATGAGCCTATGGACACCAAGGCTACATACCTGGTCCAGGATTGCGATAGAATGGGCCACAGCAGTAGAGAGCCAGATGAAGGCAGTAAGGAAAGATTAAAACGTACTGAAACGTTGGCTGAATGGACAGCAATGCTTCAAGACCTCACTGATCCAAGGATGCTAGACCGCCATGAGTTTGTGTGTGTTGGTTGATGAGAAGATGCTTTCGTGGAGAGAAGATTCTAGACATAAGACTTTACTAGTAGGAAAAAGAGTAAACAATGAAAGACAGCAGTTTTTTCCTTTAAGTGCAATTCGGAACACAACACAATAATTCATTGTATTACATTTCGAAGACACCATCTGTGTTTTTACATTTGTGGACGACGTTTCAACCCTTTGGCGAATAATTAGGGTCTCATCAGGACTGAGATGCCTGGGGTTGGCAAATTGTTGCCCCACCCATTGACATTAAACAAATTGATCCATTGAGATCCAACACCGATTGGTCCTTCTTTCCCAGACTGGGACTCTACTTCCACATATGAGTGTTCTTTATTTTCTTTACATATTTATGAGAAAGTCATGCACCCCATGTCCTTTTTAGCCAAACCCTGTTGTTGCATGGTCCCTTTATATAAAGCCTCTGGCCATGCCTGGCCAGAGGATGCAGTCGGTGTACATCAGGTGGCTTCTATTAAGCAGCATTGCTAACCTGCTACATCCCTTCCCAACTCAGTCTTGAAGGTCAAAGTTAATTTAACGTGACATTCAAAGTCCTTAAGCCGCTGGCTGGGTTTATGGTTAGGCTGGAGGTTGTATCGCGGTTGTTGGTTATGACTAGGCTGATCGTGGATTGGTGAGTTAGATTGCGTGGCATCAGCTAGAGTCGCATCAGCACCCGATGAGCACCGAACCGTTGTGCCTCCTGCTGCCTCATTGTATTTTTCACACCCCAGCCAATCAGCTTCCTCTTCATCGTCAGATTGACCTAAGTGTTGGGGCGATACTTCAATTCTCTTGAACTAAGAGATATTCCTGGCTACAGTCTCTTGTCCTTTCCTCGCGATCACCATAGTTCAGTCGCTTCTTAGGACTGTCTAGATCTCTTATTCAAACGGTGTCCTAAACTTCCACCCAGGCTTGTGGTCCCTGATAACGTCTTGGCTCCCGGGTAGGAGAGATCTTGCCTTTGCTCCTCGGTTCTTGCTAGTGAGGGCATTGCGACTCTCGAAGCATGCTTGTGTTTCCAGGGCGTCAAGAGGTGGCGACACCCAACCCGGGCATGTGGAAATGGTGCCCCGGCAAGGTTCGTAGAACATCAGGGTCCAAGGGGCTTGCTGAGTAGTGCAAGGAGGTGTTCCCCCATACGCCCAGAGAAATGACTAGAGGTGACGCTCGGGATTGGCTTGTTTGGCTTTGGCGATTTGGAGGGACTTGTTCAATGTGCGCATGAATCTTTCAACTTTGCCTTTGGCTTGTGACCATTGGGGGGTGATGCAGCGATAACGTATTCCGAGGTGTTTGAGGAAGTCTCCAAACTCTGCACCTTGAAAAGGTGGTCCGTTGTCATTCTTAATCTCCGTGGATAAACAGAAGATGGCAAACATCTTCTCAAGGATGGGAGCAACATGGGTGAATCAACTACTTCCATAACTGGATACTTGGACTAACTGTCCATCAGGACCATGGTGGCCCTCCCATCGGGGAAGCTCCCAAAGTCCAGACTCAGACGTCCCCTATGTTGTCATCCACAGTGGGTGTTATGTGGCGCTCCCACCTAATGGCACGGTTTGGGAGTTGCTTGTTGATGCACAGGTGTAGCTCTCCTGGTTGCTTTGGTTTTTCCACAATTACCATTGGGGAGACCCAGGGAGTCGGTACAGAAACATTTTCTATCACTCCTTGTTCCTCAAGCTTCTTGAGTTCTCGCTCTACCAGAGGTCGGAGATGGAATGGAATGCAAAGGTGATGAAGTGCCACTGGTGTGATTGCAGAGTCAATGTGTAGTTTTACCAGAGGGTACTTGAGGCACCCAAGCCCTGTAAACAGTTCGGGAAATTGATCCAGCAGGTCATTGACTTGATGCAAACTCATGCTTTTGGTAAAAGACACTAGGCCAAGATCTTCTGCAGGATGGCTACCGATTAGTGTGTTGGCCTCCTTGTCGCCAACGTGGAACATTGTCATGACTTCTTGATTATTGGATGGCACTGGTACGGACATGTGCCCACAAAGGGGTAAGGGCGATTGACTTCCATATGTGAAGATCTTGGTGTGTGACAGAACGAGCTGAGGTTTTGGCTGAAGACAATTGTATTGTTGGACTCCCATCACATTGACTGATGCTCCAGTTTCTGATGGCTTTTACTTCAGTAACACGGACGACACATGTGGGTTGTGGTCTCCAGTGACATTTTAGATCTCTTGTGAATGAGATGAGGAATGTCTCTTCTTCCTCTTCTTCGGGAGGGGAATCTTCTAGACGGCGACTCTGTCTTGACAGAGGCTCCGTGTTTTCCTGGTGTGCTAGCTTCGTCAGGGATAGCTTGCTTTCCCTGGAGGTCTTGTACCTGAGCTTTCTCCGGCAGACCGATGTGAAGTGCTTACTGATCCCGCAGTTAGAGCACATGCAGCCTTGGGCCAGGCACTCGCTGACAGGGTGTTCTTCTCAGCCTTGTGGGCTGGAACCTCGCCCCTTGGTGGTGTCACTCTTCCCTTTGTCCGGATGGCATCAGCTCATTCGACCTTGACGGTTGTGGCCTTCTCAGGCGTTTGTGTAATGGCTAGATCCATCTCTTTGGCTCAGGTTGCCGACAAATTGTGCGACCGTGCTAAGATTAAGATATCGTCTAGACTGATGTTTGGTTGCCTCAAGATTAAGCTGCACAGTGTCTTGTTGCAGCATGCTTGAATCAGTTGGGTCTGAATTACTTTGAGTTGGTCATCTGCTGTGCAGGTACTTGCCAGGTCACGCAGTCTGGCGTAGAACGCATCTATTGACTCTCCTTCCTGCTGGTGGGCTTGGCGTAGTTTAAATTTCTCAAAGTCCAGGTTCAATTTCAGAACAAAATGAGCATTGAGTGCTCTCTCAGCTGCGTCATAGTCTGTGTCTGCACCAGTGTCAAGTGAATGTTCGAACAATTTATCCATTTCCTCTTCAGACCTCTTGGCCTTTCGCAAGGCTTTGAAAACGTTTCTTTTTAATTAGATCTTTTATCGGTGTTGTGTTTTCTGCTTTCTGTTGCACTTTGCCTGCCATGCGCCAGGACGCCCCTTAGCTGGGGCAGCTGTGCGCAATACAATAGTGCATAACATAACATAACATAACAGCATGGTGGAGTAGCAAGGATCTTTTAATGGCGCCATCAGTCTCTCACGTGGCGATGAAATAGTTGTCAAGCCGCCCTATCCACTTCTTCCATCGATGGGACGAGGTCGGCGAGTTTGCAAGTTCACTGAATGGTGGTAGTACCCCCGTGAGTGCATGTTGTGTGGCGGCTTGTCGGGGGGTTGAGCTGCATTCGCTTCAACTGCCATGTGGGCCTGTATTTGGAGTTTGACATGTGGCCTTTGGACAAAATCCCTTGTGTGTTATGATATTGCTTTGTTGTCAGCATGTTCCAAGCTGTGTTCTGTCTTTAAGTTATTGATATTTTTGTTATTTGCCTCTGATTCCCCTTTTTTGTCCTTCTCTTCCAACAGACTGTTTGAGCCAATGCTTGTTTGCCAGCTTGCTTCTTGTCTGCTAAAATAGTGTGGGCTCATGTGAATGAGCTGGGGATGACCGGGCTGTAGGCAGGCCTTCGCGGTGCATGTTGTCAGCTGAGCTGCTACTTACTGCGGGCTCTGTTGGTGACGGGCAAGGCTTTGCCAGCGTGTTCTCCTGGGGTGGCCTGTTGTCTCCTCGTTCCGTGGGTGGCGCCGCAGCTGGGCTAGACCGCTGCCATGTGGTGGGGGGAGAATTTTACACGTGTAAATCACTGTATAGGAAATGTTACATAAGACAAAGTACTACAAGGTGTAGGAGCCACATGACAATCATACTAGTAGGCAATACAATTTAATAGTGATTGGTCTAGAGAAACCCAAATTGAGAATTTAAAAAGTAATACCATGGTTGGGGGTTCTCTTTAATAATCAGAATTGATTTCCATCGGAGTGAGCACCTTTTGCAACATTAGGACAATCAAAGACTGGGGAAAAAGCATAACGCTCTAATTCATACCTTGCAGTTTGCATGGAGCTTTAGATGACAGTTAATAGCTCACTGTTCTATGTTAGGATTTTAACTTATAAATTGCAAGTAACATACGGATCTCTCTGACAAAAGCAGTGACCCACTGACCTATTTACATTATGTGCACTTTGTGATCTGCATGGTACATGTTCTTTGCAGCAGGCACATTAACCCTCTGCGCTACCTTTCCATGTGTCAAAACTTCCACTAGACAAAACTTTGATCTTTCTCTCTCTTAGGGAAGAACATTAATCACCAGCGTTATCATGAAATTTTTATTGTCTCTGAAAATTGCTGGAGGCCAGGAAGGAAGCAGCAAGTGCTTTTAGAACCATAATATACTTGCAAACAGGACGCCCCCACCCAAAGTCAGTGCCCAGTGCAGTCACACCGGTCACACTGCCCTAGAGCTGGCCCTTCTTAAGGATCCTGTGGCTTCAGTGACAGAGTCACTGTTGTTCTACGGTGTGCTGCTTCATAGGCCTGCCCGCAGGACTGGAGGTGAACTCCAGTATGGATTATGGTGGACAGGCATCAAGGTTAACCTACACATGCCACCGCTAGGGTTCACCTGCTAGTGCTAAGACACCAGGGCTTCTAAGGTCTAGCGGGGCCATCTGTGGTCTAGCACGGGAATGTGCTCCCTCAGCAGCGTGGTCTGGGGGACTGGCTGAACCTGGTTCCCAAGTTCCAAATTCGGCAGCCCTGACCATAGTACCACATCCTCTCCTCCACTGAACACCATACTGTCCCACTGAGAGCTCGTACTGCCTTTAACTACAACCCAATTGTGCCCCGTTATAAACACCTGGATGTAACTCAATTCAATTTACGCACTAGACAAGAGCAATATGCTGCCTAAAAAAAAGTACCAACATCCTGGAAAAAGCAAAGTAAAGCATGTGAAATGTAAGAAGGAACAACATGGTTACCAATCCACTCATCAATCAGGCATTGCAGTACCTCCAGGTTTGGTGCACTTCCCCACCGAGGGAAAACAATGCTGTTCTAAGAAAAGATCAAACAAAAGTAGCGCTTCACTGACAAACTCTGTAAAGTGGCGCTAATGTGTTTGGGTGTGAATAAAACCAATCTGGCCACTTTGCGAACATTATGTCTTGCTTTATTTCGTTTTTTATGTATTTTTCATAGTTTGAACCTTTTATTCCTGAGGCTGCACTGTGGAAAACAAAAATGGCAGAAAAAGACGACAAAAGTGTTTTTCTGTTTTTGGATCTATTTCACAGGGTAACAAATAAACGAAAGGAGAAAAGAGAGGGTGAAAAACATTTCTTCAAGTCACGGTTTTCAGTAAGTGAAGAGGAGCGAGACAAAAAGAGAGGGAATAAGAGCAAGAAAGAAAGGGAAAGGGCAGCTGCCAAAGGCAGAACAGAAGTGCACACTGCCCTTGTCTTCTCTAGGCAAGAAGGAAAAGAGTCCTTTTCCTCCTCTGCCCGCCACGCCCGTCCCCATAAGGCCACGAGCGCTGAGCCTTCTTTGCAGACCTTGGCAACTTTGCCATCCTGGGATGAAGGTTTAAAATAAACAAAGTAGGGGTACGGAATCTACTGAAAAAAAGAAGTAGGAGCATGCTGTGCCCCGCCGATCCCGCCCACTTCGACCACTGTGTAGGCCCCACACTCTTGACCACAATGACCGACACTCTCACACACACAGGAATGCAGTATTGGTGTAAGACCAGGAGTGGTCTACTCCCCTGTGTTGAAAGCTAAGAAGATGCAGTGGATGTACACCCAGGTGGCTTCCAGGGTTCAAGTCGGGGGTACGTGCAGGTACACGGCGTCCCTCCACTCTTTTCACAGGGTGGACGCCATCCCCCCTTTCAAGAAGTTGGGCCCCACAGAAATATGCTGAACTTGTCCCGGTGTAATTTTCAGACACCGGGACACGTTCAGCAGCACCTGTATGTTGCCTGCTTTCCATTCCCAGCAACAACGTGCAGGCAGGGAGGGAGACTTTTTAGGTCTCGCCTGACCCAGCGCATGCGCTGGATTGGCGAGACTTTTAGTAAGTGTTTCAAAAAATGCTACCATGGACGGCCTACAGCTTGCGTGCATGTGCGCAGGCGGGCGCTTACGAGCAGAAGCGCCATATAGCTTTCCTCGTCATGCTCATTAAGAGCATCGCTGGCCGCGCTTGATCACGATCACTTTTACTTTTGCGGCCGCGCGGCCAATGCTTGTGTAATTAAGGCATGAGTCTTTCATTGTTATAAAATCCTCGCTGATGGATTATTGACCGATTACAATTATTTCTTAACACCGAATAGAATTGAAGAATTGTGAACACAATATACTTGGGAGCAAACTTTCCCCGCCAACACGCCTTATCTTCATGCCCCATCCGTCTTTCGGCAATTCACGGAAGACGCGACAGCTTTCTTCAGGGGAATCAGTTCTACCGCTAGAGGTCGCCACCACACTAGACTTGCGTCGCTCCCAGTCCCTACCCCTCCGGCGCAGTTGTTTAGTGTTTACACGATCTTCAGCCGTCTCCGCTCCCGGTTCCCGCTCTTTTCCTCTCACTCTCAGCTCGGTTTATGCTATACATATGTGTGCAGCAAGCGCCAAGAGACATTTCAGTTTGGGATATGCACTGTATTTAATGCGGTTTATTTGAGAGTTTGGACAAACCTTAATATGGTGCTCTCTCTGCTCCTAAAGAAATGCACGAGAAAAACAAACAAAACCACTCTTTTTTTAAAAATATTTTGCATTCCTAATATTTTTTTATGCATTGGTAAACATGTATCTCTCAAGAAGAGTTGGGGCTTTGCTAAGCCCCAACTTTGTAAGTAGTATACGAAAAACAGTGACATCTGTTAACACAATTATGTTTTATGGAAACCGCATTAGCTCACTTTATCCCTTCATCACTTAAAGGAGCCAAAAGGACCTGCTGCTACGCCTGATAACCCCTTTGCCATTATCTCTTAATCTCCTCTCCTGTTTTAAAAGCATCACACAAAGTGCGGGCGCTTATTTTACACCCGGGAAAACAGATGTCCGCCCTTCAAGAATGTGTCTGATTGAACACCTCCAGTCTTAATTTTATTGACTTTGCGCCAGGAACTGCCTTTTAGTAGAGGAGTGGTAACGTATTTACAACACGCTCGTTCCCTTCAGATCCACACCTCTACTGTAAATGTTTGTTTCCCTGAGACTGCACTACCCATTTGCAAAGGTTAAACTCAGTTTACTTTCTTAGCTGCTAAGCCCTGTGTTAATGCTTCAGTCTCACCAATCATGCTCCAATGAAAGGTGCGTCTTCATCCTACACAAAGTACTGAGGTGTAGTTTAACAATAGAAAAGGTGAGCGCTAGGGACAGCACACACCTTTGTTCCGCCGATGACGTCACAGAAAGTGCAATACGCAACCATTGACCTTTCTGCCAGGCAATGGAATTTTTTTCTGAAAGCTGACGAGTTCAACTCGAGCAATCCTTGATAAGAAGAATACTCAAATATACTCTATTTCAATGTGCTCGTAAAAAGCTGATGGATAGAAAAATGGCGCCTAAGAGCCCGGTACTGTCCTGATCAAAAAGGAGGAAGCAGCACAAATAAATTAATGTTACTGGCCTAAACCTACCAAAAGGTATATGGATGCCTACTTCAAAACAAGCATTGCCATAGCCAATAGGTCTCGCCTTTGGGACCTTATAAGTGTTTAGCCATGCAACAGTTGATGTTGTTGCACCAAAGATATTGTGCTGCATAACTAAATACTTACAAGGTCCCAAAAGCGAGACCTATTGGCTATGCCAAAGCTTGTTTCACCTCCAGCTGGGCTGAAGTTAAGGGACCATCCAGCCTTCTTTTGTTTGCATATGCTGACTTGGGGCCTCCTGGAACCTTATATTTAAATATAAATGCCACAGAGGGAAACAAAGGCACACAGCTTGCCTTCTCTTCACAGGTACTTAAGAGAGGCATGCTTTTGGTTTTGTTGCCCCTCGATTAGCATTCTGTATCCCAATCGCCACTCTGCTTTGTGCCCCTGTGTTGCATTCTGTACCCTGATCGCCGCTCTGCTTTGTGCCCCTGTGTTTTGATTTCTGTATCCTGATCGCCGCTCCACTTTTTGCCCCTGTGTTTTGATTTCTTTATCCTGATCGCCGCCTGCTCTGTGCCCCTCTGCTTTGTACACTTTTCGCTCCTCCGTACCCCGCACCGGTCTCCCGTCCTCCGTACCCGCCGCTGCCTCCCCTGCGGCCTCGCCCCCTCCGCGCCCATTCGCCACACCCGTCCCTCGCCTCCCACCTCCCAGCTGCTCCTCCCTCCCCACCTCCCCATATATGGCGGCCGCTGCACGGTGAGGAGAGTGACCCTAGACCTCCTGGTAGGTCGCTCCCCCCCGCTGCAGCTCCGCCTGCACCCCCGCTGCCGCTGCTCACTGACCGCTGCTGCTGCCACCGCCGGTAAAATCGAGGCCCTCCTCCACCCGCAGGCTTCCACCTGCGCCTCATCCCTGGTGGCCAGTGGTGGCCCTTAGGCCCGTTTGTTTCACTGCTTCGTTTTCACTGTTTATTTCTCACTGTTTACTTTGCCGCCGTTGTTTTGTTCCCGCTCGGTCTGTGCCCCCTGCCCCCCGCTCACCGCTCTGCTAGTGCCCCTGTAATGGCATTCTGTATCCCAATCGCCTCTCTGCTTTGTGCCCCTGTTTTTGCTTTCTGTATCCTGATCGCCGCCTGCTCTGTGCCCCCCGCTCGCCGCTCTGCTTTGTGCCCCTGTGTTGCATTCTGTACCCTGATCGCCGCTCTGCTTTGTGCCCCTGTGTTTTGATTTCTGTATCCTGATCGCCGCTCTGCTTTGTGCCCTTGTGTTTTGATTTCTGTATCCTGATCGCCGCTCCGCTTTTGGCCCCTGTGTTTTGATTTCTGTATCCTGATCGCCGCCTGCTCTGTGCCCCTCTGCTTTGTACACTTTTCGCTCCTCCGTACCCCGCGCCGGTCTCCCGTCCTCCGTACCCGCCGCAGCCTCCCCTGCGGCCCCGCCCCCTCCGTGCCCATTCACCACACCCGTCCCTAACTCCCGCCTCCCAGCTGCTCCTCCCTCCCCATCTCCCCATATATGGCGGCCGCTGTGCGGGCGCGCCAAAGGCGCGCCTAAGGCAAGCCCGTCTGCGCCCGTCCGAACCCAGACCTCGCCCAGTGCCAGAACCCCTGGCCCCTGCACCTTCCAGGACGACCACCTCCGCTACGACGCCAAGACCCTCGTCGCTCTCAACCCAGGAAAAAATCACACCTGCTGCAAGGCCGCCCTGAGGCGCACCCACGGCCCCTTCACCTGCCGAAACTGCAGCTTCTCCTGCCACGAAAGCGCCAAGACACCCACCACAATGGAAGCCAACCAGCTTAGATGCATCCTGATTAACACCCGCTCCGCACACAAACATGCCGTTGAACTCTGGGACCTACTCGACACCACATCACCGGACGTCACCTTCCTCACCGAGACCTGGATGAACGAAACCTCCACGCCAGACATTGCCATAGCCATCCCAGACGGGTACAAAATCACCCTCAGAGACCGCATCAACAGGGCCGGAGGAGGAATCGCCATCGTCCAGAAAAACACCATCAAGATCTCAACTAACACCAACGACACCCTCAGCACCGCCGAACATATGCATTTCCAGATCCACACGAACCCAAAGACCACCTTAAGAGGCACCCTCGTCTACAGACCCCCAGGACCCCGACCTCAATTCTGCGACTCCATCGCCGACCTCATCAGCACGCACGCACTGACCTCCACCTACTACATCCCCCTCGGAGACCTGAACTTTCACCTAGAGAACAACAACGACAGCAACTCCTCCACCCTGACCGATAACCTCGCCAACCTCGGACTGAAACAGCTCGTCACGACGCTGACCCACATCGCCGGCCACACGCTAGATGTCATCTTCTCCTCAAGCCCCCACTTCACCTTCAGCCACGCCTCTGAACTCACCTGGACAGACCACCACTGCAACCATTTCTCCTTCCGTAAACCGCCCACACACCACCGCACCCTACAGACCCCCCACCGCCGCTGGGGCAAAATCACCGAAGAACAACTACATACACACCTCGCACTCAACCCCCCGATGACCCCAACCAACCCAGATGAAGGGGCTCCCGCCCTCGAACGCTGGATGAACGACTGCGCCAACACCGTCGCTCCACTGAAAAACCCCACCAACACAGATACCAGCAGAAGAGTCAGCTGGTTCACCCCGCAACTCCTCAACTCCAAACGCACATGACGGAAACTAGAAAACATATGGCACAACGACAAGACGCCAGACAGCCGCACTGCCCACAGAGACGCCATCCGCAACCACCACCACCTCATCAGGACCGCCAAAAGAATCTCCTTCACAGACCGCCTTGACAACAACGCACACAACAGCAAGGAGCTCTTCACCATCGTGAAGGAACTCTCCAACCCCAGCTCCAACGCCAACGACATCCCACCATCGCAAGCCCTGTGCGACTCCCTCGCCACCTTCTTTCACCGGAAAATCACCGACATCCATGACAGCTTCAAACCCCAGACTACCCCTGCCGACCACACCGCACCCATCCCACCGCACCCCACCGCCCTCGTCACCCTGACTTCCTGGGCCAACGTAAGCATCGAGGACACAATCAAGACCATGGGAACAATCCACTCCGGATCCCCATCCGACCCTCTCCCGCACCACATCTTCAACAAAGCCAGCAAGTCCACCGCTCCCCATCTGCACAGAATCATCAACCTGTCCTTCAAGACCGCCACCTTCCCTGAGATCTGGAAGCATGCAGAGATCAACGCCCTACTGAAGAAACCCAAGGCGGACCCAAGCGACCTCAAGAACTTCAGGCCCATCTCCTTGCTTCCATTCCCAGCTAAAGTCATCGAGAAGATAGAAAACACCCAGCACACCTCGAAGACAACAACATCCTAGACCCGTCCCAATCAGGATTCCGCAGCAACCACAGCACCGAGACAGCCCTCATCGCCGCCACAGACGACATCAGGACCCTGCTGGACAAAGGCGAACGGCTGCCCTCATCCTCCTGGACCTCCGCCGCCTTCGACACCGTCTGCCACCTCACACTACGCACACGCCTTCACGACGCAGGGATCCGTAACAAGGCCCTAGACTGGACCACCTCCTTCCTTTACGGCAGAACGCAGAGAGTCCGCCTCCCCCGTTCCGATCAGAGGCCTCCGTGATCATCTGTGGCGTCCCTCAAGGATCCTCCCTCAGCCCAACACTGTTCAACGTCTACATGGCACCACTAGCACGCATCGCCCGACAGCACAACCTCAACATAATCTCATACGCCGACGACACTCAGCTGATCCTCTCCCTCACAAAGGACCCCCTCACCGCCAAATCGAACCTTCACCAGGGAATGAAGGCCGTCGCCGACTGGATGGAGGACAGCAGCCTCAAACTGAACACAGACAAGACGGAAATCCTCATCCTCGGACCCAACCCCTCCGCATGGGACGACTTCTGGTGGCCCACTTCACTGGGGTCCCCCCCGGCCCCCACCGACCACGCACGCAACCTGGGAGTTCTCCTCGACTTGAAACTCTCCATGACCAAACAAGTCAACGCAGTCTCCTCCACCTGTTTCAACACCCTCCACATGCTCCGCAAGATCTACAGATGGATTCCAACAAACACGAGGAAAACAGTCACCCAGGCCCTAGTCAGCAGCAGACTCGACTACGGAAACGCCCTCTACGCCGGAGCCCCGTCTAAGCCCATCAGCAGACTACAAAGAGTCCAGAATGCCTCTGCACGCCTGATCCTCGACGTCCCGCGCCGCGACCACATCACCCCCTACCTGAGGAACCTGCACTGGCTCCCCGTTGACAAAAGAATCTCCTTCAAACTCCTGATCCACGCACACAAGGCACTCCACAAAACCGGCCCAGCCTATCTCAACAGCCGACTCTCCTTCTAAGTACCCAACAGGAACCTTCGCACCGCCGACCACGCCCTGGCCACAGTCCCTCGCATCCGGAGAACTACTTCCGGAGGTAGGTCCTTCTCCCATCACGCCGCCAAGACCTGGAACACCCTCCCCCTCGACCTACGACAAACCGAAGACCTGCTGTCTTTCAGGTGACAACTCAAGACCTGGCTCTTCGACCAGTAACAGCTCCTCCCCCCCCTCCCAGCGCCTTGAAACCCTCACGGGTATGTAGTGCGCTTTACAAATTTTGTGATTGATTGATTGATTGTTCAGTCCCTGTGTATAAATGCAGACACTGTAAGACTGTCAGATGGGTTAGTCTGTCTCAGTATTTACGCAAATAATTTAAATAGCACTATTTAATTTCTTTTATAGCGCTACGTCGTGACGTCATGAGGTCATTTGCATTTTGTCTTACTTAGTCAGTCCCCCCACTTCTTTTTATAGGACTTGTGCCCTGGTGGGTTCTCTTAAGCAGGACCGCTAACCTGCTACACCTGTGTAGGGACGCCTTTCAGTACTCAGTCATTTCCTTCGAACTCCGAGTCTTTGTTTAGTCATGTTCAGTTACGTCATAGGGATATTTACAGAGTGCCACTATCGCCACCTAGTGGCCTCTTGGTGCTAATGCAATCCTGTTAATGCTGCTGCTGGAGATATTTCGAAAGCAAATTGACGAGTTACAAATGAGGGCCAAATTGTCAGCTTCACTTAAGTAAATCTTTTGGCGACCTTGCTTTCCTTGGGGAACGTTCAAATAATTTTACTTTCCTTTGTTTGTCCAATCCAGGGTTCTGAGGAACTATCTTGTAGTGATTAAAATGTACTCAGCGGTTCATAGGCCGACTTCATCTTCCGTTTGCAATATATAAGCCCTGCAACAATTTAATCAGAACTCCACCTCACCGCCCCCCTCCACCCCCCCCACCTCTGTAAATGCTTCCCTGAGGTGGTGGCATTCCAATTGTACTTCCGAGGACCTGAGTCGTCAGAAGTTACAATTATTTTGGCCTGAGGCTGGTCATTGGGCACCAATGGAAAATCAGCCAAAAATCCACGTCTAGGGCGCTATAAACCACCCTATAGTCTGGCATTTTCTTGGGAATACTGGATTTTCTCCCCACGGTAGATACATTAGAGGACCAATCTTTGTAGCCTTGGCAGCGACCTTTAGATACAGCGGATTTCCTACCTCTGCCTCGGGTAGAAATCCTGCCTCAGTTGTGGACGTGCGTACTGTCTGCCAGACAAACTCCACATCACGCTCTTCTTTAGTGCTTCCAGGGGAGGGGTTCGTTACATATGTATCCCTAAAAAGTCAGACATTTGTTGTAAAGCTCTGCAGGAGCATATTCCTGATGTTCTACCTTATGGCTTTGTAGATTCGCCCCTTAAAGACACACTGTAGAAAATGTGGCATCATGGGTGCAATTCAAACAGTTTTGTGAACCATTTGCCCACATGTATTGCTTTTTGAACATGGTGTTAACATCAGACGGTGGTGGTAAAGTAGATTAAATGTTTTCACACTGATAAAAAGCACAGCCATACCAACTGCTGCAAAAACCTTGCGCCACCTTTTACTGCCGCACTTGAGGTGTCTGTGCCTTGTCATACTTTAAAATTTGATGTTGTATTTTTTTTTAAACCCAGTCACTCAAATGCTTAGCCCACTACCTAACCTACCCACGTAGCGTTATTTTCTTTATGAAATAACCAACTGTTAGGCAAGTTGGTCTAACAAGGAGAAACCTCACCTTGACTGCATCCCCTTACATTGCTTCCACAGGTAAATGTGAGTAGAACCGGACTTGTGTTTCCAGAATGTCTTGTCACCTGATTCAGAAGAGTTGGTAACAGAGAATCTGCAAAAATTGGGTCTCTGAGGTTTAAGGATAAGTGATGGGCCTGTGGGCCTGCATAGAGGGGTGAGGCCAGCCGGGCAATACGAGGCAGGCTGATTCGCCCTTGTGCTGCTAGGGCAGCAACCTACCACGCGCTTTTGCCTCTCACCCTTACATGTGCAGGGTGCCAGTCTGGCTAGGGTCTGACCCACACCCCGACCTGGGCACTGCGGTCTTTGAGAGCCTTCAGGAGCTTGAGAGGGGCTCGGGGAGTGAACCCCTGCTCAAAAGGCTGGCCTCCTACGGCCTTGCAGGAGTAGGTGGAATCCGCCCGGACCTTTTATGGTACATTTCAGTGCCTACATTTTGATGTTAGATATTCCACCATCAGTGACGGGCACTGATGGATATTCTCCCAGATGTTTCTCCAGTGGTAGATACTGCCCGGTTGGTGGAGACACATACACTGCCCTGGCAGGACACTGTATACACAGCTCACTTCCTGCCTGCGCCTTGACTGCGTAGAAACCCTGCCACATTTGTGGGTGTGCTGTTTGCTCTTTGACTCTGAATCAGCCACCGGTCTTCATTGTCTCCGGACAGCGATTCTACGCGGAATGCCCTCCTTTCACTCTGGCACCAAAGCATGGTCTTTACAACACTTATTGGCAAAAGATCTGGCCTTTGTAGTGAGTGCACAAAGAGGCACAACACCTCAATGCACGCATTAACATAGATTCAGTGCTTTAACTGAGCAGGTACTGTCAGGTACTCAGTAACTGACATTCTTTATTTTTGAAGGGATAGTACCGGCACTTCTCAGCTCTGCTCCAGTGCTTTTAATGGGCGAGTACTGGCACTTCTCAGGGATAAGGTGTACCTGCACCTTTATATTTCCATTTCAACCACTGCATAGATCACACACATCCTTGTACACATGCACTTACAGGCACGTCTAGAGGCACCAACGTACAAGGACGTGTAGCCTCCAGGAAAACAGACAAGAAGTGTCCATCCCCAGAGACACCACACACAGAGTCACAGAGACAAAGAACACTCACGGTCCCGCTCAACACACAGGCAGATATAGAGCACACAAGCGCCCGCACATTGATGGTGAAGGGAATGGATGGACAGCTAGACGGATGGACAGACACATGGGCAGCCCTGAGGATACAGGCTTCATGTCTACTAAAGCTAAACTCCACTGTGGAGGAAGTTCAAAGTTGAGAAAGGAGCGGAGAATCAACACCATTCAACCCCTGCCCCCCCCCACTCCACTCCCTCCACGAGATTTCAAGCGAGTTGCACGAGAGAAGTGTTGTACATGAAACACTCATGGGTGTAGTGGTTGGGGAGGGGGTGCATCTCGCAGTAACTGTCAGTCACCCAGTCCCAGTTGACTTTCACTACACACGTTCACCCACCTGGGAAGATCACTAACTGAGTGGCGTAACAATAGCCCGGCAGCCCCCGTGGTGAGGTGGGAAGGGGGCGAGCTCCAGTGGGCCCCCTCCGGCACTATGCATGAGCGGAGGGCCCCTGGCCTAAGAGCTCCTGACTGGGTCCGGAGCATGGGGGCCCCTTCCCTGTAGTTTGCAGGGGGGCCCCCTCAAGTTTCATTCGGCCACTGAAGGAGTTGTACATCTGAGATTCTTGCGCTAAGTACTGAGTGCAGTTGGCAAATCTTAGCAGGCGGGGATGAAATGCATGCAATGGGCGTAGATCTGAGCATTCACTGAGGACTGCTGAGTGATGAGGGCGACATCTGGGAAAATACTGCTGGTTACTGATGATTAATGGCTGATTGGCTCGGAACTGAGCCTCTACTGGTAGAACTTTATAGCACAATATGAAGCAGCAGAGAGGATGCACAGGAGAGACGTCAGAACTTGTGCGGTGAATGTGGCAGCAAGGCTTAAGACAACCTATGCTGCGAGTGTCACGGGCAGGTAGGAAATGGGCAAGCACTTCATGGCCCTTATTTACAATATTTTGACATACGCTGGCGCAGCAAGCCTTCCTGTTGCGCTGCCGTGCGCCAGATGAAAAGGGCACGAATGTGCCATATCTACAAGATAAGACACATTCCTGTCCTTTTCCCCAGCGCTGGCACCCAATGGGTTGCCATGTGCCAACGAAGGCACCCTTGTGCCATGGTGCAAGAGTGTCTGCGTTGTAGGGGCGATTGTTTTTGAGCTGGTACCTTCCTGCACAAAAACAATCACGAGAGGTGTTTTCCTCTTTCTATGTGTGCCTCAGAATGCAGCACACATAGAAAAATGAAAAACAAGGAGAAATAAAGGTATTTCTCCTCGTTGTGCCTCCCTTACGCCTCCCCTGGGGAGGCGTAGGAATCTGACGCATTCCCAGGTTTACGAAAACGTATAAATCTGGGAATGCTTCAGGTTCCATGGATGTTGCAGAGCAATGCATGAAAGGGCGCCATATTTACAAGGTCACGATAAGCCGTGCAGGGTAGCTTTACGTGGCCTTGTGAATATGGCAGTCACACTGCGCTGCGTCAAATAAAGTGACGCACTGGCGGCGTAGTAGTGCCGCTAGGGCCCTCGAAAATGAGGCCCTTGGTTACTAGGCTGGAATAACGCAGAGGCTAACTACTAAATGAACAGTTGATGGCAGCATTCATATTTTGAATAACTGTCACCTATTGTTTAGAAACTTGACCTGTGAGAAGAAATGTATTAGTGTATGTGAGAAAAGTTTCAGTCATACAAATCAAATTTTACTTGAGATATCACAGACCGTCAGAAAAATAAATGAACATTTGAAGGTTGATGGGGGCTTCTTCTTGCAGTGCTGAACATTCTCAGGCTTCGATTCAGCAATTGGTTTGATTCCTGTCATTGCTGACATGTAAAAATGTAACCCGGTTTAGAATACGTAACCTCAAGCAAGGCTGTATCAGAGGTCCGAGCTCAAGTAAAGCTTGTACCATAAGGGTACAAGCAAAGAAAAAATGCAGGCAGTCACCTACACTCAACCGGGATCATATATTAATAGCATTACACAATTGTGCAAGCAGAACTCCAGTAAAAATATACCTAGATGAGCTCCGATGTGCGGTTGGGACATATATTTCCATGCATCACAAATGTCCCTCCACCAGTCTATAAATGATGGCGATTATTTAGCCTTCAAATTTCTAGCAGGGACAATTCTGCTTATCATCACTCCATAAAGAATTAGTATCTGTGTTGATGTGCACCGAAGATTAATCAGGAATCTGTGGTCAGGATTGTAATCGAAAGATGAAAGACCAGTGTTGCACTAGTGCTGGGCACAGGGAGAACATATGTGTGACCATTCCAATTTGCGACTTGCAAAACGGAATGTACTAAGGTGTCGACACATTTAGCGATTCCCAATGGGGTCACAAATGACCTGCCTCATCAATTTTCAGGTCTGTGACTGCTTTTTAAATAAAGCATTATTTTAATGCAGCCCGTTTTCCTTAAAGGAAATCAGGATGCATTTAAAAAAAAAATTGAAACATTTCTGTTTCATATTTTAAGCGTAGGGAGTGGGCCATGGGACCACTGCCTACTCTTGATTTTTGTCCCGCTGCCTACCACAAAGGGTAAGGGACCCCTTTCCCTTTGTGACTAGCTTATCACCTACTTGAGATATTTGGTAACTGCAATTGTTTCGGGCAATTGTTTTGGTCGCAAAACAATCATACATACCAGTGTGACTTGCTATTAGGAAGGGACGCCCTTGGCACGCCACTTCCTACTAGCGACTCACAAACTCTATTTTGCGAGTCGGTAATAGGTTACTGACTCGCAAAATAGAGTTTGCACATACCACAACCCTTTTTAGCAGTCTCGAACGGGCTGATTTTCTGTTTGTGACTACTAAAAAGGGTCCTACATCGAACCCATAGATACGAATGTCAGCTTCTGGCTTGCGTCTGGGGCCATTGGAACCCTTTCTCTGATCTCCCGTTGCTATTTCATCAGGTCGGTATACTGTAGGAATTATATCTAACTCGATATCAGTGGATTTTATATTTGATTGGAGTCATAGTATAGTGCACATGTAGAAGAGCTTTGTTAGGTTCAAAGCTGCATGTTGACCGTGTTAATGGCCTCACCAGAAGCCATGGACTGTGGTGAAGCATGCAAGAGGACACAGTTGGCGATACATGTTTTCGGCTATCTCCCAGATCCCTTTTGCCAGCCCACTAGCCATCTAACTTATTGCACACAAGATGTATTCTAAAAATCATCACTGAAAGTCTCCTGTTGATATTTACTGGACCCAGTGAAGAGATGAGTGAAATGGGCCAGCTTGGTTTTCATCTGTTGACTGATATGCATGTTGTTCTTGAACCTGGGCTCTAAGCCATATTAAAGGTAGGCAGTGCATGCTTGTGGTACCTCTAGATCAGTCAGTTGCTTATGTCTCTCTCCATTTTTGCCTTCCAGTTCTGGATCTTCTCTCGGCTCCTGCCCAGAGGCAAGTGACACAGTTTCTGCAAAAAGAAATGAGAGATCCAACTTTAAGTGAAATATATGTGCTGTCAACGTTCAAACTGCAGCCCAAGACCACTGCCACCATCTTTGGGCTCTACTCTCCGGTGGATAATAGCAGGTTTTTTGAATTTGCAGTAATGGGGAGATTGAATAAAGGTGAGTTTCTGGTGCTGAAACATTTATACATTAATGCATAAACTGCAGGGAATACCTTAAGAACAACACAATGGCTTATAGCCATTCTTAGTCTAAAATGGCAATGCCACAGTTGTGTTCTTGGTAATGTATGGTAAAATTAGCAGGTGTAGCTAATCCTTGTGAACCTCACTTTGACTGAGCCTCCTGGAAACTGATCGTGGAGCCCTGCTGAAAAGTAAAATAAAACAATAAAGGACATATGCATAGTTTCTGCCTACTCGTGGTTGTAATTTACACAGGTTTAATTCTTTTTTAGTTGTAGAAAACACATTGAAAATTTTATAGATATAAAAATATGGCTATTAATCAGGGCAAAGTAGAGAATGCCAGATGGTCAGATGTATTGAAAACAAACCAGTTTCTAGAAATTCTGATTAGGGATTTCCTAGCATTTGTCATCAATGCATCAAATCCAGTGGATCAGGGATGAGCTGAAGGAGAGACAAGGACAACAGAGAAACAAAAATGTGTTTTACTGACCTCATCCTCAGGGAGACAATCCCCAGTCCTGAAGGGGCTGGCTGAGGGGTTAATGATGGCACCATGCCCCTCACACTCCAGAAGATTCCTGAGCATGACAACTTAGCCTGTCAGACTGGGTATTTATCCAGGGTCTGCAGAAAAGCCTTTGCTAAATCAACCTGTGAAAGCTGGAATTTCTTTGCTTGGTGTTCCACTTTCAGACATATGGGAATCTCACCAGTGCGTGACAACATTTCACCAGTCGCTTTTCCTTAATGTTCAAAAAGGCTTTTTTCCTCTGGCTAAAGAAGCGGGGTTTAGAAATGAGGAGAAAGCGGGCGGTCCTCCTACATCAGAACCATCTTCTTTTGCAGAACAGCTCTGAGGATTCTATCTCACCACTCAGCTGAACAGGGATCTCAGTCCAGATGCTGCTGAATTTGGGGAGAGTCTAAATGCCTGAATAATCATTCTGTGATCTCCTTCCTACTGCAAAACAAAGAGCGCGGCCAAAAGCTGATCCGTACTCCCAGTATATCAACTGGATCCCGAAGTTTGTGCTCCTCCTCACATTGCATCTACATTCTAATTGTCAAACTCATAAAGAGTACTGACAGAATCCTAAATAATCGGACAGAGTTTTAGAAGGAAAATGGAAAGTTGCCCCATTCTATCTGAACCAGGGGTTTTTATACACAGTTTATGCATATTAATTAACAAAACTGCAAACTCAGCATGTTATGATCACGGTTAGGTCACATTGGCAAATCAAAAACAATTTCTTAAATCTGAAAGGTTCTTAACACTAACCCATTTCTTAAGGTAAGAGAAATCTTCCACTTGCTTCCTCAGCACCTGCACTCCAGAGACGTACAACACAATATGCAACATTTTCTCAACAATAGCTCATAGACTTATGTTCTTCTAAGTGCCTGCATCGGAACTAGCAATAGAAACCCTTCAAAATTACATATCAGTCATTCGATGGAAGATTTCCTGAAAAATAAATGCTTTTTAACACTACACTACACTTACGTTATAGCGCACTGTGTTCTGCGGAAACTGTGGAGAGAGAAGGCTCGGTAATTAGGTAACTAATTGGGAGGGGTATGAGCAGGAGCAAGATGAGTAGAACACCAGAAGCTGCATCCATTTTAAAATAATGGTGTCTTACATAAAAATGTGGCATGATTATACTACAATATTAATCACACTTCTAAATGATATAATCATAATGTTTTAAGTGAAAAATCATGAATGCATCTGTTACGCTCACATGCATAATTAAAATGAATAATTCACACAAATTCTTTGTCACCCAACATTTCACATCAGAAAAAACTTTAACAATGACACCCAACTCTGACATAATCTTGTGCCATTCATAATGACATCGGGGCAGATTTACAAGCCCCTTGCGCATGTTTTACGCCGCCGTTGTGTCACTTTTGTGACGCAGCGGCGGCGCAAAACCAGAGCCATGTTGTGGGGTATTTACAACGTGACGCATCTGGGAGATACGCCACGTTGTAAAGCCCTGCGCCAGAAGTAGGCGTTCCTGCGCAGAGGGGGGCGTTCCGTCGCAGGAACGCCTCCTAAAAGTGGCTGAGTGAAATCTACAAGATTTCACTCAGTCAATTTTGAGCCCATGCTGCGTCAAAACCCTGCGCCTGCTTGAAGCAGGCGTAAGGATTGACGCAGCATTGTGTGCACTTGCGACGCAACTCCAGCAATGCGCTGCTTTTACGGCACAGATGCGTCATGCATCTGTCCGTTTTTTCCCCATGGTGCGCCGCATTGTAAATGCGGCGCATCCATGGTGGCGGAGCCGTGACGCACAATAACTGGCGCATCCCTGCTGATATGCAGGGATGCGCCAGTTATTGTAAATCTGGCCCATCATTTCTTAGCATACCATGGCAATCCAAGTCATGATGGTGACTACTTGTAGCCTAATGTTGGCCCTCACATAATGGTGGAAATTCTTGCCATATTGAGCGCATTCCTGGCATGAAGGTGCCCACGCCAGCATAAATTGGTCATAGTGTACACAGCATGATAACGATTTTTGGCCTAAAGCTGGCCCAGACACCACAAAGTCAATTCTTGGAATATTGTGTGCATAAGATTGCCGGTAACACGAGATACATGTAAGTAAACCTGCTGATAGTGAGTTGAACAGGTTGAGACACTAAGGCCCTTTCATCTTATTAATTAAATTTATAGGGCACATCAGCTACCCAAAAAGGGTTTCCCGGCACCAGAAAGACCACAGAATGTAAAACTGCTTAAATGATTATTGGTTAAAAAGCCACGTTTTCAATGATTTGTGAAATTGGACATATACTGTTTCATTCCGAATAGATGTGGGAAGGAAATTCCAGAGTGAAGGACCGAGGTACGCAAATGATCTGCCACCCATCCGAGATAGGCTGACTCTGGGCACAGAGAATTTCCCTTGAGTAGATGAGCGAAGGCATCTAAGCGGCACATAGGGTCAAATGAGAGACTGCAGGTACTGAGGGGCTACACCTGTTTTGATTGTAGTTCAGTGCTTTGAACTTAATTCGGTTCTCGACCCTGAGCCAGTGCAGATCCCGCAGGTGACCGGAAACAGAAAAGGCTCTAGGAACCCGGCAAAGTAGCCTTGCTGCGGAGTTCTGAACCATTTGCAGCCTGCGAGTGATCTCCTTATTGGATCCTAGGTAAAGAACGTTACCATAGTCCAGTCTTGAGGTGATTAACACCTGGAATACTGTTCTCTTGGTGGACCCTGGCAGCATCCAAATGATCTTTTTTAGCCACTTCAGTATGGTTCACTTACTCTGTTGAAATAATGTCACACTCTATACATAGTAGGCATTTATCCAAGCACTCACTTACCCATTAATCCATTCATGCGTCATCCAGCCTCCATACTTCCAGCCACTTGTACACTTACTTACTCACTCATCCATCCATCCTTCCATTTTTTGACTCATTTTCACATTTACCCACTCACACATCCAGATACCCACACACAAAAATCCTCCAATCATTGAAAATGCAGTTTCACATATAAATAGAAATACCCTTTGGCATTATCAGTGTCTGATTTATTGACGGAGGGGGGTGCCAGCTTGCTAGTCTATTTGAGTGGCCAGACACTGCCTCGAGTATTATAGAGAAACCTTTACATCCTAACCTGGATGCACTAGTGCTAGGATGCTTTCTGAAACATGGCTTTTAGGGTATTAGTCGATAAAATCTGAATAACATGGGGGACATGTTCTAGCACAAACAGCCTACTTGTGCTTCATGCACAGAACAATTAGTTTCATTATTTCTTAAATGTCAAATAATATCTATCCAAAACCGCATTTTTTGTCATTAGACTATACAAAATATGTTCCTAAATTTGGGAAGGAATAAGTTTGTCCATAACACATTGATCCGAATGAAATATTTGTTTTCTTAACCAGAAAAAACGTTTGCCTTTGTTTCTATGGAAATAGAAAGGAAATCGAGAAAGCTCAGACCTATGTCAAGCAATAATTCCAGAAAGATAACACAATTATTTCAAATATAATAAACCTTTTTCTAATTGAGGTCACTCACACTTGAAGTAGCCAGTGAATTAAACCCCAAGTTACAGTATTTTGTTACAGATGCACATGGTTGGAAGCTGTGAAAGTTTAATGTAGAACCCAAAGTTGCCCTGAAGTGTTTCTCAGTTGCAGCCACCACCAGCTTGACCCACATCTGCCTCGCCACCTGCCTTCCTTGTCACAGTTCTCATGCTATGATAACGAGTTCTCACCCTAGCTGCCACCTGTCGCATCCACTGGGCAAGCAGCGGAGGCTGCTCCTTCTCCCATCTGGCGGCCAAGACCTGGAACGACCTCCTCCTGCACCTCAGAGCTCACCATCGCTCCAGCACTTCAGGAAGGACCTCAAGACCTGGATGTTCAACCAATAGGAGAACAAGCAGCAAGATCCGACAGCACCTCAAGACACTGACGGGCGAAGCAGCCGCGCTCTACAAATCCTGACCTTATACTGTTTCATTTCTCCAAACAAGGAAGTTCTTCCCTTAGAGTCCTGAAACAGCAAGATGTATTCATTCGTCAACTTGCCTATAAATAACAAGGTCTCCTATCCCGTCCTCTTACTGTATGGAAGCAAGATCATTTGCACATTGTAAGAGGGCCAATCCTGAACGGCGGGAACATAGGACTGTGGTGAGGAAGTCTTCATCTCGGAGTAATGAAGATTACTGATAATTAATTGAACCAAGAGACCAAAGTAAATACAGTGCTTCCCAAATATCCTATACAGCTGCTCAGAGCTTGGGTCGATGGCTGCTCCTACCATCAGTTTGCTTGGATTCAGGAAGATGTGGGCTGGGCGATGCACACTTCAGGTCCTCAGAGTCCAGCTTTAAATGCTCTCCAAACTGATCTGTGCAACACTAGAGAGCACACGTGCTCCAAAAAAGCATTACAGAGTTACCTCTTTGGAGAATGTTCTGCATAAGTGTTGCCAATTTATTAAATGATTTCTCCCCATAAGCTTCATATGCGCTTGCTGCACTTACAGGTCAATGGGATTCGAGCCTGTGATCCACACAGCATGGAGAAGCCCAGAGAATGCATGGTGGTGCAGAGTTTATCAGAAACAGATAATATAACATTTCACTTTTGAGTATCAGCTCTCATGGAGTAACCAAAGCCGTCGGAATATTAAAAGAACAGAACGAGTTATAGGGCCAGTAGGTAGAGTTTGCTGTTTTAAGTGAGTTCTTGCATCCATGAGGTGAACTTCAAGAGAAATCCAACTCTTGGCCTTGTTTTAATCTTGTTTATTAGCACTGTGGACTGCACCTGATGTTAGCCAATCATGTCTTTATATCCATCAGCCTCCCTTCGCTACTTGAAGAACGATGGCAAGCTGAACTCCGTCATCTTCAGCAACATCCAGCTAGCTGATGGGAAGCGCCACAGCCTCCTTCTGCGCCTCAGCGGCCTCCAGCAGCGGTCCAGCACCGCCGAGATGTACCTGGACTGCATGCAGGTGGACGCCGTTCGCGACCTACCGCGCGCGTTCTCTGGCCTGCCACTGAGCTCGGACTCCGTGGAGTTAAGGACGTTTCAAAAAAAGCCTATGGTGAGTGAGGAAACAGAGAAGCTTGTGGGGCAGGAGAGACAAGTGCATGTGTTGAATACGTACAAACTCTCATAGAAGAGTTCATGAAAGAAGCTAGAGGCCCTGAAGGCATGCAAAAGTACTTCTTCCATAGGTTGGGCTCCCCGATAGGCATATGTTGAGCTGGGATGATTGTTGCGCTTGGTCACCAGGGCATCCCTTTTCCAATCCTGGGCTTTTCTGTTAAAATCCTTTCTATCAGGTTTGTCAGTAGGGTTTATTGGGAGTAAACTATGACTACAGTTCTCAGAAGGTATGAGGTTGTCAATTAAAAGCAGTGGGACTGGAAGCTATGTGTCCCGAGGATAGGCAAGTAGGCGGCACCCTTTATGAAAATGTTCTGCTGGTAGAGTGATAATACTGAAAGATCCTGTAGCTGCTTTTAAGATATGGGTAGCTGGTCAAATAGGATTTATTATGTGTTCATTTGTTCCACTCTGAAAACAGCAGGAGACTAATAGAGCAATAGTTTTTGGCAGCATTTGTAGTTGTGTTTATTACAATGGCTGACTTAAGATTGATCTGTGCTCCAGAATAGAGGCGGGACACAGTTGTTAGAGGACCTGCTACTTCTTCATAGTCTGCATATCACAACCTTATAGTCAGGGCCACTAGAATTATGCGATTGAGCAGCCACAGCGATTTTCGAATAAGTATAGATTTGCTGCATTTACCACATATCTCACCATCTGCTGCATAATCTGATTTAACAAAAAAAATGTTTCTACCTCAAAAGTTATTAAAAATGCAGCAACACGTTTTGCAGCGCACTGCAACACACTTTGCAAAGCTGGACTAGTCACCTTTCTGTTGCTTATTGCTATATTTGGGTATTAAACTGGTACTGAAGCACAACCAAGGCCCATACAGTGTTACCAAGTTTAAAAATTATGAAATAAAGAAGTAATACTATTACTAAATGTGCTGCATTGTGCCGCATAATTTGGCTTTTATTGCTGCATAATTTATTCACCCCTGCCGCATAATTTGTCACTTTCCTGCCGCATAATTCCAATGTCCCTGCTTATAGTTTAAACTCTTCTCCCAGGTCATAATGTTAACATAACCGTAGAAGGCCGTTGCCCTCTTTACTTAGGAAGCCACCAAGCACCACTGTTGGTCATGAAGAAGCTGGTGGGGCTCAGGCTTACATAAGTGGGCATGACTGGGTTCTTGTGGGTGCAATGCATGTGATCCTATCATAGCCAGGGGGCACAAGTTCTTGTAACTGGTGACATTCTTGGATTCTGTTCTTGATCTACAGGACTCACTGGAGGAGCTGAAGCTGGTGATCGGTGGATCCCTCTCCCAGGTGGCTTCCCTTCAAGACTGCCTCCTGCAGCAGAGCGAGCCCGTACAGAGTTCAGGTATCGCAACCGTCCTCAGCAAGCGTAATGCGATGGTGCACAGCCAATTACCGCTCGAGATGAATTACTCTTACCCAAAAGATACTCAACACTACATGAAATGATATAAGCATCCACAGCATTATTTCAACTCTCATGAATTATGCATTCAGAGATAGATAAATATTGGGTTGGGGTTAATGTTTTTGTTGGACTACATCCCAGTAAGGACTCCATATGTTATATATGTATTGGAATGTGCGATGCATCGTTATCGGGCAGCCACTGGTTTATATCAGAGTAGGCAGTCTCGTAAACCTCCTCACCCCCTTCTTTGCCCCATCAGCAAAGGTCCACCAGATGCTATTGTTGTATACTTTTGAGATCCTTCCGAAGGCTCCAGTGTATTTTCCAATTGTCCGTCAATAAGATTTTTAGTACCCTTGGGGCAAAAACACTCTATGGCAGAGGAGTGACGCGAGCACGTGCTCTATCCGCCATGATGAGGTAACTTGCTGAGGCACGCCTTTACATTCAAATACACCATCAGGAGAGCCCTCCCCTGAATTTGTTAGATTCAGGGACACAGGTTCGGTATCTGGGCCAGGCTCATATTGTTCAAATAAAAATAGGCAGGGTTAGAGATGGTAAAGTCCAATTTTGCAAAGTAAATTCTTAGTCCCTTTCCAAGACTTAGTCCAGAAAGGAGCTGTGATCCATGGAAGAACCTAGTAGCAAGGCATGGAGTTACGAGGGGGCAAGGACGAGTTTTCCTATAGATGTTTGTAAAATTCACAATCATAAAGCTGCAGGTTTCTGGGCTTTCTGAAGCATTTTGCATGACCTTTTACAACCTAAACAGGTGCAAAGCTATTTCCAAAAAAGGGGGCAGTAACTGTTGGAAGGAAACACCCCCACATTTCATGGGGGTTTAGAGCAGGGGTTTCTTCAGTGGGACAATATTTTTCCTGTGCCTCTAGTTAGAATCTGTCTGTATGTATAGGGGAGAAGGGGTGCTCCTGCAAATGTATGACTTTATATAGTTCCAAGAATACTGCAAGAGAGTTTATGAATTTTCAGTCAGAAAGTTACAAGTTTAGGAGACACCCTTTTGGGAGTAGATTTAGAACGTTTTGAGAGGACTTTTTTTTTCAATTGGACCCTGTATGGTGCCAGGGATATAATGGAACCCTAAAACTACCCTTTAGGGCAGATATAAAAAAAAGTACTCAGTGATGATATAGAGCAATCACATGAGAAGCACATTTTTAGAATGGCGCCGTTTGCCCCTGATCTTGACTTTTGGTTAATCTACCCATTTGCGCAGGTGGCATCGGTGATGTCAATAGAGAAATGGCAGGAGGGCGGCTGTATTATGCTGTCAGATTTGTATACCGAGGGCCGCTTTGTCTCCCTCAGAGATGCTATTACAGCATATAATTTGAGAAATAGACATTTCTTGCAATATGCTAAGCAAGCTGCAATGGCCCGAAAGCTGTGGCCCAGGTTCCAAGAAGCTCCAGAACCCACGCACACCCTGGTGACGCTTTTGGCTATTGCGGGAGGGGGGGATGTATTGTTTACCGGCGGTGTAGCGTTTTAGTCTGCCGAGATGACGCACTGGTACTGGCGCGTGACGCCATGCGCATAGTTAAAATAAAGAGGTGGAGCCCCGGAGTTTAGGGGGGACCGCACCGGAGAACTGAGAACACGTGTAGCGTGATTATTTAGCGGCTGCAGCACACTCTGCATATCACGCGCTGCGCACAACATCACACTGTCGATGATGCGGTTTCCAGAACTCACGCCACGAGACTGCCCTGATCAGCTCCACAGTGCCTGCACAACAGGGGAAAAGAACTTCCTGCCTGCTGCCACCTAAGGAAGCCTGGGGACCCCGGTAAGAGTCTGCCTGCTGCCATAGGAGAGTGCCTAGTAGCCCCAGCCAGAGCAGGAGCTCACACACACCCACCTTCCTTTGCAACCCTGATCTGGGGGCAACACATGGAGCTGACTTTATAACAATCCCTGGAGGGCATTGATAGCTTGGAGCAGCCCCGGCACTGCACAGCAAAAGAAGAAAAAGGAGGGCCCCAAGCGCGACCTCGGTTAGGCGGCTGCCCTCAGACCTGTCACAGAGGCAGGGCACGTGCCACGAGGTACGCCCACATCCATGCCCAAAATGGCAGCGATTCCGGCCATTGAGCCATTCATCGTGGACGGTGCACCCTCCTCCCTCACCCCAAAATAGAGGGACTGGACAGATCGGCTCCAGTTCTACATTGAAGAGACAGGGATTGCCCGTGATAGATGCAGAGCATTACTACTTCACCTAGGGGGCAAAGATATACACCGCATCTACAAAACGCTGGTGGAGGCTACCCCCAAGACGTACGTGACACTGCTCAACGCTCTGAATGTGCACTTTGAGCCGACGGCAAACAGAGATTACGAGAGGGTTATCTTTCGCCAGGACAAACAGGAAGCGGAAGAGTCATTAGACACGTTCCCTGGACGTTTGAAGGAGCTCGCCAGCACGTGTGGCTTCCAGGATGAACAAGCGGAGATCAGGGCCCAAATAATACAGGGCTGCTACTCATCAAAGCTCAGAGAAAATATCCTCCAGGAGTCCGGAAAATCGCTGACTGATATCCTCACATTGGGACTATCCAAAGAATTGTCGAAGGCCAGATCATCCCACATGGAGGCTGCCCTCCATCGCCCCCTCAAGACGGACCAGGCAAATGTGGTGGAGCAGGTGAACGTGGTAAGAGCCAAGCCGCGCCAAAGCCCGGGAAAGACCGGAGGAAAGGATGTGGCCACTGTGGAGGCACGCCCCACCGCAAGCAAGACTGCCCGGCAAAGGGGAAGAGGTGCACAGCCTGCGGGTGGATGAACCATTTTGCGGCGGTATGCAGGTCGTTGAAGCTCCGGAAACAAACTGCACAGACTGTAGCTGAAACGCAAGATAGCGAAGATATGGACAACGACATGGGAGAGTACCCTACCCATTATGTATTCGCAGTGGATCATCCACCACAGAAAAGACGGTGACTTCTAAAGTGCAGACTCAAGATTCACCACCAAGACGTACGGGCCACCATAGACACAGGGGCCTCGATTGAACTGATGGCCGCTAACGTATACAGCCAACTGAGTCCACGACCACTCTTGCGCGAAGCAAAGATTTGAGTATTTGCCTACGGACAGAAGACACCCATCCCACTGCTAGGATGTTTCAAAACGGAACTCAGACACCAAGACCTCAATATCCCCACCACAGTGTACGTGACCAAAGAAGGAATCGAGATGCTGGTAAACGGCCAGACTGCTGAAGAACTGAAGCTGATCTTGTTTGCCTTTGCGGTCCAAGAAGAAAAACTAGCGACCATCATGGAGGAATTCGATGACATATTCAAGGGAATCGAATGCCTGAAAGGGAAGGAGGTTTCCCTCCACATCAACCCGGCAGTACAACCGGTAGCACTGAGACATAGGTGCATCGCATTTCATCTCCGTCAAAAGGTCGAAGATGAACTGGAAGCACTGGAGAGACAAGGGATAATAGAGAAGGTCAGCGGGCCTACTCCGTAGGTATACCCGATCGTAGTGGCGAGAAAACCAAAACAGCCAGGGCATTTCCGCATTTGCGTCGACATGCGCCTCCCAAACGCAGCCATAAAGAGGGAACGCCACTTAACCCCCGCCATCGATGATATTCTAGGGGAACTGAACGGTGCAGTGTGGTACTCAAAGATGGACCTATGGTCAGGATATCACCAATTGCCCCTGCATCCAGACTCTCAATACATCACCACATTCTCTACCCACGTCGGCCTCAGGCGATACAAGCGTCTCAACTTTGGGATCTCGAGTGCCGCTGAGGTATTTCAGAACACCATCAGAGAAGTCCTCAGCGGGCTCCCAGGGGTTTTGAATGTGAGTGACGACCTATTGGTATACGTCTCAACAGTGGAAGATCACCACAGGAGACTCCGCAGCGTTCTTCAGCGGATCAGAGTCCGGCCTCACCCTGCACAAGGAAAAGTGCCAGTTCTTGAAGAACAAAATCAGTTTTTTCAGCTATACGTTCTCAGACAAAGGAGTGGCCCCAGATCCCGATAAGGTGCGAGACATTCAGGATGCCCTGTCACCCTCCAACATTTCGGAAGTACGGAGTTTCCTAGGGATGGTAAACTTCTGTGGGCGTTTCATCCCAGGTCTAACAAACATCACGAAGCACCTCAGGGAGTTGACGAAGTCCACCACCACGTGGCAGTGGGGTCCCGACCAGGAACAAGCCTTTAAAGACACTAAAGCAGCCCTCTCGGATGACACCACGCTGTCGTACTTTTTTTTTTTTTTTTTTTTTTTTTTTTTAAACCTTTATTGTCACTTCAAACTGTACACCGCTATTTAGCCAACAACCCGGAGGCAGGCAGCATAGTATCATGGCGGCACACCGCCAAAGCTTATCCACCTTGTACATCTGAGCGATATATCCAAAATAAGAATATACACAATTTATAGTAACATACAACCAAAAAGCGACAGTCGAAGAACAGTAGCACACTCTAGTCATCAGCACTTCTGCAGTCTCTAACGCGTCACCTACGCAGTGCTGCAGCCTCGGGAACACCAGTCGTCCCATCCAGTCATATCACAGCCCAGCCACCAGAGCAGCAGCGGCCTGGGCAGCGCAACCTCAACGCCAGTCAGCCTCCATATGCAGACCCAAAGTGCGCCCATATCAAACCACCAGTCCACTCTCCCACAGCCTCAATCCTCGCCAGCCGCATCCCTACTCGCCAGCCAGTCTACCAACGGCTGCCATATATCCACTGGTCGTGAACGCTGCGGTAACTGATCCCAATAGGCAGTGAGTTGGTCCTTGCAGTATATCGCGGACCTAACCCATCCCGCAACAGCCGGCGGAGCCTGCTTCTTCCAGTGTACTGCCAGTTGGCGCTTAGCGAGCAGTAGGAGAAGGGCCACAAGACGACGCGACGCCGGGGGTATATTCTTCACAAAGCCCAGGAGGGCCACCAAAGAGTCCGGAACAATGCGCATGCCCACAATTTCACTGACAACTTTAAAAATGGCATCCCAGAAGCCGTCAATGGGACCGCATGTCCACACAAGATGGAAGAACGTAGCGTCCCTCACACCACATCTCCAGCACTTCGTATCGGCCTGCAGGCCCATCCTGAAAAGTTGCATAGGTGTACGGTACGTCCTGTGTAAGTAGTTGAAGTGTACCAGCCGCAGCCGGTAATTGGGCGACAATTGCTCCAGCTGGGCGCAGCAGAATTCCCATTGTTGTTCCGTGATGCGCACGCCCGCCTCCTCCTCCCACAATGTCCTGGAGTCCATATGCGCAACCGGCGTCGCACGCTGTGTAGACCTGTATATGCGTGTTATTAATTTCCGCGAGGAGGAGTTGGACAGCACGTCCTCTAAGGCCGCCAGTGATGGCGGGGCCTCCGGGAAAGTAGGATATCTCTTCCTACAGGCCGACCGTAGTTGATAGTAGAGCAGCAGCTCCGATGCCGTCGGTTCAGAGGTCGCGGCCATGTCAGGCAGTGTGATAAAGGTATCGTCCGGATACAGGTCACCTGCCACCGTCAACCCACACGCACCGGCCCGGCGCGCCACCGCCGCGTCTGTCAACGGGCCTAACAGGGGATTTCCCTCCAGAGGCATGCTCGGGGCGTAGAGATCGGAGACGCCCGAGCGTCTGGCAATGCCCGCCCAGGCCCAACGCACCATTTCCACGGTGTTGATATCTTCCCTGGGTCGTTTATATTTCTGGTACACCGCTGTCCGTATCGGACAGGGCGCCGCCACGTCCAATTCTATCGCAACGTGTGGCTGGTAAGGGATCGGGTGGTGCCAATAGTGTAAGTATTGTGCCTGCGCGCTGTACGCATACAGCTCAAAGTCCGGGGCTGCCAGGCCCCCTTGACGGAAGGGAAGTGTGAGGAGATTCCAAGCCACTCGAGGCTGCCTGCCCGCCCAGACCAGTTCGATCACGGCTGAGCGGAGGCGACGGAAGAACGCCTTTGTTAGCGGTAAAGGGATGTTTACAAATAGGTAGAGAAACTTGGGCACCACGACCATTTTCGCGATGGCGATGCGGCCCAGCATGGATAGCGGCAGCGCCTTCCATCTCTTCACCTTGGTCTCCAGCCACTCCATGGCCACCCCGAAGTTAGCCAGCCACACTTCCTGAATTGAGCGGCTGATCTGAATGCCCAGATACTTGACCTCGTCAGTGGCCCACTCAATCGGGAATTCCGTGTGACATACTGACGTGCCGTCCGTCAGCGGCAACATCACTGACTTCGACCAGTTAATATTTATGCCGGTGAGGCCGCTATAGCGTATCACCTCTCTCATCAGCGGATCAAAGTTCTCTGCCGGGTTCATCATATATATGGTAAGATCATCAGCGTACAGCGATATCAATAGGCCACGGGACGTGAAGCCTATGCTGCGCTGGGTGTGGTGCTGCCTCAACCGAGCCGCCAGGGGCTCCGTGGCGATGGCAAAAAGCAACGGCGAAAGCGGGCAGCCCTGCCGAGTCCCTCTGGTTATGCGTATGGGCGCAGACGTTTGACCATTCACCCGCACTCTTGCCGTCGGGCCATTATACAGAACACCGATACGCCTAGCAAAGGGCAGGCTAAAGCCCATTCGAGTAAACAGTGTCCGCAAAAATTTCCACTCCAGGGAGTCAAACGCTTTGGTCGCGTCTAGCAACGCCGCCGTCGCCTGCGCCCTGGGGTCCAGGTAGTGTAGGAGCCCAAAGAGCACCCTCAAGTTCTGAGAGGTGGACCTCCCCATGACAAAGCCCGACTGATCAGACAGCGCTATCTGTGGCAGCATGAATTTTAGGCGGTCAGAGAGCAGTTTCGCATATATTTTAGCGTCAAGGTTTATCAGGGAGAGTGGGCGGTAGGAGTCCGGGCTAGCAGGGTCCTTTCCTGGCTTCAGCAGCGTGATGATCAGTGCTTCACGCATTGACTGGGGAAGGATCCCCATTTCCACCGCCTCCTCAAACACTCTGTGTAAGCGCGGGACCAGGATGTCAGCATATTCCTTGTAGAAGGCCGCCGTAAGCCCATCAGGGCCCGGTGCCTTGCATAGGGGTAAGCCAGCAATCACTGCCCTTATGTCATCCGGCGTAAATGGGAGATCCATGTATTGCCTGGCTCTATCATTGAACCACGCCAGCGCTATAGTGTCCAAGTACTCTCGGAGGACAGTGTCGTCCGGATCCACCTTGGAAGTATATAGTTCTGTGTAAAAGTCTGTCATAGTAGCGAGTATAGCCGGCGGCTCCCGCACCACCTCGCCGCCCTCCCCCCGTAATTCCAGGATATGATCCGCCCCACGCGGTGCCCGCAGCAGGTTCGCCAACGTGCGGCCCGCGCGGTCACCCTCTCCATACCGTCTGGCTTGACAGTCTTTAGATAAGTACGCGACCTCACGGTCAGCCTCCTCCTGATATTTAGTCAGTGTCGAACGGAACATAGCCCTCGCGCCATCAGAGGGCGCCGCGAGTAACGTGGACTCAAGCCGCGCAAGTTCCGCCTCCAAGGAGTCTAGCGTGCGCCGTATGGTTCTCAGAACTCCCGATTTTAGGGACATGCAGTACCCCCTGGTGACTACCTTGCAGGCCTCCCACAGTATACCCGGGGACTCCACGGACCCCTCATTAAGCTCAAAGTACTCCTCGAGCCTTTCGCGGAGACCTTGCTGGAATACCTGGTCACGCAGTGCCCGGGAGGGGAACCGCCAGCTAAAGGGCGTAGCATATTTGGAGGGGGTAGCCAGTGACAACAACACCGGAGCGTGATCAGAGAGTGACCTCGGCAGGTGCTCCACCTCCAATACCGAGGTGTGCAGGTCCCTGGACAACAGCCAGTAGTCCAGCCGGGACCAAGCAGCCCTATGCGCAGTTATGCACGTACCCGCACGATCCCCGGGGTGCAGCACCCTCCAGGAATCCACAAGCCCCGCATCTTGTATAATATCACCGAGCGTCTCCGCTGCTCTAGGATGATGGTCCCTGGCCGCGCCCTGCCTATCCATCGTGTCAGAGAGCACTACGTTGTAGTCCCCCCCCCACAACACTGCCGCCGGCCCCCGGGTCTGTACCTTATGCCATAGTTCTTCATAAAAGTCGGGGTTGTCGTCATTGGGGCCGTATACATTCACCAGCACCACTCTCATACCATGCAGCGCCCCCACCAATATGATATATCTGCCATCCGCATCCCTAATCGTCTCATGGGTGGTCCATGGAAGCCCTCTCCTTATTAAGATCGCCACCCCTCTGGAGTAATTGGAGTATGCCGCATGCACTGGCTCTGCCCAACGATGCCGCCGGAGTAGCTGTGTCGCAGTAGCAGTTAGATGGGTTTCCTGCAGGAGGCAGATGTCTATGTCTTTCCTAAGTAGGTAGGCCTGCACTAGCCGGGCCTTGCGGCCGTCATTCATACCACGCACATTCCAAGTCAGGAACCTCACTCTCTGCACGGCGACAGGTACCTAAAAAGATCAGAAGCCAGCCGCAGGCCAAGGTCGCTCAGCTCGCCACTCTCGCCCCACCTATAGACACCAGGGTCAAACACCTGCCGCACGGCTAGCAGTCTGGCACAAAAATGAGCGCGGGACATCGTGCCCCATGATGGAAAACATTGCAGTGTGTACTGTACAGTAAAAGATAAATCACAGCGATGTGCTTCTTCTCGGTCGTCGCCACAAACCCCCCAACTAACCTTAACATCCTCCCAACTCCCAAAACCAGAAACCCCACCCGCTCCAACCCCCCAATCAGGTTGTGCAACTGCCCCCCCAATTACCCACCCCACCCCACAAACAGTCGCTAAGGCCGTCGATAACAGCCCGTAGGTGGGAATCATCCCCTGAGGCGCGCAGGTTGGCCACCTACTCACCCTGTACTTTTGACAGGGCGATCGAGCGCCAGTGGGTTGTGCCAGCTCGAGGACCCCCACCCCCAAAATCAAGAGGTCGGATTAATAGCAGCCCGGCCATCTGGAGGAACTTCCCAATGCCCACAGCAGACACCAGAGTTCGGTCGAGCCCATACAGGCAGGTCACAGTGCAGCACCAGAAAACCCCATCGGACACAATCATTCCACATCACTTAGCCTGTCCGGAAGTTCTGGTCCCTCCACAGGCGGCTGGTTCTTTTGGTCTCTGGCTAACTGCTTCGCGTACTGCATGGCTGCCTTCGCATCCACGAAGAAAGAGGGTTTCCCCGGGCCATGCACCCGGAGCTTGGCAGGGTAGATCAATGAGTATTTCGTGCCCGTTTGTTGAAAGATTTTCTTCGCCGGCATGAATTCCCTGCGGGCCATCTGTACCTGTAGCGTAAAGTCTGGGTACAGCGCAATGTTGTTTCCCTTGTATTGTACGTCCTTCATGTCGCGTGCCATGCGCAGTATCGTGTCCCGATCCCTGTAATTCAGGATGCGTGCAATAATGGGTCTGGATGGTGCTCCCGGCTTAGGTCTAGGTCCCAGTGTCCTATGTGCCCGTTCAACAAGGAACATCTGCGAAAGGCCGGACCCAAACAAGTCTTTCATCATCTGCTCGACATACTGCTCCATGTTGGTGATGTCGGTCGACTCTGCCACCCCTGTGATGCGGATGTTGTTACGCCTTGAGCGAGCCTCCAAATCCTCGTTCTTTTGCTGTATGAGTGCCAGGACTTTTTCCATGCCCTTCATTTGCGTGGCCAGCGCCGTCTGGCTCTCCTCTGTCTCCGCAACACGGGCCTCCAGCCCTTCCACTCTGCCCTCCTGCTTGTCCATTCGCGTCGTGATGCCATCCATGCGCGCCGCTAGCGCGTCCATCTTGCCATCTATACCCTGCAGGCTTGTTTTTAGATCTAGAAACATTGACTTAATGTCCACGTCTTGAGAGCCGCCCTGGGCATCCTGCACCGCGTCGGGGTCTCGAGTGTTCGGATCCGGCGCTTTTTGCTTAGATTTGTCAAATGTCAGGCGCGGTTGGCGGGTATCAGGCTTGCCCATTGTTGTCTCGCAGCGCCAACTATAGAACGAGGCCGCCGCTGTCCCCAAATCGCAATCCAGCCGGTGGCCGCCAGCAGCCGCAGACCCGCGCCGCAGAGTACGGCCTGCCACGGGGCAGCACGCTTCGTCTGACCAGTTGCGGCACAGATCACCCTCCGCCGGCCGCCCCCAGCGCGGCCACTGCGCTGTGGAGCTCCCAGGTCAGGGCCTCGCAGCAGCACCTCACGGCGTCAGCATCGCTCCAGCCCGGCAAAATGGCGTCGCAGTCAGTGTCGGCAAGGCCCAAACACCATCACAGGCACAGGCTCCGGACTCCGGGGGGCGCCGGCCCACTATATCTTGTTCTCAGGGCCCCAGCAGCAGGCACTCCTCACCATCTCACAGCCGCAGGGAGACCTACGCCACCGGGTGTTCCCTCGCAGGCCTCCGCGTCGTCGCTGATCCAGGCGCGGCGGTCGATCTCCGTCCCCGGTCCCAGGGCACAGCGCGAGCCCAGTATTCAAAGGGGAGCAGAAGCGCCCCACGATCACAGCACGGGTTACCCTGCCGGGCGGATTAGCAGTTCGCGCCCAGCTCGCGGTCTCCCACAGGGCCTCACTCTGGTCAACAGCCCGGGCTCTCGCGCCACGACCTCCGTAATGGCCTCTAGAGTGCCCCGATCTCCAGCTCCAGCTCCGCCGGCGGCGAATCCAGTCCAGGGCGAGCCGCCTCCGAATCCCAGCGTCCCCCGAGGGGGCAAAGTCAGTGATCAGGCCTGGGAAGAGCAGCCTTACGCCCGCGAGCAGCACCGCGCCGCTCCGGGCACCAGTCCCACGCCAGTCCCCGGCTTCCAGGAGGGTCGTAGGCCCCGCCTCCGGTGCTTCGCTCGGCAGGCCGATAGTCGCTACAGCCACTCACGCCGCGGCAGGGACCCCCTCCGGCCGGGCCCCCACACCAGGGGGTTCAAGCGGGGGCGAGAGGTCCGAGACTAGGCACAGTTTCGACGGATAATCACCGGATTAATTCGCTCGATCGGCGGAGCTGCGGTTTCAGGCAGCCATTCCGCCTCGCAGCCAAGCCACGCCCACGCTGTCGTACTTTGACCCGGCTCTGCCCACCAACATCGGCGTTGATGCCAGTCCTTACGGGTTTGAGGCGGTACTCTCGCAGCAACAACGCAATGAGGAATGGGCTCCGATTGCCTATGCAAGCCGATCCCTAACGGAAACAGAGCAGCGCTACTCTCAGATAGAGAGAGAGGCAATTGCCATCCACTGGGCCTGTCGGCACTTCCACGCCTACGTGTATGGACACCCATTTACAGTCTCTACCGACCACAAGCCTCTCATACCGTTGTTTCAGGGTTCCGCATCAAAGCCCCCCCGATGATAGAAAAATGGATCCTTCAGCTGCAGGGGTACGACTACCGGGTAGAGTACAAACCAGGCTCATCCAACCCAGCGGATTGCTTCTCCAGACATCCGAGGGCCGCAACCAAAGAAGAGGAAGAGGACGCCGAGGAATACGTTTGTTTCATAGCGGAAAGATCCCGACCGCTTCCGATAAGCCTTGAAGCCATAGTGGAATCCACCCAGAATGACAAGTGTCTGTAACTAGCCATCGCCGCAGTTCAAGCGAATGTTTGGCACCCCATACAGACTACAATGACCCGACGAACGGCACAAGTGAAGGCCACGCTCAAGTCGATCATGCAAATCAAAGATGAACTTTCCGTGGATGGCAGCGGATGCCTGCACAGGGGTCCGCGGCTAGTGATTCCGTCAGGTCTGACTCAACAAGCAGTGGACCTTTCACATCGAGGACACTAGGGCGTGGAGAAGACGAAAGGTCGGCTGAGGGCGAAAGTGTGGTTCCCGGGGATGGACCCAATGGTCGAGCAGACAGTCAGAACTTGCCAATGGTGCCAGGTGTCAGGCCAACCAGATCACCCCCACCCTGTCATCACTGAAGACAACCCACAACGATCATGGGAGTGCATCAGTGTCAACTTTGGTCACTTTCCAGATGGGCGCCATGCCCTCGTGATCATTGATGACTACACGAAATACCCCGAGATAGAAATCGTCGGCAGTCAGAGAGCCACTGAAGTGATCACCAAATTAGAGAAAACCATTGCAACTCACGGGATTTTCGAGGTGGTAAAGACTGATAACGGCCCACCTTTTCAGGGATAAGACTTTGCGGACTATCTCAAGTCTTGGGGCATCCAACATCGGAAAATAACACCTCGCTGGCCGCAAGCAAATGGGGAAGTAGAGAGGTTCATGCGCACTCTCAACAAGGTCATTTGCCCCTCTGGAAACAGCCATCTACAGTTTCCTGAGGGAATACAGATTGACGCCTCATCTCACGACTGAGAGGGCACCAGGACCAGCCAGCATGGGTCGAGTAGTGCGAGACACTATTCCTCATCACCCAAACTGGGCCCCTTCCTAGATTGACGCTACAAAGGTCCTTGCCAAAAGGACCAGTACCAACGACCATGCCAGTATCAACCGTAGAGCAAAAGCATCTACTATCCGAGAAGGAGTCCTGCTCTATGTCCAAAACAGGCACCCAGAGAGCAAATTCCGCCTCCCATTCGAACAGGGTCCGTGGACAGTGACTCGCCAGACAGGTACGATGATTACAGCTCGGAGGAGAACAGAAGAAATCACATAGAATATATCGTTCTTCCAAAAAGTCAATGCAGGGACCCCCAATATTCCATCCCAGGGTAGCATGGAGGCAGGCCCAAGTCAGCAGAGGGAGGATGAGGAGGCAGAAGGTGGCCAAAAAACTGGTCCTATAGTTGATTAGGACATATCTGACCAAGCTGCAACATCACCTCTCGGAAGTCTAGACAGACGACGATCCAATGCCTCAGTGAGAGCCCTGGAGGGCAGAGTCTCGCAGGAAGTGACTCAACCCCTATCGTCGTCATGGGGAGATCATCCCAGATACTGCCTGCGGGGCAATCCTGCTCCCTCTTCCCGTCTGGCAGGATTCATGGTGTGACTAGCCAAAGACTGGCAGCAAGATGTGACCGGTGGCTGGGTAGGAGCTGAGAGCAGACGACCCGACCGGAACTGGTAACAGATCCACATGCTGATGTTTTGTTCTTGTTTATAAAGGTTGGAAGGAATGTAATGTTTACCAGTGGGGTAGCGTTTCAGTCTACCCGCTGCCGGAGCCGACGCACTGGCGCTGGCACGTGACGCCATGCGCGTAGATAAAATAAAGAGGCGGAGCCCCGGACTTTAGTGGGGACCGCGCCGGAGAACTAAGAACACGTTTAGCGAGATTATTTAGCGGCCGCAGCACGCTCTACATATTGCGCGCTGCGCACAACATCACAGGGGGGATGGGACGCAGAGTCATCTCCCATTTATACCGGGCTCTTCGCTCTGATAGACAACCCTTGCAGAACAAGGTTAAGGATACATGGCAACAGCATGTCACGCAAACAAGATGAAGAGACAGCTAAGGCGGATGTCTCCAATTCCCTTCCTTATTGTGGATGGCTTTACTCTTTTTAATTAGCTATCAGAGATTGACACCTAGTGGCAGCCAGCTCTGATGGTCAAAACATCTGTAAGAGCTCTGCTGATTGGGCAAGCCTACATAAGCATCGGAGAAGAGGTGCACTTACCCCACCAGGCCTGAGAGTGTTCTAGAATTGGGCCAAGTAGATGGGGCGGCTTAACACTTGCTGACTGTAGCGCGTGCATGGCAAAATAAATCCAATACATTGATGTTTGCACGTCCAATTTAAGTAAATAAAAAAAAAAATAGACATCTGAAATTCCTCCGCCTGCAGGTGGGAAAGGCCACTGAATGAGAAACACTATTTATATTTTTGCAGGGTGTGTGTTCTGCAGGCGAGGCAGTAGTTGTCAAATGGCCTTCTCTTATGTGATTTACACGTTCTGCCAGTTCTGACTTTGCAGTCCGATTGATTACCTATTAACTGTGTCAGTTGGCTACTTTAAATGCTGGTTTAGAACATCATCACTGCATGAGATCACATGCCTTATTAGTGTCAAAGGATATAAACATGTTTTAAAACAACTTTGTGAATTGCATTAATGTGCAGGAGCTGGTATATCCAATACTACAGTCAATACATTTTGGCCCATCAGAGGCATATCAACACAACTTTGCTGAGCTGCACTTATGTTCAGTGTGTGTACAGGGTGGTGCTAAGGACATGCACTCATTAAATGGGAAAAACCCTTGATCACACTCACCATCAAATATCACTCAAAGTGTGACATCTAAGGCAATCAAATGTCACACATAAACACAAAGAAAACACAGAAATGACACACTTAAGGAATCCGAAAACATGGCAGATATAAATTGCTTGATTTTGCTCATGAGAAAGTGTCAGTCATAGTCTTTGAATGTCACTCATAATTACACTGAAATTAAGAAAATGTCACTCATAAGCAATCTGAAACCTTGGCAGCAATATGACAGTAGGGACGATATTCATGGTGCGCATTAACAAATTATCTTAGCTACTCTTTACTGGTATTTGAATGTTCAAAATGGCGTCTGTACACGCACTAAGTTTAGTTTCATCAGGGAGTTATTGGTTCTTATATGGATATCTTTCACAGGTGACACGAACAGGCTGCTACTTGTTCAAATGACGCAACTTAACCAACTTCTGGGAGACATGAAGGAACTAATGTCACAGCAGGTGAGGCCATTTTGTATTTTAAGTGGCATGCAACTAGCACATTTTAAGCTTTAAGTGGAAAATTATTAACTGACTCCCCTGAGGGAAAATAAGGCAGCGAGATAGTGGGACCGGAGCCCCACACTAAATGTAAAATCCACCAAGAGTCAAATTATTCATTGTTTTATGGTGAAAGTGTTCCCATTCAATCAACCCTTTAACAACCCTATAATATTGAGAAAAAAAGAGATGAAAATGAACAGGGGACAAATGACACATGGAAAGAAATGAAACAAAAACAGGATATCATTTAAAATTCATCTTACCTCAGCAGAGTACACCAATACAGTGAAAAAAGTATTTTTTTAAAATTATCTGCGAATTAGCATGATATTTCTTGAGATAATGTGTACAAGTGAACTGAAGTTAATCCATAAAAATATGTGGCCTTGCTTTGTGCTTTAAGGTGAAAGAGACAGTGTTTTTGCGGAACACCCTTGCTGAATGCCAGGCCTGCGGTAAGTATACAATTGGGGATAAATGTGGTTTTACCAACAAATGACAGACTAGACTTGCGCAAACCGATTTTGAAAAAAACACAGAACTTATTCAATTAACATCAGATCCTTTCTTGTTGAACCTTTCAAATATTCAAAAAGGGTGGACAGCTGTTTGTGAATGTTTAGAGCACCAAAGCTGCCGCTGGCTGGGAAACACTTGGGATGGGGTGGATAGCTAGTGTTATTAGCACTGTGCCAGTCATGGGGGGGAGGTCTAATACTTTAAGGCAGGATTTTAGGGCCAGACACTTTATTTGCCACAAAGACTGAAGTGAATTCTCTTATTTCTTAGAATCTACTCTTGATATGAAATTTGTCAGAGAGCAATTTAATAGTAGTGCATGCAAATGTTGCTTACTGGCACATAACTTCAAACAGATGTGTTTAATTGAAAACACACCACATTTGTTGGACAGACAGGGCCAGAGCTGGGTGAAACAACACCTATCTTTAGGCCTTAAGAGCTAGAGCCCTCATCAAATCCTGACCAATCAAACATTCAGTGGTAGGAGCATGCGTGGCACTATTGGGCGGGTTACAGAGGACGTCACTGCCGCTGTACCTTGTCGTCAAAACTGTGTGTGGTAATGTGCAGGCAGAATCAAAAAGCAGCCTAGCAACCTCAGCAGCCCTATAAAGACATTTACCTTTGAAAGAGGTATTGTGGTGGGACTCACATCAAATGTCTATGGTAAACTGAATACTGAAGCTGGCTGGAAGCCCTCCTGTCGCAAGGCCATCACATCCTTTCTAGCCAAGAAAAGCACTTTGGTGGTTCACCTCTTTTTGAAATGTAACCCCGAAATGTTCCTTCCATCTGCTCCATGACCACGGTTCAGGGTTCGTAACCTCCAAAGGGAGATGGACATAACTTACATTGGTTAGAGTGCTTTGAAGGCTTAGGGACTGCAACAGACCTTTCATGACTGTTTCGAGCTATTATAAACTGGGTCAGATATACCCTCTAAGGCAGTGATACTCAAAGTACGGCCCTCCTGACTTTTCCATGCAGCCCCCTGATCAACAGCAGCACTGGGCTGCTGTTCACTCGACTCAGAAAAAACATTAAAAAGATGTTAAATATACAGGCAAGCCTTTATTTAAAGGTTAATGGAAGTTAAAGAAAGGAAGTAACTAGGTTATTCTGCACTACTTAACTTTAGGAACATCTTCATTTTCCAAACTATCTTGCAGCAAAAGTGTAAAAATATGATAAGGTTTCTTCAAAATTTACAACGTGTATTTCATTAACATGCAGAGCCATTTAACCATAGTATATCAGATTATATCCGTGCATTGAGAAGTATGGTTTTTTAAGTGATAGTTTTCAAATATGAATTTAGAAATATTCATTCTTCCTCCCACACTGACAGCAATGCCAATAGTGAACTAAGAGGCAAGTCTGTTTTTATGTGCACTCTTTGGGAGGCCTCGGTTCCTATTATAAATGAACAACGTTATAGTTTATTAAATCAAACACAGGAGAAGGGTTTGTACAGCGCACATCTTGAAGTCCTGTATTTCAAGGCCCTCTTATAAGTGATAATATAAGAAAAAAGAAGAAAAGTTATCAAAACTATTGCCTAGCATCACACAGCTTAGTAAAGTGGAGAAGCAGGGATTAATCCCAGGTTTTCTGGGTTCACATTGTGCAATTCAGCCACTAGATGTATATGCTTCGCTTTGCCTATACCCACCTTACCACCCCTCTAAACCCCTGGATTGCCACCCTGCTCACATCGATGCAGCTCTTGGTCCATCATAGACCAAACTTTATAGCCCTTGAGAAAATGTTTGTGAGTACCAATGCTCTAAGGCAGTGATACTCAAAGTACAGCCGGGGGCAGCATGCGGCCCTCCTGACCTTTAAATGTCGCCCCTGCGCAGTAGCAGCACTGGGCTGCTGTATACTCACCTCAGCACTAACATAAAAAAATGTTCAATATGCAGCAAGCACTTATTTGTAGGTTACTTGCAGTTAATCAAAAGGAAGTAGCTAGGCCGTTAACTTTAGGAACACCTTCATTTTTAAAGACAGCAAACATGTAAAAATACGATAGACTTTTCAAAATTCTTAAGTGTATTTCATTGACCTGTAGAGCCATTTGACCATAGTAAATCAAAATATAGCACTGCATTCAGAAGCATTTTTTTTAAATGATGGTTTTCAAACATGAATTTAGAAACGTTTGTGCTCTCTCCCTCGCCCCCACCGTGACAACTATGCCATTAGTGAATACATCCAAGCAGAGGAGATGGTTTTGTACAGCACGCATCCTGAAGTCATATATTTCGAGGTTTTTTTATATGTGAAAATGAAGAAAAATTAAGGAAATTGAAATAAAACAATTGCCCAGGGTAACACAATTTGATCAAGTGGAGAAGCCGGAATTCATCCCGTTTTTCTGGTTTCACATTTAGCAATTGAGTTCAGCCCTTTGCTTCCTCTACACCCCCTTTACACCCCTCTACCCCACTGGCATCAGTCCGGCCCTCGGTCACACCAAAGACCAAACTTTGCGGCCCCTGGGAAAATGTTTGTGAGTACCCATGCTTTAAGGTAAAGGCGTTATGCACAGTTTCTCTGAGAGCCTTCGTTTCCCCGTTTCCATTTGCGATCTACAAACGCTCATAAATTCAACTGTAATGGCAAATTCCCAGACAACACCCAATCCACCTGAAAACAATATACTGTTAGCGAGGAAACTGTCACAAAGTTCATGAACCATAAATACCAGAGGATTAAAGAAAATGTACTCGGTCTCATGTTGCAAAACAACAACGAGGCACTGCACAGAGCTGAAAACACTCACTTCCATACAGTTTGTGTCCCAAAACAGAAAGCCGCAACCATAATTCAGATGTAAGCCTCACACCCCAAATAAACCAAGTAGTGAAATATTCTAACTTTCAATCATCCAAGCACCGCTCAGTCCTATCCATGTTACCAAACAAGTAGGTTTGACAGAGCTCTGGTTGTGACACGACTGGACACACAAAATGCGGCCTTGATTTATCTCCCAAAAGCTCTTAGACAGGCTTCAACAATTTCAAAATAAAACTTCTGGATTGAGCCTTCATCTAAAGCAATAGGAAAACATCACCCACCTTAGAATAATTTAAATCTGTCTCTTGTTGTCTCACAAGCAGTACTTGAAAAAAATAAGTGCCGGGGTCCTTGTCAGGAGGCCACTCCAGTTTGCACAACCCGTTGCTCCTGCCAGCACTGCCAATGACAGTATCAACATAAGTGCTAACCATCAGACTCCTACAAGTGTGGCAATTCAGATTATTCTATGCCTCCAAAACTATAAGAATGGCTTTGGTTTTGGTATTAGTAATTTGTTATGTATATTGAATTAATAAACAACTGTTGTTGTGCTCCTCTCTAAATTAGACAGACAACACCACCATGTGGCAGACTGTCATAAGTGCTGGTACTGACAATTCAGTGCTGGTGCCAAGCACCGGAAGCCACTGGCTCAAATTAAGCACTGCTTACAAGGTTTGAATTTACCGCTCGCTGTTAAGATCATACTAATATGGGAGATGTCATCTGGAGTTCAGGGTAAAACACCTTAAGATTCCTCTCAGCTCAGTCCAGAGAGTAGACGTAAAGCATCTAATCTGGTCTTGAGAAAACTGTAATAGAGCACTTTGTTCAATCAACCATTAACTGAAAATCATAAACAAGGAACAGCAATAGATTAACACACAATAGAGGATACCGTGAAAACGCTGGCCACGCTCTAACTTAACATGATGTACAGCAAATAAAACAGTGCTACTCGCCATGCTGAGGCCCTACATGCTCATCCGCCACCACTCGGGTGTGGTACTCATACACACAACAGAGCCACAATAATGCTCCAAACGGGAGAAATTAGACCTCCAGAAGACAAATAGCTTCTTCCAAGAGTTCCTGTTTTTTCAATATTATTTACTAACCAATCAAACGACTCTATAGAGCTTGTAAGGCAGCAAGTGTGGCACTAAATAAAACACTAAAATAAACTAATGGTCTGTGCTTTAGACTTATTTTGCTTGTTTTTGTGCTTTCAGGTTTAAGTCCGAATTATCCAATTCCGACAAAGCCCCCGAAACCCAAATGCGACGCCAGCTCTTGCTTCCCATGGGTGCAATGTATAAACACAGCAGATGGGTTTCAATGTGGCGCTTGCCCGGATGGCTACTCAGGGAATGGAGTTACGTGCACAGATGTTGATGAGGTACTGAACAGTGGGATGTATTTTGATGTTCATGTTTGTGCTCCGCGGTAAACTGGTGGTGGCCATGCAGAGGTGCTTCATGCCTGCAATGAAGTGACTGGGGAACTTCAAATGTTTCCAGACTGACTCAACATTGTTTTCCACAAAGAGTGAAGCACATCAAGTCACCAGCTCTGCTGCTTCTGTGGAGGTGTGCCAGGGTCAAGTCCCAAAGAGCAGCATGCACCAATGCCAGGAATGTGTAGTCACTGTTGGCTCTCAGTTGTACCTTAACTGGTCATTGTTGTGGCTTTGAATCCATATTTCAAAAATCCTCACCCTACACTATGGTCTCCAGTAATCTCTTGAACAGAGATGGGCACTTTGTGTCTGGTTATTCATAAGTCCAGTCTTCCAAGATGCAATCAGAATTGCTGAGCCTGCTCAATGCAGTCATTGAGTTGTCTCTGATGATATTAGGGAAAAAGATGAATTACATATCAGAATCTCTGGTGTTTAGGCCATCTCAGCTAAACTGCATCCAAGTGAGTAGTTTCATCTTTGTAAAATGTACCACTGTGCTTTCAAGTGATCCATTTGAATTGATCCAGTTACCTGTCATATCGTCAGCGGTGTAATAACCTGTTTTCCTTGTTTGAAGTGCCCGTTTCAACCCTGCTTTCCTGGAGTTCGTTGCCTGAACACGTCCCCAGGTTTCAAATGTGAAGCCTGCCCGCCAGGATACACAGGACCAGCTACACAGGGCATCGGAACAGCCTATGCGAGGACCAAAAAGCAGGTGAGGTATTGTTATGTGTGACCATCCACTCAGCGAGTAGCCTAAGCCCACTCCTCCTTGAGCGAGAAAGCTACAATCGCAAGCACCACATTCATTGGCTGAGAGGTTGTCTCCCACTTTCACCTCGTTTCTTCTTGGATAATTCTGTATAAAACCTGATAAACTGCAACAGAGTACGGCGGGGTCCCCATTCTATAGCCATTGCCATGAATACATGAATCCATGTTACGCACTGCATGTTGGCATGCTTATTATAAGGCCAAAATGAAAACACTTTCAGAAACAAAGTGCGGACGTAGTCCCACATTGGGGGTCCCAATACTGTGTCACAAGAGTAGAAGCAGACCTTTCACCAGCTACACCTCAAAGATGGAGCCCCTGCAGCTCCTCTTGTAGCAGCAGACGTAGGGCCGGACCACCAGTGCTCAGGTACATGGATTTAGAAGGGAATCGTAAATATAAATAATGAAATGCTTATCATACCTTCTATTACCAGGTGAGATAAAGTCTGCAGCCATTGTTAAATCCTGGAAAGAGAATCCTGCCAGAAATTAAGGGGAAAAATGCCAAGTAAACACCAGGACGTGTGGAATGAATGAAAATACACACTTTATGCCCCATTTATGCACGCTAAACTTGGACCAGATGAAGGTTATCGGACTCGAGAAGTTACGAACATCTTGGTGTTGGATTTTTTTCAGCTGTGATTGTTATTGCATCTGGTCCCTGGGTACTTGTAATCAGGCTCAGGTGGGTGAAAGGATGCAGCACGCGCCCATCCCTTTCAGCACCCTCCATTGTGCGTCCCACAGTCTGCACCGCACATCTACCGACAGGAGCAAACAGTGGGGGGAGGACACCACCTTATTTCCGTAAGACAATGGACTCCTCTGTTCCTTTCTGCTATAAACCCTTTTTTCCATCTCGTCCTCTTACTAGGTCTGCACAGACATTAATGAGTGTGAAAATGGGAGGAACGGTGGCTGCGATCCGAATTCTCAATGCATAAACACCATGGTAAGCGCCGACTGCAACTGCTCGACTTAAGAATCAATGTGCAGGACACAAATGGAACAGCTGCCATCTTTGTTAACAGTATGATCGGTGAAAAGAAGCCTTGTTTGTGGTCGCTGTCTGTAATTCTCTTTCTGTTATTTGCTACGAGCGGACCTGACACAGGGGCATGGGCTGCTCCTCCGTTGGACTTAAAATCCCCCCCAAAACCTCATGAAAAATAAAATGGTAATTTATTACCATTTTATTTTTTATCCCCGTCTCGAGCCAAGAGTCAGTACGGGGCAGGTTCACTGCTGTGTGACAGCATCAGGGAGGAGGGTGGGCTGTCTATGCACTTATGTTTAAAGTGCGTATGCCTTTTTGGCCGGCCGTCTTGAGTCTTTTAAACATCTCTAACCCAGCTATCTTTAGACAGCTGGGTAAGAGTCAGTGCAAGCCTCCAGGGCGCTGTCGAGCGCCGAGTGAGGATGCTCCCTCCAATCAGGACGCGGCTCTCACAGCATGAGAGCAGCACCCTGATTGGTCAAGGGAGTTCCAGGCTCCAGCTTCCAGTTCCTGTGGAGGTCCGGACCAAAGGAAGTTGCGTTCCCCCAGTAAGGTTTTTTAAAATTATTATTTTAATTTTTTTGCACACGCGCAGCTGCCCCCTCTTTCCCTGTAGATGCCAGTCGCTACTGCCCAGTGGCCCTATAGGCATGAATGAAAGATTAAAGAATTGCAAAATATATAAAACAAACATTGTGAATACCATAAGGTGCGGGTTTGGCTGTAAGCTTTTGTTTGGGGAATGCCAAAAGTGAATGAAAATAACCTAGAGGGTGGTCTGGCGACTGTCCTCTCTATCAGGCTAATGACTGTAAGAAGGGAGAACTGGACATCTGCCAGTTTTTGGCGGGAATCCTGCACCCACCAAACTATAAGTAACCCTCTCAGGGAGAGACAGAAGGAACTGGATGTCTACTGAAAACACCTGGTGAAATACAGGAGGAATTTAGTGCCTTGCTTAGAGTTTGACAGACAGAATACTCTTATTCCAGTTCTCAGATTGACAAAAGAGGAACTACGTGCCTGAGTCATAAATCTATTTATTTAACACAATGAACTTCATTTATGAAAGCAAATTCACGTTTGGCTTTCACCCAAGCCTGAATGTGCACTTGCAGATGGATTTACTCACCTATGACACTATTGCACCACTATTGCGTAATTAATGCAACAACTGAGCGAAGCCGAGTGCGCTAACATTTGATCACACAGGGCCACGATTACAAGTGGCCTGTAAACTCCAGTGACCCCAGAAATGGAAATTACTGGCCCCGTCGAAGTGTGAGTTTGGATTTTCAGACCTAGATCCCAGCTAGAGAGTGCTGATCAATGTCGAAGGCCCAGGGACGAAAGTTACTGTAGTTTACAAAGAGGCATGTCATTGGTGCGTTCCTGTAGCCTGCAGGACAGTGTCCTGTGAAAAGAGGCGTCTTAAGCTGCTGCTTTCTATATTGCACGAGAGTAGGAGCTGTTCCAATGTGCCTCAGAGTTCCTGATACTAAACTTTTTATGATGCGGCTCAGTCTGCAGTTCGCCTTTATTGAGTGTGCTGGTACAACACACCGGTCTGCTGTGCATGCTTGCCCCTGTTTATTTGTATTCGTAAATCTGGATTGTTTCCTGTCTCTTGTTAGCTAAGGCTCGCCAAGCCGACCCCAGCGCCATGTCTTTTAATGTACGTACTAACTATGCACAACACATGCCAAAAAAGAGTCCCGTTTCAAGGTGCCAGGGAGGAGGAAAAGGAATGAGGGCAGAGGGAGGAAAAGGAATGAGGGCAGAGGGAGGAAAAGGAATGAGGGCAGAGGGAGGAAAAGGAATGAGGGCAGAGGGAGGAAAAGGAATGAGGGCAGAGGGAGGAAAGGACACACTCGTGGGGAGATGGAGTGAAAGTGAGGACATACACTGATTCGGAGTTCATGAGGCATCAGTAGAGAAGCTGTTCAGTTAGTGCTTTTTACTTTGCTTTGAAGGTCTTCAGAGTCAGGTGATCCTGCATTCATTCTCTAATTGTGTAAACGCTGCCGCGAGATGTTTCCCTCCGAGACTTCTTCTCCCTTTGGTTATAGAAAGCGTGGAGTCCTTCTCAGAGTGTACGTTTCTTCGCGCTTTGGTCTCCGCGAACAGCTCTTAATGCACTTAGGTGATGACGTACCGTGGTACCCATAGTACGGCCAGTGGCGTAAAGAAACTTGAGGGGGCCTCCCTGCAAGGTCCATGGAGGGGCCCCCTCCGGACTCAATCAGGCAGTGGTGGCTGGTGGATTTAGAAAGTGGTGAGGCGTAAACAAAGTTTTGATTTTGACTAAGCAAGACAGCAAAGAGAATGAGATAAATTGCTAGGCCATATATAGGGCGGGCATTACAACAGACTTCCCTTTAAGTTCACTAATTGCATTGAGGTCTGATGGGGAGGGTGAATGTTGAAGGCAGTGTTGCCTACTGGGTATAGCTGCTATTCATGCAACACTAGGAAGCAGTTTTGAATCTAAGAAAATCTCCTTGTGCCAAAAAATGGAGCATGGCCTGTGTCTTTGGTGAAGCGCGCTTATGTCCTTCAGCAAGGTTCGCTCTCTGTAAAACTGCTTTTGCATAGGTCCTTTATGTATTGGACTTTAATCAGTAAAATGGCCACTGAAAGGGGTGTGATAGATTGGTGTACTGAAATGTGTTAGTCACAAGTGACAAGATGGTCTATGTTGTGTGGGCTAGTCGTATGCTGAAGTGAGTTAAGGCAAGAGTGACCTGGTGGTGTATGGTGAGATGTATTAAGTGATGCTGTTGACCATGTCTGTGCAGTGCTGTGTCATGTGCCTAGGTGTGAAGGCAAGTGGTGTTCTAGATTTGGAGTTTGTATGATATGCTGGGACCTGGGTTGTATACCATGGACTATTGTGGTACAGTAAGAAGAGAAGGCAAAGTAGGGACGAGGGATGAAGTAGCCGGTGAGTTTTATTTGGAGACTGAGTTTTAGTGGTGGCGTGTTGTTGCGTAAGTGATGGTTTAGAACAGGTGTGGACAGTGAGCAGGAGAGGGAAAAGCAGGAGAGGAAGAGGCAGGAGAGAGAGCACGAGAAAGAGAGGAATCCACAGTAGAGAGTATATTAACCAAATGCAGAAGTATCGTATGGTTATTTGAGGTGAGATTATAGGAAATGGTATAGTGTTGGGTGTATTGTTGAGTGGGAAGTTGTGATGTCAACTTCTGATGTGGAAGATGGCCAGGAGATATGTATAGTAGTTGGTGGTGGAGGAATTGGGGAGTGTGGGGGAGGGAGACAGGAGGACAAGAGGTTTATAACTGGAGGGAAAGTTGAAAAGAGTGAAGAGGTGAGAGGAAGGGGGACCTTTTAGTTAAATGGGAAATGGGATGAGAGGAGCCAGCATGAGGAAGTGAAGTAATGGATAGGGTGACATGAGGGTGGTGTAATAGAGAGGGTTTCAGATGATGGGCGGGAGCTGTCTGTGATGCTGCGACATATCCACATTCTCAAGAATATTAGACTGGTGGACCAATTATTTTCAGGTATACGAGGAATTTAGGTGTGTGGAACTAGATGTTCTGTAATGCTCTGTGTTAGAGATGGAAAGTGCATTAGGAGTACATTTATGAAAAAGAGGAAAGATGAGCAAAATTGAGAAAACAAGAAAAAGAAAATGAGGGAGAGGAAAAATAGACAGAAGACATGAAAAGGGGAGAGGAGAAAGACGTAGAGAAAGGTGGACAGCAGAATGAAAGAGGTGGGAGAAAAATGAATGGAATGAAAAGATGAGGATCATGTAAAGAAAGTGAAGAAAGAAGAGAGCAAACAAAAGGAGAGGCGAGAAAAGGGAGAGAGTTAATAGTGGAAATTATCAAATTGTGAAGAGTGGTAATGGAAATGAGGAAGACAGCAAGAAGGAGATGAGAATAAACAATGTGAGAATAAAATAATATAAAGGGAATACAGAAGGGAAGAAAGGAATGAGCAAAGCAGATGGGGAAGAAAGCATGCAAAAACAAGGAGAGGGTGTGAAAACATGAGGAGAGAGAAAGAAAGAGGAAAATATGAGGAGAGGAGAGAAAAGAGTAAGAGGGAACTAGCGATGGGATGAGTTATGGGAATGTGAGAGGTAAGAGGACAAGTAATGAAGAGAAAAAGAAAGAAAGAAGTAAAGTTGAGATTGAAAGCAAGAAAGTGAAGAGGCGAAAAAAGAGCAAGAAAGAAAAAGAGGAAAGGGAGGATAATGGCACAACAAGGAACATGAAAGAGGAGAGAATGGAAAAAGAGCAAAACAACATAAAGCAGAGAAAAGGAGTAAGAGGAGAGGGAGAAACAAAGGGAAGGAAGAAGCTGATCGCAAAACTAGCCTCGCCAACTGCTTTTCAGCTATTTTAACACATATTTTGTGCTCCATGAACGTAATTCCCTCTTGATGCTTCCCCCACACATATCAATACATTTTAATGTACATTTATGTCACAGAATAAGTAACTACACTCCTTTGCAGTATCTATTTTCGCATTGTGGATCTGCTGTTTTTGTCAGCCCTTCTGTCTGGGACAATTTCTAGTCCACGCTTCACTGGCTTGTAATGCCCTTTATAATCCTAACCTATATACGCAAACAATTCTGGGATAACGTTCTATTTTTATAACCATGTGCAGCACCTAAGTCTGTCCTTCCACGCTCTAGTAAAATGCAGTAAGGCCTGAGTCCTGGAGGCGCCTCAGATCTCTCCTGCAGTCTGTTTTCAACCGGTCATCAACCCGGTCCCGCAGGCAGCTCAAACCTCTCCTTTGAGGCTTGATTCTCGCCCAAGTGGCTACTCCTATATTTAGAAACAAAACTTCCAGGCTGCCCTTAGAGCCCAACTATTTGCATTTTGTGTTGTGTGCCCTACTCCAGTCAAAAAATTAAAAGGAGCTCCTTTTCAATCCGCCCCTCTTGAGCATATTGAAAAGTAAATATTATGTGAACATTTGTTTAGCAATTAATCTGTGCTTGGACTTCATACAAAAGAGAAGAACTCTGAGTAGGAGCAGGAATTGACATATTGATGTTTTCACATCAATCTGTGTTTTCTTTAAGTTAAATGCCGGGGTAAACATCTTTTCAGCTGTGGAATAGAGTTCAATTTTAAATTACAAGAATAGGTTCTCCCTTGTCCTCAATGTGATAACCATGCAATATCCTTTTTTTACATCACAGGGAAGCGATCGGCGGGATGGCCTATGTTGCAAAACTGCATTTGAAAACTTGATGTGCAACTGTAAGACCTGGGGTCACCGGGCCCTAAGGGGGTAACGTGACTCGAGCGGTTGGGCACCCAAAGGCTTATGTGTAAAGCTACCATACAACACACTCATCCCCTGAAGCAGGAAACGCACACAATAATGGACGCCACACCGTAGGTTCAGTGAAAATCAAACAAGTTTATCTAAGCAGTTCAATGCAAATGCAGTTCATGAGATGGCAATGGGCATTACTTGAATACATTGACATTAGAATCACCAGCATTTCATTATGGTGCCATAGGCAGTACCTGAATACGTTAGCGTCAGATTCACCAGCAATTCATTATGATGCAATAGGCAGTACCTGAATACATTAGCGTCAGATTCATCAGCAATTCATCATAGTTCCATTGGCAATACCTGGCGAACCTGGGGGAGCGGTAAACACAGCGGTTAACCAGCGCGCTGCGCCCCTCCCACCACTAACGTTTCAACCTGCCGTGGGTACCTTGCGCGGTATCTAGCGATTATCAGCGCTTTTAAATAGGGCTGGAAAATGTAGCTCCACACATGGAAGACTACTAGCGCTTAAGCGCAGACTTTGAGGACCCAGCGCTACTCGGAATACCCAGGCACTAAGCACTTCAGAGCCGAACTTAAGTACACAGCGCTACTCGTAATAATCAAGCATGGGGCCCTTCAGAGCAGAACTCAGGAACACAGCGCTACTCGCAATAATCAGGCATCAAGCATTGGTGAGCAGAACTTAAGAATACAGCGCTACTCGTAATAATCAGGCATCAAGCATTGGTGAGCAGAACTTAAGAATACAGCGCTACTCGTAATGCTCAGGCCGTAGGCACTTGGTCCCCTTGTACGCGGCAGTCTAGCAGCAAGGGGGGCAATCCCACGGAGGGGAATCAGAGTCTTCGATGCCAGGGGGAAAATCCCGCGGAGGGGAATCAGAGTCTCGGGGTGCGGTGCCGCTCCTGATCGACAGGGGGCGCACCGGGTCTTCCACCAGCCTCCTGGGGAGCAGGGGGGTGAGTCCCAGGCCTCCGCACGGCCACGCTACCTCCCAGCCCCCGGGGGTTACCTCGATCTCGGCGTCCTGGGGGGATCTTCACTGCGGCGGCGTCCGTCACGTCTCCGGGCCCGCAATCACGGCGCTCAGCAGCTGGGGGACAGGTCACAGCCACTCACGCCTCCGACAGCAGCTGCGACGGCAGCGACGGGGCCCCGGGCCTCTCCGCGGGCCCTGTCTCGATGAGGGCGCACACTTCAGGCCTCCGGGCCGCGGCGGTGAGCACGCTTCAGGTCCCCACGCCAAGGGGGGGGGGGTCAAATTAAGCGGGAGCGCTCAGCGCTCAACGTGGATTGATGCAGGGAATCTCCGGCCAGGTCAGGGAGCGCAGGGGTCACAGCGCTAGTACCTGGTTGATCCCCAGCAGTTCAGCATCCAATCGTAACTTGAAGTTTCAGCAATTCAGTTTTGTCATGCAGTTTCAGCAATAGGTTTTAGCATTAAGTTCTGGCATGAAGTTTCAGCATTCAGTTCTGGCATAAAGTTTCAGCATTCAGTTCTGGCATGAAGTTTCAGCATTCAGTTCTTGTGGCGCAGATGTCACTGGCGCCCTTGGGGGGTTCTGTTCCTTGGGGTTAGGGATTGAGTTGGTGACTAGTTCCTTCCTAGTCAAGCTTAGCAGATGGCCCCTGGGTTCTCCTATCACTGGGCTAGATCAGTGGGGTGTACAGGATCCCTCACTCACTTAAAAGGCAGTACCTAAGTCCTGTCACTTTCAGAGGCATAAGTCCCTGGCTAGGCCCTACCGCCTACACTCCTGCGTGGATTTTCCCCAGGTCTGCTTTACTCCCACTGGCCAACTGACTAGAAAAAGTTCCCTCCCTCTGTTAAGTAGCCCTAGGTCAGGTGACCTATATCCAAGGCGGCAAAAGTAAAAACCACACCTCACTTCTAGAAGGTTCCAGCACATTCCAGGAGCTTCCCCATTCTACCTGTGGGACAAAAAGGTGGGCTGGTATCGCAACAATGTTGTGGGGTTCCAGCCAGCTCCTGGCAGCTAGGGTGCTACTAATGAAGACCACTCCGCAGTAGCAGGGGCCTGTGGCAGCCATCTTGGGAGAAGGGAGCACCTGCACCTTAACACTGATTGGCAATAAAAAGGCGCCCGAAGACCTAGGTCCAACATAAAAATGAGGGTGGAAAAAATGAGGCGCGATCAAAAATAGATGGGGAGATCACCCTAGGGCTGACAGGTCCAACACGCTTCCCCCCAGCCAAAAGAGGGGAGAGCTACCCAACCTCTAGGGAGTTCTCATCGCTAAGGCGGAAAAACCTGGAGAGACCGTCAGCATTGGCGTGGTCAACTCCGGGCCGATGTTCCACCCGAAAGTCCATCCCCTGTAGGGAAATGGACCACCTCAACAACTTGGGGTTTTCGCCTCTCATCTGCATGAGCCAGCGAAGGGGGCGGTGGTCAGTCTGAACGAGGAAGTGAGTTCCAAAGAGATATGGCCTCAACTTCTTCAGAGCCCAGACCACCGCGAAGGCTTCTCTCTCAATGGTGCTCCATCGCCGTTCCCGAGGGAGGAGTCTTCTGGAGATGAAGGCCACTGGTTGATCTTGGCCCTCGGTGTTGAGTTGCGAGAGCACCGCACCTATGCCGTGCTCTGAGGCGTCTGTCTGTACAATGAATTCCTTACTGAAATCTGGAGTACCGACACATCGCATGTTTCAGCGTGTCAAATGCCTCCTGGCAAGCAGCTGTCCATATAACCTTGCGAGGTTGCTTCTTCGAGGTTAATTCTGTCAAGGGGGTTATGATGGTACCATATCCCTTGACGAACCGGCGGTAATACCCAGTGAGGCCGAGGAAAGCTCAGACCTCTGTTTGGGTCTTGGGGGGCTCCCAAGCCAAGATGGTCTCTATTTTGGCCTGGAGGGGTTGCACCTTACCTCCGCCCACCAGGTGTCCCAGGTACACGACAGATCCCTGTCCAATCTGGCACTTGCTGGCTTTAATGGTTAGGCCAGCGCGTTGCAGCGCCTGCAATACCTCCTGGAGGTGCTGCAGATGGTCCTCCCAGGTGCTGCTGAAGACAGCTATGTCATCCAGGTATGCCGCTGAGAAGGACTCTCGACCAGATAGTACCTGATTCACTAACCGCTGGAATGTGGCCGGAGCATTTTTTAGCCCAAAGGGCATCACTCGGAACTGAAAGTGGCCCTCGGGGGTGGAGAATGCTGTCTTCTCCCTTGCTCCATCGGCCATGGCATTCTGCCAATATCCGTATGTCAGGTCAATGGTGCTGAGGTACCGGGCTGCTCCCAGCCGGTCCACCTGCTCGTCCGCTCGTGGGATGGGGTGAGCATCTGTCTTCGTGACAGAGTTCAACCCCCTGTAATCCACACAAAACCAAAGTTCCGGTGTGGTACCCGGTGGGGCCGCTTTCGGCACCAACACCACCGGACTAGCCCACGGGCTGCTGGAAGGTTCTATCAACCCCAGCTCCAACATCTTGGCTACCTCACGCTGGATGCTATCCTTCACTCGGTCAGAGAGCCGGTAAGACTTGTTCTTCACCGGGGGGCTGTCCCCTGTGTCCACGTCATGGGTACACAGATGAGTGATTCCAGGCGTGAGGGAAAACAACGAGGCAAACTGTCCCAGGACATGGCGGCAGTCCCTCTGTTGCTCTGGGGTCAAGGATGGGGAAAGGACTACACATTCTACCGAGCCATCCTTCTCCTGTACCGCTAGAAGGTCAGGAAGAGCTTCACTCTCTTCCTCTTCGCTCCCATCCGTCACCATAAGGAGAGCAAGCTCTGATCGCTCATGGTGCGGCTTCAGGCGGTTGACGTGGAATACCCTCAGGGGCTGTCGGGGGGTCTTTAGATCCACTACGTATGTGGTCTGGCCTCGTCGCTCCACAATGTCATACGGACCAGTCCACCGGTCCCGGAGGGCACAAAGCTCCCCAGGTTCCATGACCCACACCTTCTGTCCAACGTCCAACTCGACTGTCCGAGCGTTGCGGTCATACCACTCCTTCATAACGGTCTGGCTAGCCTCTAGGTTCTCTGAGGCCGCCTTCCACAGCTTGGCCATCTGGCTGCGGAACGCCAGCATGTAGCTGACAATGTCACGGGGAAGCTTCTGCGAAGTCTTCTCCCACCCCTCCTTCACTAAACTGATGGGACCCCTAACGGGATGGCCATAGGGCAACTCAAACGGGCTGAGCCCGACTCCCTTCTGCGATACCTCCCGGTAGGAGAACAACAAGCAGGGGATGATGAAGTCCCATTTACACCTCAAGCCCTCTGGCAGGCTCCGGATCAATCCCTTCAAGGCTTTGTTGAAGCGCTCTACGAGCCCGTTAGTCTGGGGGTGGTAAGGAGTGGAGAACCGGTAGGTCACTCCACACTCCTTCCACATGGCCTGCATATAGGCCGACATGAAATTCGTGCCCCTGTCCGACACCACGACCATGGGGAATCCCACTCGGGTAAAAATCCCCAACAGTGCCCGCGCCACCACCGGTGCAGTGATGGTCCTCAGAGGAATAGCCTCTGGGTACCGAGTGGCGTGGTCCACCAAGACCAGAATGAACCGGTGTCCCGCTGAGGTCGGAGGGTCCAACGGCCCAACAATGTCTATGCCAACCCTCTCAAAAGGGGTCCCGACCACTGGGAGCGGTTCCAAAGGGACCTTCAATTTAGTCCCAGTCTTGCCACTTGCCTGGCAAGACTTACAGGTCTTACAAAAGGTGTCTGAGGTGATCCTCATCCTGGGCCAATAAAAATGTGGGACCAACCGCGCAAAGGTTTTGTCCTGGCCCAGATGTCCGGCTAAGGGTATCTCGTGCGCTAACTCCAGCAGGAAGGCCCGGTAGCATTGGGGGACCACTATGGCCCTCGAAGATCCATGCACCGGCACCTTAGGCTCACTGCACAGGAGACCATCCTCCCAATACACATGATACCCGCCCGTCTCCTGACTGGGCACTTGGGCTTCGGCCTGTCGCCGCATGCCTTCAAGCGTGGGGCACGCCCTTTGCGCCTGACAAAATTCCTCCCGGGTAGGCCCTCCTTCCACATGCCAGTCGGCAAGGGTCGGCAAAGCCCCCACGGGAACGACATCCACCTCTGCGGACTCCGGGGGCACCTCTGCGGCCTCCCCATCCATCTCACGGGGCGTGTCCTCTACCACCTTCTTCTTTCCACACTTGGCGTTGGGTTGGGCCATAATTCCAGGCTCCAACCCGGGGTGAGTTCCAGCCCGGGCAGCCATGGACCGCGTGACTACGCATGTCCACCCTGGTAATCCCAGCATCTCGGTATGAGCTCGAAACTCTACATCTCTCCATTTGGTGTGCTCCAGGTCGTTCCCTAGCAACACCCCACAGGCAAGGCAGGGCTCACCGCAACTCTCAGTAGGCCTTTGACTCCTCCCCACTCAAATGGAACACGAGCCACTGGATAGTGACTAACACTGCCGTCAGCCAATACGACCGGATGGAACTCCTCGGGGACTACTTGGCCTGGGGACACCAGCCGCCTCACTACAGTGGTCATGCTGGCACCTGTGTCCCTCAGAGCCTCCACCTCCTCCCCGTTAACTCTCACCCTCTGCTGATATTTAGCAGTGTTCGGGGGCAGGGACACTACGGGGACCACCTCTCTATCCCCGAGTGAAACCAGGGTCAGGCCTGTCCACTCCCCTTCCCTATCTAAGGGCAGCTCCACCCCAAGCGCTACACTACTTACCCCGGGGCTTTTCCCGCCCGGTGGGGCTGGGGGTCGCTTGCGACACTTGGGATCTCCTTTGTAGTGTCCAATCTCCCCACATTCGTAGCACCTCACAATCCTTGGCTGCTGACTCCTGTCAGGGTAAGTGGGTTTTGTGGAATTGGACGGGGGTGGGGTTCCTACTCCTTTCCCAAACTTATTTTGGGGGCCTTTTGAGAACTCCACCTTTTTATCTCCCCCTTCGTTCTTCTGGGGGAAACCCTGTCCGCCTTTCGAGCCATCTCCCCCGGGGCCCTTGTGAGACACCTGGGTGCTCACCCAAATATCCGCCTCCTCCGCAAGCTCACGGGGATCCGTCAACTTGCGGTCCACCATATGTTGGCGCAGCTCCGGAAAGCACTTATCCAAGAGGTGCTCCCTTAAAAAAAGATTGTACAACCCTTGGTAGTCCTGAACCTCGCTGCCACGCACCCAACCATCTAGTGCCTTACGGGCATAGTCAAAAAAATCCACCCACATCTGTGTGGACAGCTTATGGCTGCCACGGAACTTCTGCCTGTACCTCTCGGGGTTGAGACCAAATTTCTTTAGTAAGGCCTCTTTCATGGGGGCATACCTGACCTGATCCGCCTTGGCTAAGTATAACAGGGTGTCCCTGACATTGGGAGGTATATAGCGATACAGGCCCCCTCCCCAATTGCTCTCGGGAACCCCATGGGCTGTCAAGGCCACCTCGTATGCCTCCAACCACTTGGCAATATCGTCCCCCACTGTGTAGCTGGCAATGACTTCTTTGGGTAAATAAAATTTTGACTCATGGGACTCTCTTGGTACGCTGCCACCATTGTCCTTATTGGACGCATTTAACTGGAGGGCGCGCAGCTCCAACTCCTTCAGTTGAAGCTCGTGCACCAGCTTCTTTTCCTCCATTGCCCATCTCTTGTTTTCCCTTTCATTCTCCAACTTCGCCAGCTCCCACTTTAACTGCCTCTCCTCCCTCCTGTCCTCATACTCCTCTGGAGACGCGCTCCTCCTAGACCCTGTCCTACTACTGGCCCCAGAACGTCTCCCTGGGGGCACATTTTCAGACATATCCACATTAAGTATGTCTAGTACTTCCTGGGCGCTCTCCTCCTGAGGTGCATCTGGCGCCTCCTGTCCCTCATCCTCTCTCCCTTCTGGGTGGGCCTCTACCCATGCCCTTAAGGCGGTACGGAGTTCCGGTCCTTTGGCCCTCCGCACCCCAGGCACCCCCATCCCCTGCCCGAATTCCCTCAGTTGCCTTACAGTGTACCCCTCGAGGTCGGCTAACCGGAACTCCATCGTGACAGGTGGGGACCTAGATACTAAGGAAGAAGAAAAAATTCTAGGAGATGGGTGACAGTTGCAAGCTAACCAGGATTTCTACACCCTCAGACTGGACAGTGGAATGTAATCAGTGCAGTAATAACAGTTGCAGAGCTTAAATACACTAGGCGTTTAATTGTGGCGCCCTCCGCTTCACGGGAGGATGCTGTATGGTCACAGGTCCTAATCCCACCGCTCGCCACCAATGTAAGACCTGGGGTCACTGGGCCCTAAGGGGGTAACGTGACTCGAGCGGTTGGGCACCCAAAGGCTTATGTGTAAAGCGACCATACAACACACTCATCCCCTGAAGCAGGAAACGCACACAATAATGGACGCCACACCATAGGTTCAGTGAAAATCAAACAAGTTTATCTACGCAGTTCAATGCAAATGCAGTTCATGAGATGGCAATGGGCATTACTTGAATACATTGACATTAGAATCACCAGCATTTCATTATGGTGCCATAGGCAGTACCTGAATACGTTAGCGTCAGATTCACCAGCAATTCATTATGATGCAATAGGCAGTACCTGAATACATTAGCGTCAGATTCATCAGCAATTCATCATAGTTCCATTGGCAATACCTGGCGAACCTGGGGGAGCGGTAAACACAGCGGTTAACCAGCGCGCTGCGCCCCTCCCACCACTAGCGTTTCAACCTGCCGTGGGTACCTTGCGCGGTATCTAGCGATTATCAGCGCTTTTAAATAGGGCTGGAAAATGTAGCTCCACACATGGAAGACTACTAGCGCTTAAGCGCAGACTTTGAGGACCCAGCGCTACTCGGAATACCCAGGCACTAAGCACTTCAGAGCCGAACTTAAGTACACAGCGCTACTCGTAATAATCCAGCATGGGGCCCTTCAGAGCAGAACTCAGGAACACAGCGCTACTCGTAATAATCAAACATTAAACATTGGTGAGCAGAACTTAAGAATACAGCGCTACTCGTAATAATCAGGCATCAAGCATTGGTGAGCAGAACTTAAGAATACAGCGCTACTCGCAATAATCAGGCATCAAGCATTGGTGAGCAGAACTTAAGAATACAGCGCTACTCGTAATAATCAGGCATCAAGCATTGGTGAGCAGAACTTAAGAATACAGCGCTACTCGTAATGCTCAGGCCGTAGGCACTTGGTCCCCTTGTACGCGGCAGTCTAGCAGCAAGGGGGGCAATCCCACGGAGGGGAATCAGAGTCTTCGATGCCAGGGGGGAAATCCTGCGGAGGGGAATCAGAGTCTCGGGGTGCGGTGCCGCTCCCGACCGACAGGGGGCGCACCGGGTCTTCCACCAGCCTCCCGGGGAGCAGGGGGGTGAGTCCCAGGCCTCCGCACGGCCACGCTACCTCCCATCCCCCGGGGGTTACCTCGATCTGGGCGTCCTGGCAGGATCTTCACTGCGGCGGCGTCCGTCACGTCTCCGGGCCCGCAATCACGGCTCTCAGCAGCCGGGGGACAGGTCACAGCCTCTCACGCCTCCGACAGCATCTGCGACGGCAGCTACGGGGCCCCGGGCCTCTCCGCGGGCCCGACTCGATGAGGGCGCATACTTCAGGCCTCCGGGCCGCGGCGGTGAGCACGCTTCAGGTCCCCACGCCAAGGGGGGGGGGGGGTCAAATTAAGCGGGAGCGCTCAGCGCTCAACGTGGATTGATGCAGGGAGTCTTCGGCCAGGTCAGGGAGCGCAGGGGTCACAGCGCTAGTGCCTGGTTGATCCCCAGCAGTTCAGCATCCAATCGTAACTTGAAGTTTCAGCATTCAGTTTTGTCATGCAGTTTCAGCAATCGGTTTTAGCATTCAGTTCTGGCATGAAGTTTCAGCATTCAGTTCTGGCATAAAGTTTCAGCATTCAGTTCTGGCATGAAGTTTCAGCATTCAGTTCTTGTGGCGCAGATGTCACTGGCGCCCTTGGGGGGTTCTGTTCCTTGGGGTTAGGGATTGAGTTGGTGACTAGTTCCTTCCTAGTCAAGCTTAGCAGATGGCCCCTGGGTTCTCCTATCACTGGGCTAGATCAGTGGGCTGTACAAGATCCCTCACTCACTTAAAAGGCAGTACCTAAGTCCTGTCACTTTCAGAGGCATAAGTCCCTGGCTAGGCCCTACCGCCTACACTCCTGCGTGGATTTTCCCCAGGTCTTCTTTACTCCCACTGGCCAACTGACTAGAAAAGGTTCCCTCCCTCTGTTAAGTAGCCCTAGGTCAGGTGACCTCTATCCAAGGCGGCAAAAGTAAAAACCACACCTCCCTTCTAGAAGGTTCCAGCACATTCCAGGAGCTTCCCCATTCTACCTGTGGGACAAAAAAGGCGGGCTGGTGTCGCAACAATGTTGTGTGGTTCCAGCCAGCTTCTGGCAGCTAGGGTGCTACTAATGAAGACCACTCCGCAGTAGCAGGGGCCTGTGGCAGCCATCTTGGGAGAAGGGAGCACCTGCACCTTAACACTGATTGGCAATGAAAAGGTGCCCGAAGACCTAGGTCCAACATAAAAATGAGGGTGGAAAAAATGAGGCGCGATCAAAAATAGATGGGGAGATCACCCTAGGGCTGACAGGTCCAACAGCAACAGTGACATTTTCTACATAAATGTGAATTTCTGCCCTCGCCACACTTTCCATAAACTGCTGTATACTTTAGAGACAAATGAAAAAGCAAAGAAAAAGGACAACTTGCTCCAATGGTTCAATGTTTATTACACACGAGGTTCTATTCCCACCAGACTTACCCAGTTATGACCAATTCACTTTTGTAAAGTCTAATTACAGCCCTCAGCAATGTTGCCCAGAGGGTTTTCAGATCTACATTTGGTGAACTGTCGTTGGGCTTTTGTCCGAAACAGCAAACAAAACCCTTATCTACTGAAATGTAAATGAATCATTCTGTCCTCCATGTTTGCTTTTTCATTATTGTTTCTATTGACTGTTAACTCAAATGTATGCTTACATCATGGCAACTGTTCTAAATATCTGGTAATGTAGTCTTTTTTCAGCATGGGCCCCCGCTCCGGATTTAATCCGGAGCACTCAGATCTGAGTAATGTGCTGAGGGGGCCCCCTGCACCTGGGCCCCTCCCCCGCACCGCGGGGGATGCCGGGGCCTGTGTTACACCCCTGAGTACAGCCCGTGGGCCGCCAGCTGCCCGGCAGGCCTTCCTTGGCGGCCCGCGGACCTTGCAGGCAATGTACCCGTGTCCCTCCCCGAGAGAGAGAGTGGAGAGAGAGAGAGTGGAGAGAGAGAGTGGAGAGTGAGAGAGTGAGAGAGTGGAGAGTGAGAGAGAGTAGAGAGAGAGAGTGGAGAGAGAGTGAGAGAGGGAGAGAGGGAGAGAGTGGAGAGAGAGAGAGAGAGAGAGAGTGTGGATAGAGAAGAGAGACTGCCTGACTGACAGAGGGCGACTGACTGAGAGACTGACTGAGAGAGAGACTGACTAAGAGAGAGACTGACTAAGAGACTGACTCATTGAGAGAGACTGACAGAGAGAGACTGACTGAGAGAGAGACTGCCAGACTGAGAGAGAAAGAGACTGACAGAGAGAGAGACAGAGATTGACAGACTGACTGATTGACAGTGACTGACTGACAGAGAGACTGACTGACAGAGAGACTGACTGACAGAGAGACTGACTGACAGAGAGACTGACTGACAGAGAGACTGACTGACTGAGAGACTGACTGACAGAGAGACTGACTGAGAGACAGAGACTGACAGACTAAGAGAGAAAGAGACTGACAGACAGAGAGAGAGTCTGACAGCGAATGACAGAGTGAGAGAGACTGACAGAGAGAGAGACTGACTGACTGAGAGAGAGACTGACTGACAGAGAGTGCCTGACTGACTGAGAGAGACTGATAGACTGACTGACTGACAGAGACTGACTGACAGAGAGACTGACTGACTGACAGAGAAAGACTGACTGACAGAGCGAGAGACTGATTGACAGAGAGAGACTGATTGACAGAGAGAGACTGATTGACAGAGAAAGACTGACTGACAGAGAGACTGATTGACTGACAGAGAGACTGACTGACAGAGAGAGACTGATTGACAGAGAGAGACTGACTGACTCAAACTGACTGACTGACTGACTGAATCTGACTGACTGAGAGAGACTGACTAACTGACTGAGAGAGTCTGACTGACTAACTGACAGAGACTGACAGGGACTGACTGACAGAGACTGACTGACAGAGACTGACTGACAGAGACTGACTGACAGTGAGAGACTAACTTACCGACTGAGAGAGACTGACTGACTGACAGAGAGACTGACTGACTGAGAGAGAGAGAGACTGACTGACTGACTGAGAGAGAGACTGAGAGGGAGAGAGACTGACAGACTGGGAAAGAGAGACTGACAGACTGAGAGAGAAAGAGACTAAGAGAGAGAGAGACTGTGCAGCTTTCAGATGACGCAGAGGGTCTTTAATATGACTTGCTGCTGCTGGTTTTATGACTTTTGGGACTTGGGATGTTGTCTGCCGCATCCAACAGCTATGATCTAATGAGATGACGTAGCTGAAAGAAATCTTCTATTGAAACATCAGAGTCAATGTATACAATTCATGCAATGGTCAAAAATGTGGAGGGGAGCTGTCCAAATATTCCTGATCCTACAGCTCTGTTCAGGGGAAGGACCCTGGTAGACCCGCTGTCTTCATTACGCGGTACGGTATCTTGAAATAAATCGTGGGCTGTGGGGCAGTGCCAAACAGACCAGTTTCTAACATCAATTTCTTTGTGTCATGCCTCAATTGAGTTCCAAAACCTTATCACCTGGCCTGCTCCACCACTCTACCCTTTGCCAAACTAAGACACAAATAGCAATATCTGGTCTTTAGGGAGCAGCGGATTAGAGCCTACGGCTCTGAAACATCAGTAGTAAACTATGTTACTCACAAAAGAAATTCCTAGTAACTATTTACTGCCCAAAGACCAGTGGAAAAGATCGACATTCAGTGCGTGCAGTCACTACCCCCCTACATTCCCTGTGGCTTATCCCTTAAAATGCTTCCAAACACAATGAGAGGCAGACCTCAACACCACATTGGAATTCATTGGGACACATTGAAAGACATAGTTCAAAGTCAGGTTACATTTTGATTCTGCATGAGTGGGCCTCTTAAGATCCTGATCGATACAGATTGATGAACAATGAGGCTAATGGTTGAGATTTTCACGTGTCATAAGGGGAGACATATTTGGCTGTGTCACAAAATACAATTGGTGGTAATTAGTAACCGGCCTTACTCGCTAGGAAAATATTTTTGGAGTTAGTTCAGCTCCCCCACTGAAAGGCACTAGGGGCAGTAATTGACTTTCTCAGGTGTCCTCATTGAAGTTCATAGGCACAAACAATGAATTGAAATGAGAGCGTGCTTTGCATAGCGCACAGTCATCACTGGCTTCATGGCGCTGCGACCTAGTGAACCAAGAAAACAGCAAATCAAGGAGCAGAGAAAGAAAGCAAGCGTTAGCAATATTGACGGGTATGCAGAGGGTTCTTGACGGCCATATAGTTCGATAACTGCAGCAGGTGGAAGGGAAGACGATTTCAGAGCCAAGAGGCTAAGACTGAGCTCACAGGTCCTAGTTAGTTCATACTGACATGAGTGGAAGTTGTAATTCTGTTGCTTTGCACCTTGCGTCACTAGGTGCAAGAAGAATTCTCCTAGTTAGGATTAGATTTGGTTCCAACCCATGTGCTTGGTGCAGTGAGTGCTGCATGATGGTCGTAAGCATGAATGCTTGTGGGAGCATAGGTGTGCTCCCCTGCAAGCGGCTGTAGAATGAAACTCTTTGTGAGGTATGGTCCCTGAATTTTGAGCCATAAATATGTTCTTTAAAAAATCATAGGGTCTTATTTAGGGTTTGGTAGACTGGATCCTCGTCACAAATGTGGCAGATATCGATCCCGTGGTATACCGAATTCATTATAGTTTATGGTACTTGTCCACCACACTTTGACAGAATATCCCATACATCAATCTCTCAATAAAGCCCACAGTGTTATGAGTAACACTTAATCTCCACCTGAGGAGAGGAAGGATGTGGAGGGAAGTAAGCGAAAGAGCTACCAAAGAACCAGGGATATAAGTGCTGCACAGGCAGGGGCTGCGCTATTACTACAATTTCCTGAAGGAGATGCTTATCCTCCATACACGATACACGATAAAGAGAAATTGCTCAGAACGGTGGGGCGAGTCTAAAATCAAACAACCGGATGAATAATGGTGTAGTTGAAGGATTTGTATTAATAGATAGGTTTTCTATAAACTATACTATGGGGAGATATTGAGGGAGCAATGAATGAGTTTATAGGTATTTGACTAGGCCTGGGCAAAATTTCCGTTCCGTTCGCGGAATTTGCAATAATTTGGCATTTCCGCGATCCGCGGAGAGCGCGGAAATGTCAAAATTTCCGCATTCCGCAGCTTTGCGATAATTTGGTTCTTGCTCACGCTGTAAAATAATACATTCTCGCGCCCGCGCGATCGCCTTACCTGAATCCCCGCGTTCGCCGACAAGTTTTCCCGATCTCCATGAGATATTGTATTGTTTTAGCCATTTGCGCTGTCTCGCGACAGTTCTCACCCGCTGTGACGTCATGCGTCGCGCGATCACGTCTTTCATCTCGCGATCATGCACCGTGAGAAGAGTGAAAACAAGATGGCCGCGCCCGCAAGCAACCGCATGGGTAAGTTGGCGAGCCGCGAACACGCAGAAAATACCGCGAACGGGCGGGAAAAAAACTTCCGCATCTTTGCGATATTTCCGCGTGTTTGCGGAGATTTTAAACATTTTCGCGATAATTTGCGAAAGTCGCTTTCGCAAATTCCGCCCACCCCTATATTTGACAATATGGAGACTTGTAAACCCATCCACCTTATTACTGGGGATGACTAACAAGTCAAAAGACAATTTCAACTGATTTGGTTGTTATTTTTTAATAAAGTTTGGTTTGAGCAAAAAGATTGAAATCCTGATACTTTTTGTCTAGTGGAAACGCTGTAACTAATGTTAGAATAATGTAATTGAAGAGAAAGAGCAGAAATAAAAGCAGAAAAAAACAAAGGCGCAGTGACGGGCGGTTGCATGGCAGCAGCAAAGAGAGCACTTCAGATGTTCAGGCTTGGTTTAAAGGGATTGGCCAGTACAGAAGAGGGGATTTTATTATCAAAGGAGTATTATGGAAATGGCAAAGACAAATGAGTAACACTGTCTCAGATATTGAAGGGAATCCCCATTGCTGCTAGTGAGGTCTGCCTGTGTTGTCCGGTGCAGTTCAACCTAAGCTGCTATGATATGATCATTGTCTCTCTCGTACACAAAATACTTACTGGACACACTAATCCACCCAGTACTAACACACCAAACAAACCCCACTGCCGCTTGTGCTAGCCATTCTAAAGTGTTGGCGGAGCGGACTGCACCAAAGTCCTTCTTCAGGCATGTCATACATAACCAGCTAACTAAAGCAGGTCTCTTCTGCAATTTACCATGTTCATCCTCAGAAGAATCAAGAGACATAGCTGGATGTCCACAGGTGTAATGGTGCACTTTGCTCCCCATGCAGCAACTATTAAACCCTTGAAATTAATAACGAATAGCTTTAAGGCTTAGCAAACATATATATTTATCATTAATGTTAAATATTTTAAAATGTCTACGTTATGTATATTTTACGATGAGATGTATAAGACTGTTAAGGCATGTGCCATCATGCACTAATTCTACCATTTTGTGGGAGGCTGGTTTTTGTCGTGGAGCTTTGGAATGGCATTTTTCATGTTACTCTTAGTGAACAGGACATTCCTCCAGCCCTGTGTGACCTAACAGGCTTATTTATCAGTTTTCATACAATCTGATGGTATAGCATCATTTTATTTTTCAAATTGTGATGATCCACCTCATTTACATATAGGCACAATCAGTGACACTGCTTTGCTTTTTGTCCCATATAGGGCTCCTTCCGTTGTGGTAGCTGCAAACCGGGGTACACCGGTGACCAGGTCAGAGGGTGCAAGCCTAACAAAAGCTGCAAAGACAGGACCCTGAACCCATGCAGCATCCATGCTCAGTGCATAGAGGAGAGGAGCGGGGATATTACCTGTGTGGTAAGTGCACCATCATTTCCTTACATTGATCGCCATTGCTGCAGATTTTATCAGAGACTTGAAAACGTTTATTCTGCAGTATTTTAGATTTTAATTCCATCTTTGGTACCTCCTTGATCCAACGTTCCATGTCAGGAATCGCCCACCAATCTTTGCTTTATAAATGCATTGTCATCTTTGATGTCGTTTTCTTATTATTATTATGTGAGCAGTGCTTCATGGCGCGCTTGCCCACATGTGGGCTGTGTAGGTTTTCTAGAAATCAAATTTTTTAAAAACTTGAGGTTCCCAGTGTGCATGTATGTGAGCAGACACTCATGCATATCATGCCCTTTTCAGCGTAACCCGCAGTTCTTATAGGCACGTCAGTAAAAACCACAGTTAGGAGGTGCACATGTTGGACTTTCACCTGTTGAAGAAATTAGATACTAGGGGATTCGTTAGTTTTCCACTCAACAGGTGGCAGAAACAGATGTATGTGGTAAATGTCAGTGTGAGATGTGTTGATTGCTTTGGTCACACCACAGCACATTTTACAGGGACTGCTCCGAGTTGGGCTCAATGCGAAACCATATCCTGGAAAAAAATCAGGGATCAATAGAGATATTCCGATCTGTGCTTCATAGATTACCCAGACTGTCATGGATATTCCAGCTCCCTGGAAATAGATTCATTCTGAGACATATTCAGGAAAGCTCTGATCCTGGAAAGAGGTATCTGGGTTTGAAACTGTAGTTTTTGAGTTCGATGTCAGGTGGCTTCTCCAGCGCATACCTGGAACCTCAGGATTCCCGACTTGGATCTCGAGTTCTCATCTCTCCTTGTCATCTCTATCATCATAGCCTCCCTCGCCACAGGCAAAATTTAAGTCTGCCCCATGCATTATGATTATGTCGAATTAGTGGAATATCCCTGGCCTGTTTAGCATTTTAAAGGCATTGTAAATGACAGTCACATAGCAGTTCTTTTAAAATATGTAAACCAGCAATCATCTCAGCAACTTTAATTTTGCTCCTACTAGCAACCCTACTAGACTATAGAGAAAAATGTCTATCCTCATTGAATGTCGGGTGGGATACACCTTCCATTCTCCTTGGTCTCGAGCACTGTCAAATATATGGTGCTGCTAAAATAACTGCAAGACCATGGCTCTGACTTACCGTATGTCATTCGTGGAAATCTGGATCCACCAAAGAAGACTTACTTCTTTCCTCTCAAAAATTACAAACATCACAGTTTAGTTAGTTCTCCACAGGTCAGCACTCTTCTTCAATGCATACCTGAGACTGCAGTCCCATATCGTTGCCAATTCTAATGTTGGGGTCGCATAAAAGTTGAAATAATACTGTGCTGTCTCTGTTTGCACATGCTCAGGTCATGTCAGAGCAGAGTTTATCTCAATGTTTCCATGCACGGCCTCTTCTCCGGGTCATAGGGCAGTCAGTGGTTACTGAGCAGTGTACACAATGGGTGCTGTACTTTACTGATGGTGTCCCGGTACCTTAGGTTCTACGGCACTCCAAGTGCATAATTAGATTACTCTATAAACTTAGGGCATGATTCACAAAGGGCCTCTGTGCTCATGGCGAGGGCCCTGCAGTTGCGGCGGGACCACCGCACTAGTGTTTCTTATTCCGCTGGTCCTGTAACGAGTGCGGACCACCCACCACGACTGAGCGGCCTCCGCCACGAGTGAGGAGGCTATTTGTGAATCGTGCCCTTGATGTTGCTTGTGCAGTCCAAGTGACCTCTGATACGTTGTGAGACAGGAATAAGAAGTAATGACATTCCCCCTAACGCCTCGTATCTTGCAAGGGGGAAGCAGTGAGCTCTCATACGACATGTCTCCTGTAATCCTGAACAACCTACTGGGTCATCAGAGTCCCTTAGATGCTGCTCCCCACCAGCACGGTGATCCTGCATCTCACCATCCATCAGACGGCAGCATCCAGGCACCAGCCGCTACGCCCCACCAGGCACACCTATGTGGGATATGACCCAATATTATGCACATCGGAGTTGAGCTCACCATTTTGGGTCTGGCAGGACTGTTTCTACTGGAGTTGACAACAAGAAGAAAACAAAATGTTATGGGTGGAATGCCTAAATTGACCTCAGCCACTGGTAATTACTCAGGGCTGCATCCTAATCCATCATTTCTTTTACCCACCATGCCATCTGAGATTAAACCCAGCCATATGCAAATCAGCTGTGGTCCTGTTGCAGTTGGAACAGTCCACTCTGAACTGCCAGCCCAGGTCCTCTCTCAAGCAGAACACAAGCAATCCAAGACAAGTTTCGGCCAAGTTGAGCCTCTTCAGTTGGGTGTATGTTGGTTTCAGTGGCACAGTGACCAAGGGACCCACGTTTGGGCGCAGGGCCGGCTTCAGGGCAGTGCAACCGGTGCAGCGGCACCTGGCGCTGAGCTCGGAGGGAGTGCTATGCTTATAAATAACTTATTGGTTTAAAAGCACCTGCTGCAGAGTTTCTGGTGTCCTCAGTTTTCGGCAACAATAAAAAGTGTCAAGGATAACTCTGGCAATTAATGTTCCTGATCCTAATATAGAACATTGACTTATTAAATGTCATCAATGAGCCGCATTCAAACTGCATGGTATGGGTTAGAACACTGTACTTTTCCCCCAGTCTTTCATTATTTTAATGTCGCTAAAAGGGTTTGTTTGAGTAGGAATACATTTTCATTAGTAAAGCCAACCCCGATCCCTGTGGTATATTTTAAATCCAGAGTATGTGCTTCTCTAAACAACTCTTAAAATATACTGCCTACTAGTGTGTGTGCCCTGTGATTCCTACACCGTGTAATCCTCATTGCCTTAAGTAACATTTCTTTTAGACTGGTTCTCACACATATGTTTCATTGTCTCTGTTTAATGTGTGTGATGTAAAGTGCTCTGACACCCTACATTGGCATGATTAGTGCTATAAAATAAATGAAATACATGTGAAAGAGGAGCTATGGATAGATCGGGGACCCTGTTGGAGGGGGGAACTGAGAGAAGGAGGTCAGTGGGTGGCACCAAAAATAATTGTCCCAGCCCTGATGGGCGATCTGTTCCATCAAACTTAGTGCACCGCAATGAAGAATAAAAGAAAGTTATGGATGGAATGCTTGAATTCATCACAGCCACCGGGTATTATTTGGGGCAATATCTCACCAGCCTTATGCCCCCCACCAAGTGCTGTGATTCCTCCCCACCCACCACCTATCCGGCGGTGACCTCAAGGTGCTCGATGTGACTTGAATTAACCTGTTACTGCCCCTTGTTACACACACTGTCTTGTGAGATCCTCCATGCCCTATTTGATGAGCGCTCACTCAGTGTCCTTGCTAGGGAGTTCTTTCATAGTGTGCATTTCTAACAAGCTTACCTGTCACGGCCATGATAGGGGCGTTGGGCCACATGCCCACCCATCTGCTTCAGCTGTTGCTCACTTTGATCTTGACTGGCAAAATGAGTATTGACCAAGGTGAGCAGCATCACTGTTTTTCTGCCACTGTAATACGTACGCGCAGGTGGCAAATCAATGACTTGTATTCCTCCTGTCATATTGTACTTCATTGGGTCTGAAATGTAAATCGGCTCCTTGCGACTCATACTTTTTCTGCCTTTTTCTATTAGGCACAATGATTTTATTTGTTTTGCTTTCTGGCTCTTTGCACATTTATTAATGTACTCACACCATTGATGCAGCCTGATTTATATGAGTTTTTAATAATTTGTACTCTGGTTAATTGTTTGCTGCCCCATAGAGCACATTATTATATTTCTTGCTATTTGCGTTTGATTCATTGCACTCATGTCGCTGTTGCACCCAGATTTATATGATTGACCTGTTTTTGCTGATTTGCATCTCGGTTTATGTACATGTTATAATTCATCTTGACCTACATGAGCCACTGACAATTTGTGTGGTCTTCAGGTACTGTACATATCTTCCAAACTGATAATTGTGAAATTAGCCAAAATCCAGGTTTTCTCCTGACTCTAAAACAAGTTCACAAAGCGTCATTAACATAAAAACATGTTTTTCCTCAAAACCGTTCAAAAATGCACACAAAAAAAGGAATTAGGTCACGTTACCCAGTGTCTCAGTCAATTCCGAAACTCTTGATAACTCTTGTTGGCAAACAAAGCACCCCTGCAGTTTTCCCAAGGTACCTGTGGAAATTCACCTGGGGGAGGGATGCCTGGTAAATACCAAACCATGCAAATCTTGGTGCGGAAAACCCTAAACTCTGCATGCAGTGCTCCAGTTTTAGGGCAAAACATATAATTGCTGCTATTTATGGTGTCAGACTTTATTAGGTGCGATAACTATTGCACCTTCCTCTGGGGCACTCATAATAAAGGCCTTAGAAGCATAAACCCTTGCATTAGAACCCGAAAATGATGACATATACTTGAGTTCAACTAAAAGGGCAAGGAAAACATATTTTCTTCACTCATAATACACTTACTTGGGAAGACATAATTCGGTCATCTTTTCCAAAAGCAAAAAATCAAACTTCACCCAAAGATATCAAACTAAGCATCTCAATTCACACTGGTGAGACTCTTGATTTATCCTTAAACATATACAATAACAACAAGGCTATGATCCAACAGAATTGTCAAAACCTCTAGTTGTCTAGTCTAGGCTAGAATAAATGTTACTGAATATTCCAATCTAGAGTATCTCCCCTCTACAGGTTGAACCTCATTCCAGCATGTTGCCCAACTGAAATGATGTACCCATCTGACAATTGTCAGATTGTCACTTGCAAATGGAACTGTTGCTCCAAATTGCACCGACCAACGCATTAAACTTAGACAATCATTGATAAGAAATGGTTCCACTCTTGCTGTAAAAACAATTGTAGGCCAAGGCAGCAACCAAGTCTTAAACAAAATCACAGGTCCCTCCAAATGGAAAAAAATAAATACTTATTGTTAAAATATCTCTTGAATAGACCAGAGATCCCTTTCTCAAGTTCTGTGAGGATACTATCCTGGCAACAAAGGACCCAGAGAACACAAATATTAAGCATGGCACAATAGTCACCAATAACCCTTTAAGTGCCATAACCAAATCCACAAAACCATCGCAAACAAATACTATGAAATCCAAATTGGCTTTCTACCAAGGTCAAAAGAAGGACCTCTCTTCTTGGTACACTCCTCCAAAACTGATGTGGTAGCTTTTAAAAAAACTCCTCCTAACTTAGCAGTAAATACATCCTTTCACCAGAAAATTCATAAGAAACCAAAATATTTGGACATCATACATTTCACTGGCAAATCTATAGCAGACATTACAAGCCTTAGAACTACCACACAAACTCACACAGTTGTCACACGTACAAAGACAAACTAAAAATCAGCTCCTATTTCATATCAGAGCCTCCCTATTAGCATATGTGGAAAAAAGACTCTCAAATATATAGTTTTATTCGATCAAAGAAATGATCATTCACATCATAAAAAATACAACACATCAGAATAAAAACAGTTAATATTTGTTAAAAAAAATATATATATATTATCAGAATATCCACTAAAAACAAGGTTAAAATTCCTGTAGAAAACACAGTAGGCCAAATCATCCATTAGGACAAATTAAGGTTATGTATGCACAGCCATTTTCACAGGGTGAATTACACATTTTAGCCTCCTCCTCCACTAAAATAGCAGAAATCTTGAGATAGAAAACACTAGCCAACGTGTGGTATCAGATTTAAAAATGCGTATAGCTTCCGAATGAGACCTAATAGAAAGCAGATGACAAACAGGGGCTATCCAGGTTCTTCTATAGTCAGCAGAGGAGGGGCAATAAAAGAGAAAAAGCTCAGTTGTCTCGGATGCAACAAGGCAACATGGACACAATACATTAACCACCACATTTCCCCAGCTGTTTTTCCTTGTGTTTAAAGGAATCGTTCCATATCTAAGTTGGGTATACAGAGCTCGTGCCTGTGGTGGCTCAATGTCGTCCAAAAAGGACTCAAAGCCGTAGCTGTCTTTAACATTTAAAAACCTCATGGTTAAAGTGCCATGTGCAAAATGTTCAACACTTTCCAAGATCATCAGTGCCCAGAACCTTTTTTTAACAAGAGGGATCAAAGATTGGACGCACGTCAACACAACCTCAAGATCATCACCTACGCTGACGACACCCAGCTGATCCTCTCCCTCACCAGCTTTGGGAGGAACCCGGTGCTGCCCCAACCCAATTTTTAAAAACCAATCCTTGATCTTTTTGAACCACTTGATTCGACCAGTTTGCCTGTGCAATGCAATCAGCTCAACCATTGCTTTCTTCAGTGGGACCTTTGTATTACTTGTCCACACCCTTATCCAGAATAGGAGGGCCCAGAGAAGGGCAAAATATTCAATAGGTTTTAGGCCAAGGTCTAGTCTTAGTGGCAGAAGTGGTGTATTCACTGGTAAGTTCATAATGGCTCTAATACATTTGTTCTCAGAGGTGGTTAGGTCTGTAAGATTTTCCAAACCCCATAACTCAGCCCCATAAAGAGCCGCTCCTAGACCTTTAGCCCTATGCATTTCTAGGATAGGTGAGATGGGCCGGTAGGGAGATGCCCTAGCTCTACGTACTAGGGCACAATCTACATGCTGGAGGGTCAGGGTGCTCTTTGCCAGCTGCGCATTCCAGGTTAACCTATCACTGATGCGAACCCCCAAATAGTCAAAGAACTTAACTTGCTCCAAAACTTGCGTACCCAACGCAAGTTTGCCGTTACTATATTTATAAAGATTAAAGGACATATACTTAGTCTTGGAGCAATTTGTTTCTAAGCCCTTTTCTTTACAGATCTTAGCAAACTTGTTTAATAGATTTTGAATTCCTCTAGGGGTTTTGGCAATAAGCAAAGTGTCGTCTGCAAATAGCAGACACGGCACTGCTCTACCTTCCAATTTCGGGGGGTCACCGTCGCAATTAAAGAGTTCACCAATTAAACCATTGATATAGAGGGTGAACAATGTCGGAGCAAGGACACGGCCTTGGTGTATGCCTTTCTGAACCAGTATGTTATTGGTCAGGCTGCCATCGGAGTTCCATCTAACCTTGGCATATGTATCATGGTGTAGCCGAATCAGGATTCTGAGTATATAGGATGGTAATCCTAATTAGCTCAAGAATAGCCAGAGTTTGGTCCGGTCAATTGAATCAAAGGCCGTCTTTAGGTCCACAAACACCACATATAAGTGACCACCTCTAATAGTAACTTCCAGATTAACAGGAGGAATCTAAAAACTTGGTCAGTGGTGCTTGTGGAAGCCCTAAAACCTGCCTGCAGATCAGACAAACATTTTTATCCTCTATCCAGTAATTAATTCTTGTCAATAATAATTTCCGCGCCCCGCCAGGTTTCTAGAATGGCTCCCCCGTGCAGGATGGTATTAAACACTTTTTGAAGCAGGGGTCCCCATATAACAGACTCGGCTTTAAACAAGTCGCCCGGAAGCTTGTCTAGGCCCGGGGCTTTCCCACTCTGTAACAAATTTATTGCCAGAATGGTTTTGTCTACTGTAAAATTATCTCCATCTAATATGCCAAGATCCTGTAGGTACGTCTGTGTACCTAGATCATAATGCAACCCCTGATCTGCAAATAGATTCCCAAAATAATCCTCCCACACATGGGGCTGTATGTGGAAGTCTGTTTCTACAACTATATTTGATGATCCCTTCGACAGCAGATGCCAAAAAAGTTGGCTGTTCTTAAGTTTTGCAGCTTCAAGAAGCATGCTCCACTTACCAATCCCCCAGTCCCTTTTTGCCATATTTTGTGCCATTTTATAAGACTTTCTGCAGCTTTGTACTACTATAGGAGACTTCCTTTTCACTGCCTCAAACAGGTCATCCCTGGATTTTTTACAAGCTTCATTAAACCAGGGAGCTGTTTTCCGCTTGGGTCGGGAACAGTTTTTAAGAAGAAAAGGTCTTACATTTGTAATCAATTTAAAAAAAGTGCTCATAACAACTTCCGGCCCTATGGTAGGTGTACTCAAGTCAGTTAGTGTCCGCTCCACCTTTGTATATATTTTGGGGAGCACAGTTAGATCAGCTAAAATGAAAGGCCACTTGATTTTTCTATTGTTATTTGTAGTTATGACCGGGGTACTCACTCCTAGGAGGACCATACAGTGAGGCTAGACCAATCAACGTGAGGAACAGAGCATTGTGATTGCTGTCATCCCGGGGTAAAATTACCATATCTTTGACATAAGGCCAAAGATCAAGATCGACAAGAATATAGTCGATCCGGGTCTTGGAGGCACCCCTCTTAAAGGTATGACTCGCTCCTTTATCGGAGTGTGTCTGGCCATTACAGGCTCTGACCCCATATGCGATTGTGCGTGACAAAATTTGTTGGACCACACTAGTGCATTTCTTAATTGATGGTATCATAAGTTTAGCGATCCCCTTTGCTGTTTCCTCCTCCGAGACAAGATCCTGTATGTAATCAACCGGTTCAAAAGTTGTGTTAAAATCCCCGGCGATTATCAGTCGGTGACTCCCCATGGCTGAGTCAAGATAATTTGTCAGAGTTGTTATTGTCACTGAGGGTCTATGGGGGCTAGTCACCCGATTATAGATGTTAAAGAGTCTGACTTGCATGTTGTCCTTGCCCAATGATAATTCTAACCCAAGTATCTCATCTGAGTCGATATTTAAGACTTTTGTTTTACATACCAGTGAGTTTTTTACCCAGATTAAAAGACCGCCAGCTGGACGACCAGCTGACGACTGTTTGGCTTCAACGCTGTATGTAGTAAAGCCTACCCTGTGTACACGTCCAACTGCCCAGGTTTCCTGCAGGAGGCATAAATGGTAGCTATCCATTAGCTTGCACCAATCAGGATCAGTTAACTTGGTTTTAATACCAGCTACATTCCAAGATATGAATTTCAGATCCTGAAGATTGTCTAAGAGTTCCTTAGTAGGCCCAGGGTTGCTAATAACTCCCCCCTCCCCCTAACATTTGTTGGGAGTGGGAACGAATACAATTTATTGCAGCTGCATTTATACCTTGATTACTATCAATGCATGGAAAAAATGTAGCAGTGGACCGTAGGTCCGATGTGACTTCTGTAGGAATTGAGGGTACACTGGATAGTCAGTCTTGGGAGTCCAGGATGCTCAAGAGCTGAAACTGGTTTCTAACTTCCAAAGGGTGGGCTTCCTGGTGTATGGATGTCGTAGGGTAAGCCACATTTATTGCCACAGTGCTTCTCTCACTATTTTCAAGATGCCTATAAAAGAAGCCCAGGGGCAGAACACCAATTGCTTTGCCCATCCTCTGAATATTATAGTGGAATTCCCATCCTAGCAATCTACTCGCAATATGTGTAGATCTGCAATTTATTACAATACAGTTACCTGAGAATAACTTGGGTAGCGGACCCACCCACCTAACTCATCTCATGAATAGGATATCTCGATAGTCAGAGTTTAAAAAATGTGTGTTCTGTTTAAGCCAGTGGCAGGTTTTGTTCTTTAGTTGAGATTATGATTCAGTTTGATTTTCCTGCGGAGTGGGAACATTAGTAAGAATGACAACATAGGGGCAGCACGTTGGTGGGAGATGTAGGGTCACTTTATCATCATGATTAGTTTGGCTATTTGTGAGGGGCAGTAATGAACGTGTTGATTGGTCTGGGCATACATCGTTCCTGTTTGAGACTGTGGATGGGAAACCTCGCATACTTTGATTTGGGGACTTACATATATTTACCACTTGATTTACATTTGCAAGCCCTCGTTGCTTCTGTTCTACTGCATTGGCTGGGTTTCTAGGGACAGCATTATCCTCATGACAAGATGGTTGAGTATTGCGCTCTACAATTGGTCCTTCTTGTTGGTTTGGGATCCCCCTTTGAGCAGGACCTCCAGCCAATAGATTAGGTTTTATCTCTGCACTTAAATCCCTTACCATAGAATGCATAAGTGTCACAGTAGACTCTAGCTTGTCTAGTCTAGTTAGAATCAGTAAAAGATTTCTAGAAATCGACTCTTCTAACAGGGAAACTAATGCCACAGTCAAATGTTGGGAGATTGCTACCGGCTGGATTGGAGATGGCTAATTTGCGCCGTTCACGGTAGCTAATCCTTGTAAGGGTGACATTGGAGCTTCTATCGGAGCTTCTATGCATGTGATCTGAGACTGACTCTTAGACCTTGACCGTGTATACCTTGTGGGCTCCGCATGATTTGCTTTTTTCCTCCTTTTGCCCACGGTTTCACGTACTGGCGATTTTAGATGTTTTGTATGAAGCCGCTTAACAGGGAGTGGAAATTGGGCCACAGGGCTGCTCAAATGAGCAGAGTTTATTTGACTGAGTTCCACAGTTTTCAGCGGTCTGAACTTCCATCAGGTCTGGGTTGGTGGCTAATCCAACTGGGCAATCTCCCAATGATAGCCGCCGCTCAGCAACCTCAATCTCCAAGTCAATTGCTTTTGTTGCTCGTAATAGAAAACAGTCCAGTGTGGGGTTGAGGCTGCAGGCGCTGCTGTGACGTTGTTCCCCTGCACCAGGAGGGGCTACTGGGAGTTGTAGGCCGTTCCCCTCACGGCAATATATGGAAATATAGAGCCGTTCCCCTCACGGCGGTGTGCAGAAGTGCAAGGAAGCAGAGCCGTTTCCCTCACGGCGGTAAAATGACAAATTGGGCCGTTCCCCTCACGGCAGTAACAGGCACCAGCAAGCGCGTCCCCCTGCAGCTCCCAATAAACTTATGTTGCCCTCTATAACAATACCACACAGTACGAAAATAGCATACTACATCTTGGAAAATAAAACAAATCTTATGGTACTGACTGAAACCTAATGCTCAGATACCTTTCAAAGGCATGACTAAAAATATCTCCTAGATACGAGACAGCCAGAAATTACAGTTTTGGACAACTGACTGGCGAAGTTGCCTTAATTTTTTAGACATTCCTCAAAAACTCCAAAATTAACAGCACATGTTTCAATGCTTTTCAATACCTGGAATAGATGTCCACTGTCAAAAGGCTTGAAGACTTCCCATTATCTACCATCCACTGGTTAATGAAACAAGATTTAGTGACAAATGCCAGCATCTGAGTAATCAACAGTGTTTTCTGGAATATTTTAAGCTCCCTGGGTTTACAAGAAAGAGCTAGCCACCTCAAATTCAAATCCTTCCCTAGTTAAACATTGTCTGCTTTAATTTGTTGAACATGTCACACATTCCAAAGAAGACTTCTTAAGCTCCTCTTTGGGAAACCAGACTCTCTCATCATTGATGACTTCATGAAGGTTAACTAGTCAAATCACCTTGAGATCCAAATCACTCCCTTAAATGTGCATGCTTAGCCTATTGCCCAAGCACTGAGACAGATGACCTTGGATTTACAAGCCCTAAATGTTGACGGTCTAAAGAAAATGCTTGAAACCAATGTAAAATTAAATCCTCCAAAACCAAGATAGCAGATATGCTTTTTGCTCACACATCCTTACTCCTTTTCCAAAGACCTTTCTTCATACTCACTCAACGAGCTATCTCCCTGAAACTGAAAAAGAAGGTAAGAAGGTCAGACACCTGAAGCTCTGCTAAGCGGACAAAAGAAGAACCTTCAACAGACATTCATTGAAACCTTAAAAAACATCTTCGAAGAAAATGTTCTATTGGCCAAACAAAACCATTTTAATGACCGGCTGAACGGTGCTAAAAACATGCACAATTAATTTAAATGTTGTAAACATCATGCACTTAAGTGAATACACTTTAATTAAGGCAAAAGTATTCTATTCACATTGGATTTTGCTCCTACACGTCACTGTCTTGAAAAAAAAAATACATCATGAACCCATTTCAGACACGTTTCAGAAGATTCACTCAAATACATAGTGATTCACTGGAAACCCTCACGTTATGATGTAGCCCTGATACCTCCAAAACTGGCAAAAAAAATCTTTCATGCTCTGATAGCAAACTGGCTTGAAATCATCGATTTACCCCTGAAAGATGGTACCTTTCAATTCCTGACCTCTTGAAAATGGACATTTTACACCTGAAAAAAACGTCGGACAACCCAAATCGTCTTGAGAATTTCCTTCTTAACACAAGAATGCTATTTGTTATGAAAAAGATTAAAACATTTATTGCATTTCAGCTCACAGATTATTTGAATGTAAACAACCTTGTTTATTAATTGTAATTGGGTTTTCACTTAGGAGAGAGAGCTCTAAACCATCTTTGATGCCAGTGATAGATGTCATCCTAAAACTCGACAATCAAAATTATTTGCCTATTAATTCTTTTAGATTTAAATCCTGCCTTTGATGCGGTGGGCCATGAAAATCTCTTCTATCCCATTCGAGAAATGCTTGGGATTAATAAGGCTGTTCTTCACCTGTTTCTCTAACAGACACCAATGAATAAAAACAAGTGAATCTCTTTCCAAATCCATCCCTGTTACCTGTGATGTACCCAAGCCTCAATACCTTACTTTGGAACATCTATATTTGACCCAATGGGTCTCTTAACTGAATTGAGGAGTTGGTCTCACCTCTATGCAGATTATATCCTATTATACGTTAAAGTTTGCTTGAACTCTGGCCTCCGGTTCAACTAACACACACCAGTGGCAGAAAAGCAGAAACGCAGAAATGTAATGAAAGAAAGACATATGACCTACTTAAGTAAGGAAATTAGTAACTCTGCACCTGTAGTAGTACCCCTGTAAACAGGTGTAAATTTACTAATATATGGATTCACAAATAATCCCTTTAGAATACCTGGAAAGGTAAGTAGGTGCAGGTTTCCAAGTGTACGTACTACTGAGAATTTAAAGTAACATCTTGCCTGCATTCCTGTTTCCTCAATACATAAATGTACTTTTTGTATAAACCCACATTGCATTTTTCCCAGTGAACACACCCCTTACACATCCTTAAAGTTTGGAGGTGACCCATTCCCACTTCCCACCCTGGGAAGAGAATTCTTCCAGCCTTTGGTCGAGTATAATTTCAACCATTGATAGGGTAGGTAAGGTTGGATTGGAGTATGTGAATGCCAACAAATTCACACGTTTGTTTACAAGGTTTTAAGGTAAACCCCACCTTAATCTGGCCATCATGGAGTTTACAACTGCAGATTTCCCCACGCTCGTGGCACAGAAGTCCACAATAGTTAAACCATTTTCGTGTGTCAGGAATACTTCTATGAATCCCTGGTAGGGGTAGATAAAGCCCCTCCCCTAAGTTAAAGAACTGTTCGGCTACATCCATTTAAATACTTAACTACTTCAACCAATTTAAGTGCCTTGTGACCTTAAATGAAACATCGGAGCACATACTCTGTAAACAGTTTAAGTACAGATTGCTGACAATAGAAATTGTTCTACTATTTTAAGTAGCTCTTTGTTCGTATTTCTTTTAAAGTACCAATAGACATTGACATGTATACATCAAGGTAAGCAATGACATCTAAACAGTGCTTAAATTGAGCTGGTGCTTTCCGGTGCTCCACACCGGCACCTTATTGTCAGTACAGGGGCTATGACAGTGTGCCACATGGTGGTGCTGTCCTGCTAATTTCGGTATGAACACAACAACAGTGGTTTATTTGTTCAATTTACATTAACAATGACTAAAACCTGCCTCCCAAGCCATTCTTCTGGCTTTGGGGGCCTCGAATAGTCTGACTTGTCACACTTGTAGGAGTGTGAAGGTTTGTAGCTGTGTATGTACAGTCATTGGCAGCGCTGGCATGGGTTATGCAAGCTGCAGTGGCCTCTCCACGAGAGCCCCGGCACTTATCCTTTTACAAATTAAGCGTTGCATCTAAATATGTGCAGCGGTAACTGAACATTAAGCATTCGTGTCTGGTTACAGTTCTGAGCCAGTTGATAAGAACACACAATAACAAACATGTATAACTTGCATCATCATTATATACCATCTATTGTACTACAATATCAACTCTTATTTCAGTTTCTTGCACCCTCATCCTACATGTCTATGTCGATGGTTTAATATTCTTTTCACGTGTTCAGGGTATCTTAGCAGTAGGTCTCGCGGGGCAATGCGTGTGCTTTCCTGTCGCAACCTAACTGGGAAAGGCCAATGGTGATCTAGGTCCCCCACATCGCATGTGGGAAATTGTGCCACTTTTAATCAATTTTAGAAAGGTGAATCAATGTAAGTAGTGGTGACCCACTTGTGGGACACCCCCGCGCCGCACGGCCACCAGCTGCTGCGTGTGCCACTCCGCTTTGCCCTCTGCCTCGCTGCCCGCCTCATTGCCGGCTGACGCCGCTGCAGTCTGTCTTGTTTTGTAAATCATTTGTGCTTGTTCCGTTGCCTCGTTGCCGGCTGACGCCGCTGCAGTCTGTCTCGTTTTGTAAATCATTTGTGCTTGTTCCTTTGCTTCGTGGCCGGCTGACGCCGCTGCCGTCTGTTTTGTGCTTTGCCTCTGTACAACATTTGTGCTTGTTTTCACTGTATTTGACTTCCTGTGTCAGCGTCTTGTTTGAGCATTTGTGCCTGCTGTTTTAGTCACTTTTGCCCGTTTTTATCGTTCTCCTTCCTGTCTGCCCGCCTACCTCGCCGCCCTCCGCCTTCCCTCCCCGCTCCCCGCTTCCCGCCACCACCGCTGACCACGCCCCCTTTCCCTTCTGCTCCCGCCTCCCAGCTGCCCCGCCCACCCGCGCACTTCGCCTTAAATGGCGACCGTGCGAACGCGCAGCGGTCACGCGCAGCGGGCGCGCCGATTGCGCGCCGAAGGTGCGCCAAAGGTAAGCCCGTCTACGCCCGTCCGCGCCAGGACCGCGCCCAGTGCCAGGACCCCGGGACCTCGAAGACCCCGTCCTACACGTCTGACGTACTCAGCCGCCACCCTCAGCGCTCTCAACACCGGCCGACACCCAGAATGCCATCAAGCCACTCCTGGACGTACCAACGGACCTTTCAGCTGCCACGCCTGCAAGTTCTCATGCATCCGATCCTGCCCCGCACCCACCAAGCCGAACACCAGCAGTACCCACCTCAAGTGCATCCTGCTCAACACCCGCTCCGTCCACAGACACGCCATCGAACTCTGGAACCTCCTCGACGCCACAGCCCCTGACGTTGCCTTCCTCACGGAGACCTGGATGAACGCCTCTTCAGCTCCCGACATCGCCATCGCCATCCCAGAGGGCTACAAGATCGTCCGGAGGGACCGAAACACCAACCAGATGGGAGGAGGCATCGCCATCATCCACAAGAACACCATCCGTCTCACGACCAGCACCGACAACACCCTGACCAGCGTTGAACACCTGCACTTCCAGATCCACACCAACCCGACCACCACCCTCAGAGGCACCGTGATCTACCGACCCCCTGGACCACGCACCCAATTCAGCGAGGACATCGCCGACTTCGTCAGCCCGCTTGCCCTCCCCTCCGCTGACTACATCCTCCTGGGAGACCTCAACTTCCACCTGGAGAACAACAACGACCGCGACACCAGCACCCTGCTCGACAACCTCGCCAACCTGGGACTCAAGCAACTGGTGTCCACCCCCACCCACCTTGCCGGACACACTCTCGACGCCGTCTTCTCATCCAGCCCAGACATCGACTTCAGCCACGCCACAGAGCTTCACTGGACGGACCACAGCTGCGTCCACTTCACCTTCAAGAGAACGCCGACCCACCATCACCAACAACAGGCCGCCCGCAGAAGCTGGAACAAGATCACAGCAGACCAGCTCGCCACCTCCCTGAGCCAGCACCCTCCTGCCAGCTCAGCGAACCCCAGCCAGGCCGCCGACAACCTCACGAAGTGGATCAGCAACTGCGCGGACGAACTCGCCCCGCTGAGGACCCCGCCCAGCAGACCCGGCAGCAAGAAGGCCCCATGGTTCACCGACGAACTCAAGAGCTCCAAGAAGAACTGCCGAGCCCTCGAGAAAGTCTGGAAAAGGGAACCGACACCGGACAACAGGACCTCCTTCAAGCTTGCTACCCGGAAGCACCACCAGCTGATCCGCGCCGCCAAGAAAACAGCATTCAAGGACCGGCTGGACAACAACGCACACAACTGCAAGGAACTCTTCAACATCGTGAAAGAGCTTTCCAACCCCAGCGCAGGAAACAACGACATCACCCCATCGCAAGACCTCTGCAACTCCCTCGCCTCATACTTCCACAACAAGATCACAGACATACACAGCAGCTTCGACAACCAACCAACGCACAGCATGACCGAACAACCACCCCCCACCACCACCCTCCACGCCTGGACCCCGATCAGTACCGAAGACACCATCCGCACGATGAACTCCATCCACTCCGGATCACCGACTGACCCCTGCCCTCACCACGTCTTCAACAAGGCCGACGCTGTCATCGCACCCCACCTGCGAGACATCATCAACACATCCTTCTACACCGCCACCTTCCCGGAGAGCTGGAAGCACGCCGAACTCAGCGCCCTACTCAAGAAACCAACAGCGGACCCCACCGACCTCAAGAATTACCGCCCCATCTCGCTTCTCCCGTTTCCAGCCAAAGTCATCGAGAAGACCGTCAACAAGCAGATGGCCGCCTTCCTCGAGACAAACGGATCCCTCGACCCCTCTCAGTCCGGCTTCCGAGCCAATCACAGCACCGAGACCGCCCTCATCGCCGCCACCGATGACATCCGAGCCCTGATGGACAATGGAGAAACAGCGGCCCTCATCCTCCTAGACCTCTCCGCGGCTTTCGACACGGTCTGCCACCGCACCCTAGTACGGCGCCTCAGCAACGTCGGAATCCAGGACAAGGCGCTAGAATGGATCATCTCCTTCCTCGGCGGTAGAACACAGAGAGTCCGCCTACCACCATACAAGTCAGAGGCCTCCGAAGTCATCTGCGGCGTCCCCCAAGGATCGTCTCTGAGCCCCACCCTCTTCAACGTCTACATGAGCCCCCTCGCGGCCATCGTACGCAAACACAACCTCAGCATAATCTCCTACGCCGACGACACCCAGCTGATCCTCTCCCTGACCAACGACCCCGCCGCCGCCAAAGCCAACCTACAAGAAGGGATGAAAGAGGTAGCCGAGTGGATGACGACCAGCCGCCTGAAGCTGAACTCAGACAAGACGGAGGTCCTCATCCTGGGCTCCTCACCCTCCGCCTGGGACGACTCCTGGTGGCCTCCCGCCCTGGGCACCGCACCCAAACCGACAGACCATGCACGCAACCTGGGCTTCATCCTGGACTCCTCCCTCTCCATGACCAGGCAAGTCAACGCCGTCTCCTCGTCATGCTTCAACATCCTACGCATGCTACGGAAGATCTTCTGGTGGATCCCCACAGAGACCAGGAAGACCGTCACCCAGGCCCTCGTCACCAGCCGACTGGACTACGGCAACGCCCTCTACGCCGGCACCACCGCCAAGCTCCAGAAGAGACTCCAGCGGATCCAAAACGCCTCAGCCAGACTCATCCTCGACATCCCACGAACCAGCCACATCTCCGGACATCTGAGAGACCTCCACTGGCTCCCCGTCAGCAAGAGAGTCACCTTCCGCCTCCTCACCCACGCTCACAAAGCCCTACACGACCAAGGCCCGAGCTACCTCAACAGCCGAGTCAACTTCTACGCTCCCAAACGCCACCTCCGATCCGCCAGCCACGCCCTCGCCGCCGTCCCCCGCATCCGAAGAGCGACTACAGGAGGAAGGTCCTTCTCCTACCTGGCCGCCAAGACCTGGAACTCCCTCCCGACCGACCTGCGCCTGACCCACGACCACCTCTCCTTCAGGAAGAAGCTGAAGACCTGGCTGTTCGAGCAGTAGCGGCACCCCCCCCCCAGCGCCTTGAGACCCTACGGGTATGTAGCGCGCTCTAGAAATGTCTTTGATTGATTGATTGATTGATTGATCTTTCTCTTGTAAACCTTCACATCAGAATATTATTGTATTGGGCTATGATTTGAAATAGCAATGTGAGGCTCTGTGGCCCCTCCAGTGTAAAGCTCCATACAGATAAATGTGCAATCACTTCACTCCTTCCTCCTAGAGCTGCAAGAAGGAGTGGATGATGTGTGGATGCAGTCACCGCAATAACCAAGGGGAGGAGGGCTTGATGGATAAGGTGCATTTCTCCCATAGGTGAAATTTGAAAGCAGCGAGATGTACAGAACTACCCCTAAATGCACTAACTGAGAGAATGAAGCAAAGAGGCCTAATTTCCTCTTATGGAGGTCAGGTCAGTTCCCCTCCGAGAAGCGTTTAAAAAAAGAGTCTATATGGTGAATTTTGCATCACAATTTTCACATAAATTGGTTAACGATTCTAGCTGTTCTTAAGGGGCTCTGTGGAAACATACCACTACTTTTATGATGTACAAAGACAGGCATTACCCTTACCAGAGGAGGCGGGGCCTCACCCACTTCAAGACACATTTGATACAATTGACGCAAAAGATTGAATATTTTAGCACAATTTCCCTAACACTTGACTACAGATCTACAGGTACTACAGGCAATTCCAAAAATCTGTGTGTGCAATTTCACGTGATATATCATTTTAAAGTTATTTATCATCTTTCTTCATTTCTACGGTGTGCGCCCTGCCTCTTCCAAGTAGTTCAATTAGATTAGGACTAAAAATCTATTTTTAGGTTAATACTCCATTTAGAAAGGCATTTCAGGCTCATAAAGCAGACAGATTTCTTACAGACTTCTCCCTCAGACAGCGGTAGTGCTGAGCTCAACACACTTTATCAATTCAGATAATTACTCGTCTTTCCACTAGTCAAAAATAGAAGCTAAGACAGTAAGTACTGGCTGGTACCAGGGCACCATCTGCAATAAGTATCACAATCTACACATACATTTTCTACCTCGTATCAGTTACATTATCACAAACGTAATCATTTGCCCCCAGAAAATAAGCTTGTAAACATCAGGGGAGGTCAATTTCCATTCAAGGAAAGATCCCCATCTATCCCCAAAGGCCTCAGTGTTCTGCACAGGAGTTTTTTTCTGTGCCAGGCACTAGGCTGGCAGACACCGACTGTTATTTCTGTAGGACTGGGATTCCCATAAATCGGTGGATACATGTGCATTAAAGCTTGGTTTGCCATACAATAGCGGCAAAGTTCAATGTATTAATCATAAAATAATTCGAATAAATACACATAAGATAAAAAATTACTAAACACCAATGGAAGACAGGGCAGGATGTATGAGCACATTTTCCCATAGAAGCATAAAACTGTTTGATACATCTGGCCCTATATCAAGAACCAATGTTGTCAAAATGGAAACCCATACAATAGTAGATGTTCTGATAAGTTGCCAGTATGCTATTCCCTTTCCTACAGGTTGGTGTAGTAAGTATGCTGGTGCTGTCTTTACATGCTACATATGTGTCAGTAGACGCCCAGTGTGGCTGTAGTACAACTGCCCGGATATACCTACATGGAAGCGCTTAAATGTAGGCTGTGAAAATGTGCACTAATTGCTTAAATCAACTACAAAGAGCAGCTTCAAGGTGTACCCAAACATTAAACCCGCACATAACTCTGATTATCCTTGCAGTGCGCCATTGGCTGGGCAGGCGATGGATATATCTGCGGGAAAGACACCGATATTGATGGTTATCCAGACCAAGAACAAAAGTGCCTGGCCAGAAACTGTCGAAAGGTGAGCAGCTTGATAAGCTTTGAAATGGGTAGCAGTGACTCAATGTTCCTCAACAATGCTTTAGAAACAAAATACAGCCATTTTAATGTTGCAGGTAAATGCATGTAAGAGAAAACATCTCCTGGGCAGATGGATGAGTGTAGTGCATTGATGTCCAGTTCTTTCACTTTCTTTGCCCCTCTGTAGGATAACTGTGTCAACGTTCCAAACTCTGGCCAAGAGGACTCCGACAGAGACGGTATTGGAGACGCGTGCGATGATGACGCAGACGGAGACGGCATTGTAAACGAGCAGGTGAAGGACCTCAGTCTATCAAAGATCATTAATAGCAGGGCGCTCTTGGGTTAACCTCATGCATGTTAGAAGGGCAGCCTTGCACATCGTATGTGGGGTATGGGTGCGATTTACCCCTCCAGATTGTGGAGTGGGGGGACTGTGGGGCAAGTGCACGCCCAGACTTTTAAGTGGAAACTGAATATTAAACAGTGGCAGACTGAACATGACATGTCCCTTTGAAGCCATGCTACACATCGCCTTAGTCTCCATGAAGCGCTGTAACCTGAGGAACAAACTGTGCAGGCTGCAAGATCTCTTTGTGTTTTTTAATTATTTAATTGCGGTCATTGAGGTGGAGCCTCTCCTAAAATTGCACCAGGCGAGCCAGGAAAGGGGAGGCAGGCCATGCTTTTTAATGTTGATGTTAATGTTACTTCTGGCTACGCTGGACTGAGAAAAAGAAGGATTTTTGGAAAGTCTCAACACCTCAATGCCCGCAGTTAAATGATTAGCAAAAAACCAGACGTTTTCTCCTTAGGCTGCAGCTCTTCAAGGAGATGCTCTTGTTAAAGTGCAGCATGGTTTCAGAAAGGAATGTTCTGTCCTAAGGCATAGCTATCAAGAGTGCATGAGGTGGGGGCCTGGCTTAGGGCCGCATGGAGACGGCCGCCTAATAACCGAGCTATGGTGCCTACAGCCCGCAGGGCCAGTCGTCCTTGAATCCCCTTGGCCTTATTTGGGTAGGACGAGCACCGGAACACCCGGGGGGTTATATATGACTCATGGTGCTGGTGGAACTGCCTGAGACAGTGACGAATGAATGAGGAGCAGGAGAGTCGGAGCAGAGCCGCGGCAAGATGGCAATGGCAGCACCGCGCCCAGGTTGCCCTGCTCTGTAACCCAAATACACAGTTCTGCCAGAAGGACAGATGGACGAATGGAAGACCAGGGGCCTGAGGGAATGTCCCAATGACTGGCTGACCCGACACCTCCTTGAAGACATTTGGGCCTGGCAAGCAGAGGAAGGGTGAAGCAGGCCGGGAGTCCATAGGCCTTGCGGTGCCACCACAGTGTAGCCGCCGGGCAGAGGATAAGAGTGAGCCCTAGTGAGGGAGACACCCGAAGGAGGTGAATACAAGGGGCCTCCTCTGTGGTGTGGGGCCTCTGGGAACTCCCTCGCCCTCTCCCCTAAGGACACGTGTTTTCTGACAAAAAGTAACAGCAGATCTGTGAACGTCTGCGACCATACCACAATAGAGGCAGTGGCGTAACAAAACTTAAGGGGGTCCCCTGCAAAGTACCTGGAAGAGGCCCCACGCTCCAGACCCAGTCATGAGCTCTCAGTGCCACACTGTGCTGGAGGGGCCTCCCTGGAGCTTGGAGCCCCCAGCACAGTGGGAGCTGCAGGGGCTATTGTTACGCCACTGCGTTTCAACATCCACGTGTTGTGGGCAGGGATCCCAGTCCACTTCCTCTATAAGGAGCCCATTCATTACAGATTTTGGGGGGGTGTTGGGGTCACCCATTGCCATATAGACTGGCCTCTCCAGATTTATGGACTAATGAACACCCCTCTTCCAATGCTCCAGTGAAGGAGGGCCAGCATCTGTCCAGTTTTGAGCCAAGTCCATCTTTGCAACCAAGAGACCAATCAGTAACAGTCTGAGTTTGTAACAGTTTCTACCTAGATCCATAGAAATGAAGGTACTTGGGATGCGACCAGCCCAACACTTCTTCAAACATCGACAGGAGCCCTTTCCAAAAAGCAGCAACCACCCACAACCCCAGACCCTATGTATAAAATCCCAATGTGTGGCGATGCAGGGAACTCAGACCCATTTCCCACAATTTATTTTGGGTAAGATATGTACAATGAAAGTAATTTAGTTGGATGATCCTACAATGTGATGCAAAGACAGATTCCCAGGGAAGCACATACCTCCCTACAATCGCCTTCAAAGAGCGAACATTGATCTCTCTCCCTCCCTCATGGAGGTGGGAAAAGTGAAAGCTATTCACTAATGTTCTATAGATTTGCAAGAATGTATGCATCTGTAACTCTTCTGTCGGGAGTTTAGCTTCTAATGGGCCAAAGTTATGGAGGTCTTTATATCGCCCCTAATCATGGGCGCCAATTCACCAGCATGTCACGGGTAGCGGAAGTGACATCACATGCCCTTTGACCTTCACTTTCACACACACACATGCTTACACCACATACACACCCATTCACAACTAAACATGCTCTGCTTACACATACACATTCAATAATACACATTCTCTCTCTCATAAACACACAATCACCTGTAAGCACGCACACAACATACATTTAAAATAATGCTTTTTTACTTACCTCAGCTGTCATATAACTGCTATTTGTACTCCATTTTCTATAACCCTAATAGGGAAGTATGCAATATTATTCACACTTAGTACAATAAAAAAAATTGACAGAAAACAAGGGAGGAGGAGACCCAACCGACGTCCATAAAGACGAGCTGCCTGGGGTTACAAGGAGCTAGCCAGTGGTCAGAGCTGCGACCCCTTGTGATCCCTAAATGACGTTCATGCTCCTAATCTAGAGCCACAGGGCATGTCATAAATTTAAGTATTTGAAAAATCGGAAGCACTGTAGTTCAAATTCTTACTGTAGTGTCGCAAAAGGACTTTATTACTGTCCTGGCCATGGCATCGCCAGTTTGAAGATCCCTATGGTAACCCTCAAAGGTCCGCCACTTGTCGGAGCCAATCTTCGGACCATTAAGGTGCTTCTTTGGTAAGTTATGTTTTCACCCCAGGGCTTTGTTTGTATTGTACCATGTCTGAAGACCACTCTAGCAGAAGGTGGAAGAGAAGGAGAAGAAATCCCTCCATACAGGAAATGCTGCAGCGGTGTTCCCTGCTTGGCCCATTTCCTGATGCATAAGCCTTGTTCCCCGGTATCATACCATCACTTATTTATTAGCATGAATTGTGCCACCATGTAGTATGAGCTGATATGATCTGCTGTAATGCCCCGAGGCAGCACTATTCTAAAAGCACTATTCTAAAAGAATCTTTCTACATAGCACACTGATCCCTCTAAAGAGCAACACTCAATGTGTCTGTGGAGGGGGCCGGTTTGTAGGATTTTGTAGCATCATTCTACTCTGGTTATGATGAAAAAAAACATATTTTGCATTTATTTCCAATCTGATGGTGTTAAGAGCATGGCTTTGAAAATCGACTTGAACGTCCACCAGCCTCATGGATTGGGTATCGGAGCTCATGTCCAGCAATGCCAAGCCGAGACAAAGCAGGCTTCTGAAAAGACTATAGGTTAACATTATTGAATGCGTACTTCAATTTATTGAAAGAAGGGTAAGACTGCTTTACAAAAGTAGCACCTTTTAAGGTCACACACTGAACCCGGAGAAAGGACAGAAACAGGCAGTGCCTAACACCAGTCGTTACAGGTGTTAAGTGGGGATGAGAGAGTGTCTGAGAAGTTCAGAGAGGAGTGTTTCTGTCAATTACTGAAGCCTTAGCCGCCCTATCTCTTTTTGTTCACCCACAAGTTACCAATACCTTGATGGCAGTGTAATGTACTAGAATGCTTTTCCCCTACAGTTGGATTTTTCTTTCATTGGGAAAATATCCGTATTGAGTCTGATGGCTAGTTTCTGGCCAAGATTTAGGTTCTACATCTCATGGCAGGCCAAGGACAGGCCCGGGACTTCAGGCGACTCCTTCCATTCCAACATAATTCACAGGACCAATGTCTACACTGATTGGAAAAGCCTGGTGTAGCAAAGTTGTTATTAAGATTAGACATATTTTCATTCAAAATTCTTACCTGCACTGTACTCCTGACATCAAATGCAATGAGATAACAAAAATATCTACAGGCTTATTTTAAATTACTAATTTTGATTCACGAGTGGGATGCAGAACACCTAAACAGATTAGGAAGAGGCAAGTTTCATTTAAATGGTATAAATATTTATATATTTACTGTTAAGCCAGCTACACTCTACTTCTGGACCTGTGATATCAGGGGAATGCTGGATTTTGAAATTACACTGTTACATAGCCCTTCTTACACAATCTTAATGCTTAAGTAAAAAATAACTATCAATTGAAAAGATTTATATCTGAACCTGGTTGAGGTGCTACCAATCACCAGGGTAACATATCTCTCTAAAATACCTGAAACTCGTCTTAGGGGAGCCTTACAAAACAATGACGATAAAAATGTAATTAAATGGCTTTACTGAATTTCTATTTCACTCCAAAAATAGCTCTTAGCTCATACTGCTTGGAGAATAGTAATGTGAAAACCCTATTAAACGACGTGTGTTTAGTACAACAGCTGAAATGACGCGCTCCCGATTAACAGCCATGTTGTATTGTGTGGACACATCATGATAAGTGTAGTGGGATTATTTATAATGTTGTAGGAGATAAAAAGCTTACAAGAGCAGGGATTTGGAATGGAGAATTGAGTCCGGAAGCCCCCGATTTGTGTGGTAAGAATACTAGAACGGGATACAGAAGATATTTGGCCTAGATTACATACAACTGGAAAACTGAGATCAGACATTATCAATGCTAAAATAAGCAAACGATGATTTTCAACAAGATGATGCCTGACGTTGACGTGTCTATTAAGGAAAGCGGAGTATGGACGAATTGCTGCGATTCCGGAAAAATCCCTTAAACCAGCATTCTCCCTGTACCTCAGATCCCGTAGTTGAAAAAAATGCTTTGAAAGTGCAAGATGGCAGTAACAACCACAATATTTAAAATATATGATTCACATTTTATAGACAACATCAATAACACCATACATGTCAAATGGAAAAGGGTTGGTGGAGTTAGTGTCTAATCTGGGGACTAGAAGCTGCTTACAAGCTTTTAAAATCACATATGTGGTATCCATATTTTTAACGGCAGAATAGGCCAGATATATAAGGGTTTTTAACGGTTGAAAAAACCCCATTTCACAAAATCAGAGGGCTAGCGACTGGTAAAAACATTTTTTTAATTTGCTAAACCCATTCAGCAGTTCAGAAATGTTTTTAGGAATGATTACAGATTTGAGATTTTGAAGGGGCAGGTCTGAGGCATCCATTCCACAGTGGCGTAGCTAGGGTGGGGCGGTGGGGGCGGTCCGCCCCAGGCGGCACTATTTTGGGGGAGGACAAAGGCATTCATTCTCATTCTCAACTTTATTTCGGCAAAGAGCCATAAAAGCAAAATATACATAAAAACATTTCCAACAATTAAATACATATGCGCAGACCAATATTCAGGTAATACATAGAATGGGGCGAACAAGCAATTAATCTATCTCAGTGGTTGTGCAATTACCGCATAAAAGTCGAAAAAGACATTATAATTTAATTTAAAAAGCCAGATTTAAAACTTTCTTCTAAAAACATATTAAAAAGAAGGGATCAGTACTTGTCTTGTTAACTAATCAGGACTAAGGGAATAGAACCCGCAGCAATTCATTACAACTTACAGCTGATCTGTTTTCTAGTAAGGTACACATTAAATAAGAACCTACTTATACAAAACACTACCAGTTGGGTGGTATTTGACTTGAGTATGCGTTCTGCCTCTTTATAGGACCTGACCCCCATGTTTTTACATAAGGGTTTGATCCAACGGTCCCTTGATTTTTTGTAAACTGGGCAGAAGAACAATAAATGAACATCATCTTCTTTTGCTTTTTGAGAACAGAGGGTACACAGCCCGCTGTCATTTTTGCCCCCCCACCTACAGGTGTTTGCGGTGGTTTGTAAAACCCCGTATCTAAATTGCAGGTATAAAGTGTTTGCTAAGGGTGTTTCTATCTCATCCATAAATTGTTCAAATTCAGGAATATCCTTTAAAATCAAAAATTTCTGGGACAATGTGCCAATCGTTGAGCTATGGACTAATTCATTATTAACATAAGACCAAAAAGTGGACTTTACAAGCTTTTTAAGAAAGGGTGTCATGTTCTGGGGTTCTTCCCATAACTGGGAGAGCCCCAGCCTGTTAAACCACTGAGAAATGTGCTTTAACCATGCAATTTTCTTACACCCAGCATTCTGGATTATTTCTATCAGCCCACTCTTGTAGTCACTCAACTCCGGGGTTGTCCATAATCTAACCCAATACAATAGTGGCCTTAGTATTGCATGGTAGTCTGTCCTTTTGAGAATAATGTCCAAAAACACTGGTACTAGGGGAGTTCTCATTGGTATTTTATTAAGCAACCTGCGTATAAAATAGTTTTCATCTTTCTCAAAGTTGCTTTTGCAGGAATGCCCCCATAATTCCGCTCCATAGAGTGCCGCTGATTGAGCCTTAGCCTTAAATACTTCCAAAGCCGGAGTAATAGCTTTAGAATGGCTTCTACCATGCATTTTTAAGATGGGCATTGAATTTTGTTTTAAAGATAGTTTACTTTTTTCCAGCTGCCCCTTCCAAGAAAGCGTACTGTCCAACGTAATTCCTAAATAGTTAAAACTCCCCACATACTCCAGTTTTTGGTCATTTAATGTCAAGTTTTTCCTAAAGGACTTCTGTGGATTTATGGACATATATTTTGTTTTAGATGAGTTTATTTCTAACCCCTTCCCTGCACAGTAATTATTAAAGGAATTCACTAAATTTTGTAGACCCTTGGGTGTCTGTGAGATGAGAATCGTGTCATCGGCAAAGATAAGCTTCGACTTGCTTTCGTGGACGGGCAGAGAAGGAATAGGACTCGGGCAATGTCCTCTTCTTTTTTGTGCTGGCACCTGTCCCCCCCTCTCTTACTATTATTCCCTCTCTTTCTGTCTTGCTCCTCACTTACTGAAAACCGTGACTTGAAGAAACGGTTCACAACCTCTCTTTCCTTCTTTCATTTAGTTGCTTCCCTGTGCAATGGATCCAAAAAATAAAAACACCCTTGCGGGAAATGCCCTTTTCTGACATTTTTCTATTGCAAAGAGCAGCGGGATGGAGAGAAATAAAAGGTTTTAAATATGAAAAATAAATACGTAACTAAATAAAGCAGACAGAGTGGTTGCAAAGTGGCCAGATTGGTTTTATTTACATCCAAATACATCAGCATCACTTTACAGAGTTTGCCAGTGAAGCGCTACGTTTGTTTTCTCGTCTTTCTTTGAACAATATTGCTGTTCCCAGGTGGGGAAGTGCACCATTCCTGGAGGTACTGCAATACCTGGTTGATGGGTGGATTGGAAAACAAAATGTGTACCATGGCTCTGTGTTTATGGATGTGGTCTTTTTAAACCATACTGCTTACGTTTTGTAAGGATATAAGCAATGGACATTGAAACGGTTCCCTTCAGGGCCCTCTAGTCATGTCCTTAACTTTTCAGGTAAAACCACTCGCTGATTTCTGAATAGTGAGTGAGAGATCGTTAAGGTAACCATGTTGTTTCTGCTTACATTTCACATGCTTTACTTAATTTTGCATTCCCTATGAGTGGTTGCTTTTACTTTTTTTTTTAGGCAGCATATTACTCTTATCAAGTGCATAATTTGAATTGAGCCACATCCAAGTGTTTATAGCGGGCACAATTAGGTTGTAGCTGAAGGCAGTGCAAGTTTCTCTCAGTGGGGAAGGATGGTGTTCAGTGGGGGAGAGGATGTGGCACTATGGCCAGAGCTGTCGAATTTGGAACTGGGGAACCGGGTTCAGCCTTCATGACCAGTCCACCAGACCACTCTACTGAGGGAGCACATTCCCATGCTAGACCTTAGAAGGCCCCACTAGACCTTAGAAGGTTTGATGTCTTAGCACAAGCAGGTGTACCCTAGTGGTGTCAATTGTGGGTTAACCTTGAAGGCCTGTCCACCACAATCCATACTGAAATTCATCTCCAGTCTTGTGGGCAGGCCTACGAAGCAGCGCACCCTAGAGCAACAGTGATCCAGTTGCTGTGACTCTATCACCGAGGTCACATGAACCATGAGTAGGTTAGGGCGATGCGAACGGTGTGACCGCACTGGGTACCTATTTCGGGTGGGTGCGTAGTGTTTGCAAGTATATTATAGTTTAAAAAAAACTTTGCTGCCTCCTTCCTGGCCTCCAGCAATTTTCAGAAACAATAAAAATGTCATGATAACTTCGGTGATTAATGTTCTTCCTAGAGAGAGATCGGAGTTTTGTCTAGTGGAAGGGTTGACTCCTGGAAAGGTAGCACAGAGGGTTAATGTGCCTGCTGCAAAGAACATGTACCATGCAGATCACAAAGTGCACTGCTTTAATGGGGGGACCATGATGAATGGTCATTTAATGTCAGCTGTAGATGATGAATCCCTGAACAGTGTCATGTATGTGCATGTTTGCATTGTGCTGAGGGGATTACCAGGTAATTATTCACGCAGCTCTCTGATGGATGTCACATGCGGTTTTTCTGAGTCCCCAGATAGATCATGCAGTCTGTGTGTTCTCTTTTGTACTGCCAGTCACTGGTGTATTCAACTGTGTAGCCTTGGACCGTGTCATGTATGTGCATGTAACTTGCATGATCGAGGTAACTATTAGCGGCGATACTACGTGTCTCTCGTACCCCTTTCAAGTGCTCGCCGTCCTTTTTCCCCAGCAAACCCCTCCTCCCCAGGGGCGGCAATCTGAGGGATAGCCCTGGGCGCCACAAGCTCTAGCTACGCCTCTGCCATTCCATACTGCGAATCAGTAACCTAGGTATCAATAGTTTGCAACACTAATTCTGGTCACAAACCACTGACAAGTTACTGACTCCCAAGTCATAGTAACTGATTTGCAAAGCAAATAGGTCGTCCTCTTTGGATCCTTCTCCCCTCTGCGAATCATGTTGGCAGTTTCAGCAGCTGTAGGCAGAGATCCAGGCCCACTCTCACAGAAGCTTTTTAAAAATAGACCGCATACTTTTTTTTAAAGCAGCCCCAATTTCTTTAAGAAACTCAGGCTGCTTTGAAAAAAGAAATCCGTTTTAAACTTCTTTCACAGGGGTGGTGGTTAAAATATGTTAATCTGGCATAGTGTCACATAATTTCAGTAATTTTATGTTAATTTTATGTTAATTCCCCAAATTATGCTATTATTCCATGGAACATAATTACATGCAGTTTGCGAGAAACATTTAGTGCGAGCGCATAGGAACTACGAGAGCAACAAGAATCTGAGTCACTGGTGTTTGCAGCACTTGCATTTTCTGCACTAATTTTAACAATAAGGTGCCGATTCCGATCCTGTAAAACCCGGATACGAATGGTCATACGGAGCGTATTCTCCGTCCGACTCGTACCCGGGAAAACCACCTTACAAACCCGCAAGTACGATTCGTACAGAAATGCCATTTCCGTACGAGTCGTACAAAACACCGACCGGCTAAAAAATACCCACAATTCCGATCCGGGACATCGCGTACGTGACGTCCGGACGGAGTCAGGCAGCGTTTTACGAACCAGCAAGTACGATTCGTGCCTACGTCACTCCGCACGTAGCATTTTTTACGGGAGCTAAAAACTGGCGGGAAATTGAGGACGACGCGAAGAAGGAGCACCTGTACGCGACAGACAGCCATGGACCCCATCCTAAGTGTCATCCCGGCCCTCATAGCCTACGACCTGGTGCACAGGAACCGACGCAGACGCCGCAGAAGGTCAGAACAACACCCAGGGGCAAAGGTGGGGGGCAGGGGCAGGAAACATAAACCCCACCCAAGTTAACAAGTAAACATGCCCTGTACATACCTTACCTCCAGGGTCTGGTCACTTCGGGGGGGTGGGGGCGTGTCCACCAAGGCCTGCATCCCGCCACAACGGAAGTGGACGTGGATGTGTCCCATCACCACAACAATAGTGGTACGCACCGTACCCACGCCTTAAGAGCGTGGGTACGAGTCGTACCACGCATACCCCTACGTCACCCCAACAATGGCGGTACGGCCCGTACCCACGTTCTAAAGGCCTGGGTACGGGCCGTACCACCATTCTTGGGGTGACGTAGGGGTACGCGTGGTGCGACCCGTACCCACGCTCTGAAGGCCTGGGTACGGCCCGTACCACCATTCTTGGGGTGACGTAGGGGTACGCGTGGTACGACCCGTACACACGTTCTCAGAGCGTGGGTACGGAGTGAATCACGCGTACCCCTAGGGCACCAGCACATCATTGATACAAGGCGTACACACGCCATGAATCATGGGATAGGGCCTGGTGCAGCATCTGACCAGTATATTGGGGGGGGGTGTATGCCCAGGTGAGCAGTGTACTGTACCAAGGGTGCAGGCGGGTGGGTGGGTGTCGTGCTACGATCCACATCAGTGGACAGAGACATAGGGGCGGGTGCCTGTCACTCCCAGCAGTGCCCAGACATATGAGGGGTGGGTGCCTATCACTCCCAGCAGTGCCCAGACATATGAGGGGTGGGTGCCTATCACTCCCAGCAGTGTCCAGACATATGAGGGGTGGGTGCAGAGGACTCCCAGCAGTGCCCAGACATATGAGGGGTGGGTGCCTATCACTCCCAGCAGTGCCCAGACATATGAGGGGTGGGTGCCTATCACTCCCAGCACTGGCCAGACATATGAGGGGTGGGTGCCTATCACTCCCAGCAGTGCCCAGACATATGAGGGGTGGGTGCAGAGGACTCCCAGCAGTGCCCAGACATATGAGGGCTGGGTGCCTATCACTCCCAGCAGTGCCTAGACATATGAGGTGTGGGTGCCTATCACTCCCAGCAGTGCCCAGACATATGAGGGGTGGTTGCCTATCACTCTCAGCACTGCCCAGGCACATGAGGGGTGGGTGCAGAGGACTCCCAGCAGTGGACAGAGACATGGGGGTGTGTACATCATCCTCCGATGACCAAAACTCCATGGGTGCATGAAGGCATCCACAATGTGTGACTATGTTGATAGTGCCATGACAACACATCACTGACAGCAGTGTCCCACTCCCATGAGGATGGATGTCCTTCCCCCACTGCATGACACACCACATGTGGGTGTGATGACAAATTACACATGCATACCTACCCCTGGCGGTGGCAGCACAATACACACACTGAGATCATGCAACAAGACTGTATACTCATGTTAAACCCTACTAAACTAAGAGAGCCTAAGGGAACACACACTGTCACACACATTCCAGGACTGATAGGAATGTACAGGTGCTGGGGCAGCCAACAAGTTGTTGCCTCCCATGGAAGGAAAAGGGTGGAGTACCCACAGATACAATGCCCACAATTGTCAGTCAGGTGCCCAAATACCCTGCAGAACAAGTAACACATGTGTGCTAGGCTGGGAGTACACACATGCATAGTGCGGAAAAGGGACCATGTCCACATGAAGCCATGGCAACATACTCCACACACAAGTACAGTGACTACCAAGGATGGCACAGACGATGCAGGCGGAGACATTGCTCAGCAGGCATGGCCAAAGTTGAAGGGATCCGTCACACACCAAGGAAATGTAGACACAGGTCAGCACAACAATTGAGAAACACCCTGCAGGGAAGATGTCAGGTGTCACAGAGGTAGGAACACTCCTTGGGACAATGTCACCATACAGTAAGAGCGTACATGACCAAAGATTATTTGCAGAGACCTTGTGATGGCACGCAGATACCAGGGTCCACCCCATGAGCAGCACACTACAATATTTCCCAGACACCTAACACATTATCAACACCCCAACTCATAGAGCAGCAGCACCAACAGCAATACCAGAAAAGCATTAGTGTGCAAATGAAAAACAAAATGCTTTATTCAGCATAAAAATAATATTTGAATTGAAATGTACACTATATACAAGGCCCAGAGGCCAGTCCATATGCGAACTCCTGGGGGGGGGACACATTGGGACGCGTCTCCCCTAGCTTGCCTGCACAGTTCAGAGTTCCTTTTCATCCACGGGGGGGGGCATCATGTGGGGGGGAAGGACCAGGCACCGCAGGGACAGGAGGGGCAAGGGTAGGTGTTGTGGGTGCAGGGACGGACGACTCCACCACAGGGGGTGGGGCAGCGCCAAAGGTGGTGGTTAGGATGGCGCTGCACACGGTCGCAAGGTCTTCAAGCGTCTCCCCTGCACACGAAGGAACCACAGGCCCCAAGGGGGGGGGGGGGGGTCGGAGGGATGGCTTGCAGCGCTACTGGGGGAGGGTGTGGACAGTGGGGGGACTCAACTCCCCTGCCCGGGGACTTCCTCGACCGCTTGCGGGGTGGTGTCACACTGGGGCTGAGGGACAGACTGGCCATGAAGGACTCTTTGTCTGACTGTTGGGCAGGGGAGCTAAGGGGAGTGGTTTATGAGGAAGTGGGTCGTGAGGACTGCGGACTCCCACTGTGGCTGCGTGTCTGCCGTTTCCCCCCGACCCAGTGGGTGTGCCTACTTCCCCCTGTGTGTGCGTGACAGGAGGTGTGCGCTTGGCCTTCCCTGTTGGTGTGCTGCCTGTGTCTGGTGGGGTGCGTGCATGGGGATGTCTGGGTGTGCTTGGGACAGGCATGGGAGTGGGAAGTGTGGATGGTGCAGGGGTAGGGGGGGACGGAGCGCTGCAGGAGACCCACTGATGCCGTCAGTGACGAGTCCATGGACCTCAGCAACATCCGTTGGTCAGACATCGCTGCTGACATGCCCTCCATGTACGACACCATCTGTGTCAGCAGTCTGGTGTGCCCATGGAGGACATTAAGCAGCGATGCCTGACCAACCTGAAACTGCCGCAGGATGTCCACAGACTCGGCATTGACAGCAGCAGGGGGTGCCGTGCATGGCACGAAGGAGACATGTTGTCGCCTAGCACGGACAGAAGGGACCCGAGCAAGTGGGAGGGCGGTGATTTGAATGGAGGGGGCAGGGAGAGATGGAGTGCTGCTTTCAGCTGTGGGAGCAGCCTCCGCCCCCTCTGGGAGCTCAGCCTCGGACCCATCAGCATCATAGTCGGTGTTGGGACTGGACAGGTCCTCCACCTGACTCCCCTCGCCCTCCGTGCCACTTGCTGCGCCAGACTCCCCAGCACTGGTGGCACCGGTGCTGGATCCCTCCTCCACGTCCGTGCCGGTGTCTCCCTCGGTGTCCCCCGACGATGCTGTGGGCAAGGTGAAGAGACAGGAAATAATCAGACACCTGTATACATATGACACATGAGTCCAAACTACATAGGTCACAGTGCATAGCATGAAAAGCATCATGAGTAACATCTACAATACTACGCACATACGTAGGCCCTGCACTACACAGTTGGTTGACCCACCATGCCACTTGGAAACAATGGAGAGCATGACACAACAGCAAATAACTTGATATCGAATTATACAGAGAAGCAAGTGTCTGTGGACAGTCGAGCACAGCATCTGGACCACACACCGTTGCCAAAAAAGGATGAGCAGGAACCATGTCTTTAAACTTTAGACACATGCTGCAAAGCACAAACATTAAACCCTGCACAACATGACTGGGTCAATACTTGTTGAGTGTCTGTTCAGACTGTCATCACACACAGGCCAGACCTGGAAAGGAGACATAAGGTTTGGACATGTAGGCCTTGGCCGCACAACCCCCCCCCCCCCCCCCCCACCTGAGACTATGTGATTGAGACAGAGGAAGGACTTACACCTCTTCATCTGGGATCACAAAAATGGGCTTCATGAAATCCAAAGTGCACTCTAACTACCCCTCGTGGGGCTGACCACACATATTATTGACAAACAACCATCATCAGATAGTTGTACCGAGACACACAGGCACTGGCCACAGTGAGTATGCACAAGCCACATTGGGTCACCCTGTACAGTGGACACATGTAGCACACTTTACGTAAATACAAATGAGGCCGGGGTAAAATGCCACAGAGCCCAACCTATGCTGAAGACACAGAGAATGTCCACAGTGTTGGATGACACACATGATTCCTAGGAAAAGGTGTCTCAGGGGACTGTAGAGGCCACACTGATCCATGTTCCTGGATAGATCTGACTGCAACAGGAGCAACCGTCCCCGCACTATGCATATCTCCCCCTCATGCACATCATGTCTGAGGCCACAACATCGGTCATGCATGCTGCAAGTCTGTTCATTTCAAGCCTCACACTCCTATGTTGAGACTCAGCATCAGTGCCAACAATCATGGACCCCAAAATGACTGAACTGGACAGGGCAGAGGCAAGGTCCCAACATATGTCACAGACCACCCCCACACATGATGCTGCAAGCTTTGGGCACTTGGATTAACTGGCAGCCTAGATTACCTTGTGCAAGAGTGACTACACACAGACCAGGGAACACATGTCAAGGAGGGGAAGGGAGGAAGAACAGCACCGGGTGACTTGGGGGAACAGGATATGCACTGCACATATAAACCCTGGAAGTGTATCCAGGCGACTGAGCACTTCCAAAAGCTGGTGACACACAACAAACACACATGTACCTACCCCCTTCCTGCTGCTGCTTCTCCTGTAGCCGCCTATCCATGTCAGGGAAGAACACCACCAGGACACGCTTCATTTGGTCGGTCAGGCGTCGGCGCCCGCTGTTCTTGCCTTCTGGTGAGCCCCCCAGCAGGAACCGGGCGATCCTCCTGGTCCAGCACCGGATGTCCTGCCAGCGTTTCCTCACCTGTGCCAGGCGCCGACTGCGACCCTCCACAGATCTCACGGCCCTGACGGCCCGCTACCTAATCTCCCCCTTCTCGTAGGCGGTTACCTGTGAGGATGACAAAGTGAGACAACATCACTACACCTGCTCCATGTCACAGAGACACACATTTGAACATCTTTGATATGTTGAACAGGGCATAGTATGCTGCCAACGAATAGCACCTTTGTCATAGGGACATGAGGCTCAGTGGAACCCCCAATGCACTACATGGCATTGAAAGTACACAGGTGGCATGAGGAGTGCGACACACTCCCTGATCATGGCACACACTGGACATCAAAAGCAACACAAAGCTGATGGCCAGCACCTCCAAGCAGTCACATGCCCCAGGCCACTGACCCAACAACAGCAGACTACACAGACACACACAGGCACAGATCATTCACCTGCCAGTGGCAACAGCCGATACAAACCTCATTCTGCACATGTGCCACTTGCCTGGGGGGTGTCACAGGCGTGGGGCTAGCCAAGCAAGTCAGACACACAGCACGGCTTACTTTTCACATCTGTTGGGTCGAGCTGTTGCCTCTTCCATGCAGCTGTGGTGCAACACTCCAAATTGACACTTACCCACATGACAAGGAACATTCACACACATCAATGTCCAGATCATTTGGACACTCTCACCACAGCTCCACTCAACTCACACACAACTGTGGGTACAGTCACCTGTCACACGGGGGGAACACTGAATCACCTCAGGACTATAGAACAAGAAGGGCCAAGAGGATTAGCTATGCTGAATGTGCCATGCAGCATGCAGTGAATGTCACAGTAAGCACAATGCAAGTGAGGATTGCACACATGAACCACATAATGCTCTGCATGACAGACATGAGCCATTCCCCCCCCCCCTGGGACCCACTCTAAACAACATTTCATGTCTGTCACACCTGGACACAATGCCAGAAGTGCCAGTCACAAAAAGAAGGGGCACAGTCAAAGGTAGCGGAGTCAGCACTCACCTGCACCCCTGTTCTACCATACAGGCTGGGGAATTGTGGGAGGATGACGTCCAGCAACTGGGTGAATGGCTGGGCCCTCTCCACAGACCGCGACATGGTGCCAGAGGAATCACAAGCAGCAGCAGTGGTGTTGAATCAAAGGTTGTGCAGTCAAGTGCCCTCTCATGGGTTCTGCCTGACTTATATCTGCATTGCTGGCCTATTTCAGTAACAGGAGTGCAGAATGATTGGTCAGACTCCTTTGCATCCTACGTTTCCTCCAATCCCTTTAAACATACACCAGTGACAGCATTAGCATTTTTTCGAATTTACAGCATCATGTCAAGTCAACAACCACTTTGCAACAATGTATATTGTGGCCAACTGCTTTTTCCAGGCCACATGATGGAAAAATTAGAACTTCAAACTGGGTATCCATGACAACCAGCATGTATGTAGGCCCTAATACTTGTCCTTTATGTTTCCCCATTGTAAATTTCAAATCCCCACACAGGTATGGTGAGTTTCACACTTACCCCTAGGGCACCACTGCTCTAGTGCTACAGGCCGTACACGCGTGTGTAGGGCCCGTAGCACTATGGCAGTGTTGCCGTAGGCGTACGCCATCGTGCTACGGGCCGTACCCACGTGTGTAGGGGCCGTAGCACTATGGCAGTGTTGCCGTAGGCGTACGCCATCGTGCTACGGGCCGTACCCGCGTGTGTAGGGGCCATAGCACTATGGCAGTGTTGCCGTAGGTGTACGCCATCGTGCTACGGGCCGTACACACGCGATGCTGGGTGAGGGTGCTGGGGTACGGTGTTGGGGTACGGTGCGTACAGGTACGGGGCTGGGGTACGAGCCTGGGGTGCGTCACGTACAGGTGGGGGTCTGTGCTAAGGTGTTGGGGTACGGTGTGTACAGGTGTGGGGCTGTGCTACGGTGTTGGGGTACGGTGCATACAGGTACGGGGCTGGGCTACGGTGTTGGGGTACGGTGCGTACAGGTGCGGGGATGTGCTAGGGTGTTGGGGTACGGTGCGTACTGGTGCGGGGATGTGCTAGGGTGTTGGGGTACGGTGCGTACAGGTGCGGGGATGTGCTACGGTGTTGGGGTACGGTGCGTACAGGTGCGGGGCTGTGCTACGGTGTTGGGGTACGGTGCATACAGGTACGGGGCTGGGAGACGGGCCTGGGGTGCGGCACGTACAGGGGGGGCTGGGGTAAGGTCCTGGGGTACGGTGCGTACAGGTACGGGGCTGTGCTACGGTGCTGGGGTAAGGTCCTGGGGTACGGGGCGTACAGGTGTGGGGCTGGGAGACGGGCCTGGGGTGCGGCGCGTACAGGTGGGGGCTGGGGTACGGTCCTGGGGTATGGGGCGTACAGGTGCGGGGTTGGGAGACGGGCCTGGGGTGCAGCGCGTACAGGTGCGGGGCTGGGGTACGGTGTTGGGGTATGGGGCGTACAGGTGCGGGGCTGGGAGACGGGCCTGGGGTGTGGCGCGTACAGGTGCGGGGCTGTGCTACGGTGTTGGGGTACGGTGCGGAGGGGGGGTACGGTGCTGACATATGGGGGTACGGGGCTGACATGTGCGGGGTGAGGGGGGCTGTACGACTCGTATCCGGGCACAAGTTTACCTGTATACATGTAGGCTACAGCGTTCGCTCCGTACGGGGCATTTTACATGCGGTTGTGTATTTGGACGGGCGGTACGGATCGTACTTGCGCGCTCGGACTTCTGTTTTACGATTTGCACGTAAAAATGTCCGGCTCCCTGTCGGACACTTTTCCCGACGCTATTCGGACGTAAAAATTTACGGCTCCCTCTCGGACCATTTTCCCGACGCAATTCATAGGTATTTTTCACGTACGAATCGTACTTCGCAGTTTGTACGGTACTTGTACGATTCGTACGTAAAAAAATACAGATACGAGTCGGACGGTAAATTTTTTTAACGGATCGGTATCGGCACCTAAATATGTCTTTTTTCCCAAAATGGAAATTAACACACATTTTATCCTAAAATATAGCTCTAAATGCCAGTTTTGCATTTCAAGTAATCTTTCCTAATTTCTCTTAATTATACATATGCAAATTAAGTAAATTTTGCACACCTCTAACGGTCTGCTTTCCCTCGCAGGCCACCATCACTGTGAAGGTAGCCAAACCAAGGGAATCATAATTTGCAATCTGCCTACTGAATATTAATGAGGCATGTCATTCTGTTACCCCTTCTGATTCCTTATTTTGCAAATAGATATATTAGTACTTAGGTCGGATAACAAAATAAGCATCACACTTTTAGGTGTAGGGTATTTGTGGAGGGAGAGTTTCCCTGCCGCTGGTTAGTAGTGCTTTTGTACGCCTTAGAAGCACCATGTCAGTCTGGACATCACCCACGCAGCAGTAACGGACTCAACTGACTGGATACCTAAAATTGACCAGCAAATAGGTGATAAAAGTCACTGGCTTCAGGTAGAATAAAAAAAGAAAAATATGCACATTCAGTGCTGCTTAGTAGTCATTAACCACAGACGAGAGTAGAATAGATTAAATTCATGCAGTGAGGCAGCGCCTTGGCCAGCTAAACCTGGCACTGAAATAGCCTATTATTTAACCTTTTATACTGTGGCTGACCAATTACTTAATTCTGCACAAGTATGTCACCAGACATTGCACGATAAACATGTTTTTTTACATGTTTGAAAAGTGACCGGGGTTTGTGGTTTCCCAAAAGTAAAACCGGGCCAGAGTACGGTGGCGTATGTGTCAGTGATCCAGTAAAGCATTGACATCTCCTTAAGCCCATAAAGTCAGGTGTACTCTCTCAAAACAGTCCCTCACATCGTCTTTTCTAAGCTGTAAATTCAATCCCAGCAAGGATAGGTCTGAATTTGTACATCCAGCCATTTATTTGCTCGCTGCGCCACAAACGACACCATATACATTTTGCTTCCACTAGTGAACTGCTGCGTTCAACAAACAGAACAAACACAGACAGTAAACTCCAGAGTGTTGCAACACAGAAACCACACAGACAGCTGCTCTGGTCCTCATGCTGTCTGACCCCTGTGCTTGTTCATCAGGTAGATGTCAGGTGGCACTGTAAGGTACTGTGCTGAGGGCCCCCCTTCCCCCGGAGCTCGGGCCCGTCCGCACCACAGGAGCTGCGGGGCCTGTGTTACGCCACTGAAGAGAGGGGATACACAGACAACCCAGCGAGACATTGTGATAGGGTGCTGCCATGTGTGAGATAGCCTGACCAACCAGAATGTGTGAGCAAGCAATTTGGAGGAGAGATGGCTGCACGTGTCCAGGGCTGGTGGTTGGAACGGCTGTGTCCCCCAGGCAGGACCCCTACAGGCACCAGATGTCAGATCCCCGGTATAAAATGTGCCCAAAGGGGGGTACATCACTCCTTAGGTGGCGCTTCTGCGCTGCCGGTGGCGGCCCCGGACAGTTAAAAAACAATCTGGAGTAGGCAAGGAGGGAAAGGAGATAGCATTCACTGGATAAACTCCCATAACAAAGAGGGTGTCAAAGCAGAACCCACTATGGTGGAGAGAGAATGCAAGATGGTCTGTCCAAAGCCAACCAAACCCCCACATAATAAGAGTCATCCTAGGTAGCAAAGAGCACAATAGGCTAGAGTCACCCACAGTGGCCATACTGGCAGCTATTAAAGAGATGAAAACAGCCACTAGAACTGGAAGTAGCCAATCTCATGGACAAAGTCAACGATGCTGAGGAAAGATCCCCCTGCAACAATATCAGACTAGTGGGTATCCCGGAAAATGTGGAAGGCCCAAGCATGGAATTGTTCCTAGAAGAGTGGTTTTCCTCAGTGGTGTTAGAGGGGAAAACCTCAAAGTGGTTTACCATGGAGAGATCACATACAGTACCTGGGAGGCCGCTGATTCCCGGGGCATCGCCAAGGGCAATAGTTGCCACACTGTTAAACATTCTAGACTGGGACGCCATCTTGTAAATGGCAAGGATACAAGGACACTGCAGATAGAAGGAAAGACTGTTAACATCTATCCGTACTACACTACAGCAGTCCAACGCCAACGGGAAACCTTCATAGGAGTTATACAGCACCTTAGGAAACTGGGCCTCAAATATGCATTGTTTTTTCCAGCAGAACTCTGCATCATTGACCAGGGGACCTTGCATCTCTTCACAATGGCGACAGAGGTGTGGGACTGGTAAGAGAGCCCCATACGCCACCTCTCTGAGGACAGAGAGATGGGTCGTCTGTCAAAATGGTGGATACGTAAGAGGCAAAGCAAGGTGCGCAGCCGCTCGAAGATAACCCCGTCAAAAAAAGGTTGTGGAGACATTCAGAGGTCAGGCAACAGATGGGAAGCCAACAGATGGGAAGCTCTACTGAGAGAGACTGAGGAATCCGGTGACAGAGACTCAGAACGGGGAGGAGATGGAGAAGATCCTGAGCTGCCAGTGGTTACCCCAATGACATCTGAGGAGTTGGAGACTTCTTTGACGATGTTGAAGAGCTCTTTCCAGTTGCTGGAGCTGGTTTCCAGTCAGAGAGCTAAGGCTGTTTTTCTTGCCTCGCTGAGTTGAGTGTGGTATTTCCTGAGCACGGACTTGTAAGTGTTTCTTGCGGTGGTGTCCCGGCTGGTTCACCACTTTCTCTCCAGCTGTCTGCAGTGGTGTTTGGAGTTTCTAAGGTCTTTGGTGTACCAGTTAGCTTGTACGTTGGTTCTTGAGTGTCTGACATTCTTCAGGGGGGCTAGGGTGTTTGCACTGGTAGTGATCCATTTGTTGAAGGCTTATATGTCAGCATGCAGGTCACCAATGAGGTTTGGTTGGTGAGCCTTGCGGGTGTTGGTCCAGTCTGTGTCCTTTATCTTGGTATCAGATTACCAACACCCCAGACCACGTACCACTTTCAGCAATCTTCAGCAATGTTTTGGTCTGAGTCCACTCCCCAGATCCTCCACCTTGGCAGTTACTATTATGGCATCTATTGTTGATGTAAAGAATCTACAATTAAGAGTATCTATCAGAAGAACACATTACATGTCTTCAGTAATGGCCTTTCTGGTGGATATTCTATCTAACTGCAGATGATTCCTCACTGCCCTCCCACCTCCCATTCTGTAGAGTGGCCTCTAACATTTAGGTCCCAAGTGAGAATCTGGCACACTGTCCTGACCAGTTTTTCAATGTTTCAAGTCTGAGGGTGATGAAGGGCAAAGTTGGCAAAACTGGTGTCACCGTCCAGATGTGGTGCTTATTCGCAACTTTGCGCCGTTACTTCCTGGGGGGTATGGAGTCACTGCACAGCTGAATGATATCACCAGCTGGCAATTGGGAGCACTGCTACAAAAATCTCTGGATACAGATTAGAGCCTGTGGATATTCTCAAAGGCAGGAATCTGCCATTAGATAGAGTATCCACCAGAGAGGAAAGGGAAAGAACTTTTTTTTTTGGCCTATCATTGGACGGTGATATACTGCATAGCTTTCAGGATTAGTTCTTGGCCTGAGAAGGTTTGAAGCCATGTAGAGAAGGAATGAAGCCTTTCTGTGGATATAAAGATTAAGGAGTCAGTGTGAACTCACTACAGTCACTTTTGTCTTCCCGTTGAGGCTTTCATTACTGGATCTGTTATTAGTGTGGTCTAGGACTTCATTGCGCCCTCCTCTCTCTGCCTTACAGTCAACATTCCTGTCATTGGAGCTCAAGCCTTTGTTGACTTGTTTCATGTATGACATTTGTGTAGGCTGATCACCTATACTTTCTGGTTACTATTCAGGGCCCACTCTTCAAACAACAATCAGGCCCTACTTAATAATTTGCTTGGTATTCCTGGTTGGTGAATTTGCTCAGAGGCATGTTTGTGTGTTTGCCCACTTGTTACATGAATCATGATAGTACTTTATTTTATACTGTAATAATAATTTCCTAGCCCCTACTTATTTAGTTTTGTTATATTAATTCTTCTTGTTAGAGTAAAAGCTCAATATGCACTTCTAGGGCTGTTATGCCTCCTGTCATAATTGTAGCAAGTGATTGCAAGAGACATTCTTCTATCTTAAGTCTCTAAGTAATCACTTAATGCACTCACCCTCCCTGAGAAAACCTACTCTCTGATATGTCTTCATTCATCTGCGATAAACCAGTTTCTTCTCTCATTCTAGTTCCACACGGATGCCAATTGAGCCAATTCTATGCTTAACAATTTTGATAGTAAAAGGAGACAGCTCAGGGTGGCAGATTTAGAGTGTTGTTTGGGTTGCACGTGTGTTTGGTGAGAACGAGCAGCTCTCCACCTGATGGCCAGAAACTATCCAGGATGCCAGACTGTAGGATCTGGCTGAGGCAGATAGCAATGGTGCCAGCATTTTTGGGATGTGTTGTGTTAGAGATCCAGGCTTGCTAGCGCATCTTCACCAGTGATGCTCCTGCTGCTATGATGGCCTCAGCAGTAAAGTTGTGCAGCAAACACCGTCTCCTGCATATGCTGGCAATGGCAGTAACTCCACATGAATAGAGCTGGTCTCATTTTCTCTTGTTGAAACACATTTGACTTCTACTTTTGAGACCGGTTAATTGTCCTCCATCTGGCATCTCCTTCTGAAAAATGAACCAAGCTTTCATACCTTTCTACAGTCTCCTGAAGCCCTTCTGGTGCACCTCTCCCCCTCTCGTTAACCAGGATCTGGATGCCTTCCTCTTCCTGCTGCCAATAACAAAGTCAGCATCACCCAGTTCATGCCTCTCTCTTGAAATCTTCAGACTAATAAATATGGGAGCAGATACCAAGGGGCATATTTACTACGAAGTGGCGGAGCGGAGCGTTAGCCTCCTTGGTTTAGTGCCGCAATCTGCAACTTCTGAAACGCAAGACTACACCATATTTACAACAATATGGTGCAGCCCTGTGATTCCCCCTGCGCTGGCATTAGATTTAGCAGCCTGGCGCCAACGCAGGCACCCTTGCACCATAGTGCAAGAGTGTCTGCGTTGAGAGGAAGATTGTTTATGTGCAGTGTCCCTTCCTGCACATGAACAATCTTTAAATGGCGTTTTGTCACTTCTATGTGTGCTGCTTAATGCAGCACACATAGAAGTTGCAAAACGTAATTTTTTTTCTTGATTGTTTATGTACAGGAAGGGTCACCTACCTGCACATAAACAATCAATGCCTGTTGCTGTTTCTATGTGTGCTGCTCAATGCGGCACACATAGAAACAGCATAAACGAGGAGAAATTAAACATTTGTCCTCGTTGCGCCTGTTTAAGACTATATTTTCCCTGGTATTAATTTTTGCGCTGCCCCATATTTATGCTGCCCTTGTAAATATGGGGAAGCATCAAAATCAATGGGTGTTGCGGTGGAACGCCCGCTGCAACACCCATTGGCCAGCCCTTTCACGCTAAGTATACCGTGAAAGGGGCCTTATTTACAAGGCGCCGTTAAGCCACGTTAAGTGGCTTTACGCTGGCTTGTGAATAAGACAAAGCCCCTATCGCCACTACAACGTCCTGAAAAGTGACATTGTAGTGGCGATAGGGGCTTGTGAATTTGCCCCCAAGTGTCAAGTAATGAATGGTTCGTTACATGGGACTAGGTAGTTATTGTAGAGTTATCTAGTAGTTGTAGGTATGAAGTAAGACTTGTAGATTCCCTCACATATCGAAATTCATCCCTAGTGTGACATGAGCCCATAGGAAGGAGAGATGCACATGGAAATATCCTGATGATATGAAGAGATGCCCCAGATCGTACCAGACAAATGTCCATGTCTACAATGAGAGATGTAGTTTTATGAGAGTGGAGACTCTGTCAGCAAATGTTAGATCTCTATTCATGTAATAGGAACACTGACATGACACACGAAAAAACAGAGAATGGGCATGAGTCCATTCTTCAGGCATGCGTACCTGGCTTCTCGTAGTGAGGGAGAGTATTGCTGCAGCAAAGACAGATGCATAATATTGTGATGAGAATGTGGGTTTGCATATGAGGTTAGCCCAGAAAACAAAAGGGCCATGCATACTCATCACGATCTTCCCCACAATAGCCGTGTCCATGGACTAGACCATATATACACGGATGCTCATGGACAGTATTTCACATAATGCCAACGCAGACAAGTAATGAGTGCCCTCTCATGGTGGAAAATAATGATAAAATGCTGGGATTTGTCCTGGTGCTCACAAAGGAGATGTGCTTGTCTTGTTTTTAGGATAACTGTGTGTACAGTCCCAATGTTGACCAGAAGAATAGCGACCAGGATATCTTTGGCGATGCTTGCGACAATTGCCGCATGGTACTGAATAACGACCAGAGGGACACTGATGGGGACGGAAAAGGAGACTCCTGTGACGATGACATGGATGGAGATGGTTTGACAATTATTTTTGTGTATCTCTTCTGGCGAACAACATTTTGTATAAATGGGAGTGAGTCGTGCAGTAAAGTAAAATCTCATTGAATAGGCTTGTGACTCTAAGGAGAGTTGCTTCGTTGTGTATAGTAATTGTGACATGCGGTCTGTGAAAGGGTAAAGAGTATTCTTCTCTTGTCACTTGTTCTCTACTGACATAATAACTCGGAATTTGATCTTTATGCTCCAGTAATAAATGTGTGAATATGTGTTTAATAATGCCGAAGCTCTAAATGAAATGTGCTATTGGTCCACATATATTTTCAGCGGCATGACCTACATATATTCATACCATGGCAGTGAAAATATTGAGTGGAACCATATTATGCTTGGTGCATAACTAATGCTGGGACATTGGCATCCATAGGTCGCGTGGATTGTGCTTTAAGAGAAGCGTGGTCTGGCTTTTATCTAAATCCTCTTGAATGCCAATCAGCACAACATGGTGGCTTTGGTGCCATTGACAGACCTCACTTCTGACTAAGTGGTGTCAAGAAGATTGTTGATAGGTAGATGAGACAAGAATTGAGAAACTATTGTTTTCATATCGTTTTCTTAAGCGATGGCGGAATGGTGATGAATCTTGGTTGATTGGGTGTTTTTCAGTTCCAACTTAAAATGTCTGCATTTAGAGATATAGGGAGCCATGGTGGACAGTTGTGAACATCTGTGTTTGTGCCTAGGATGCAGTAAGGAACCCTTTGAAGTTGACTTTTAAGCTGTCTTTTTCTCCCCTCTCTTCCTTCTAGACTATGAGCTGGCAAGGAGCTATGATGATGACCTCTTTTGATTACTGGTTTTTAGAAGGGAAGCTGATCTACCGGTACTCTGGTACTGATGTTAAAGTCCTGATATGTGCACTAGGTTGAAGACAGGAGTTTATGAACTTTTTAAATACTTTAGGTGAAGAGAGTTTCATGGGCCATTGAGTTGAAGAATTAGTGAGGTCAGGTCCATTGGAGTGTTGTACATTTTGGGGTGAGTTTTTGGTCCACAAATTAGTGACAGCCGATGGCTTTGTTTTGCAGCCCACCGACACTGACGCAGTTGCACGAGGACTCATAGGTTTTACATGTGAAACATCAGCTTATGTTAGATTTACCATTGGTTTATCAAGTCCATGTTGTCCAAGTGCTTTCTGGAGATTAAAGGGCAGGAGTCACTGCTATGGAGTTTTATGGGCCATTCACCTTGAGTTGAACCTCCCCGAACTAGCATCCGTTCACCTGCTGGACACTAGGATGTGACGGTGTCCAGGACTTTATTAGGCTAGTTGTATTTTTGTGTCTAGGGCAGTCTGTGGCACATTTGGAATTTGGTATGGTGTACGTGTAAAATATTGTGCTTTGCATAATGTGATGTGTGGACAGTTCTGACTTGCTTTGATTTTAGATACGGTTTTAACGATCACCATGTTGCTCTATTTTATCTGGACCTCTTGTTGATGTTAGCAGTGTATCTTTAGCATGTGCTGGGGTTATGCAAGGGAAGTGGTCATCAGCAATTCATTGTTCTATATTGAAGGTTTCGGCGGCGCTTGCCCCTAAGGTGGTCTGGTATTGATATGGTGGGAGGACAGCTTTATTGGATAGCCCTTCCCAGGTGCATTTGTTTGCTGTGTTCGTTTGTCTTCAGGTGCTATGTTTTGCATCGTTTTTAAGCAAGTGTGGTGATGTTTGGGGACTTCTCTGTACCCCGAGGCTGCAACAGAAGTAAAAGTGGTAACTGTACATATCTGATTAAGTGCAAAAAGGAAAGTGTTACTATTGTTCCAGAAACTATACATTATTTACATCCAGGTATTAAGAACATCTTGGACAACTGCCAAAGGGTTCCCAACGTGGATCAGAAAGACAAAGATAATGATGGTGTCGGTGATGCCTGTGACAGCTGCATTGACGTCAGCAACCCTAACCAGGTCAGTAGAAGTATTGAAATGGCACCGCGGTGCAGTGTTATAGGTGTTAGCACTGGGCCGCCCCGGATGTAAGATAACAAAAACAAAAGAGGAACCTTTGGTTTACTAAAATATTGAAAGAGAATCTTAATGGTGCTACCACATAAGTAAAAACAGTCTGAGTCACTTTCTAGATTCCTATATAGCACAGATGTATGGTCTTCCAAATTGCTGTATATCGCGTCCATCAATCATGTTTCGCTCTGCCACACAATGGACTTTTTCAAGGCTTACGTCTAATGTCCAGTCAAAGAAATGTAAAAAGAGTATCCACAACCATTTGCGTTGATTTCTCTGAGTAAAACAGGAGTCTGCAGACTATTGTGATATGTTATACCAGAAACTAATGTGGAAAGAACAGGGGAAGCCCAGAATTGATTTTCTTGGGTTCAGGTTATATATGCTATATAAAGTATGCAACAATATTGTTATTTTCCTCATGACCCAGATCAAAATAATAAGAGAAGGCAAATAATCCCATACTATGTTTGAATTTAATTCCTCGAGCCTCAGGCTCCAGCTGAAATAGAGGTCGGGTAGGGGCCTTTACGAAGCACCTGGGTGCAAAATCCAACATGCCCCGCATTTACAAGGGAGATTTACCCATCTGCCTTCCAATTCTGCTACTCTGGATTTAGAAAATTGACAATTTGTGCAACAGGCCCCTTTTCTGTCGAGCACAGACTACTCATGATATACCCCCTAAGTGCAAAATTCCTGCCGCATGTGGCATACCTCTCTGTTCTGTGAGGGGCATGAGACATACTCCTCTGTGGGACCCCTGTGTGAGGTGCCCGTAGGTCGTTGCGCAAGACGGGGGCATTTGTTTACTTAAATGTCATCTTCATGTGTGAATGACTGACCCGTAATGCTCCTCCTCCATCAGGTCATGTTCGACACCGAAGTGAAAAAGGACAGCGTCCAGCCACCGTATGGCTCCATGTCACATAGACGCACCTCACTCAATCTCGGACCTTCATTTTGCAAACTCGTCTGTGATAGTTTAATGAGCTCAGTTTAACTGATCCAACATGCAAGCCCTGGATGCACTGATCGTGTCAATGAAAGTCTAGGCCTGGAAACAATGCGTCCTTGTAACATGGACTCATAGGGTGATTGCAGGCAGAAGGAATTGTCTCTTCCAGGCCACGAGCCAGAATCCCCACCATCACTTTAGTCACACTGAACTTAGCTGCCTCCCTCCACACTGTTGCATGGTACCAACATCTCGTAGAGGGACTGGTTAGAGGGAAGGCATCAGCGTCGCCCCATTAAGGGTCATGACCCTTTACAGTACAGGGAAATGGGATTTCCTATAATGCAAGAAATGTCTCTCACTACCTTTCCTTGTGATAGTTGTTTCATTACAATCCTCAAGATTCATCACAGGCGTTTTGCTCGGTGTGCGCAGTGCCGCGCGCTTCATCTCATGTACGGCTGGTCTTCTGTTTTTCTTCACAGTTGTGGTTGTCTGAGTGAGTCATTTGTTAATGATAGACTGTGTTTGTGGTCAGGCACGAGGATAGGCTTAAAATCCTGGCTGAATCACTGGTGTGTTGTGTTTTTAACGCTGCATCTGCAAAAATATCTACACGGAAGGACGAAAAAAGTCCTCACACAGAAAACATGAAGGGTTCTTCTTAGATATTGCTTATTATGCATTTAATCTCTCCCAGGGCCGGCTTTAGGGCAGTGCAACTGGTGCGGCCGCACTGGGCGCTGACCTGTGGAGGGGGGCGCTTTGACCTCAGGGGGGTATTGTGTTTAGTAATATCTCATGATAGGAGAGATGAGGGGCACTTTTGCAGGTGGTAGGTAGAGAATCTGAGAAGGTGGTCATGGGACGTGGGGGCGCCAAACGTGATTGTCGCACCGGGGGCCAGCAGTGCTAAATCCGGCCCTGATCTCTCCTTTCGTCCAATAGAGAGGGTAGCTGTCTGTCTAAAACCTTTGAGTGGCATGTGTGCATGAGCTAGTGAGGGGCCAGTGGTCTACCTGTCCTGTCCTCTGTTTATCTGTGTGTTGTGGACCCTTGAAGTTGATGATCAATTGATCAGAAGAGACCGGCAGAGAGAATGCAGGGTGCGGGTCATCCACTAACTGCTCCTTGTGGCAGAGAGGCTTAGATAATCCAGCAGTGCTGACCTGACTGTGCTTGTAGGGTCAGCCAGGAGTGCCACAAACTGTTGATGGAAGCAGGAGAGAGGGGAGGGTGCTTTTCAGAGATCTTTCCTTCATTCTGACGCTCATCTATTCCATAGTGTATTTGGGTGGCTGTGGGTTATATGCACATGGTCTGTGAAACCCACTGCGAAGCACAGGGACATAGCTTCGGGGGGAGGGGTGTTTGGGGTGCTATACCCTCCTAATAAATATAATCTGTAGTAGCCTGTTTGTTACAGGTGCTTTAAGTTGAGTATGGTCAGGTGTTTGTCAGATTTCACTTGGGAGTTTTACATACATATGCAGCCAAACACACACACACACACCTGTCTCTGTTACAAAGGTGTTAACAAAATGATACTTTACAAAACATTGAGTTCTAAGCAACCCCCACAGTCCGCACTCCTCTCTCTTCCTACTGCGCCTTAAGGCCCCCTCTGGCCCTGCTTCTCATATAATGTATTTTAACCGGGGGGGGGGGGGGGGCATTGTTGGGAAATCTGAAGCTCACACCCCCCAGTCTTACTGCCCAAGCCACGCCCCTGGCGACGCACAGCAACAAGTGACTGCTGTAGAAATACAATATCTATCATCGTGCCATTGCAGCATGGACTCGAGGGTGCCCCGTGCCATGCACTGTAAAGTAAAATCCTTCACATTTGGTAAATACATTGCAGTTGCCTAAGCACTGGCAGGAATAAACATATCTAACAGGGTGCAGGGCTGACCTGAGAAACCTCCAGTCTCATTCGAGATACCCCGAAATGTCCTTCGAAGGCGAGGCGTGCCTTGTAGGGTGGTTGTGAATATCTGCGTTCCGTTTCTACTTCTGGACCATCGGTGCTGATTGTGGGGGCAAGAAGGTGTTTCCCTGCAGGCTTGTTTCAACTTGTCAGTGCGGAGCATCATGACTTGTGTTCTCTTTCTGTTTCTAGTCGGACATCGATAACGACCTTGTCGGAGACTCCTGTGATACCAACCAAGACAGGTATGTCTATTCAGAACACCAGCAAAAGTAATTATGCTTCTTTCAAACAGCAGTGAAAAGGTGTCAGAGGAATCAAAATGGATCTTCCGTAAGGCATGGGTCACAGGCTCACATCACAGCCCGGTTGAAAGGGTTGAGTTTGTAACTTTGGATGGAGGAGACAGGGGCTCATTCAGACGCACCCTCCTTTTATCCCCTGACTGCCCCACGCCCAGTTCCTCCAGTGCACTTGCTGGGAGTTTAGCCAGCAGAGAAAACTCAACATCTTAGGCAGCAGTATAAGACCTTCTGCAGGAGGGAAAAGGAAGCCATTCAATGCATTGAATAACTGGAAATAAATAAAAACAAGCATTGAAAATGCAATAGGTCTCGTCTTTGATTAATTTACAGCCATTTGCTTTGCTAATTGTATTGCATAGCAAATCAAATGGCTTTAACTTAATCAAAGGCGAGACCTATTCCATTTTTAATGCTTTTTGTGTGTGTTTTGGGCTCTGGTAGGGCAGTCAGCTGTTTTGCGAGGATGCACATGAGCCTCAGTTAGGGGCAGGCCCTAGTGTGCAGTATTAGAGACCCTTTCTATGCAAGCCAATCCAGCACATGTTCTAGGCTGAAGGGGTTGCTGCATTTAAGGGGTGTGAGGGCCCTTCATCTCCTCAGAAGCAGAGTATTGAGCCTTCAACTCGTGCAGAGGCTGAAGGAGAGGAGGATGTTCTCAGGGGCCGATAGATGCAGGGACAGGAACTTAAGGAGGTTCTGCAGCACTGATCCACACGGCACGCAGATACAATCACACACGCACATACACACACAGACTCACAGATCCAGACACACCCCATCAGACAAACACACAGAGACCCACACATGCATGCACACACATACAAATACAGATCCAGACACACAAACAGACAGGCCCACGCACGCACACATGCGTGCATACACGACCTCATGCACACATGTAATCACGTACACACTAAGATGCAGAGAAGAGAGCCACGATGAAGTGTGCAGATCAGAAGGGGATAGGCAGAACACCTTCCCGCCCTCACCCAGTCCCTATAAATCATTCAAACATGGACCCACTCTCTGGGCTGAGATCCCGGGTGACTCCATAAAAGGAGGAGCAGGAGAGAGGGGCGCCTGGTGCCGCCAAATACCAACTTGGGCACTCTCCACTGTGCCACCCCACGCAGACACAGGGGCCGCTGGCACCGCCGAGTTCAGATGAGCCGTGCAGGGGTAATCCGATGCAGTGAATATATGATGCATGGGTACTCTGAGGCTGATGCACCGTGAATGTCTGGCTCTGTCAACACTGGGGGCACCACACGGGGGCTGACGGGGGTCAGCGGTACATGGGTGCTCACTCTGTGCATACGGAGGTCAGGGTGACCTGCACTTACCGGTAGCTGTGGACAGTAGCAGCAGCCCAGCTCCTGTCCCTATGTGCCGTAGTCGCAGCAGCAGGCAGAGCCCCGGTGCATGAAACTACTCGCCACTAATGATCTGTACAAACCACAGTGTCACAAGGCATACTCGTCCAATTCCTTCAGCGCCTACGTTTGTTTTTTTGATTGTTTTCCTATCTCACTTACGGAGTGCGTAGACCAGTTGCATCTCCCCGTTTCTTTTAGTGGGCGATGAGATCAGGGACTGTGGGGGCGAGGGGTGCCTGCACCTCTATTTAAGGAAAAGGGGCACACCACACACAACATTCACCAGAGACCTGCAGCCCCCACTCCAGAGTGTGTGCCCTTTGCAAACACTCCAAGAGGCAGACAATGGGAATGGTTCTCCGGGGCCCCCACCAATCCCCAACTCCTACTGTTTAAATACAACCACAGAAAGAAGCGAAATATACACTTCAATTTAGGAGTTCATAAATCAGCGGCAGATGGAACCGTAAAAGACACCAGGCGGGCCGAGAAAGGTAAATGTTAGCCGGTTCCCACGGAGGAGCCGTGGCGAATGCGGCTCGGCCAAGAGATGGTGGTGGGGGCGCAGGGAAAGGACCCCTGGCACACCAAACATGACAGAGGTATTGTGTGCAATGGCGAGACCAACAGGCTCTGGGGAACCTTGCTGGGATGGGGGGCGTCTGCCTAGCGCTCTGAAACTCATGCATAGCGCTGTACAACTAAAACCTCGACAATTATACCAATCAATAGAAGAAAGCACGATCAGAGACTGTGGGGGCAAGGGGTGCCAGCACCTCTATTTAAGGAAAAGGGGCACACCACACACCACACACAACATCCACCAGAGACCTGCAGCCCCCACTCCAGAGTGTGGGCCCCTTGCAAACACTCTAAGAGGCAGACGATGGGAACGGTGTCCACGGGGCCCTCACCAATCCCCAACTCCTACTGTTTTAATACAACCACAGAAAGAAGCGAAATATACACTTTAATTTGGGAGTTCATAAATCAGCGGCCGATGGAACCGTAAAAGACACCAGGCAGGCCAGGAAAGGTAAAAGTTAGCCGGTTCCCACGGAGGACACGTGGCGAATGCGGCTCGGCCGAGAGATGGTGGTGGGTGCGCAGGGAAGGACCCCCGGCACATCAAACGTGACAGAGGTATGGTGTGCCAAGGCGAGACCAACAGGCTCTGGGGAACCTTGCTGGGATGGGGGGCTTCTGCCTAGCGCTCCGAAACTCGTGCATAGCGCTGTACAACTAAAACCTCAACAATTATACCAATCAATAGAAGAAAGCATGTTTAACGTGCCCAGTGGTATATGGCCGGGGGGGTCTTTTTTTTATTCAACCGGATAGACTGAATGAGAAGCAGCTTGACTGCATGAGCACCCAATGGATATAGCGCCCAATGCATGTAGCGCCCATATAAGCCAAGAACAGAGGAATGAAAAGCGCGTCAGCCATTGTTGAAGGCAAACGCGGTAATAGGAAAAAGAAGTGCTTAGCGGCTAATTAAGAGACATTGTCTCCTGCCGCAAGTAAAAGATCGAATCTCGGTAGGCGGGGCCAAAAGCGGACTGGTGGCAACCCTCAGTGTAATGATTGCCTCTGGTGCAATCATTACACTGTGTTTTGCATCATCCATGATGCAAAACGACGCTCACCAATCAAAATTGTAGGTGGAACAGCGACACGACTTCTGGAATCGTATCGATTCCAAGAAGTCCTCGCATGGCGAGGGCAGCGCATGCACGCTGCTAACGCCAGGCGAGACCTAAAAACACAGTTTAGATAAATTCTTTCTCGATTATTAATTCAATAAGCACACATTTCGCGGCCAATATTGATGTAGAATTTAAAAAAGAAAGTAGGTAAAGTACATTAGTTCCATCATTTTCTATGATCGTTTCATCTTCAGAGACAACAAAGATTCAATAGGTGCAGCCAGGCAGAAAGGTGCGGAGGAGGACATCAAAGACTTCTGCAGAGCTAAACTTGGTGAACATGAACGCGGCAACGAACCTAAGCAGAAACTATTACCTACTGAGAATGGGGATTCTAAACCTAAGGAGGCCTCTTTGAGTCCCTGCGTTTGAGGCCAAATTCTCAAAACTACAACATTCAAATGTCATTGTGCAGGAAACAGTGAATGTGGAAACAGGGCGATCATTCACATTGGCAACGGTGTAAAGTTGTTCACCAAAATAAATCCTATGTTAACAGAAATTCAATCCCTAAATAGGACTCTGGGCTCTGGTGACATTCACAATGAGTCTGTTCTTCCACTGTTCTTGGCTGCTTCTGTATATGTGGTGAAACATCTGCTCCTCAGCTGGGACAAGGAAAGGTTGGGACAGAAAGGGGCACATGATTGGCCAGGAGACATCAGAGGGAAAAAGAAAAGGATCTGAGAAAAAGAGGCCAAAGAGAAATTAGAGATAGGGACAGTAACAGAGAAAGTGGTGGAGAGAGGTGCAGAAAGATATTGTATTGTAGCCTTTATGTAGCATTGTGCGGCACTGAAGATAATTATCTAACACACGCTTCTCCAATGAGTAGTTCTGGATACTCGTAGCTCTCCAGTTACCTGTAAGTACCTCTTGAGTACAGACCTGCCTACAAAATTATAGGTTTTTGCTTGGTTGAATTAATATATGTGCACCAAGATTTAAAATATGAGAAATGTGTGTGATTTCAGTCATAAACTGATGTTTGGAGAAAAATGGCTGAAATTCCAAAATATACTTAAAGCTAATATTTGAGTGATATCATACAGTTTTAGGGAGTCTGATGCAATGAGGTGATCTTGCTGATAATCTTGCATGAGGTGGACACAAATATAATCTTGTCTCAAGTGGTCACTATTGCATCACTAATATTAGCAGCTTGGGATGATTTTCATCAAATATAAGTAGCTGTTTCTACAGAAAAAGTCAGAGCCCCCTAATCTGTCGGGAGATTTTGGAGTCATGTGTGAGTGCCCAGAGAGGTGCTCTTAAGTCTTGTCTTAGGCTACAGTTCCTAGCAGTGTGATGGAAAGAGAAGGTGAATGTTTTTATTTTTATTTATAATCAACATCTGAACATAAGACACATCATGACCACATTAGTATAGAAAGAAAAGACCAGTGTCCCTGCTATATACAAAAACCCGACTCTTTTGTTTTTTCACCAGCATGTCCCAGTCTATTTAGAGTTAGAGGGTATTTCCAGTTCCACAGAACAGTCACAGGACAAGCAAGCATTTGCAATGCAATAGGTCTCGCATTTACACGAGTTTACGCTATTGGCATTGTAAATGACAACGCCTTTTATTTATGTTTTAAAAACCAAAATATAAATAAAAGGCATTGTCATTTAGAATGCCAATAGCTCAAACTCGCGTAAATGCGAGACCTATTGCATTGCAAATGCTTGTTTCCTTTCTGATCTAGTTTCCAACAATCTAATATTTTTGTTCACACTCAGAGAGCACAGGTTCCGTCACAGAGATCTCCGTTCATTGTAGGCAGGCTGGTTTCTATAGTTGAATTCTGCTGCCACTGCAGTCTGCACGCCCACAATGAAAAAGGTCACCGTGGGAAGAATGAACACGTTTAGCCAATCAGCATTAAGAATCTACCTGGCAATAACGAATTCAAGTAAAAATATATTCTAAAAAGTTTATGATCAAATGGCACAACATGGTAAAAGCAATTAGCGGTGTGTAATTGAAAGATGCAACACGTAAGTTTGCAGCTGAATAGCAAACCTGCAAGTAGGCCAATGTACACAGACTTATGATGTTTGTAATCTACGGGGCTGCTGCACCCAGACACTACTGCTTGTAAGGATGGTGAGAGTAGAGTATTCTGGCAAAGTAGGTTGGGGTTATCCTTTCACGTAAGTGAAATGACTGACACACTAACAACACCCCCTCAGAAAAAGACATACTTTGTAAAAGAGCAAAGGGGTTCTCAACTGTGCTGTAATGAATTCCAGGCTCTGCAGACAGACACAGACGCACACAAATACTCACCGGAAGACCGACAGCAGAAAGCTCAATAAAAAGTACAACTGAACACCTGTACTAGGCTGAACGAGCCCCATTACATACCAAATGGTTCACAAACTCAAATATAGAGTATGCGTGGTTTTCACACTCCAGCCCTCACCTCCACTCCAAAATAAACTGGGTCAAATTTAAGTAGTCAACACTGCAAAACTGACGAGATAAATCTCTAACAGTTACACAAATGTACGAACAAGCATAGAAACACACACTAATGTACAGACTGGGGAGAGGTACATAAGAGCAGTTGGGGGCAGTGGATTCGGTTTATTGTTCTTAATAAACGTTTGATTTACCTGTCGGTGCATTTATACTGTAGGTGTATTGCCATTATTCTCTTGCTATTGCATGCCCTGTGCATCTTCAATGAAAATTATATAAATAAAAAATGCAATGAAACACGCACGCACCAGTACCGCCCGCATCACTACCAAGACCAGTAAAATGCCATTTAGGCGGTCCTGAAAGGCAGAGGGAATATGCTACAGCGATGATCATACGACCACAGGGTCGTTCCAGCTCCCGCCTATCCCTGCAGCTGTTCATTCTACAAATACCAACGTTTTCAAGCTGTGACGAGGGAAATGTGGCTTAAGGCTAGACAAGAGCTTTGTAGAGTCAATCCTGAAAAGTGTGAAGCCTTTACCGAAATAAGAGCTCCGTGTCATCTCGTCACAGCCTATTCTGTGTAAGCACGTGTTGGGAGAGCAATTTTAATTGGTCATTTTACCACTCTCAAAGTACTCCTAAAACTCTGTGCAAGGGAGAGCCACATTAAAAATGATCAATCCTACATTCTCACCCACCCCTCAATGGGTTCGGTTCCTGAGACGGAGCTCAATGTCTCACCCATGATTCCAACTCCCGCAGCCTGAAGGCTGTCTTTCAGCCATGAGGAGTGTACAACAAGAGCTGTGCTTACATTACTGCCCTTTGCAGGACCTGGTTCACGGTCCCACATCACTCAAACTAACTAATGGGAGCTCTAGCCAGCTCTTGACCCACTACTGACAACAGTCAGGGTACCACCCTGACCCTGGCGAAGCAGAATCCAACCCTGTACCCAGAGTTTTGGCCCCACTGTATAGTGATGCCTCACTCTGAGTGTCTATCCCAGGAAATACCCATTGTACAAAGTCTAAACCATGGCAAGAATCTCATCTTGCTGCTTAGGACTCCACACTTATAATATTGCATTGTATTTGGATTTATATAGCGCTTACCACCCCATACGAGACGCAGCACTTTATGTGGGAAACAAGCCGACTCCGAGACTGCTGATGTCGTGCAGGGTCCCCGGGAGCTCCCGAGATGATCTGGAGCCAACAGGGGGAGGGAGGGAGGGAAAGTGAACGCGCGCCATGTGCGCGCTGTGTTTATATGCCGCGTACACATCTCCTGTCCTATCTGACGCGTGCAGATGATCTGGAACCGACAGGGGGAGGGAGGGAAAGTGCGCCATGCGCGTGCTGTGTTGAAACGCCAGCCCTACGCGGGGACAGGAGATGTGCATGCGTACGGAGTGCACATCTCCTGTCCCTACGCGTGCGCATCTCCTGTCTCCCTTCCGCCCAAAAAACGAAGACAATAGATCTCGCCAAGGAGAGCAACGCATGAGCTGCGTCGCTAGGCGAGACCTAAAAAGGGCCATGTCTAGCACTGCTGTAGTTCATGTGAGTGGTAATATGAAAGATTCTGTCTGATGAATCCCAGAGTAACAGTAATCCACTGGCTCTTTGGCCTTACATCTATGTCCGTCTCGATCTAGTGACAGGCTACAGTAGCATGATCCCAGCTCAGGGACCTCCCTCGGCCCTGTAACATGGCACCAGCCTCCATCTAGTGTCAGGCCACAATAGCGTGACTTCAGCTCAGTGACCTCCCTCGGCACAGCAACATGGCACCAGCCTCCATCTAGTGACAGGCCTCAATAGCATGATCCCAGCACAGGGACCTCCCGCGACCCAGCAACATGGCACCAGCTTCCATCTAGTGACAGGCCACAATAGCATGATCCCAGCTCAGGGACCTCCCTCGGCACAGCAACATGGCACCAGCCTCCATCTAGTGACAGGCCACAATAGCATGATCCCAGATCAGGGACCTCCCGCGACCCAGCTACATGGCACCAGCCTCCATCTAGTGACAGGCCACAATAGCATGATCCCAGCTCAGGGACCTTCCTCGGCACAGCAACATGGCACCAGCCTCCATCTAGTGACAGGCCTCAATAGCATGATCCCAGCTCAGGGACCTCCCACGACCCGGGAACATGGCACCAGCCTCCATTTAGTGACAGGCCACAATAGCATGATCCCAGCTCAGGGACCTCCCTCGGCACAGCAACATGGCACCAGCCTCCTTCTAGTGACAGGCCACAATAGCATGATCCCAGCTCAGGGACCTCCCTCGGCACAGCAACATGGCACCAGCCTCCATCTAGTGACAGGCCTCAATAGCATGATCCCAGCTCAGGGACCTCCCACGACCCGGGAACATGGCACCAGCCTCCATCTAGTGACAGGCCACAATAGCATGATCCCAGCTCAGGGACCTCCCTCGGCACAGCAACTTGACACCAGCCTCCTTCTAGTGATAGGCCACAATAGCATGATCCCAGCTCAGGGACCTTCCTCAGCACAGCAACATGGCACCAGCCTCTTTGCCTGTGATATTGCCAAGGCCATGTACCTCCTGTGTGTAGCTGGGGTTTCCCACACCCATTGTTACCCTCAGGTCTCGGGGTACATCGTGGCCATTCATCGTGGTTAATGCAAACCCAAAGGTTGATGAGCACCAGTTGGGTAAGCTCTAGACGGGTCATGGCTAAAACCCAAATCATACTGGAACCTTGCACATGCATGTGAGGGTAAGAGACAAAGCTCTTGGTAGGTTGCTCCTCAGACAGCACAAGAACGAAGTGTTCCACCCAGTGTTACTCGTCTTTCCCTACTCCTGTGAGTGAGCCCAATCCTTTTTCTTAGATCCCTGAGACCCTTCCTCTTTCTATATTGTGGGAGGTGTCCTTATTATGCTCTTCTAGAATTTTACCACAATTTACACCTTCATTATTAGTAGAAAATTACATTTCAGGATAAAAAACAGGCAAGGTGGTGAAAGGACAAATATCCTGCTTTTATTGTTTTGTCTAGGACTGCAGCGTGGCATAGACTGAAAAGATTGGAGGTAGCTGACATCTGAAATATATGAGTCTGTGTGAATGCAGAGGCACTGTACCATCTGCACTATCTGTTTATTTCATGTCCAATAAACATTATCACGGTTGACTGTTTGGATCAACGCTGTTTAACTTTTGTTTGGAAACAACCAACCAAGCACTCATCTTTCTACACACCATTCAGAAGTTAAGTAAGAGGAAGAAGGCTCTGTTGTAAATTGCCTTTCTTGACTGCAGTCAAGCTTCTGATGCAACCAAGAGAACAATGTCTCTCACGAACAATTAAAAAAACAGGCACCTCCTTATCATAATCATACAGTTCTATGGCAAAGCCTTCAAAGTCAGGGATAGTCTTCAAAGCCACTGCAGTGATGTAGTATATTAGTGGCAAGAAACCTATCATCATTTATGCCCTTTCGTCTATATATAGTATATTAGTCGCAAGACACCCACCGTCATTTATGCCCTTTCGTCTATATATAGTATATTAGTCACAACACACCTACAGTCATTTATGCCCTTTCGTCTATATATAGTATATTAGTGGCAAGACACCCACCGTCATTTATGCCCTTTCGTCTAGTTATAATATATTAGTGGCAAGACACCCACCGTCATTTATGCCCTTTCGTCTAGTTATAGTATATTAGTGGCAAGACACCCACCGTCATTTATGCCCTTTCGTCTAGTTATAGTATATTAGTGGCAAGACACCCACCGTCATTTATGCCCTTTCGTCTAGTTATAGTATATTAGTGGCAAGACACCCACCGTCATTTATGCCCTTTCGTCTAGTTATAGTATATTAGTGGCAAGACACCCACCGTCATTTATGCCTTTTCGTCTATATAAAGTATATTAGTCGCAAGACACCCACCGTCATTTATGCCCTTTCGCCTATATATAGTATATTAGTGGCAAGACACCCACCGTCATTTATGACCTTTCGTCTATATATAGTATATTAGTGGCAAGACACCCACCGTCATTTATGCCCTTTCGTCTAGTTATAGTATATTAGTGGCAAGACACCCACCGTCATTTATGCCCTTTCGTCTAGTTATAATATATTAGTGGCAAGACACCCACCATCATTTATGCCCTTTCGTCTATATATAGTATATTAGTGGCAAGACACCCACCGTCATTTATGCCCTTTCGTCTAGTTATAGTATATTAGTGGCAAGACACCCACCGTCATTTATGCTCTTTCGTCTATACACCAGTAACTTCTACGGCACCCACTATCAGCCATGACCTGAAAAAAATACAGCTTCCAATACTTCTCTATGCTCGATTTTTGTGGGATGAACCCTTAAAATTTGAAGGCCCACGAGAGAAACAATCTTTATAGAGAATAAGCTCAAATTCAGCATTGATAAAACCAAAGGTAAAGAAACAAGAGCTAGAGGACACAGCTCAGAGACAACCAACATTTACAGTACTGAAAACAGAAGTAGGAAGAGTAAATGAATTCCCCTATCTGTGTCTCAAACACATGCAACAAAACGGCCGGAAACTACAAAATAATGAAAGGATAAGCAGAGTGAAAGGCCAGATAAAGGGTACAATTTTTTTTGAAGAAAAGGCAATAACGCCCTGCCCCATCTGAAAAAAGTCTTACACGCAAAAAGTGGTAAAATGTTCTCAAATAGAGTAAAACTCTTGGGCTTGAAAAACATACACAAGGTTTAGGACAACTCACAAATGATATATCCAAATGCCTCCTTTACCTGTCTTTCGCAAACACCAATTGTGGTCCTAGAAATAGTCATAATGTTGTTGACATACATGCGTGATCAAACATCTTTGATGCCAGATGATTGTGCGAGCGACCGTTCCACCAGCTGAACAAACATCTTGAGTGATAGAAGCAGGAGGGGTACCCAAGTCCGAAAGGCAGAATCATCTTGTACAAATGCAAAGCAAATAAATATATATCAACGGGATTCGATTTTGTGGACACCACACAGTAAGGTCATGTGACGTGGCCTGTGTGTAGGAGAGGCATCCTCGTGGCTTTCCAGGTGCATCCCTTTGTTTCTTGGGATCACTGGGGTGGCAATGCCCTCTGTGCAGGAGGGGCACCCTCGTCTATCAACCAGTGCCACTATCTGGCTCTTTGATTCACTGGGTGGCAATGCCCTCTGTGCAGGAGGGGCACCCTCGTCTATCACCCAGTGCCACTATCTGGCTCTTTGATTCACTGGGTGGCAATGCCCTCTGTGCAGGAGGGGCACCCTCGTCTACCACCCAGTGCCACTATCTGGCTCTTGGATTCACTGGGGTGGCAATGCCCTCTTTGCAGGAGAGGCACCCTCGTCTACCACCCAGTGCCACTATCTGGCTCTTGGATTCACTGGGGTGGCAATGCCCTCTTTGCAGGAGAGGCACCCTCGTCTATCACCCAGTGCCACTATCTGGCTCTTGGATTCACTGGGGTGGCAATGCCCTCTATGCAGGAGAGGCACCCTCGTCTATCACCCAGTGCCACTATCTGGCTCTTTGATTCACTGGGGTGGCAGCACCCTCTGTGCAGGAGGGGCACCCTCGTCTACCACCCAGTGCCACTATCTGGCTCTTGGATTCACTGGGATGGCTATGGTCTGTGTGCAGGAGAGGCACCCTCGTCTATCACCCAGTGCCACTATCTGGCTCTTTGATTCACTGGGGTGGCAATGCCCTCTGTGCAGGAGAGGCACCCTCGTCTATCACCCAGTGCCAATATCTGGCTCTTTGATTCACTGGGGTGGCAGTGCCCTCTGTGCAGGAAGGGCACCCTCGTCTATCACCCACTGCCACTATCTGGCTCTTGGATTCACTGGGATGTCTATGTTCTGTGTGCAGGAGAGGCACCCTCGTCTACCACCCAGTGCCACTATCTGGCTCTTTGATTCACTGGGGTGGCTATGGTCTGTGTGCAGGAGAGGCACCCTCGTCTATTACCCAGTGCCACTATCTGGCTCTTGGATTCACTGGGGTGGCAATACCCTCTGTGCAGGAGAGGCACCCTCGTCGATCACCAAGTGCCACTATCTGGCTCTTGGATTCACTGGGGTGGCAGTGCCCTCTGTGCAGGAGAGACAACCTCGTCTATCACCCAGTGCCACTATCTGGCTCTTGGATTCACTGGGGTGGCAGTGCCCTCTGTGCAGGAGGGGCACCCTTGTCTACCACCCAGTGCCACTATCTGGCTCTTGGATTCACTGGGATAGCTATGGTATGTGTGCAGGACGGCCATCCCCATGGCTGTTGCAGTGCCTACATATACACCGGGAAGTCTAAATAGGGCATCTGACAGAGTGCGCTTGGTGTCATACGCTCATGTATTTTTTCGACATAGTCCCTGATGGCGGTGGCCCAAGCTGCCTATATCACTGGCTATAGGGAAACTAACATACATATGAGAGGCAGGTCCCGCGGGTAGGGATCATTACAATCAATCATGCATGGTGCATTACTGATCCCACATCCTCTGTAGCCCGTGTGACCCTCTCACTCACTAGAATGAGGATCCAGAATGTATTTTACTTAATTTTCCTGGGAACCGAGATATGTGCCCTCTCTGTGAATCCTGGGGCTTCTCCTGCCTTTCCTAATGATAGTATCAGAGAAGAAACTGAATGAGGAAAGCTACTCCCAGCCAACTGCTTTAGCTTGTTTGGTTTCCAATACAAAAATACCTTGCCATAGAGCGATAATGATCATACCTTCTAGCTTTGTAATTTTAATTGCAGTCGCATTTGTATAGCATTTCTCACCCTTGGCGAGACACGTTTCTGTGTTTTTCTTGGCAACGACCACTGGAGGGCGTCAGTAATGCACATTTAAACATTGTCGACTCCCCACCCCCTTCTATTCCTTTTCCACTTCTGATCATGGTGTATAGCAATTTTACAATTAAGAAAATGTGCTTTAGGTTAGAAAAAAATACCATAAAAAAGGTACTCCCTGACAAGTGTTTACCTTGTTTGGTTTCCAATGCAAAAAATACCTTGCCATATATCGATGATGTTCATACTTTCTAACTTTGTAATTGTAATTGCAGTCGCATTTGTATAGCGTTTCGCCGTTTCACACCCTTGGCGAGACGCGTGCACTCGCCATGCACTTCTCACTTCGACCCCTCGCTGTTTCTGTGTTTTTCTTGGCAACGACCACTAGAGGGCGTCAGAAATGCAGATTTAAAGATTTTCGAGCCCCCCCCCCCACCCCACACGCCCTTCTATTCCTTTTTCAATTCTGATCAGGGAGTATAGCAATGTTCCAGTTAAGAAAATGTGCTTTAGGTTAGAAAAACCAACCATAAAAACAAGTACATTGCCAAAAATGTTTCACTGTAAACTCCTACTAATAAATTCAATCTTCAAACATTTAAGTAATCAGTGTATAACAAATTGTGAATTGATGTGGGACATACATAGGTGAGCATTTAGGACAAGGGGCTCTGGTGCAGGCAGGTGCATGCCATTCTTTGGGCTCGGCTTGGTGTGAGGTCTGATTGCTTCTTCTCTCTGCACGCTGCAGCGATGGCGATGGACACCAAGACAGCACAGACAACTGCCCCAACGTCATCAACAGTGCCCAGCTGGACACCGACAAGGATGGACTGGGTGACGAGTGTGATGATGACGATGACAACGATGGGATTCCAGATATCATTCCACCGGGCCCTGACAACTGCAGACTGGTGCCCAACCCGGGGCAGGAGGACGACAACAGTAAGCTCCCCGCACTATGCCTTCATTCATAGACACGCGCCCTTTGTAAACTCACCGCTGGGTCTACATTACCCAGCATTTGAAATGAGACCAGGGATCAGGGCGAGCTGGCAACTGCAATGACCTTTTATATTCACCATCATTCTGGACTGACTGGCATTCAGGCATCATTCCTCCTAGAAAGAGTTTCAGTAACCATCCCGTGCTACCAACATATGTTTATCATACAATTCAACCCCTTTAGACAGCGCATGTCAGGTGACTGCTTTCTGCTGATCTGTGATTGGGCGAGTGCGGTCAGGGACCTCCTGCCAGTTTTAGAGTGGAGCACAGCATTGCCCTCTGAACCTTGGCAGCAGAGCACAGAGTAAGACATCCTAAGTATGGGGTCTCAATGGACAACTTCCTGCCCACTGTGAATCAATAGAGATGGCACTAAACAGAGGTAGAACTCAAGAGAAGATGCTTGGCTGACGCTGGGGATTTCCTTTTTACTCCATTACTGCCCGGTGGCAAAAATCCGTCTTGTGCACGTAAACCTTGGAAACCTGTGAAACCATCACATATGAATAACATTAATGCTCCTTGATATGTGGATACATTTCTTGTAGGTAATTACTGCCCTGTGCAGAACTACTCCACACACATATTTTTTCCAATGTACATTACAATAAGAAATAACAATAATAAAATACCTGTAATAAAAAAGGACCCCTTAGCGGCACTTATATAACCCCTTTTCCCAGTCCCATACACGATGACGCCCGGAAAGCAGAATTCCCACAATGATTACTTTGTTTCATTCATTTTTATTCAGTTTAAAATCCTCTCGGGATCATGGATGTACCCACAGAATCCGGATCAATCATCTTTATCATAAATCCTTTGCAGTGGCGGCTGGTAGGGAACGGTGGTAGGGGGGGCGGGGGAAGGTTTGGAAGGTTAGGAAAAAAGAAAGAGAAAAGTAAACTTACTTGGTGATCGCCATCGCCAGCCGCCGCCTCTCCTCTGAGCAGAAACTAGGAAGCTCCCAGACTTCCGTGACCAATCACAACACTGCCTTAAGCAGCGTTGTGATTGGTCTGAGTGCCGTGGTTCGGCAATCAGATGGCGACTGGGAGGCTGGGAATGTTCTCCACTAAGGCTGTATACTACAGCCTGTAGAGAACATGCACAGTGCACATGATGGTTTGGCTGGCCAAAGACAGGGCACCACCCCTCATCAGCCAGGTCAGCTTGAATCCAGTGGCGCTATGAGCACCGGACCCACGTCTCGGCATACCCTTCCCACTTAGGGCGACAAAAGCATAAGGGACAAAAGCATAAGGAACAAACGATGGACGGAATGCTGAACAATGCAAATATTTATCCCCAGTCACAAAGTCACATATTCTATTGTTCTTTTGCTCACCAATCCACCCCAGTTTGAACCAGCCATATGCAAATCAGTCTTGACCCTGCTCGACATGGGAACAGCCCAGCTTGAACTGCCAAGCCAGGTCCTCCCTTGACCGGAAACAAGCATCCTGGAAACAGCTTCGGGCATCACCTGTCATCAGCCAGGCTAGCTTGAATCCAGTGGCAAAGTGAGCAAGGGACCCATGTCTGGGCATACCCTGCCAACTTAGGGTAAGCAGAAGGAGATGATGGACAGAACGCTGAAACTTTTCAAACACCCACCCCCAGTCACAGATCTGGGTTGAATCCATCATCGTTCTTTAGCTCACTTTGCCACCCCAGTTTAGACACAGTAATATGCAAATCAGTCTGACCCTGTGCCTCATGGGAACAGTCCACCCCAAACTGCCAAGCCAGGTCTTCCCTCAACCTGAAACAAGCATCCTGGGACGGGTTTCGGAGTTATAACTCCAGCACACTAATTATGATGAAGAGCTATGCCAGTGATGACCATGCATGATATTTGCAAACATTACATCACAATAACATTATACTTGACTTCAAAAAACATACCCTTGTAAAATATACATGAATAGGCAGCCATCCACCCCAGGCTTTAGACTTCAGTTTACCTGGCGACGCGTGTAAGCAACCTCCCTCACTGCACCTAAGCACCCAAAAACTAAGAATAAGCTGCAGCCAGTCTCAGTGGCGTAACAGGCTCCAGGGTACCCTCAGATACTGTGCACCGGTGGCAGCTGAGAGCTTCTGACTGGGTCCGGAGTGTGTGGGGCCCCCTCCATGCACTTTGCAGGGAGACCCCCCTCGAGTTTCGTTACGCTACTGGCCAGTCTATGGTCGTTGACGAGGGTATCCCCTTGTGACTAGGACTGGTACACCAACGGAGGCTACATCTAGGGATTAGGGGCCTTTCAAACTTTTGCCAAAAATCAAAAAGCGCAGGGGAACCACCGGGGACACAAAGAAGAAATGAGAGGGGCACCAGCTGCACATATTATCTTGGAATTTCATACTTAGTGTTGGTCACACTCTGCATCTAAAATTATTGCTATCCTGCTGTAGCATTCAAAGTACAGTTTAGTCAATCTAGCCCTATGTGCTTCGCGCCTTCCACGTTAATGCCAGTAGTCATCTTTGTTCTGAGCTCTCAGCATGTCCCCTCATCGTCCTATATTTCTGATTTTTGACCATCTTGTTTTTATTCAAACTTATCCTATATCACTAGGAATGTTAAAGATTGGTGCATATTTCTAAATAATAGCTGTTCCTGCCTTTTCCTAATCTGGCAGGTGATCACATCCCTGCCACTCATACATCTCAATGCTGATTTTTGATGCTTTGCTCTTCCAGGTGATGGTGTGGGTGATATCTGCGAGTCGGATTTTGACCAAGACACGGTCATAGATCGGATTGATGTGTGCCCAGAAAATGCAGAGATTACCTTGACCGATTTCAGAGCCTACCAGACTGTTGTCCTCGATCCCGAAGGAGATGCCCAAATCGATCCAAATTGGATAGTGTTGAACCAGGTATTACTGCAATCCATTTGTATAACTATTTAGCTAGTAAGGGCTTGGGTACATTTTTATGCCAGATACTTCCCAAAATGAAACATGTACTTTCTGACTTGTTTCATTGAACTAGAGAATGAGTTGTTGGTACACATTTTTGGGAATTAAAAAAAAATCTCTTTAATTTTATGCATTTGTATACATTTGATTCAAATTCCGCTATTTGTGAGTGAGTAAGTGACTTATTTTCATTAATTATATCCAACTACACCATTATTATTCACAGAGCAAAATAAACTAAATTGGCACAGATTATATTGACTGTGTGTTTTGGTGATTAGTGTCGCCTGAGCAAAATATAGCCTTGGAAATTAAAAAATAAAGTTTTGCCTTTTTCTTCTTAAAAAAAACTTGTTGGTCATGCAGTTATGTTTAACTGAAATACAAACAGAATGAGCCTGAGAGGTTTCATCTCATTGGGTTTCAAGTAAAGTAAAGCTTTGCTATATTTGTGCACTGTGGGCCAGATGCACGACCATTAAGTTTAGTGAGTTGCAAATTGTGCAATATTGCAACTCACAATTTGTGACTCGCTAAACTTAATGTACAACAGTGTCTGAGACACTGTTTGCGATTCCCAGTGGGGTCGCAAATTGCATGCCTCATGAATAGTAATGAGGCTGTTGCAGTTTACGACCCCATTGGGAATGGCTGGCACTCCCAGGGATGGTGGCCTGCTGGGGTCAGCAGACCACCATGTCTGTGACTGCTTTTTTAATAAAGCAGCTTTTTTTTCTAAATGCATCCCGTTTTCCTTAAGGAAAACGGGATGCATTCAAAAAAATATAATGAAACTTTTCAGTTTCATTTTTTAAGAGCAGGCAGTGGCCCCTGGAACAACTGCCTTCTCTTAAAAAATATTTGCACACCCATTCACAAAGGGGGAGGGGCCCCCTGGGAACCCTTTCCCGTTTGCGAGTGGCTTACCACCCTTTGGAAAAGGGTGGTAAACTGTGAGTGTTTTGCGACCGCAAATGCAATCACAAAACAATCATACATAGGTTTGAGACTCGCTATTAGGAAGGGAAGCCCTTGGCACGCCCCTTCCTAATAGCGAGTCGCAAACCATATTTTGCGAGTCGCTAATAGGTTAGCGACTCGCAGAATATGGTTGGTACACGGGACTGACCAATTTTGCTGTCGCAAACAGGCACAATGTCCGTTTGCGACTGCAAAAAATGGTCGTACATCTGGCCCTATATCTCTTGGACCCCACTGCTAAACGCCTACATCGACTTCGCCAGGTGGATCGATGGATGCAGTTACCTAATTGTGTATATGAATTCCTGCAGTTAGAAGCGAACACAGCCTTCACTATGTTAGCTCTTCTAACAATGGTACTCACATTGTATTAGTTTACTAGAGAGCTCCATTTTAATTTGCCACATGACTACAGAAATTCACAGTGTATGACTGATATTGCGAAATTGATGTAGAAAGTCACAGAAAGCTAAACTTCCTGTCCATGGCCCTTTACTCATTCAAACAATCACTTTATCAATATTATGCAAAATTCCAATTTCTCTTTCAGGGCATGGAAATTGTCCAGACTATGAACAGCGATCCCGGTCTAGCAGTTGGTATGTCCAAATTCCCTGCCGTCATATAGTGCAATATACATTAGGGCTAAACTTGACCAGACTCATGGCACATTCTATGAGTAATTGGATGTGTGTCGCACTCCCCAGGTTACACCGCGTTCAACGGGGTCGATTTTGAAGGCACGTTCCATGTCAACACGGTGACCGATGACGATTATGCTGGCTTTATATTTGGCTATCAAGACAGTTCGAGCTTCTATGTGGTCATGTGGAAACAGACTGAACAGACTTACTGGCAGGCCACCCCTTTCAGAGCAGTTGCAGAGCCGGGCATTCAGCTAAAGGTAAGTGCGCATTTTAGTGATTATCGCTAGCTACATGTGTTGAAAGTCAAAACTGTTCTTACCTGTTTTTATGAGTAAAATAATTCCAAAGAAACTGAACCGAGTGGTTGATTTTGAAAAATATATCAGTAGTGTGAAACCGAGAGGGACATATTCATAAAAAAAACATCACGGAATGGAGGTGTTTTGGAGTATGCTTCAGAAACTGACATTATAGGTAGTATTCTGCAGCTTTAATAAAAGTAAATTTCAAAGAGGTTGAGATAGAAGTTAAAGAATTAATAGTTGGAGTAAACAATGAGAATATAAATATTCCAAGCTAGTTGAAGTAAGTACATTTCACTGCATTATACAATTTAAACCCGGTTACTAGCATTGTTCAAAAGCAGCAAAATTAAGAGAATAATTAGTTTCTTGCTCTATGAAAAAAGGTTTGTGCCAAAAGAGTAACATGTGAACATGATGCCTTTATTTGCACGCTGATGGGAATTCACAAACTATTCCATGGATGTTTGTCACATATTAGTATTTATTATGTATTAAGCGAATGTACACATAGACTTCATGGCACTAGGAAGATAAAACAGCAGAAGAGAGATAAAATAAATAGGCTAGGTACTGGCCATGCGGGTGTGCCGAGTGCCTTAGAATTGCACCTGCTTAAATAAATGGGTTGTTAATGCCTTACAAAAAGAAAACAGGTAGGGGGTTGAGTAGATTTCCTCTGGAAGCCTGTTCCATTCCCTAGCAGCTCTGACAGAGAAACCTCTGCCCGAAGGTTTTCGTCTGAGTCCTAAGAATAGCCAAATACCTCTAGGTCGCTGCTTCTAAGAAGCCTGTTCTGCGTGAATTTGCACTTTAAGAACTGCACAGCTGTGCCGTGGAGAATGCGATGGGTTATTACCATGGCCTTGAATAGAACTCCTTTCCATACTAGCAGTCAATGACATTGGTTCAAAACTGGAGAAATGTGCTGAATGCGTGAGCTGCCCGGAATTAAGAGGTCCACCACATTCTGGTCCATCAGGAGGATCCTCAGAGTCCTCTTTGATATCCCCAAATAACAAGCATTATCATACTCAGGATGAGATAACGAGAGCTTTTGTTACCGGCATCTAATAAGTATGATCCATAAATGGGAGAATTTGTTTCAACATACTGAGCAGCCAGAAGAAGGTTCTCGCTATCCGAGCTGCCTAATGTCCTAGCAGAGGGTAGGCATAATGGTGAGATGCTGTGGCCTAATGGCTAGAGCAGTCGACCTCGGTGATGGGGAGCCAGGTTTGAGTCTCGGCTAGGACGCTCAACATCCTGTGATTTTGGGCAAATCACTTAATTTCCCCGTGCCTAACAAAAATATTAATGTGTCCATCTGTAACACAATTGGTGTTCATGTAAAGCACTCTTATACCTTTGGGTCGAGGTCGTGGTGTATATAACCCCCCCCCCCCCCAAAAAAAAATCCTGGCAGGCTAAGGGCATGACTCCACACACTCTGGCCAAGCCAAAGGGTCTCATTTGTAATATTGCTTTTAATTACCAATACCTCTGTTTTAGCGGGGTTCAGTTTTTTAAAAAATTGCAAGACATCCATGTGTGAATCCCCACTAACATGTGTGCTAATGTTGTTGGGATACACAGGTACTGACATCGGTTCCTTTCTTTTGGTGCTTCTTAAATATACGCTGCGTATCGTCAGCATACATGTAAAACTGATGTTTCTCTAGTACCACTGCCATAGATGTTGAACAAGAGTGGCGACACAATTGACCTCTGAAGAACTCCACATAAGGAGATCTTGAGCTCTACCATGAAAGGTGGCAGGACTGTGGCCAGTTAGTAACTAGATCACATTCCAGATTTCTTAATCGCTGCAACAATATGGCATGGTCGATGGTGCTGAATGCTGCCGACAGGTCCAATAGGGGCATGGTGGCTGTCCCTCTGTCCTTCATGAGCTGTAAATCTTCTTGGACTGAAAGGATTAGAAGCTCCGTGCTGTGACTGGCCCTAACCTCACTTGTAGGGGATGTACCAGATTATTATCTTCCACATAGGTTTGTAGCTGAGTGAAAAACAGTTTCTCAAAGACTTTTGTTAGAAATGCAGCAGCAAAATTGGTCGATAGTTATTCGGGTCTTCAGAGGATTATGAAGATTTTTTCAGTAGAGGACTGATTTTTTGCAGCCTTTCATTCCCCGGGAACCTTCCCGCTCTGTGTAGAGAGGTTGAATATCTCAGTGATTTCCTCCATCATGCTGAATGCCACCTGTTTCAAAGGTCTGAAGGTGAGCTTGGGGATTTAGCCATGGGGATAGCTTCGGACACGACTGAGCTGGATAGTTCATTGAAATGTGATGATAGTCTGTTGTTCTGAGGATCCGGCCTTTCTTCATTGGGAAAAAAGTTATAAAGTTATGGCCAGTCAGAGCCCATGTAGTCTGCCAATATGCCATCTCTAAGCTTCCGAGTTTTCTCATCAAATAAGTTAGAGAGAGCACTGCATAGAAGGTGCGAGGGAACACAGCCCTCCTGATTGGCTGAACTGTCAACTGCTTGACCACCTTAAAAAGCCCCCAAGGTGCCTTGGCTGCCTTGGATACTGAGGAGAGACAATGTTATATTTCGCTGCCTGAATTTCTTTTCAATAGACGGCCAAGGCTCATGTGTAACATTGTCTAGCGTTGGGATCACAGGTGGCACGGCAGCGGTGTTTTGCCTCGCTGGATCTCGATGTAAGTTCTTGTAGCTTTTTGGAGAACCATGGATTAGCCTTACAAGCAATATTGGTAGTTCTTACTTTATTAAGCAGAACTGGTAGCATGCGGTCCAAGGTTTCCAACAGCCTGGCACGGAGAGCTTCCAGAGCAGCATCTCGTTCGAGCTTAGTCGCCTCCATCTCTTTGGCTCTGCCTCGCTGTGCTCGTGTAGATACAGCTCTAGCCAGTGCATCCACTGAAAAGGATTTCCGATGCCTGGAAAGAGGGATGTTGTTGGATTTAGCATTATATCTTGGTTTAGGTAGCTGAATAGCAAAAGCAATTCCGCTATTGTTAATCCAAGGTAGAGACAGGTACAGGTCAATACCTGTCTTGTGAGGTGATCATGCCATCCACCAGATCTCCCCTCTATTCAACTTGTAAATAGATATACTTGGAGTTTCTGCTTAGAGCAGTCAGACAGTGCTGATTTCCATTCCAGACATGAGCCGTCAATTAGCAAGGGAAGAGGTGGCTACTGGAGTCGCTTGAGATCTATATAGATAATTAAATTTAGGAAAAAGCTCCTTTCTTACCAATAAGTTAATTGGAAACAGAGTTATTTGGCTTAATTAACAATTGGTTGATTAGCAATTAGGACTCATGACTTTAAGAGTGATTTGGTGCTACTTTGTTGTAGCTAGGTTTTCGCTCTACAAATACCAATGCCTACATACATTTGAGAATTAGACGTGGGCAGACTCCAAGGAAGGTGTGGAGAAATCGAGTGAAGCTATGTTTTCTGCCTTCTATGTCTCATCCAGAATTTTGCCTGTTCACTAATCGTGAGAAATCCGGGAGACAAAAATCAATGTTTGCTGACTATGCAATGCATAATGAAAATAGCCACTTACAGGGTAAATATTGAGCAAAAAAAATCCAATATTCTGTAAATGCATTCTGGGGTAAATATGTTTGTGAGCTTTGAGTCACAATATGAACATTTGAACTATTGTATTTCTTCTGGTGTGATTTTTAAGGACATGTTAATCTTGCTGAGTATATGTTTTTGGATCGCCACACAGGGGCCCATTACCTAAGAGGAGCTATTATACTTACCTCCAGGGCCGGACTGGCCATAGCGGGCACCGGACGTTTCCCCGGGTTGCCTCCAGGGTGGGAGCCGGTTTTGGACCCCCTGGGGGACATTTTTGTTACCGGGGGCCGGTTTTGCAGCATAACTGCAATATCCGCCCCTTGTAACAAAAGGTGCAGTGGTGAGGAGTGGTGCTTCCATCTAGCACCCCCTTGGGGGCCCGCCTAGCTGTTTGCCAGGGCCGCTTTCGGTTCCCAGTCCGGCTGTGCTTACCACAGGTAGCCATTTAGCTCTACCTCCAAGTGTGTTTCCCTGTATGCAGAGAGCAGCAGTGAGAACCGCAATCTATTTTCAGCACTCCCATGCAGCCAGTGGTGTACACCTCAGAGGGAACCTCAATTTAACAGGGATTTGCCGTAGGAAAATGGGAACTACTCCTATACTTCAACTATTACCTCATCTGCAGAGACTGGGGGATAGTAATAGGGCCGATGGGCACCTGCCTTGGTATAGCAAAGCAAAACCAGTGCTGGACAACTGAACCTCTAAGTGAGTGCCGGCGGTACCCAATCCAGTACCTACAATTGCAGAAATGATAGAACACTATGGGTCATATTTATAAGATAGTCACGTAGTGCAGCACAGCAAATCACCTTGCTGGTCTGGGCAATAGGAAAAAGGCAGAAATGCGCCATATTTAAAAGAATATGGCTCATTCCTGCCTTTGTCCCTGCACTGGCGCTGTGTTCAGGGGCAGCTCCTCCATGTGGGTGGAGGAGCATCGCACCACTGCTTTCTCGCAGTGCGAGAAGCAGTAACGTAAAATGGTATGAATACCATTTTACGTTACTGCTTCTTGCACTGTGAGAAAGCAGAAGGGTTTGGTTGGGGGCGGGCGTGTGGGCGGTCCTGCAACAGGGCAGGGGAGGAGTGGCTAGCCCAAATGGTGCGGACCCTGACTGTTTGGTCGGCCCTCTGGGGCCGACCAAACCAGTCATGCGCACTCTGCAGCCTACATGGAGAAAATGGCCTCCCCATAGGTGCCTGGCTGGGAGTCGTCCCCACAAATCACAACACTGCCATTGCAGCACTGTGATTTGCTTAGGGGAGGGGAGGGAGACTACTTGCTTCCTGCGAGGAGTAGAGAAGAAGAGATGACGCGGGACCGAATCAGGCCGGCTAAGGTAATTTTATATATATATATATATATATATATATATATATATATATATATATATATATATATATATATATATATATATATATATATATATATATATATATATATATATATATATATATATATATTTTAAATTAAAATTAACCCCCCGCGCGACCCCCTCCCTGTGTTACCCCCTACCCACGAGTCATGCCGGCCGCGACTGGCTGTGTTGGCTGTCTAGCGCCAATGCAGGCACCCTTGCACTCTGGTGCGAGGGTGGTTGTTGCATGCAGGATAATTTTTGTGCAGGAAGTGGCACCTTCCTACACAGGAACAATCCTGAGAGGCATATGCCTCTTTCTGGGTGTGCTGCAGAATGCAGCACATATAGAAAGAAGAAGTAATAAGGAGAAATAAAGATATTTCTCCACATTACACCTCCACTGAGAAGGCATATCTTTTTGGCACACTCTCAGGTCTACCACTTTTGGTAATTTTGGGAATGTGTCAAAAACCATGGGAGTCGCATTAAAATACTCACGCAAGGCCCATGGAATGCCTTCCCAGGGCAGAGTACGCAATGCAGCAATGTGCAATATGTTGCGTTTTATGAAGACACTCAGCCACGCGAGGTGATCTTGCATGGCTTCATAAATCGCATAGATTTTGTTCCATTTGCACTATGTTGTGTGATGCTAGCGCAATGCAAACCCCTTCATAAATATGTCCCTAATATGTCCCCAATACACTGGAACTTTAGACACGACGAGTATTCGCTTTTCACGCGGCAGCTGAGGTCTCCCGTTCGCACGGACTTGCACATCCGTCATATTTGTGTTTCCAGACTACTTCTGGAACACCTAGGAAGGATGACCCTTCCATTCCTACATGTCCTTATTCTCAGATGAACCCTTGTCCGCACCAGGTTGGAATTATCACCGGTACTGCGACTCATGTACCACGATTTCCATTTACAGCCCTGAAGAGTCACAATTGTACCGCGTTGTGACGAAACACGTGTCGGCTGGCTTTTCAATTCTGTATTTGATTTGGTTTGATATATAAATATCTTCAGAAAGATTCGCCTGATGTCAACTTTCATATTTCTTTTTACACAAAGAACATTTGATTAACGGTTTCTACACTGGAACCACCCAACTCAAAACGTGTGCACAGGACTTTGTTCTAATGTCCCTATGTAAGTCTTCTACACCAGGCCTTGCTGCTTGCTGCTACATGATATGTAACATAATCGTACATTAATATTTTCTTTAATGAGTGAAAATATAATCATTGGTCATTTTTGACTAAAAGACACTTGTTAGTAAAATGTGCATGATTTATTGGGCAGAATACAGAACCGTTTAGGTTGGCAGTGCTTCCTGGAATCAAGAGCATTGGAATCGTTAGTTAAAGTCTGAGAAGAGTTATGAGGAAGTGGGTACTTGAGACTCCTACAATGAATAACATGTTATTACCTAGTGAAATTCAGCAGTGAGGTTTGTTGTTCTTGCTAAGCTTGGCTCTTATACTCTAGGCTGTTAAATCCAAAACTGGACCAGGCGAGCATCTAAGGAACTCCTTGTGGCACACTGGAGACAGCACCGATCAAGTCAGGCTGCTTTGGAAGGACCCCAGAAATGTGGGATGGAAGGATAAGGTGTCATACAGATGGTTTCTTCAGCACAGGCCTCAGGTTGGATACATCAGGTAAGTTCATGGACGCTGGAGTTAATTTATCAAAAGATTGCATCCATTCAAAGTTCACAGTGAATCGCTATGTGATAGCTTCATTGCAATTATAGCATGTTTTGTTTTTAGGAGAGATCCAACAGACATTCCATAATGCTGGCAGTGTTCTCACAAGGGCTCTGCCAATGAATTTGAGCAATACTTCTGAAGCAGTGGTTAATTTGTGCTGGTGTTTGCTACTGGTGAGAGCTAGCCCTCTTTCTTGGAAACTGAGACACATTTTCTGTCTGTGGTTTGCACAGTTATTTGCAGCGCAAGACCGAGGAAGTCTCTAATTTAATTTAAGGTTTTATTTTTGGCGGTTGGGCAGCGCTGAAACGTGATCTTTCTCTTACACAGGAGAGAGACTGAGCGGTGGTGCTGACCCTCCCCCATACCCGCATGAGCCTCCTGCCATTGGCTTTTGTAGGTTCAGTTGAACTGTCTTCGCTGGGGTAGCAGGCCATCCATGCGTGCACTTCACCTTGCCAAATTGTGCCATCCTCAGTCAGATTCTGTGCCGCTGACGGCACCCTACAAGTCTGTTGCAGTACTATGCCAGCAGTCTGGCAGTCTACCACTGCAGGGTGGTGGGGCACCTTACTAGGCTTCGATACCTGATGCCAGTAGTGGCAGCCCTGACACAGTGGACCGAAGTCCCATTACCTCTAAAGTGAGAGTCGGAGACACTGTTTGCCACTTAATACCAGCTTGTTCCCCGGGCAAGCCTGTCTCTGACTCATGGTCTCAGTGTATCTCCCAGAAATGAAATGCCACTAGATTTACACACTACCTGTAGATCTTATGGACTGCTGCAGCACATGTATTTATGCACACACATGTGCTCCACTGTCTGGTCATGAAAGCAGATGGAGCAGTAAATGCATTTGGCTTAACTCCGCCTCACTTCACGGGGTAGAGAAGACATTATCAGCAGAAAAGCTCAGATGAATTGTCCTGGTGGATCTGGCTCTGGGATCCTGGTTGTGCTACCTGCCTAGTTAACAGTAGAGAGAGTCTCTCAGCTCTGCACCTGATCGTGGCACCACTGGTGCGGGGGCAAAATCAAGTGAGGATATGTAATAGAAGGCCACTGGCACAATCTCAAGGAGAGCCGGAGTTGGAGATGCCTGAGTATCTGCAAAAACGGACACCTCAGAAACAGCTGGCTTCATTATGAGACAGTAATACATTGAATTGTATCGTATTATATTATACGATTTTTATAGCGCTTCAGACTCCAGTATGGGGAACTGAAGCACCTACTTGGGTGGGGAGCACCCTTCGATGTGGGAGACTGCATGGTTTGCATAGTGATGCATTTGTTGTGATCCTATGTGGGAAGTATTTCAGTGACATGCATGAGTGACTCTTATGTCTTTGGGCACAGTGCCTGGCAGTGTGATGGAGGAGGAGGAGGTGACAGAGATAGGTGCATATATTTAAATTATAGCTAGTACTTTAACATATAGGCCCCTGGCCAGCACTGACCTAGCCTAAAGGGCAGTGAAGTGCTGTGTGCTAGTACACCAAAAATGGGGGCCTATTAGGTCAGAACACTAGAAGATGCCATGTTTTTTATTTCCCGAAAGTAAATCTTTTAAATATGAGGAAACAGGTGCTGCTTATCATACTTGGCCAAAATTAAAGAAGCATCCAGGGGGTCCTACATTAACCTTTGGGCCCTGGCCTCACACTAACTTCCGACAAACTTGGACCAAGGAAAGAAATGGAAGAGGATTCTGAGCAGAAGTTACATAATGTTTAACAGGCCCAGATTTCATTTATCCCTGTAAGACCAAAGGATGGCAAAGATTATGTACATGGGTTCACACCCCAAGCTCTTCTCATGCTCCTGAAGGCAGATGAGCACAATTCAGGGGAAGCCCTAGCTGGGTCACGGCACAGCACCTTTCACATATGTGGGAGAGAGATGAAGTTGCTGCCCTAGTAACCCAAGAGCAAGTTGGCTACACGTATTATTCTTAACTTTAACCCTCTAGGCGAGACCATTAATTGTTCTTAGATCCCAGGGATTCTTGCTCTCTCCAGTGTTACACATGAGGAAGATTAATACCTTTATAGAATTCCCTCCCAGACAACTAACACTTTCATTATTGGGAGGTGTAGAAAATTGGGTTACTGGTTGAGGGGGATAAAACCCTACATAAGCAGCAGCCACAATTCTGATCAGGTTGAAAACACAAGAAAAACCCCAATCTGTAAAGTATGTATGCAGCACTTCAGACAGTAATAAAATGAGATCACAACACAAGAAACATCCCACATAAATTTAGAAAAATAGAGTAAATTTGAAATAATTATTTGACACCAAAGCAGCAAAAATCCAATCAGTAGAACAGGCGGTATGCAATTGTAAAGTTTTAGATAAAAAATAGTGCCTATAAGCACAAAGGGCCAACTGTGGTTATTTGATCACGCTGGTCTGGGACAAAGTCACATATTCAGGCCAACAGAGTGGAGCACGGGCCAGATACACGGACTAAGTTAATCCCGCGGAACAAAGTAACTTAAATCCTGGCTGCAGAGATTTGCAAGATCCCATGTTGAGGATGCGTTGCACAGCGGCAGTTCTGAGAGGCAGCAGGTTGTGGTGGGAAGTCCTGCATCGGAGATGCATCGTGCAGCGTTGGTTCCAATTAGACCATCTACTTTGCTTGCTGTGCAAGGTACTGTGTCTTCATTGTGGATGCCGTTGAGGTGGGCTTGTGATGCGAGGTACTGTGTTGGGAGTGTGCTGTGCAGAAGCGGTTCCAACTCCGTCGGTTCTGCCCAAGCAACCACAGCTGGGCTGGCAGAGCACCATCAGATACACTTCCAAGGGTCCAGGACTGTAGTGGCACCACGTAGGAGAGGGCAAGACTCACAGCAGGCGGAGTCCAGATGCTGTGTTCAAGTTGAATGGAGCCTTTTCTGTTCATGAGGCTCTGATCAGGAGCCAAGCCAGCTAGCCTTTGGAGCCACTCTGGTGATCCTGGGTTCAGGATGCAAGTCCAGACCTTCTCACTCAGGCAGCAGGGCACCAAGGCAGCAGAGTAGAAATCCTTCTTGCAGAGCAGCACAACCGTCCTTCTGAGTCCTCCACAGGTCCAGAGGTGTATTGAAGAGTTGGGTCTGAGGATTCAACATTCATACTTGGTGCCAGCTTTGAAGTAGGAGAAGGTTCTGGAGGTTTCTACTCCCAGGTGTGTTTGGAATTCTCTTCCTACCTGCCCTGGTCCCAGCTTATCTGGGAGCACGAAAGACTAGTGTCAAACCGTTTGTGAGCGTGCTCAGGCAAAGCCTTTGTGATGTTTAAGTGTGGTAGATGTTTTTCTTGTTCTTGAGTTTGATGCTGAAAACCTTCAACCTTCCCTAATTTGCAATTAAACAGATATTCGTATTCAGCAAGAATGTTCCCAATATCAGATGAGGACTTTTCAATATTTGAAATGGGGTTGTACATTTCCGGTCGAAGTATCCTTCCGAGATTGCCCTGGTGACACCAACGCAATAAATACGGACCTTTTTGGCAATGTAAACTTTACTCGAGATAGAATTGTTGTTAAACAAACAGTGGAAACCATGAAACCAAACACGTGAATTGAGTTACCACAGTAGAAACAATGTTCTAACATCAGGGTCATGTAGACTTCTGTCACCTAATTTATCTTTAAAAAACAACTCATCAACAACAATATAAGGCGATCTGGAGTGAGTCAAAACGGCAACTTCGATGTCATCCACATAAATGCAACAAACAGGAGGAAAATACAAGTTTTCATTAATTCCTGGGTAAACTTCTTGAACTATAGCAATATTTCCCATGTCCCAAACTTTAATATTTGAAGAGTGACAGATCTCTAAGATTATATTGATCTTTAGCGGGGCGTGAGCTGTAATTGGCAGAATGAGAGTGTGAGCAACGATGGAAACTTTTAGGATTCGAATTAATTCCAGACAAAACTTAATCCCTGATTTTAGACTCAATAATCTCTGCTGATACCTTATTTTGTACAATACAATTGTCTGTGCTAGATGACTGTGTCCTGGATAATTTCTTGACTGATCACATTGATATTTCCAAAGTCTTCCACTGTTCTTTAAGAGTGAAATTTCTGTGACATGAAGTTGTTCTTGAATCCTTCTAAAACAGTGGATGACACTTTGATCTCCAATGTAAAGCTAAAGCGCCATCGAGCTCACATTGTGAAGCCAATATCCTTAGAGTTGCCACATAGGAATCAACTGGTTTGTTTGACAATTGAACCTTGGTGTGCACCGTATGTCTCACTATGACAATCCGAGTCTCATCAATAAAGTGTGCTCTCCGTCTGTCAATTGCCTCTCAGTGCCCTTCATGTTTACCTGCAATTAACCCTTGGGAGGAAGGCGAATGAGGTAAATGCTCATAAATCTTTTGAACCTCCTTTCCAGCAAATTTAAAAGTAAGGCTTTTTTTTCTTTCGTTGTCTAATGTTTTTCTGTCCAGGGCCCCCGGATAATTTTTGTATAATTTAGACCAGGCATCCCATATCAACAAGACTTCACCTGGTGAGTCAAGAAATAGCGGGGCAGGATTGCACTGCATTTTGAAATCATTGGTACACAAAAAATAGAAATAAGTTAACGACAAAACGTTGACAGCAGTTCAGACGATGACCAGAAGGTGTCAGGAGAGGCCAAAATATGACTGCTAGGAGAGAGCTGTGTAAGAGCTGCCTGCCTGCCTGCAGGACAAGAAACAACGGGTGCAGCGCTGGTCAAATCCGACAAGAAGAAAAGCGGTAAAGCCGAACAAAGGGCGAAGCGGCCGGCTGCATCCGGACTGCGCGAGATGCAGCGTGCTCTGTGTGTGAAGTGATGGTGCACAAGACAATACGAACGAAGAACAGTGTCCGGCGATCAGCAGAGGTGTCGGGGCGCTTGCGATCATCACCAAATGTTAACAAAGTGCAAAGGCAAGAAGGATAAAACACTCTTTATTGAAGCCCCGGCCTGTGGCTCTATTTCCCCAACAACGACGCAGGAAAGTAATCAAGAAGCAATATTTGGAAAGGGTTTATAATGCAGAGAGGAAACCAATGGTAAACAATGTAAATATTTGGAGAATCCCAGATATGGAAGACTTTAACTTGTGCTTTTAAGAGAATAACAATTGACCTGTCAAAGGGGTCATGAAGTGTCATCGAAAAAGGATAATTATTAGGCAACAGCGGAATCACAGTGAATGACAAGTTGCCAGAAGATATAAAAGACAAGGGGGCATATTTACAAGGGAATTGCACCAGCGGAAAGTCACTATCTCTGAAGTTCCAGTGGCGCAATGCCCCGCTCCATATTTACAAAGTGCAACACCCATTGCTTTTTGACGCTGCCCCAGATTTACAAGGATCTGTAAATCTGAGGCAGCGCCAAAAACTAACACCACACAGGCATGCAACGACCATAGGGCTGAATGGGCTTCAGCCTTCCCCCCGCACCTCCCCATCGAGTGTCTCAGCCCAGGGTGCTCGGCTGGGTAGTGCATGTAGTCTTATCTCCAGCACGCCCACGTTTTTCACAGGTCTTAAAAGACCATTTGCATATTTACATACCTTTGTAAACTGGTTACCGAGGCTTAGTTTTTTTTCTGGTTCCAGTACCTCCTGTGCCAAGGGTGTCCCTTCCTAATAGCGACTCACATTTGTATGTATGAATGTTTTGCAACCACAATTTTGCGCCGTCACTACACTTCCCGAGCACTTGTGCACAATATTTTGTTGGTTACATGCCATTGAATGTAACGCAGTGCTACTGACCCATGTGCTTGAACATATGAAGTTACTATGTCCAACATGTCTACCATATGAAATACAGTCTGCATTTACATGATTTGTTTTCCCTGGTTTCTTTTCCGTATTGCGATTTAATTGTGTTTAAGTAATTGTGTCATTATGCATATATGTATAATTGCCCCTTGAAACGATACCCTCGAGACATTGTTGTTTGATACAGATTACTGCCATGGTCTCTTTAGGGTTTATGGGCTATCTCCTGTAGTCTGTTACTCCAGAGCTAATTGGGACTGAGCTCATATTTAAATTACTGAACCCTTTACTGGACCTAATAAAGTGCCATTATTACTCGTGGTGGACTACCATCCATCCCAACTAATAACACACTTTCTCACAGTGTACATCAGGGTCCCTGTGTGTTTTGAGGAGTGTTGTGCATTTTCAATCTGTAGTGTATTTCTATTTAGTTATAATTAAAATTGCTCTTGTGATAACGCTAATTGATTTTGAAAAGGTGGCTATAAAATACTACAGTATCATAATGGAAATCACATTAAAAATGCAGGAGCAATTAAAGGAATGGAAATCATATCAATGGTAGCTTTCTCCACATGAATATTTTGAATTTTCTCGTTTGCCTGGGGACCACTCAGCTTCTCTGATCTTGCACAGCAGAAATTATAAGTCAAAGTTGTGCTTTACAGCCCACTGTAATATTCAAAGCAGAAATCTTGATTACCCGTAGAAAGAGCAACATACTGAGTGCTCGTGTTTTACGTGCACTCAGTCTAAACTACTTTTGTGTGCGAAAAGGAAATAAAAAGCAAGGGCTTCAAAGTAGTAAATCCTGCAAATGGCAATTAGGACTTGTGCCAGGGTAACGCTGGACAAACCGTAGAGAGTAGTAAGGGAAGAGCTAGGGAGGCGTCAAGGGATGTGTGAGTGATCAAATAATGGTGCCCGCGGATTTCTCTTTTCCTCATGTTCCTCTGGACACAGGTGTAGCACATGCAGGCCCACTGTGGGCGGTAATGGCAAACCTGTACACAAATAAATTAAGTTCAGGTTACCACTGTACTGTCCTTTAGTTGTGTCACTTGTCTACACTTCCTTTAGACCCCTGCTTTGTTCTGCAGCATTGCTGGGACCTATATGTCAAGTATGGCCACAATATCTCCCATAGTACGTCCAGCAGCAGATAATGCTTGTAAGTCTAGCCTGTCAGAACAGATGTTTGCTAGACCGGCAGTTTACAATATACATGGATAAAGTTTTGGGTCAGCCCACTTCAACCACTGTTTTGAGACAACATAAATCACATGATATTAATAATAATCATAATAATAGCAGTAATAATAAAAATCATCTGTCATTTGTTTAGTACTTTTATCCAGTGCTTAATTTGTAAAATTGTATGTGCTAGGGCTCTGACCAGGACCAGGGGGCCATCTGCAGTACCCATCGCCCTTGGCATCGCTGCCAAAACCACTACTAACCATCCCTCTCGCAT